>NW_026136709.1:11258061-12458061 GCF_905237075.1 Dicentrarchus labrax | reverse complement strand
ATTCAACAGCTGAAAAATATGTGTCTCTTCGACAATTTCTGAGCCTGCTTTCTCTGCAGCACTTTCTCTGCAAGTTTGGGGATGATGGAACGAGGTCCTCAGCTGGAAGTTGCTGCTTATATATATTAATATATAGGACTTGCTTGAAGAGCATCGCAAATCATGTCTTTGTGATAGAAACCATGAAGAGTTTTGGTCATTTTAGGCTTGGAAGCTACAGTAGTTGTGGCCACAGCTAAACGTTTTGTGACCCATAACCATTCATTAATGGTCAAAAACATTATGTTGACCCCGCTCGAGTACAGAACATCCTATGTGCTGTGGCTTGCAAATCGTTTGGCAGTTACCACAGCTCAATGCAATGTGTTTCAGTCTGCTTATCAGTGTACACATTGATTATTTTTTCGTGCAAGGAGGTCACTTGTCAAGAAAAATCGAAGGGGAAAATGACGTTGATGGAAAACAAGTTTGAGCCGCTTCTTTCTGGACCTTTCCACTGCTGAGAATGACCAGGCTAAAATCTCCTCAGTGTTTCTGTTTGTAGCCTATTATACTGGCAAAAGGGGATAACCAGGCATTACAAAACAGATATGACAATACTGACATTTATTTGCAGCTCACTGCCAACAGAGGTAATTTGTGAGCAGAGATAGAGTTTCAGGTAAACAAATTCTCATTCCTGTTTTAGCCCTAGCTCTGTCAGTCATCAATTGGCCCTTTTGTGCAAGACAGACCACAGGCAACTACAGATGAGGTTGCTATAACACTGCTACGCTTTCCCTCTTTGCAGGTGTAGAGATGAATGAAACACATACTCCACACCTCCAACCATTTATTTGTTCTATATGCCAGTTATGTAACATTTCTACAAGGCTTTGTGTCAAAATCTGACATAACACGTGTGCAATCACATAAGAGCTAGCCAATATTACCATACATTGCGGTGTTGATTTAAACAAATACGTCCTCTCAACAGCCGCTAGGACTTCCCAGAAAGAGCTGAAGAAAACTGCTTAGAGTTAATTTGCAGCGCTGCCAGACATCCTGTTGTTAGGTAGGTGTGTGTTTCGAGAGTAATGCAGAGAGCAGCAGTGGTTTCTGGTGGGACTGAAAGTGGGTGACGGACGATTGCGGAGGAAGGTGGTGGAAGTGGGGGGGGAGTTATTTTAGTGTCTGTTATTGGATGAGATTTCAGTGAGCGTAAGCTATGACTTCCAGGGCCCAACGTGTGAAATGTGAAAACTTCTGACACCTCTGCTGTTATATTAATGCATGTGCACACACACAAACAGACACACATGTATGCACGCACACACACACACACACACACACACACACACACACGTAAACTAATTGACTTTCTCGAAGAAACCTGTTACTTTAGATATCCCACGCTGAAGGTGAAAGTGAAGGTGTGCAATTAAAGGAACATACAGTGTCCTTCAGAGGAATTACAGCTGGTGTTATTCTAACTTTTTTTATGGTAGAATCTAGGTCAGCAGAGAGGAAGGACACTCTTTGCATTCCCAGAAAACCCCAGAATGGGAATATGATCCCTTAGTATCCAACCAGAGCCAAACTTAACTGAGGGCAATTCAGAGAGAGGTAAAGTGAAACAAAAGCTTTCACCCAGACATCTCACTAGAGACATATGGAAGGTATTACTTAAGGAAAAACAGCTTTTGCATTTTTTGAATAACACCCAATCTTACGGGAAAACCCATCTAGGGAAAGTCAGCTGAGCAACAGTAAGAAAGTCTAAATGATCTTTATACAGCAGCAGCAACACGCCAACATAGTCCTGCATTTAGTGTAGAGATTAATGCACTTACACAGTCATATCAGCTCCTAGTCCTTATGACTTATCATAACATATGATAACTAATCCTCATTCCGTGTGGGTTTGAATACCACCTCACATCACATCATTGACAGCTGAACAAACCCTGTAACGCAGTGAATATCTCCAGTAAGTCACTAGCTGTTCTATGACCTGACATTGCTACATATTACGGCTCATTAGTAGCAATATAAGCGGCTTTGTGTTGCACTGGATTGGTTTATTTCCACTTCTTATAACATATAATCCAGAAAATTACTTCATGCTGGTTTCCATCTCATCTCCTGTGCAGGCTTGGGACACAGAGTTGGAGCGTACGGCAGAGGAGTGGGCAGAAACCTGTCTGTGGGAGCACGGCCCTGCAGGTTTACTGCCACAAATTGGACAGAACCTGGGAGCACACTGGGGAAGGTAAACAATAAATGAGTACACACAGTTTCTGCATACATAGGCTTATTTAATTAAAGGTTTAGGGTAAAAACAGAGCTGCTGAAAACATTTAAGATCTCAGCATCTGACAGGATGATTGCGGCCTTTTCTTTAATGCAGTTGGAGGAAAGAAAAAGTACATTTACTCAAGTACTGTACTTAAAATTGCACTGTAAAAGTTTTCTATGTACAATTTTGAGGTACTTGTACTTATACTTTATACATCTACTCCACCACATTTAGCACCATGAGTATTGTACTTTGTATTTCATTACATGTATTTGACAGTTAGTTATTTTTCAGATTCAGATTTTACATTAAAAAAACTGAAGTTAGAATTGTCTTAAAGATTAAACCCCTTTTAAAAAACAGTGTCTGGTTGGGGTCTCACATGTCCGATTTGTGAGTTGTTCTCCTCTGAAGTTGTTCAGCAGAATTGGGTTTTTCTTCTTTCCTGTCCCTGTAATCATCTCTTTATCTTATTATTTTAGTGAACTTTAGTTTAGCACAACTGCTAGCTGTACTGCTTCCCTCATAAGACCAATTTAGCACCGTAAAATGCAACACATTTTGAAGTAGCATTTCAATAAGTCCCAACACTAACATGTTCAAACAGAGGACATGTATACATGAATTTGCTACATTGGTGCAGACATACCTCGGGCATACTTCTCTCTCTGCTTTACCTAACACCACGAGCCAACAAACCTGCAAACTACTGGATGTATGGCAAGTGAAATCACACACAATACAGATAGCACACATGTTAATTTGCTTTTTCATTTATTCACTCAGTCCCCCATGGAGCGCCTGAAAACCGCACTGCTTTACATAAGAGACTCTTGTTCCACATCTAATCAGATCACTCCACAGTCAAGATGTCCGTTTGATTCTAATCAGATTAACTAGGGACACCTGGTGCCAAATCAGTGTCAAACCTTGGTTTACTGCAGTTTAGTCAGAGAGCACAAATGTTTGATTAATAGCAGTCTTAACAGATGTGTTTATGTTGCTGGGGTTACCAATGGGTGCTAGCTACAGATGGTAACTTGTTTGTTGTATAGCTGAGTGTCATTTTTTATCTTTGGATTCCTATTTATATTTTTCAGCATTCAACAAATGATTACTTGGTTTCTAGTCTTACGATAATCATGTTAGTGTACAGCGCCGTAAGCAGAGGTAAAGAATAGAGCTGCTTTGTATTGCAAGAATAAAAGGACAATTAGTTAAATATCTTCTAACACTTAAAGGTCACCTACTATATGGGTATTGTGTGTGCATATGGGTTCTTGAAAAAGGACTTATAGTAAGAAGAGAACAGCCTTGATGCATAATACCAACTCCTACACAGACAGAGACACAAGGTAATAGAAATGTTATTTGGATGGTCATCACTGATATGCTTACTCATCTCCACAGGTATCGTCCACCCACGTTCCACGTGCAGGCCTGGTATGATGAAGTGAAAGACTACTCCTTCCCTTACCCTCAGGAGTGTAACCCCTATTGCCCCTTCAGATGCTCCGGCCCAGTTTGTACTCATTATACGCAGGTAGCTAGATCTGGATCACACCATTTTGGATGACTTAAGACTTAATATTCAGTTTTTCACAGTCTGTCTTGTGATCCTTTTGCAGCTGGTTTGGGCCACCAGCAGCCGGATAGGCTGTGCCATCAACATGTGTTACAACATGAATGTGTGGGGACAGATTTGGGCCAAAGCTGTCTATCTTGTCTGCAACTATTCACCAAAGTAAGCACATTTGTTGTGATGTTCTTTCACAGCTGCATAGCTGATATACAGGCTATTGAGCTCTTGTGTCATTTTAATGTAACAGTGTCATTTGCTGCTGATTTTGAAAGTTTAGTTGAAGTTCAGAATGATCAAACACATCCATTTTGCTTAAGTAGTACATGTTACGTTTAGTAAGCCTTGCTTGTTATGTGACTTGAACAGGGGAAACTGGTGGGGCCATGCGCCTTACAAACATGGGACTCCGTGCTCTGCCTGTCCTCCCAGCTATGGAGGAGGTTGCAAGGACAACCTCTGCTATAAAGGTAAGTGTGGGGGAAATAGAGAAAGCCAGAGTAAGAAAGCCTGAGGAAAAATGTGCTTACTATGTCCTGTTTTTGTGAATTTACTTGAAGATGACAGCTCCTACCCTCCACAAGAGGAAACGGAAGAAAACAACTTCATCGAGCCGGAGGCCCCCCGTACTCCGCAAAAGCCCCGGTCTCGGGCCCCTAAGCCTGAGCCTCCCAGTTTCCCCACCCCAGCCCCCACCAAGCCCCCCACGGTGGACCTGCAGAAGAATGAAGTGGTGAACACACATCAGATGTGTAAGCTGCCATTTAACTGTTTATTCTGGATCTAGTTTCAACTTAAAATGGGAGGTGTAGGATCTGGTTTTGGGTTGGGAGGTGCAAGTGGCAAGCAGTATAGAACTTTGTTTTTAAAAAATTGGGTCAAAACCAGATCATTTGTGAATAGCTGCCTGCTTAGTGTTGAGCAAGCAATAATGGATAACAAGCGCAAAACATAGGCCTTGACCGGAAATGTTTTTCTTTCAATTTATCTAAAATTGCCTTGATGTTCTGTAGCCTTTATCTGTCATCTCCCTGATTAACCCTGACAGTTTCTGAAGTGTACTTAATATTGCAAGTCACTCTTTAGAGCAGGGAGGGGAGGTCTATTTTAGCACGATCCCCAGAGTGTATGTTTGCTTTTGGCCGGCTGAGAGGGGTTGAGGGGTGAGAGGGGCTCACTGTGGTTTTTAAATGGCTTCCTCTCTGCAGTGCAAGGGGCCTGCGCTTGTAAGCTGAGACACTTCCTTCAGTATTGCTGACCACCCTGAACCTTGTTGCAGGAATTCTTCTCTTTGGTCCTTGAAGCATCACAACAATAGTCTTCACTTGGTTTCACTCAACTCAGGCTTTTAGAAACTGGTCGTCTGCATCAGAGCAGCCAGTTCATGCATGT
Source organism: Dicentrarchus labrax (assembly GCF_905237075.1). Classification (NCBI taxonomy): domain Eukaryota; kingdom Metazoa; phylum Chordata; class Actinopteri; family Moronidae; genus Dicentrarchus; species Dicentrarchus labrax. Next base: position 12,452,812 of record NW_026136709.1, on the reverse strand, counting down.
TGGTTCCTGCACGAGCACTGAAAGGCCTTTTTATGTTTTATGTTTTTCAGCTCAGCTTGTGACCTGTGATACTAAGCTTCGAGATCAGTGTAAAGGAACACCATGTAATAGGTACAGTTAGGATAACATATAATAAAAACAACACGAAATGGGCTGTACATTTTCACATTATTCCTGTATTAATTTACAGATATGAGTGCCCAGCTGGGTGCATAGATGCTACTGGAAAAGTAGTTGGGACAGTATACTATGAAATGGTAAGTACACAAGTTGATATACAAGTCTTCAGGCTGAATAATCCAAAGTATGTAGTTTGGCTGGGTGGGTTTATTCTTACATTGCTCAATTAAGTGTCCTTGAGTAAGATATCAAAGTGCTACCTGCTTACAACGCCTTCAAAGTAAATAAAGTTGTAAATAAAATGATCTTTTTGCAGCAATCCAGTGTGTGCAGAGCTGGTTTACATGCTGGTGTCATAGATAATGATGGAGGATGGATGGATGTAACAAGACAAGGCAGAAAGGACTTTTTCATCAAATCCAACAAGAACGGAGTCCAGTCTGTAGGGTGAGACAATATATTAGAAGCAATATCACAATGAGTTGATTCTGATATTTGATAACAAAATATACATGTCTCATGTGAATATTGTGCTTTTTCCTCGACAGAAAATATCAAAGTGCTAATTCATTCACAGTTTCCAGAGTAGCAGGTTAGTCTGACACTAATTATTGACATGTCACATTTTGTATTAAATTACTCATTATAAGCTGTGCTGCAACAGTGTTTGTTGACACTGCAATTATTTCTCGCAGTCAAAGCCATCACATGTGAAACCACAGTTGCACTGCTCTGTCCATACCAAAAGCCTGCAAAACATTGCCCAAGGTATGAACCTGGCTTCATGTCAGTCTTTTTCTTAAGTTAGGTAATGTAAGTTCAAATCCTTAACCATGTTCAACTGCTCTGCTTTTTTTAGGTTATATTGCCCGAAACACTGTTTAGAAGAGAATCCTCACATATCCAGAGTAATTGGTACCAGAATATACTCTGATGTAAGTCCCTCTTTTGTGTTCAAACCTGACTCACCACCAGGGTCATCAGTGTTTTTCATGTCTTTAGAGGCTGAAATGAATCAACATTTATTACATTACCTTTTTCTCTTGCATGCCTCTGTAGAAGTCCAGTATATGCCGAGCAGCGGTCCACGCTGGAGTAATCAAGAATGATGTGGGTGGTTACATTGATGTGATGCCGGTGGACAAGCGGAAACACTACATTGCTTCATACCAAAATGGCATTTTCTCAGAGAGGTATGGCGTGCCCTAATCTTCAAATAACCAGGCTGACCTAAGTGGCTAGTATGTGTGTGCAAATTACTAAATGTGATTTTCATGGATAATTGTACATTTACAGTAAAACCAATCACCCCTATTGCAGCACTGAAGATAGTGGACCCTTATATTGGTTGAAACAACAGTTATTATACCAACAAAATTGCAATAAAATAGAACAAAAAGGTTAAGGTGTCTAGTGTACTGTTATGGAATAAATTGCTTAGGTAGATTACTGGTCCTAGTCAGGATCCTGTCTGACAATTTAGTTGGAAAGTGAAGGGGTAAATTTGTTGTGGCTCAGAGAGGAGGAACGAGAAATCAATGACTGCTCTCCCATGTGGTGGAGCTAATCTTTTCAAGATTCAGGAAGTTTGTTACATCTCTCATGCAGTGCACATGGGAGGGTGATTAGTATGTGTCTAATTTAAAATAATGAATTGCTTGGCAATTAGTGTGGAGAAGATGAGCGCATCTTAATGTAGTTCTGGGAGGAGTTTGTTTTTTGGTTGTAAGTCAAAAAGGGCAATCAGTGGACAACGGCCTAAAGTTTAATGTAGTGGCTCAGGTAAAGGAAATAACAAACAAGAACTTAGAGCAGAGAAAAGCCGAAGCATATGCGTCGAGGAAGAGGGATCCTGCTGGAACCTGACAAATAGGGATCAATATAAGGTTAGATTTTAGACAGTTTTAGCTTAGTCCAACCAATATGGTGTCTAACCTTAAGCTGGATAAGTTCTTTTTGTGTAAACATGCATTTAAATTACTCTCCTTTACTACTGTCTCACCAAACTGGAGAATGCATAGAAGTGATACTCAGGTGATGCAGAATAGAGGCACCCTTTTTGCATGGGAAGTCTGAACATTGTCTAATTAGGTTTAGGTGGAAGATTAGTAAATTGTAATAAAAGTTATTCTCTCACTCAAAAGGTATTCTGTCACTATCATTCTACATCTCACAAGCTCTGTTCAGGTTTATATTATTCAAAAAGATTGTTACCTTAAACTTGTTAAGAACAAATGATTAGGTTACGCTTTAACAGAAGGCATTGCTTATAACATAAAAAGACCTCTAAATTGTCAGGTACAGAGTGTTTAATTGTAGAGTGAGACTTAGTCAACCATAGTGGAAAACAGGCATCTTCTGCATCTGACCACGATAAAAAATATAAAATATGTAACCAACTTCACATAATAGGAAAAAATAGAGCACTGTATTATTGGCATAGAGATATGTTTCTGCTTACGTCATCCTGCCTTCTTTCCATTTCTACTTCGAAGAGGAGGGGTGAAGGTAGACAACCCTGTTCGGTGCCACCCACTAACGCGGTGTAGGAAATGAGAGACATCATTGGTTTGTACGGTGGCTATTGGAATGTTAAGAAGCTTAAGCCAGGCAATTAAATACCCAATTCAAATTTATACAGCGTAAAAGCTACCTCTCTAGGAGGTCATATAGCCCCTCTGCATCAAGAAGACTGAGAAGGTATGACTTTTTGAATTAGGAGACGTAATAATAATGTTTAATGCCTCTTTCTGATGATAATAATATAATAACCCTTCGTTCTGCGTGAATTGTTTCTGGCAGGATGGTATTAAACTTATGAGTCAAGATTTTAGTGACGACTCTGACATTATTGGGGCAAAGACTAGAGGGCCTATTTTTCTCACTGTCAGGATGATGTTTGCCAGCATCTTCCTACATAATGAGTCCTCTGTGACTGAAAGAGAACATTTAACTGTTGATAAAGAAAGGGGCTTGTCATCGCTTAGGTAAGACTCTGTTTATTCTAATAAAGTGAGAGTGTGTGTTGAATCCATGTTGCACTGCTTTACAACAGCATTAAGGTTACAGGTCCAAGCCAGCCTCTGCGTAAAGCTGAAGTGACCCACATACTGTATAGCCTGTTCTAGTTTTTTAGAAATATTAAACTGCACCAACATTGGATTGTTCTGTTGTTTGTAACATGACCGGGGAAGAGGACAAACACACACACACACACACACACACACACACACACACACACACACACACAGTCTTATTTATTCTATGCCTTTCCCTCTCTCGTTCTGTCCTCTCCCTCTCTTGCCTTGTCTCTCTTCACCACATTTATCTTTGTCACAATGTTGAGATGCTTGACGTCTGTTAGTATCTGCCCATCATTTATCTGTCTCCTTTAACTTCACAACATGTCTGTCTTTGTTGGATTAACACATGAAGTCCCATGTGTTTGTGTAAAAATGGGTGGTTTATCTGTTTTCTCAGGGAGCTTTAAGCTCTATCTGTTTGTGTCCTATCTGTCATCAGAGTGTCAGACAACACACTGACGTGGACATTTCTCCGTAAGACCTGAAGTCTATCTGTTTGTGTTTGTATGTCATCCATGTCTCTCTGCAAAAGGCTGGGACAAGTTCTATCTGACTCATGCCGCACATAGACTGACTCTCCCTCTTGTTTCTTTCTCCCCTGCAGCCTTCAAAACCCTCCTGGAGGGAAGGCGTTCCGGGTGTTCGCTGTGATTTGAGTGACCCATAGGGGCGGCTTCACCAAACAGAAAGCGCACTTGGGCTGTTGAATAGGCGGTAATCAAGCCCTGTTGTCAAATTCAATGACTGAAATGTTTCTGGCTTTGCTACACTTCAGGGGTTAGAGGTCATCTCCATGACAGCGTAAAACCCAGCAACAAAAACGTAACACATACACAATGAGCAACTGTCTGTCTCACTCGCATGGAGGTTTCATTTTGTCATCTTTAGCGGGACATTTTCTGTACTGTAAATATCTCTGAATATTTTGTTGTACATATTTGTTAATAGTATTACACTTGTTTTGTCTTCGTGCCATTGCCTTGCCTTTCTAACAAATAGCTGTGTATGAATACTGATAATAGAAATTCCATGATATAACATTATAATGGCACTTAAGGATGAATATCATTTTTATTGTATTATGTCTGGCACATTTTAGTGGTGCTCTGGAGAGGTTTCTTTTCATATTTTGTACTTTTGTAATGAGTGGGGAACAAATTGTTAAGCATTTATTTTTATATGATTATGCTTTATATCAATATGATTTATAAAGGATGCTGCTATATATTTTTTGTATTGTTATTGTAATTGCCAGTGTGATGGGTTTTGTTTGTTTGGTTATTTTTCCAGATAATATGGTTTAGTTAAAACTCCCTGCAGGTCGGGAAGTACACTCATTCTTTCAACAAAACCTATGTTCCCGACTTTATCATGCATCACATTTTACTGGATGTCGCGACCCCAAAGATGTTTTCAGGTCATATTAATTTCCCTTTATGGACATTGATAAACAATACTATACAACAGTTTTATTTCATACAGTGATTTTAAATCAACAGATATAATTGTTCATATTTTTTCCAGCTCTCAGCTTTCTTTCAAGCTGCAATCAGTATAATGAGCAATTCATTTTATTTTTTTCATTGTTTCTCTATGCGTTATATGTATTTTCCTACCTCAAGTTGTTAGGAAAAGTCCCTTTTGCAATAAAATATTACAAACACCACAGCTGTCTCTCGCTCAAAGTCAATGTGATATTTCTCAGATGCTTTTGCAAAGGCATTTTTACATGTCATCTGTATACACTACTATATGCTACTAATTTGACTACTATACACTGTAACTGCGTATAACTGAATATATTATTATTGTGTTTTATTATCATATTCAATATCTAATTCTTCAGAATTCAAAATGCTTTTAAAATTAAAACATTAATAGTGCTACAGTACAGTAAATGCACTGTGAACACACTTGGAGCCATTGCTCCAAATTTGCTTAGAAATTGACAAGTCTCCTGATGTTAGTATTGGATTTCCTGCTGTAAATCTGTGGTGGCTGTGGTGATAGGGTGGTGCTGTATTCCTATTCTTGAAGATTTCTGTAAGTAGCTCAGACCCATGTTGGCTTGTGCTGATTTATCCCAGCTCCCAACACCACGCTGCCTCAGATTCATTTCACCTCAAGCATAGTCAGAGATAAATCTGGGATGAGTATATTGAAGTTGCAGACTTTGACAGGAAATGTTCCCTGAATAGTCTACAAATGAAAAAGCTGTACATAACATATCCTAAAATGATCAAATATTATCTCTCTCAAACTGGGAAACCATGTTCACAGATGGCTGTCAGTGGTCCTTGAACAGTTCATCTGATATGGGTCATAATACCCGCATATTAAAGCTGACAATTTGCTGTAAAACCTCATTGGCAATGAGTCATTTCACATTTGCTCTAACCCAGTGGATAAGCATGCAGAGCCAAAACAGCAAAGATCAAAGTACCTCAGGGAGTCACTGAAGTGGTAGGTTTTGTGGGTTGGATGAAGACTGAACCCAATCCCCCAGACTTCCAGATCCATTGCTCTACTTGAGGAAGAAGCCTACACTATTGATTTGAAAGTCTCTCAGGATGTGGTGCCCCCCTCCCAAATAAGCATACCGGTTATTCATTCAAACCTTGGAGAGCGGAAGCATTTGATTTTAACTGTCCCAGCTTTCCTCCTAGAGTTCGTCACCAGGGAGCAGAGTCGTCACTCCTCATTTGCTTCTGAGCAGCAATGGGGCGAAATGACCAATCCGTAATGGGTTCCAGCGTATCTATGTCCGACAGTGTTATGATGTCTGGAGGGCTGCAATAGGTTGTGACTTCAGCTGCCAGTCTTTGTTATTCCCCAGACAAGCGCTACTAAATCTTACATGATGGGTTGAATATACAACTACTGGTCCGGCGACACCAATGTGACACATTATGCTATGTTGTCAAATGAATTTTCAATGGGTTTTACAGGTGTACGTGTGTGGGAAAAGAAAACACATATCTATCCGCAATAGAAGATTTAATTGCACGTGTGGGAGACTACATGCTACATGCACACTGACCCTCACAACATGTGGAAAACAACTTATTGGTCATAAACCGTAAAGAAAAGGTAGATAACTGTGTGTGTGTGTGTGTGTGTGTCTGTGTCTGCAGGAGGCCGACAACATCTATTACCTCATTCAGACCAAACAGCTCCCCGAAAACACACACAAATGCGTACATGTGCATATGCATGCTAACACATTAATGCACACACTCATTCGTGCTCTGACACATCATGTTAGATTAAACCCAATCACTTGTGATTGGCTGAGCTCTGCCGGAGAAGGAGCCGCAGAGTGATTGATAGGCCGTCCATGTGCAACCAGGTCCTGTGAGAGAAAAGAAAGGCATACATCAGACAGGTGTCAAAATTCACAGCGGGGTGTGGTGATGGGTGGCGTTCAGGGGCTCTGAAGAATGAAAGGAAAGAGGACGAGGAGGATAGTGAAAGGGAGAAAGTGGGGGACAGAGGAAAAAGGCAGAGAGATAACCTGAAGGCGAGAAAAAAAACAGCATGAAGTTTTGATTCTCTGACAACTTCAAGTATATGACATTGGGATACCATCTGCAGAATTTCTCATCTTTTCCTAACTTTTAGTCTATAAACACAAGTTTTCCAAGAGCACTTTTATAACATAGTTGGACGACTTCAAATAATTAAGGAAGAGGTGCACACATCAGTTGATGGTGATAGATTGTTGTGTGCCTTCATATGCGACCCACCAGACAGACAAGGGTGCATTAGGAGCAAACTGACAGAGCGGCAGCCATAGGCCCATTAGGACCAAGGAGACTGAGGGCCGTGAAGACAGATGGGATGAAAGACAAGCTTGCAGCTAGCAGGGTCTGCATGGTGCCACCAGTGTTTTCAGACTGTCGTTTAAAATAAGGAAGGCCATTAATAACCTCCTCACTGTGCTCTGCTCAGCTGCAGTCTGGCGCTTCTTGCAGAGCTAAATGTGGCGCTGCATGGCAGCAGACTGGCAGACTGTGTCAAAGAGACTATATACACCTGAGGAGAGGGAAAGAGAGAGAAGCAGACAGTTTGTATGTGCTTCTGCATTTTTTTGTGCTGTGTGTGTGTGTGTGTGTGTGTGTGTGTGTGTGTGTGTGCATGCACTGTATATATGGGTTTAATTGTATTTTTTCACTTGCTCACCTGTTTGTTTATGTGCTATGTCTGTGCCGCCTATCCTACTATGGTTGGATGGGAATCAGATAACAGTGATGCAGTCAGGGGAGCCGTCAGCACCGAGGTGAAAAGTTATGGTTGCCAGTGGTAATGACTGTGTTCCTTCTTGTCAAACCTTTACTTTGGCAGATGAACAAAACATAAAATTTGACAGGGAGTGGGTTTTTTTCCCCTCATGATCCAAAAATATTACATGTACACTGTGAATGTGTTTTTGCAAAGATGGAGTGGGTACTTTGGTGGAGAAAAAATAAGCTTTTCCTGAGTGGCAAGGTGACTCATATAATTATTGAGTTATTTTAGGCCTCTGTGCTTTTAAAACAACCCTCTGACAAATCTTGGACATTTGATTTATAATAACCATTCATTACTAACTGGCTCTCCTGTGACCAACCCACTCAACTACTTGACTGAAATTGAAAATCTTATAGCATGCAAAGCAAATTAATGCTCAAGTCCACTCAGTTGGTGAATTCTAGTGGAATTCAAGATATTTAAATTGACGCTTAACGTATACCAATCGGGGGCCAAGAATAGATGCCTGTATAGTTCTTCCTCAAAAGGCGAATCATCCCACCATGAAACAATTAAACCTCAGTGAAAAGGATTGCCTTCAAAGGGTGGTCCAGTATTTGTATCCAGACCTCTCAAAATACAAAGAAATATGGTAAAAAGGTTCCCTTATTGGACTGTTCTATTGAGGTGTGAGGAGTGTGACCTAATACTGTCAAAGAAATGGTTACCTTCACGTGAATGCTTATGGTATGCTGGCATAATCTGTAATGTGAACCTTAGTGGTGCACATTGGAGAGTGCTGAAGTTAAAGCAGCTACACAACGTCAACAACTCAGACTCGGCCAATGTGTTGTACCAGGTTGACTGTAGAAGGCTTTAACAGATCAAATACTCTCTCTTTTTCCTGTCCAACACAAATAAATGAGGCTTTCCAAGAGAAAAGGTTCCTTTGTTTGAGAGAAAATTAAGAAACTTGAGTTTTTGGTCTTGTGAGATTTCTACTCAGATGAGTACAAAACCCAATTAAGAACATCTGGCAAAGCTACTCCTTACACGTTATGCCGAACACAATAATGTGCATAATCTATATATTTACATCGTAACTGTTGAGCGGTCTCTCGCTGTCTCCCTTCCTCTTGTGCACAGACATCTCTGTATGCACAAAATGATGAAAGCACATTCATCTTCCTTCTGTCATGACAGACAGGACTATAGCCTTATTTTAAAATGCTTTTATTACCAAGGAAAATAACTGCACATCAGATGATTTATCGTCAACAATTTGCACACATAAAACACTGACACTGACGTTTGTTCTTGTGTACATGGGTGTCAGAGAGGCAGTTTCATGCTCTGCATGCAGATGTGGGCCACATGTAAAACGCCTTTCCTAAAACAAGCACTGGAATAGGGGAGGTTGTGCTTATGGTACCTCTCCAGGAGGGTGCTGGCTGCCTCCCAGACTGCCCTTCTCTTAGAGCTACCCCTTCAGAATAAATAATGACAAGTCCACATCATCTGGACACTTACAGAAACCAATTCAAATCTGTAAGTCTTATTGCCTGGACCAAATTTTAAGCCCACCGGCTATCTCTGGGCACCCGATCAATGTTTCATAGCAGGCTTACTTACTTACTGTGCTGTCTAAATGGGCAGAGGTTGCCTGTTTATCCTCCAGATGTTGGTCAGTTGATATTGCATTAATGATAACAATAATAACAAAACTATAGCTAAGGAATATGGCATCAATCTTTATACACAAAGCCAGGGATAACAGAGGAAATGGATTGAGTTTCAAAGAACCCTGCCTATCCAAGGCGCAATCAGACAACCTGCATGTAAAGCAAACACTTGTTTGCAAAGGAAAGGAAAATAAATGTCGAGAAAGAGCTGGAACAGAGTATAAGATGGCTGGCAAGACAACAAGGAACAGGCTGAAAAGCTACATACAGCACAGTCGAGTGTCGGGGCCAAACAATAAGGCCATGCATGGCAGATGGGCGCACACACTCCTTTGCAGTCAGTCATAATACAAGAAAAAGGAAGTAGAGTCTTGGGCCAAGGCCTAGAGGGCCCAGGGGTAATGGAAGAAGAGCACAGCATGAAAAATGAAAAATGAAAAAAAAAAAAAAAAAACTCATGAAAAACTACAGTTCATAGTAAACTACATCAAAAGGAATCCCAGAATAAGTTTGTTTTCAAGTTTTTGTACGAGTCAGCAAAAATTATTCCTTTTGTAGCAGCCTGCAGCACATGGTACAGTAGACAGACTTATGAGCAGTGGGCGATATACCAAACACAATTTTATGACAGAAGTGTACTAGTGTATTTATATTGGGATTATGGTCAGGGAGCACAGAGTGCAAAATATAAAGAGCTGCAACGAATCAGGCGCCGGCGATGGGCCGCAAAATCATGGAGAAGGCCGTCCCTGGACTCTGACGTCATCACTGACCTTTCGTGTATTTACAGAGAGGTTTGATTTCCACTCTTTTTCCATGCTCACACATAAGCCGTTGTGAAGCGGGCCCTGGAAGTAAAAGAGTAGCTTTGTCCAGACCTGGACGACTAGCACTGGAGTCATGTGCTTCTGCCAATCCCGAAGAAGGGCCCACAAGCCACAGCCATTGAGAAAAGCACAAGCATCACCTGTTTTATATTAAATCTGTCAGATTAAATAAGGAAAGCCAATAAGCTGCAGCTTTCGAGGTGCAGTTTTAGCCAGATTTGACCCTTTGCTATTCTGATCATACTTGTTAAAACTGTTTTCAAACTGAGTTGAGGGACAAGACAGAGACCCTTTGCAAATAAATCCATGCATCTGCACCTGCCCATTTGTCGTATTAACTGGTATGCACAGTGATAAAGATGTCTTTTCCTGTATTTCAAGGAACAAACCAAAAAGCATATTGGTTTCTAGTTCATTTTAAGTCCACACAAGTTGCATTAACCCAACTTGTGTAGACTTAAAATGAACATGACAAATCACACACGACTGTCTGATCTTTGTTTTTGTGCAGCAAGGATGAAGCTCCTGTTACACAACCTATATGTTGCTCATTCACCACCTTGAACAAGTATAGAGATCTAATTACCATAGACTAGAAACATGAAGACATTTAAACATCCCTTTCAAAGTACTCCTCCTATCGCTGCAGACAATATTGCCCTCTACAGGGCATACACATTAGTCACGCTTGTCTGTCTCCACTCTTTTTTTTCTGTGGCTGGGATGAGTTAAAGAGACACAGCGCCACATGTGTTGATGAATGTATAATTACACAGTATTCAGAGCCCCTACCAGCTTCATGTCTCTGCAGTCGACCCTGACTTTTGACCTCATTGTGGAGGGTGCAAGAGAAAGAGAAATAAATCCAAAATAGTATTTAAAAGAGGTGACAAAGACTAAGGACATCTACGACAAACATGGTGCCAGTCTTATAACTTCAAATTAATGTGTTGATGAAAAAAATAATGTTTTAATAATGTGAAATTGAATGAATTAAGGGATGAATTAATCCCAGGAGCATGGGATCTAATTTATCAAATGCCTCTGAGTATTAAAGAGAATTAAAATGAATGAGATGGTCACATGAAGGACCTGGTCAGTGATCCAAGACCAGCCACTCCTTCACTTAGAAAGCTGACGAATTTAGCCTCTGCTCTCCAAATTAGCTGCGTGGCATGAAAAAGAAATGAAGACAAAAAAACAGGCGTCTCATCACTCTTGTGGGAGTGGAGGGAGACACCTATTTTATTCCTCTATCTTCCACGAGGAGATGAATGTGATGAACTGTGGATTCAGCCTCCCCCAGTCGTGTTCTATGAGAAATGCCAGCAGCAGCAGAAAGCTTCGTCTCCAGAGATCCAGCTCAGGGTTCAGCCTCACTGTGACACAAGATGGACCCCAATTTTGGACACAAAGACTGGGTCAGACCAGCAGGAGGTATAGCCTTTCCTTGAGCATGATCCATTCCTTTTCTGTTCATTGTGACCAAAATCTTGCTTGTCTTCTTCCTATTTTTTGTATTTTCCCCTCTGCTTCACCCTCATCTGTGTGCAATGTCTTTCCTCCAACCGCCCCCACTCACTCACTTTCCTCACTGTTCATCCTCCCCCATTAGCATAATGATCATTAGTGTACCTACATAGTTAACTTCTAAAGTTCTCTTTCTGACTCATGCGCCCATTTACAATTGTAAATCTTCTCCGAATGCAAATACACACATTATCTCACTTTAGATGGCCAGAATTTAAAGCGGACCATCATGAAAGGTGTATCTGCTGGATTGCCTGAAAAATGAATTTGCACGAGCAGACACACTGCAGCAAATTAAATCTTATCCTCAGCTCTTCTGATAACATTTTTTGGTTAATTCAGTTATGCGAGTAGCCCTTGTAATAGGCTTATACACTCTTCTCATACACTCATCTGTGATTGAAGTAAAGGACCCTCTCGAATCTCACGACTCACCTTCTAGAGAAGGACAGAGAGGCCCTCCAACCACTTCTACTTCTAACTGTTATGGAGTAAATCACAAACATGTCAAGGCCTGATCCTCTGGGACTGCACATAACCTTAGCTGTCCTATATTGTGTGACTAACCAATGTCCTCCTTGGACCCACTGAGCTCAGAACAGCCCACATCTCTTATTCTGAGAAATGGGCTTTTTTTCTCTCTCTCTCTTTCCACACTAGCCTTTTTTTCCTCCAGGCATTGACATTTAATCAAACCCAAATCCCATTGTGCCTATTAACATATCAGGCTGATACGGGTTGCTGTAAAAAGCTTGAGTACAGGAACCCAGAGCAGAACATTACCATAACTCTGCCTGTGTGATCTCTTATTTTCTCTCCTCCGCCCCCACATGTAAAAATGCTTACCTGGCAAACAACTAAGCATGGAGAGGCATTTCTGTCTCTCGCTCAAACCCCCTACCCCCCTTCCACTCATTCACCCCTGCTTATCTTTTAAGAAGGTGTTAATTATTTAGCCGTTTGTGCTTGTAAATGTTTGGCAAATAGCACCGAGACAAACTAAGCACCTAATGCAAAGGCAGTTTTAATATTTCACCCGACCGTCAAAACCACCTAAAGTTTGCTTTCCGCCTTGTCTATGGCTAAATAAACAATTCAGAGGCACTTAAAAAAAAAAAAAGCGCCTTAATGGATGGCATGGTTTCCCTGTGAGCGGCTCAGTCTTCCCAGTATTAATCATCATAGACGTGATGGGACTTGAATAAGTGATGCGGTGATGATTATGAGGTCAATACTTGATAAATTGCCATTTTGGACATTGTTGTTTTCTACAGCTCAGCCGATATTGGCTGTTTTGCTTGTGACCTTGATGAAGGTCTCTCTGCTCTTGAGTGACTCTCAACATGTCTGACCCTGTTGGCAGCCATTCATGTATGTCAGGGCCATATGCTGGATTGTGTGGCGGGCCTGCACGCTGCACAGGCTGAGCCTCTCTACCTGCGAACAACTGAGGCCAAACTGGTTGTCGGTCTTGTATCACGGCAGGCAATTACTTCCCCAAAACTAGGACAGTTCTCGGTAATAACAGACACCAGAGCACAATATTTAGTGCAATGAAAAGACATTGTTGCTGTCAGCATTGTTTTCTTAGAGAGAGGATGATGAGGCAGTGGGAATGGAACAGGGCCATGTCGAACAAAGAGGATTATAAAGACAAAACAACTTTGACAAGTCTGAAATTTGAGGACACTTCCAGGGAGACATGAAGACTATCAAAGTCAAGCTGTTTGTTGGAGGGGTGGCAGCTTGCTGTTTTGTGTGCCCTTGTGGATGTGATCAACGGGAAAGAAAATCCAGACATTGAGTTTTACCTCTGGACTCAAAAGCTGACACTTGACAGAAAAGCACTTCTCAAAGTGGCAGCCATCTATACGCACAGAACAAAGCCACCCCCCCCCCCTCTTTTTCAGCAGAAGACATTTTCTTTCAGTGCAACACAACAAATAAATAAATTAGTGTGAGCGATAGGATAATTGTACAGAACTAGAAAATCCTGGCTGCGCTGGTATATTTGTGTCCTCATTTATAAATCTGTTTTCTGATACTGCCACATTAATCTATGGTTCCTTCTTATTGTTAGATGGAAGAATAAAGGAGTCTATGAAGTATTCTGGAAGTGAAAGACTCTGATCTTCACTTAATCATATAGTTGTTTATATAACTCTGTTACATAAGCCATCCCTCTTCCCTACATTTTAATCAACATAAGTAATGGCAGCCCCTCATATCAATATACCTGAGCCATCTGCTCCCTAATACCAAGGATTTCACTCTCTGCGATTGCACAACGCCTCTCACTACATCCCGATCAGGATTATAGCTTTGGCAGGGATCAAAATTTGCTTCTGTGCTTTTATTTTGAGAGCTTTTTGATTGCCAATCTGCAGCATTGTATGTAGGCTATACAGGCTGCAGGCGGTGGTTGTATGCTTTGTATAGTCTGGTTTGCTTACAGTTTATTTGATCCTTTAACAGGGCACTGGACTATCTGGTTTTATTATTCACCGAATCAAACAACATCAATTCAAGGCCGCCTAATAATGACAAAACATGGTGCTCACACACTGGCAAACTCAAATTGTATTTCCTTATTAGCGGGCTGTCTGGTGAAAAATATGGAAATGATATTCATATTCAGACAGGTAATAACCAAAAGGCATGGTACAAAGTGTGTTGCAAATTAGTCTGAACACTAAGCTCTGTTGTACATTTGCATAGTTTCTTTGAACGTATTGTTGGGAGAAAAAGGGAAAAAGGGAGTAGGCCAGAATTTGAAAGGTTTCAAAAGTTAGATCAGAATTACTTATTACTGAAAGTAGTCTTATTAAACAAACTGAGTGTTATAAATGATCAAGGGGAGAACCTTGATCTTGACCTTGAGCACTTGCTTATACATGATTTTAGTGATCTAAAAGATGAATGATCCCAAGTGCCTAGAATCATTTGTCGCTTGATTAATCTATTAATTCAGTGCTTTTCAAACTGAGGGCCAGGGACTGACAGAGGTCCTTCAGTGGGTTGTATGGGGGCCCCATCATAAGGAGGATTTAAAACTTTTGGAAGTTGGAAGAACAAGGGAAGAAGTAAGGTTAGTCGTTTTGATAGATTGTAATTTATAGTAATCCTAGTTGGATCATTGATATTATATATTGACTATGAAGACTTCATTTTCTTCAAACCTAAAATAAAAAATTACACAGAGGGAATTCTTCAAGACAAAATCGTCTCAAATTTGGGGTCCGTGGTCTGATAAGTATCTATGTGGGGGTCCTTAACATGACAACATGGGAACTCCTGTATTAATTGACTAATTGTTTCAGCTCAAGAAATATGAACATACGACTATTAGAAGAATATTACAATAACACTCTCACTGTGGCTTCATGTAAGATAAAAAAATACAATGTGGTCGTGTCAGTAATTCTCTCCTAATAAACTAACCTCTTTTAGGACTGTAACATTATTCTCTGCTATTTAAAACTAATGGCTAAGCAAGTTCTTCAGTGGCTGATAACCATGGATTTCTCCAACTAATTTGCCTAAACCCCTAAATTTATATAATTTCTGTATTAAGTTGGTATTATGGTCACACAGATGAATGCATTCAGTTAAATTAAGCATTTAAAGTCAGCCAAACCTTTCCTGAACAGTAACCGCTGCAGCCACTATATAGCCTAGTGGCCATTATGGGATAATGCTAAATGCTAACGTCACAACAGCACAGGTGGAGACGAGTCATAAAATCAGCAAACTTAAACATGTAAAACCAGAAACTGTGAAGCATCCAGTGGTGAAATGTAACTAAGTTCATCCATGACTTAAGTAACCTATACATTTAAGGAACTTTTACTGGAGTATTTACATTTTATGCAACTATTATCTCAGAGGCAAATATTGTCTGACAGCTTCAGTAGCTACTTTCTGATTAAAATTGTTTTATTCCTGTCCAGTGAAAACCACGTATCTCCAAATTGTGTGATTTTTGAATCACTTCTGATAAACTGAAGGATATATATCTTTATGGGTTGAAAAATGTCAAATAATTAAAACATTTTTCATACAGGTTTTGAGGGATGCGTGGTTCTCAAAGCACAACGATGCTACAAATGATGATCTTATTCCTGGCGATGAAAGTACCCCAACTTTAAACTAAAGTCAGCCTGTGACCTTATATACCATAAAACAGGAACCAATCCTCTGCATTATGAGTAGCCAACTTAAGTAGGCTATGTTAACGGTTATGCTACAAATATTTACTTGAAGTATTTCACAGTGTGGTATTGCTACTTTTATTTAAGTAAAGTATCAAAATACTTCTTCCCACCACTGACAACATCTGTCTAAACTTGCTCGGTCATACCAGACCAAGTATAAGGCTAAAAAAAACCCAAAAGGGTATTCATTCAGCAGGGACATATTTTTGCTTATGAACCCAACTTTTCACCTATAAGAGGAATCATTTGTTATTTATTCATGAAAAGGTTAAACAGTTTTTAAATTGGTAACTGTTATATGTCGACAAATCCACTAGGAAACCGTAATTAGAGTTATCCACTAATTCTCGAGGGGGGGTAATGAGTCGTTTTCACCTCAGCTACACCGCTGACAATTTAAAAAAAATAACAATAGCAAAAAGTATCCAGGTTAGAGGAGTATTTATGTTTTAAATGGTGGCTTGATATTAGAAAAGAAAAAAAAAATCCAGGTATTCCTTTATGAAAGAAAGATACCCCCTCCCACCCTCCGCCGCAGTTATCCCCCACCCCCCTCACCGTTTCGGGGATGGTGTGGTCCAGGAAGCGCGCCTCTTCTCTTCTCTCCTCCTCTCCGGCTCCAGTGAATCAGCTGACGAATGGTCTCTCCCTCCTCTCCCTCCTCTCCTCTCCTCTCCTCTCCCGGATGGATCGCGCCGCTGAAGCCGGGCAGCCTGAGCGCTGACACAGGAGCAGGTTGCCCACCGCCCGCTCTCCTGCCGCTGGATGTCACACCGACCGACCCTCGAGAAAAGATTCCGCCACCCCCTCCCAAAAAAAAGAGGTTACTTTATTGAATTTTCCCTCCTCGGGCAGGAAGCTACCCGCTTCCCCTCACCATGGCTTCCAACTTCAACGACATAGTCAAACAGGGATACGTGAGGATACGGAGTAAGAAACTGGGGGTGAGTACTGTTGCACTTGCTGTCTAGCGCGGTGGAGGAGACGGGGGGAGGAGGAGGAGGAGGAGGAGGTGGTGGTGGTGGTGTAGGAGGATGAGGAGGAGGAGGAGGAGGAGGAGGAAGAGGAGTTCCAGTTGTTTCAGGGGGCGGCTGGATTAAGAAAGAGGCTTTAATTGCTCCATAGGCAGCCGTCCTGCTGCGAGCTCTTCAAGAGGAAAAACAGATTAGAGCAGCACGAACAGCGGCCAAGTTTCTCTCAGTGCATTGTGCAAAACTACTTACTGCACATGCTGAGATGTCGGGAAAGTCTAGATGATTGACAGCTGGTGTCTAGTGGATGTAGTTGTGGATCACATCCGCCTTTGTTTTTTTTTTTTTTAGTTTCATTGAGAAAGTTAGGCTACATCTGATATCTGACTTTGTTAGGCTGCAAAAACTCTAGACAGATGAGACACTTTTGGAACCAGAACTGTGATATAAGAGGAAAAAAAGGAAAGGGTAAATCGCCCATTAAGACATAAAAATGCTATAGTAAAAAGCTAATAATATCACCTTTCAATAACCACACCATAATTTAAGTCTAATAAGGTCAGGACACCACAGGCTGTAAATGTCCTTATCATAGCGCGTGGTGCAAATTAACTCCATGTTTTATGGATTCTAGGATGGACAACATAATAGGAATACTGGGAATAATGTTTATCACTATACAAATTGTCATCAACTTATTAGTGCTGTAACTCTCTTTCAAGTCATGATGAATTATCCCCACTGAAGTCTCATTGAAATCCAGCTGATTCGGTGCAATGGCAGCTCTTCACTGCCTTGATAATGGATTTCCATTGAGATACAGCAAAGGGGGGAAAAATGGCTTGACTGCTTAAATGGAAATAAATGATATATATTCAATTATGAGCGCCTTATTGTCTGAGTCATAAAGCCATCTGCTTTTGTTCATACTTCCAGCCCATTACGCTAACAGAGCGGGCACACTCCCTCTCCTCTGATGAAGTGTGATGATGGAGGCTAATGATGTCTGCCTCCTCACATCATCACCTGGCTTCATCAACAGTATTTCGACAGTTGTTTGCCGCCATTGAGGCCATCTTTGATCACACTTTAAGAGTAACTGTTGATCAAGAGAAACCTTTACTGCTCCTATTAAGGACTTTCACCACACAAGCCTGATATAACAGATGAAAGCGCAACACATTTGTTGTTAACATGCAAATAAGCTTGTTCACATATAGTTGGCTCAGTTTGTTTACGTCTTGCATATGCTATTTGCAAGATGCATTCAAGAAAAGAGGATGCGTGTGTGTGTGTGTGTTGAGAGCCCATGACTTTGCAAAGCAAGTGAGGACGCACGCTGTGTTGGCTGTGCTCGAGGTATGGATGCCATATCTCTGCCAGCTCCACATCTCATCCTGCTGTTTGTGGAGAAAAACAGTTTGTGTCCTGATCGCCCACTCCCTCAGCCCTCCACTGCTCGCTGCTGTTTCATCATAGAAAAGCCATGCTGCGATGGCCTCAGAGGACCCTGGTGTGGGTAGATAGAAAGTATTTATCTGTCCACGCTGGGGTTAGTTATTCCAGGCTAATTCTCATTCTGAATCAGTTGGAGAAGAAAAAACAACATTGAAATGGAGCAGGAATAGGTATCTGTATGCCCGAATCAACAGGCACTGATATGGTGCATCCCTGTGATCTTTTTCTGTGGGGAAAAAAATCAGTGCTAAATGGCGTAATTTCAAGTGTGTTTGTGTTGTGTTTTTGGAAGAGATGAAAATACGAATGTGTGACAGATACACACATGCATGGGCTGACTGGAGGGATACACATCTGGGTGGAGGGGGAATGTATTTAAAGTTGGCGAAAATCCAGAAAAGTGTTATTTTGCAGCCCGATCTCAAACATTTTATTTCATTTTTGTCTAATGTTTTACAGATTTTGATGAATCAACAGCTCGGTGTTTATTGGTGTCAAGAGAGACTTGAGGCATCATTATCCTGATATGCTGCACAGAGAGTCAAACAGATACAAACATGCTGGATACATTCAGACCCAGAGTCAGACTTAGTAACGTGGACAGGGAGATGCACTGGCCTCTTTGGATTCCTCATCATTAAAATGCAGCCAACAAAGTGCATCAAACCTCCTTCAAATGGTCCCTCCTTGTACTGGCTCTCTTAGAGATTTCTATTTAATCTAAACCAAACAGGGTTGCATTAATCTATTAATTACTTTTTTAAAATTAATTGATTAAATGTTTGGTCTATAAAATGTAAGAAAAAGAAGAGATCACAAGTTCCCAAAGCCGAGGGCAACATCTTTAAACTATAAGTTTGGTCCAAACACCCCAAATAATAAAAATGTAATCGTATACAAGGCAAAGCCTTACATTTGATAAGTTGGAACCAGTGTATTTTGGTTTGTTTTGCTTAAGAAATGACTAATTGATCATCAAAATTGATGCAGATCATTTTTCCCTCAATCTAATGAACTTACTGATTAGTCTGTTCATCTCTAAAACCGAAGTTCTTGTTAAACACAAACAGCCTAAATCAAATAATAATATATATAAAGATATAATAATCTCCTCAAAGAATGAGTAAACAACATCAGAAACCTGTCCAAACGTTTGATGCCAGTAGAGCTGCAACTGACGATTACTTTCATTAACGACGATTCATGATTGATCAATTTATTTATTGCTTTATAAAATTTTCTAAAGCCTAATAATGTGACATCTTCAAATGACTCGTTATGAGTGTAACAGTCTAAATGCAGACATATTCACAAGAGATAAATAAAAGCACCCACAATGGAGAAGCAGGACCCAGACATTGGCATTTTGCTAATAAATTAACTGATAATCAAAAGAACTGCAGATTCATTTTATGTTATATGTTTAATTGTTTCAGCTTTAGATGCCAGCTTCTAGTCTCTTGTCAGTTTTTGGTATTCAGTGCTAAAAACGTTTCAGTCTGTACCAAAAAAGTACTTAAGTTTTGATCCCAGCCCTGTCTGTCAGAGCGACTGGATGTACCTTTTTAGTTGGAGTTTCTAGGCCAGAAAGGTCCTGAGTGTTTTCCTCCTCATGTGATGGTTTTTTAATGTTTTTTTTCTTAGCGCTTTAAAGGTCTCTCAAATATCACACATCAAGACTTTGCATCACAGTTGACCTTCTAATGCTCCCGCCTCGGTCTCTATTGTAATGCTGTGCCTTTTTTAAAATGTATTATACATTATTTTTCATTGGAAAGTAGTACAGTCGGAACGGTTCTCTTTATGCGATATGTATTAAAGTGGCCACGCCAACACCAACAGCTTCGGCTAAGCTCATCAGCATCCGTCAGTATGATTGGCTCATTTCCAAACCCCATCATGTGTGAAGGTTGAGGCCATGAGGTCAGGTCTGTGTTTTGCCGAGTGATCAAAATTACCAACCAGGGCACTTTCTCTTCACTTTTTTTTTCTCTTTCTCCCGGGACATTTGTTTTCTTCCTCCACTGACATGAATGGCAACGATTTCCTACGTTAGCCAACTTCTTTGTCTCTTTGTTGGCTGCGGAGACAACGGTGCAGTGTTCTTGAATGCACAAGTAGTCTCTCCTTTCCTTTTCTCACATTCCCCTCCTCTTCCTCACCTCTCCACCTATTCTCTCACCTCACGTTCCCCCCCCCTCCTACATCTCACCTGTATTCCCCACACTTCACAGTGTCTCTCTCTCATTTCCTCTCCCCTTTTCTTTTATCTCTGTTCCTCTTTTCTTCCCCTTTGTCTGGGCTATCTCCCTCACCTCATGCCCCTTTCTCTCTCACCTTTCTCTCCTTCGCTGGTTCGCAGACAGCTGAGAGACTGAGCACAAAAGCATCCTATTCATCACCCCACACTGCACCCTCCATAACCCCAACAGGCTATTCCCCCTGACACCGTGCAAAGGCGCACACACACACACACACACACACACACACACACACACACACACACACACACACACACACACAAATTTGCTTGGTTCAACATTGAAGAATTGGCACAGACGTGCACCAGACAAACAAGTAAACAATCTGCTGCCAGAGAACAGTGTGTGAATTCTCAATTAATTTTAATCCTGTGGCTTTGTAGCATACAGTAATTTTTCTTCTTTTGTTTGCTACATGAAGACAAACTAAGTGGTCAGAAAAGCCAAAAACAAGTGAAGTGTCACACAGACACCAAATATCTTGCAGTGTCTAAGAAACAGCCGTAGCGATATTGCAATCGTCCATGCGGTTTGTTCTTTCTCCCTTTCAGTGAAAAACGTCTGATGGGCTCCTCTTCGACGAGCAGAATATCATGACCTTTGAGTAATTTGTGTGTCAGTCTCAGTCCAGGTACATGTTTCCCAGGTTAAGGATCGCTGTGGTAAATAGAAAAGGTCAGCTGTTGAGTACCCCCCAACCCCTTACACCCCCCCCAAACAAAAATGGTCAATTTAAGTTTGCTGTGGTGTGAGTCAGTATGCTATTCAGTCCCTCCATTCACAAACATGTTTTGACACTTCAAAAGGAGCTGTAGATCAGAAGTTGGCTCAGCGGTAGATATGTAATATTTTAAGAGAACGCAGAGCACTTCACACGTAGACTTCACACTTAGATAAAATGTTGTTTCCCACCACAGTAACACCACAGTATTATCACCAAAAGAAGTAGCACCAACAATAACCTCAACATTAACTTGTTTTACATACAAACAAATGCGCCGTGAGAATAGGACCAGAAGATTATGATTTTACTTTGTTCCAGTTATTTAAAGTGGTGATAATTCACATTTGTATATTAACAATGGATCATATTAATACAGGGGTTGTATGCAGTGACAAACCCACAAATAATTATCACCTAACGCTCGCAATTATTGTGTTAACGCTTGTCTTGGTTTAATTACCTGTAACTTTACTGTTTCAGGTCACTCTCACTGCTTTCATAGTGCTGTAGCCCAACATGCATCTGTCCGGCACCAAAGAGCAGAGAGACAGTGTTGGTATGAGATCTCATTTCATCGATGAAAGTGAAGGATTTAGCAGCTTAAGATCCAGGTCTTTCCCTCAGGAGAGAGTGTCTATTATACTAGAATTCATCAGGTGGACACAAACATGACTCCAAATGAATGCTACTGTTGCTGATACAGTGTTGGCATACAGTTGACTTTTTTACACATCCAGCAGATATGGAGAAACATTAACATTCGTTTGGAGTCATATTTCTGTTCGCCTAGCACATGTAAGTACAATATTCACTCTCCTTTTAAGTCTGCTTTTGGTCCACTAACTCATCTTTTGTGGCTAAATGCAGCAATATGTTCCCCAGCTAGTCGCTAACTTTGTCTGTCTGCTGTTTGGTGCTGAGCAGGTGTTTTACAGTGGGTTTATTGAGGGTTTTTTTTGCTGAAAACAGCTGCCTGTGACTGAAACACTAAAGGCTGGACCTGGAAATGAGCTGAAATATGCTATTAAGCTCTGTAGAGCTGAGGACAATCGAAGAATTGGATTTTTAATTATTTTTTGTGTATCTGACAACATAGACGTTCAGATAACACACAGTCATTTGATCAATTGTTATTATAAAGATATTGGTTATAGCTGCTTTCAAAATATGATGACAGTCATATATTTCAAGGCTAGACCACCTTGTATGCTACCGGATTTTGTTTTGGTGCCCAATAGCAGATCATATCCCCAAATTCCCCTTCCAGCTTACTTTTTGATATCTTGAAACTTGCCAGTGAGCTGTGTTGATTTTTTAAAACATCAACAGTGAGCTGGAATACATTTTTGAGATCCAAAGTTGCAGTTAGGTATCTTCAAATAAGGGAGTATGTCTTCATTGTGCTGGATTGCACAGTTCGTCTAACGTTTGCCTGATCTCCTTTAAATCCAATCCCAAATAAAATTAAAACCAACAAACTGACTTAGCTCTTAAAAGACATACTTATTATAATATGCAATACACTGCTGATTCAATTCATAATAGCGAGGATAGAACTGAAAGGACAAAGTTGTGTTCTGCTGCCGTCTAAGTGCAGTTACTGTACGAGAGCGCCTTGGTCAAACCTGAAATGTCAAAGCAGAAAACACATTAAAAATGCATTATGTCTGGTCCAGAATGAGGAGGAGTGAAAATACAATCAGCTGAAAGTATGGATGTAAACAAATAATCAGTAAACCAATAATCGTGGCTGCAGACTGAGAGTTAAACTTATTCATCATCCAAACACAAGGATATCATTTGCAAAAAGATGGGCTACTCTCCTGTTTATAGATTTACAGAAGTGATTTGGGGTTTTAAAATTACTTTTTTTTTTTTTTTTTTTACCATTTCACAATCTTGGGCATACATACAGTTTGTTTTGGGGCAAATAACCGTCTGTAATTTAAGGACTGAAAAAACAAGTGACAACTACTGTAGCTCAGTACTTATTGGATTTTTTCGACTTTAGCTCTTATAGTAAGGACTATTTTTGTTATAGTGGTCCATACCACACTACAGCAGACATTAAGGAGTACTGGTAATTTGTTATGTCTGTTTGAGCAGATCAAATTACATCGTGTAGTACTCCTACCAGCTACACTGGCTCTGTGGTTAGTCACTAATTATGAATGTTTATTACGAGATAAATGTGAAATTCATGTATCTTCCCATCTTTGCTCTATTGGGGAAGAAATGAAGTATGTAAATACTACAGTTGAAGAACCAATCCATCAGTCTTATAGTATTTTTAGCAAACCTGCAACTATAACCAGCTTCTTAAATGCAAGAATTTGCTCTTTTCCTGTTTTTATATCATTGTAAACTGAATATGTTTGTGTGTGTTTGAGTGTTAGACGAAAAAAGCTATTTGAAAATGTCACCTTGGACTCTATTAAATTGTGATTGTGAGCATTTTGTTACTATTACCACAATTTGACTTTTAACAGACTAAACAATTAGTTGATTAATGAGAAAATAATCTGCAGATTAATCAATATTGAAATAAATTGCAGCCCTAATTTCATTGCAATGTCAATTTCCTTTTGACTTTTTCAATTTAAATTGTTGTTGCATGTGTACCACTACACAAAACTTTGAGGTTTCTCCACTTGCAACCAGTTTCAAGCAACAATAGTAAATAACTTTCAAGACTTTTAATTCTATTTAGGCACCACTGAACAAAAGACAGTATTTCACAAACTTGGTCACGCTTCAACTTGGACTCAACAACAATTTAGAAATGTTTCATTTATAGAAAAAAAAAAAAAAAAAGGCTTTTGGAGACCTTTGATTGAGTCTGATGCTAAGCTTGCAGTTTACACTGGACACCGGTTAAGACATTAATGGTGCAAATAAAGCATTTTCTAGCCATTAAGTATGAGAACAAAATCGAGAGTTATTAGTCTTAAAGTACTTTTCTGGACCAGATGGTGCTCCCCTCCAATCTCTGTCTACAAATATAACAGTTATTAATTGTTTTATCCCACTTTTGTCTCACTCAGCTGTTTTTGACCTACTAGTGGGTATTTGTGTTCTGTGACCAGTGGCCTTTACGTGGACAGAGTGTATTGTACTGGTGTGTGGGTATGTTCCCCCTTGTTGGGCGCACAAGCACCCACCAAAGCAGAGGCAAAGGAGTGGAGAACAATGTGTCTATTGTCCAAGATGGCACAGCCATTTAAGATAGGATCTTGCCACTTCCATGCACTCACTATTAACAATGACAGGCCGTCCAGAATGCTGGATGTCAGGATATTTTTCACCCCAGAAACTGTACTCCTCAGTGGAGCGTAGAAAAGACACAGCCAGCTATGTTAGACTTGTAGTAATTGATACTTCCAAACAACATGGATAAATGTGACTCTGGTTGTGCAAAGAAATCAGATTATATCAATAAGGAAATCATTACATTGTTACATCCAGTGGCCACAATTAGCTGTGTTCTCCACTCCATCCCTCTGATTGCCAGATAGAAACCGAAACTGTAGCAGATTTGAGGATTTCTAATATGCCTAGTTTTGCTTATAATTTTATTTGTGCCTTGTGGGTGCATGAAGCCTACTTTCAGCTCTTCGCGTGATATATGTTTTTGGACTCGGTGCATTAATTCACAGATCTGCAGGGCTGTACATTGTGTGGTCATTTCCTTTTGGTTTTCATCAGCTGCCTCCATCAGACAAAGACCTGAAGACAAATTACCAGCTCTTATTGGCCCTGATGAATTGCATCTCTAGCAGGATATGGGAACAACAGCCCAACAGTCGTTATTCATGGTGAAAAATGTGCCTCTATTATAAAGTCGCTTTCATAAATAAATCTCTGCCCGGACCCCACTTGAACATTTCAAATCATTGATTCCTGTTGCTCCTAATTATCAAAAAAGCTTTTTGTTGTGAACAGGGACAAATGTTGTTATTAGTAGTTAGTAATGTCTAAAACTCATTTGATTAAGTAATGCACCATAAAAAGACCAGTGGCTAATAATGCCCCCTTGTATCAACACTCTCCTTTCTTGCCCTCACTCAGTGTCACGCTCTCAAAATACCAATACTCTCTTTTAGCCCTCTCTTCTGTCTTGCTCTCTCTGCCTCAAATCCGTCCACTAACACATGTTACACCAAGCTGGCACTGTCCATAACAGCTTTGTGTTCCCAATGTTTTCTGATGAGCTGCTTTGTAAAGTGCAAAGTTCTCTAATCCCATTGGGGAAGAAGTCACAGCTCAGTAGAAGAGGACTCTCTTCATGGCTATTTAATCTTTCCAATCCCCTGCAGACCTTTCCCCCCCGACAACAGACTAGATTCAACAACATAAATTTAAGCAAAAGTAGAGAGAGCAACGATATTATCCAACCGCATTTAAATTTTTCCTTTTTGTTTCAGTTTTCTGGCTTTCAGGTCTTGTATTGTATATCAAGTGTAGAAAACATAACAGAACATATACTTTGAAGCAGTTATTGCAATATGTTTATAATAATGATGAATCATATGAGGATTTGTATGCGAAAGCGGTCGCTCGTAGCAATGAACCCACAGAGAATTATTACCCAACTCCGTAGGTCGTCTCAGCTCTATGTGGCTTTATTGCGACTCTCAGCTCATTGTTTTAGTTTAACGGCTCACAACTGCCTTACTGTTTTGGTTCACTTTCGCTCTAATAAGCAATGTTTTTGGCCACAGACAGCTGCTGATTTCAGCAAAAAAACAAAAAAACCCAGTTGGTTTGAGCTACAACTGAAGAATTCCCTACAGGGGTTGATGGAAACCAAAAATACAGCTAAAAGGAAAATATTGGATGTACATTCACCAGGTGGCAAGCAACAGGACTCCAAAGAAATGCTCATGTTGCTCTGTACAAAATGTGCAAATAGGCAACTATGTATGCTAACAAGTCTGCTGTATTAATTTGACATTTGATAATATGTTAACATGGTGTTTAGAGCTTCTTCTGCCCCCAAGTGGCCTAAAACATCATTGCAGATTTAATGAACACGTATTGCGTATTACAGAATTTAACCAAAAAAAGCCAACATATCAACATCAATTATATCAAACAAAAGTCAGACTTTAAATTTTTCTGATTGAACTTCATGTTTTTTGTTTTGTAGGTTCATCTCTAATTAATCTGGTAGTTAAATGAAAATGCAACAGTGAGCTGGTTCAAGATCAGACACAATTCTAGAAAATGTTTCTACATATTTAGTCTATTTTAGCCTAGATTTAAATTAATTAATTTTAGCTGTTACTCCCTTTCATGTCATTGAGTAGTTATTTGGAAAGACTAAGACTGTTTCTATTTACTACTGTCTGTAATGTGATGTTACTGAGAGATTTTCCTCCACCTGCTTCCCGAACAATGAACTGAGAACAGAGTGTTGACTCAGAATATTTATTCAAGCTGTTAAATATTAAATTTCGGTGATGTGACAGTCATGAACAAATTGGATGTTATGCACAATCGCTCTGAGTGCTGTCACTGTTGTCACAAAGTTTGTTAGCCCAGGATTTGTCTCTCAGTAGTGTTTTACAAGAGAATGCTTGCTCATTTTTTGAGTTTTGGAAAAAAGGTTTTCAATAAAATTCATGAAATTAATTATATTTCGAAGTTGAGTTGAGTTCATTCCTCTAATAACGTTAGCTGTGGGATTTTGAAAGGTGAACGTATTTTGCTCCAAATTCAAGTTCATCTGATCGACATATTTCACCTCCCACGCAGGGCTTGGCTCAGGCTTTACAGTTCTCTGTGGTACGGTATTGCTACATTGTGCAGATACACTGGAGACTCACCTATAAAACACCAGGCCTAGAGGAATCTATCATAGCTCCATTAACACTTCTGCTTCATCCTCCTCTCCTCGCCTTCCTCCCCTCATTAATCAACAGACCAGCCCTCGGGGCTCTACTCTGCAGCTAAGCTCACTTTCAGTTTGTGTGTCTCTGTTTTGTGTGCGCACACGGGCATTGTGTTTATGTGCATATGTATACATGCATGGGAGCTTTCACAAGTGCTTGTGTGCACGCGGCTATGTGCAAATGTCATGTTTCCAGAGTTATTTCTTTTCTGAATAAACCTGTTCCATTAAATCCAGGATAGATTCCCACAGATGTTATCAGAATAATAGTCCTATAATAAACCTCAGTGGTTTCTTTTAAACTGTTTCCAAATCCAATTCAGTCATTATGTGATCATTCAGATTTGTAAATACTGTTTCAAAAGCACACCAGATGAAGTTATTCTTAGAGAAAAAAAACCCGTCCCACCTACCTTTTTATATTTGAATCAGGATCTATAATGAGTTCCTCTCCTGCTGTTACCTTTCATCAGCCTGCTTGCCAAGCACATTCAGTACAGTGTGCAGCCAAAGATAGTCTTAGCTGTGTGTGTTAAGGGGCTTGTCTTTGTGTCTGTGTTCTTAATTTACTCAATGCGGCGCATAGGTAAACATTATTACGGCCTTGCTAAAAAAAAAATCAAAAATGATTACACCTGATCTGCTTTAAATGCAAGCAAATAGCCTTGTTGAATAATGTAAATTTGCTCAGGCTGTCGACTAAACAAGGCTGTTTAATGTGGCGCTAATTGTTAGGCCCTGTATTATTAATGCATTGTTAAAAAAAAACCTTGACCTTGAGTTTTTGTTGTTGACTAAGTAGGGGGGGAAAAAGCAGGCAGTTCATGTCACCTGTCTGTGTGGGAGCTCTGTTTGTTTCTGTTTGTTTGGAGATGAGTTTGTACACTCCACTCTCCTCTCCTCCCTCTTTCTTTCTCAGGGGAGTTCTTTTAATAGTAAGGAGGTGACAGTTTACCCCTCACTGAGCACCGGGGTGACAGTTTGGTTTCTGCCCAGCTCGGGATGAGACGCTCCAGCCGACTCGCTCACGTTGCATGTGAAGCTGCCCGCTTTTTAAATTCGCACTTCGCTCTAATGAGCCAAAATGACCTCAAGTGTAGGCCAATGCAATCTGATCCCCTTTCTATTAAACAGCTTTTTAATATTTCCCCAAGAATTATTGTTCGGGGAATGAATTTTGGATAAGGTCTGCCAAGGGAAATGGAGCACACAAAAGTAGCCTTGGCAGTGGCACTTTGAGCGGATCATTTAAAGGTCATAATGGGAAAAATAATGGCTCTTAAGAGTCATAAAACAATTGAAAACATGAGGTTATTGGACAAAGTTTTAGAGTGAAATTTATAATAGAAGAAAGAGGAGTTAATATGGCAAACTTTTGACCCATCATGAATCGTAAGTATGCCAGCAGATTAGGATTTAGCTAATTTAACAAAAGGAAGTTTGAAGTTGAGAGCACACATTAGGGTCAACATTAACTGGTGTTACACCGCTCACACACACACACACACACACACACACGCACACCTCCCTCCCTCTTGCTCCCCACTTATGTTCCCAGTTGTTCGCTTACATTTCAGAGAAATGTCTGTTGGGCAAAGTGATAATTGCATTCCTCAATGATTTCATGCTGAGACACACAGTGACACCGAATCACAGCCCACTTACTCCAAGGGAGTGTGTTCTTTGGGAGGAAATGAGACAAAAACAATATGACCAACTCCATCGGACCCTGTTCTTTGATGTAGCAGTAGACTTCCGCATTTCCTCTCTTTCGCACACACACACACACACACACACACGTGTTTATTCCCCAGCGTCCTCTTTGATTTGCAGACCAAATGTGGCTGAGTCAAGTTAGTTCCAGCAAGCACAAATCTCTGCTTTCTGGTTGTGAGGGAATAGTTGTTGCAGACACAGAGCCTGCCTGCTAACCGTATCAGAGAAACAGCCCGAACATCAGTGAGCGAGTACCTCTTTAGAATTAATCCTCAGGGAGGGGGGTGGGGGGTGAGGGGGGGTGACTGCACCAATGCACGAGGATTACTTCTTTTAGGGCTTCTGATGAAATTCAAATAACAAACCCTTTGCACAAAGTGTCCTGGAAAACACTCTGCGTTTCGTAATATCCTGTAAAAACATTCAAATATTTGCTGGAACACCGCACAGTGGTGTGTGCCTCATTCGGTTTCACAGTCTTTATTGATATGATAATCAAGTGGTCAGCTAATGGTAATTAAGCTAGTCAATTGGTGGAGTTGCATCACGGTTCTTTGGGCCAAAGCCCCTTTCATCCTCTTACTTTGTATTCTCTTCCCACAGGAGCTTGTCGGGCCACTTCTGAGGCACTGTATTTGGTTTCCATGTAACGGCCCCTCACCTGTTGGCCTAGATGCTAATTTAGCTGGAAGCCGCCGGCCCGAGCACTCACATGCTAAAGTGAAAAATAAGGCTTTGCCTACATTACCGCTAGACCTAAATGGAGTTGTGCGCATTCAGACTGTATCCCTCTTCATTTATGGATTTAGTTCAGTTTAACATTCAGCCTGGTTAGAGGATACACAGTGGTGGACAACTAATTCCAGTCTCATAAAGAAAATAACACTGCTCCGTATTGTTGCTTTCTGTCTATGGTGGTCTCAGTGTGCTTGTCGGCGAGGGTATTCTGCCATAGTCAAATCCCTCTTTGTCTGTGTGTTATTGTCTGTGAACGCTTCAGCCTTGTACATGGCTTAAATGGAAATTGCAGTGCGTGTGTGTGTGTGTATGTGTGTGTGTGTGTGTGTGTGTGTGTATATGCAGAGGATTGCTGACTAAAGCTGTAGTACATAAAGAGGTTTGGGTGAGGGATGGTTTAAAGAGCGGGCAATTGTCATAATGATGACTTAAAGCAAAATTGCCCCACCGTAAAAAATGTTTTACACATGCATGCAAGTCCACCGCTGCCTTGTAGCCAGCAGTGCTTGCCAACCTCAGTGTCACTAGAATCAATAGTGGCTAAAATATACGACGGAATAACTTTGCCAAACTGAAGTAAGCAACATTATACAACTGCATTGGTAGATTATGGGATTATGATTGCCGCGTAATCCTTTTGTCCTCTCCTCTCTCCTTTAAAAACAGTGTTTTCTCTTCCAGCCTTTCTCAGTGTGACTCTGTCCCTGCCCCAATACCCCAGGGTGGATGTTGGTGAAGCCGACACAAGCAAAATACTGCCCTGTTTACACCCTAAAAAAGAAAAAAAATCCCCATCTCCTCTTTGCTCCTTCTCACCTGAGAGAGAAACTTCAATATTGACCTACATCTCCTTCAGAATAATTTGGCTGCTATTTTTGTGCTGTGCTTAAAAAAAATTGCACTGCTACAGTAGCCGCGATGGCTAGATCCACATTGTGGGTGACATTTTAACTAATGTTTCCCTGCTCAAGGCTACGCTTCCCGGCATGGGTCAAACATCTCCCTTGTCTCCCCCACAGTAATAAGAAACAACAGTAGAAAATACTTTCCCCTGCACACAACAATGTTATTTGCATGAGAATTAGAAGCGGGGATGGCACGAAAACTCTCGTCTTGGAGCTTTCCGGGGTTTGAAAAATAGCAGTGTATATGTTGCCTCAAATTTGGGCTAAGGGGACGAGGGATTCTCATGAATGATACAGCAAAAAAGTGGTCATCGTGATCTGCCCCCAATGTTCTGGCCACAAGTCCTATTTAAGAGCATCATTTATCATGAATCCTAACTGAGGGATGCAGCCAGTTCCCTCTATGACTCTGGCCTTTTCCGAAACCCTTCAGCTTCTCTCACAACCTCATGATCAGTTTCACTCCTCCAAGCTTTCTCTTAAACCAGCTTTCTTTCTTTTGGCCTATTATTTCAGTTTCTTTCTTTCATGCTCTATTTCACTTTTCATTCTTCCTGGCTTCCTCTCAATCTCTCGATGGCCCTCTCTTCAGATTTTCTGTCTGTTACATGATCATTTTAATACCACCTACCCTTGCAGTCATATCGGCTCTGGGGGGGGGAGTGAGGAATCAGCTGGAACCTGTTGTCCTTCATATTTCATGGCACATTGTGACTGGGATTCAGTTCAGCTATGAATACTCCGTGTGTATTGCCACCCAGTCACAGCCGAGGCCATAACAAGTGAAAATAAGGGTTACTAATACTATGATATTACATTTCGGGACCAGTTTGGCTCATGAATGTTTGATGAGAATGTCCAATCATGCATAGACACAAGAAAGAGATGAGGAATGGGAGAGGAGAAATTTAGAAGAGAGAGGGTGACGACAGAAGGGCAGGAGGAGAGACAGAGACGAATCAGGCTTGGAGAGAAAGTGAGGAGGGGGAGTGTGTGTGTGTGTGTGTGTGTGTGCGTGTGTGTTTTTGGGATGGAGTGGGGGGCAGTGATTACTTGCTGCTGAGGTAGCACTGCATTACACATGAGGATTTGGAATGGCCCAGATAAAGTAATCTATGATTAACTGGGGCGAGGCTGGCTCGCCACCCTGCCAACAGCTGTAGTCAGGGGCGAATTATAAAATTATGGGATGTCCAAACATTTTAGATGCGGCGGGAAATATATTTCAGTACACAGCGGGGTGGGGGTGAGATGAGAGTTATGTATCAAGTCAAAGGTGACAGCCGGCGGCTAGGGAAGAGAGTGACAGAGGGGGCAATGGTGCAATTAAGAATAACTTTTGTAGTTGTCGCATTTGGCAGAGAATTGTTGAAATGCTAGAACAGTCCTTGGAGGATTTGGGGAGGGGGAGGCTGGGGTCATGGCTGGCGGAGTGATCGCTGCAATGATTGCTGTAACAACTGTCCGACCTGATAACAAATCAAATTATAAAGATGGACACCATGGCACAGACCCCGCCGCCGTCTGAAATTGATTGCCAGCACCAGGAGCTGATATTGCCGGGCCTGGTCTGTCATAGTCCATCAGGCGTCATTATCACCAGGGGAACACTAAACCTTATGCAGAGCTGAATGGGGAGGAAGACTTCACCCGCACTACCTCTAGAGTTTGACAGAAGAAAAAGCAAACACAGATAGAACCATGCTGTGTCAGATGGTCTTTAAAAAAATGCTTTCTTTGTGATTACAAGGTTAAAAATGTTTTTCTTTTGTTCAAAATCCTGTTAAAAATAGCTCAGTATTCTACATGCTAAGTACCAGCTAAATCCGGTCTGTTATCATCATGTCTGAGTATTGCGGGGCTACCTTGATTGAAGTGCTCTCATGTCTTGTATTGCCAGTAAGTGCAGCAGTAATCATCTTTAAATCATACTTTGTAGGACACATGAATCATCGAGAGGGTACAAACCCGTCCCACATGTGTCCGTTTTTTATGAAATATCTGAGGAATGATAAATGCATTTGCGCCTCTGAGGTATTACGATTGTGTTTCAATATTCACTAGTGCTCCTGAGAGTCTAACAGGCAGCTATTTTTATTCTGCCATGTGATTAGTCATTTACCTGAAGCAGGCTGTCATTGGAAATCATTTTCATGTCTTTAGACAGTTCCTCAGTTCATCCAAATGACAAGTGATTTTGCCTGTGGGGGAAATAGGGCCCATATTTTATTGAGAGGCAAGACAGTTCTTTAATAATGCCAGGAGTCTGATAATGCTCCGTGAAGTGAATGGCCTTTGTGTTTGAGGCCACTTACAGAAAATGACTAAGGCTTCAAAGATGGCTCATTACTGAGACCCATGAGGTGTCAGACTACCTAAATTCTCCACCAGACCTCTCAGTCACGGTTTTACACACTCTTTCGTCTGACAATACTACCTGTTAGGAACCGAAGTTAAACTTTTAAGGCATTTACTGTTATAGTAAATGTCACTACACCATAAAGTAAAGTTATTTTATGTGTATACAGATGTGTTCTCAGTTTCCTTTTGAGCATTTTATTGGAGCCCAACAGGCATTCTGCTTCCATCTGTCTGTCTGGGATCATACTTTGGCTCTAATCCTTCTTCCGGTCCCCTCCAACAACAGTCTCAGTGTGGTTGTCGTAGTAGAGCTGGTGTTGATGAACTGGCTGCACCTTGCCAAGTGCCTCCTGAAGTGTTTTCCTTGCCACAGTCAGACCTCCCTAAAAGTGAAGGGATTGCCCTTGAAATATTCTCTCCAGCTCGTTGCTTTTGCTGCTGCCTATTTTACACAATGCCTTTGCTATGTGTGGTGATGTACTCATTGTTTTTTGATAGTGTAGAATCATACAGAGATTCATTTCAGAGTATGGTATCTTATTCATATCTTGCACATTGTTATTCACAATGTATTCAACCCTTTTCTCAATTTTTTGTGGCTCAGGTTGTATACAAAATTGATTACTTACATTTTTTTAGTAACTGTCTACAGGATGATATATGATAACTTGTTTTGTTTTTTTACCATTCAAATTTACGCATTTGCATAAGGCCAGTCAAACTGAATGGGTAGTGCTAGTAAAAAAGCAATTTTCATTATACATATTTTCAGTGGAATTCAAATTTTGACTTTGGCTGGGCCACTCAACAGTCATTTCATTGTTGATTTCACTTGATGCTGGGAGTCATCCTAATTAAAAATGTGAAGCACTTTGAAGCAGGTTCTCATCAACAGTTTGCAATCCACTTCATTCATTCTTTCCTGTATCTTGCAAGTCCTCCAGTTTCTGATGTCACCACTACTGTTCTGCATGGAAGAGAGCTTACATGGATTATGAGCTTAGCCTTGCTTTTTCTAGATACAGTTTTGCATGAGAACCAAAGTGTTAGATCTTTGTTTTATCTGATCTAAGAATATTTTGCTTTACCAATCCTTCACATGCCTTTCATGCAAACTCTTGGCATGTTGTCATGTGTGTGTCATGACCACTTCTGGAAAAAGGGCATATACCAGCCTGGATTTGGCCAGTATATAGACTGTTGTGCTACTACCAACTTGACCCACTGCAGCAACATAGATTAAATAAATAAAGTTAACAAATACAAATAAAAAAGGTTAAGGCTATAATTGTCTGCAGTTTTCCCCCTTTATTAGACAAAAGGACAGTACACAGCGACCCCACCCAGACTCACATTAGGGAAATTGCGATTACATGGTCAGCGTCTCAAACCCCTTGGCCACCCGGATGCGATTGGTTTTTTGTTCTTTAAGGTATAATTTGCTTATAAACCAACTAACTATGAATTTATTTTATGTCGTTCCAGGGGACTGCCAGAGTTCTATTTTTAAACAATGTAAAATGTACATTTTTATTGTAAAACCTACACTCATAATCTGCTATTGAAAAATGTAGGTTCTGCTTGTCACGCCTGTCCTGGTTGCTAATGCGATTACAATTTTGTGGATCTCTTACAAAACATGTCATACACATGCACTGTCATGATTAATAAAAATATGTCCAATCAGTTGAATAAGTCTTAAGTTAAATCCAAATCATAGAGATAACACAAAGACATTTCAATGGTTTTTGATATGCCTTTACTAGGGTTGGGCAATATGTTGAAATCCGGCCACCATCAGTCCAACAATCGGTGATTGCCAATATGTTTGCCCATATGTGAGTATGAATGCCCCCGTCACCACCCCAGTAGTTGCAACTGGGAGATCATCAAGCTCTCATAGCTTAAATAACCAAAATAAACCAAATGTCAAGAAAAGAAAAGTCTTGATCTTGGTTGGAGCCTCTGTGAATCACTGTGTTACTGTATTCCCTGACGTAGAACTAGTCGAAATAAGCCCTTAATTCACCGCAGTTAGATGTGAAAATATTCTGGCTCTACAGCTGTTTTTCCTCTTATTCGTTTGGCTCAGTGTGTGTCCTGTGCCACTGAGCTGCGGCTCTCATTCTTCAGAGGCAGACCATTAAATAAGCAAAATAAAATGACAAAAATCTCCCCAAAATTGGCCGAAAAACACGACACAACAAACAGCCAATTCGTCCAATCACCCGACCCTTCCCTTGACTCTCATCACTGAAAGGTCTCTGCCATGCAAGCTAAATACTTCTTGGGTAAATTCAAGGTTTTTAAATTTAATTGATTTATCATATTTGTCAATGAAAATAGGAATAGTGGTACATATGTGTTAATAATCTCCACTGTATTGATGCAGTAGTTCACATACAAACATACTTACACATGGAGGCCATTTTAAACCGTAAAGAGAAATCAAAGGAGTTTTAATTTGTTTTCCTTACATTCATATCTGTTTTTGGTCTGTTTACTTATTAATGAAGAGGACAGAGACACACATGCACACCCACACCACCCACGACCATGGTTGGCAAGTTTGTGTTGAAAAAATAATTTTCTTTAATAAATCATTTTAAGATTGTGTTAATGAAGTGTTAAATTTTAATGACCCAATCTTGTTTGGATTCCAGTGGCCCTGTGGGTTCATCCCACCTCCCAGAATTTAAATTAATACACAATAATATTACTTATTTAAATCTTGATGTAAGTCTTCTCATTTTTGTGATCCCTGTGACCTGCTGAATTTTTCTGTTCACTGAAAGCACAATTTCAACCACTGGATCTAATGAATAATTTTGTCTTCAAGAGACTTGCATATCGAGGCTATATTTGACCTGCTATGAGGAGAAGTGCTGGTATGGTAGTAATCGTGTGTGTTTCTAAGCAGGTACGTGTTGTGTGTGTGTGTGCAGATGAGACAGCCTTCTCTCACTAACTTTTAATGGCAAGCCTTTCACTCAATAATCACACTTTGAGCCTGAGACCTGCCAGTCAGGCCAATGGGAAAGGTACAGACTTTGGAGTTCATATTAAAGCTGCATTTCCACCAAGCAGTCCAGTCCAGTTAAGTTTGTTACACATTAGAATGGATGGTACCAATAGAACCCCTCTATTCCGTCATGTTTTTTGTTACACCTCTGTTAATCTATAGCTGTACGTACCGATAGACTCATCAGGAGACATGGAATCTCTGTCCATATGCTGATGATACACTTTATCTGGCTTTGTTCTTCTGATGACACAGGACCAATTGATGCTCTTTTAGGTGTATTTTAATATCACCAAATAAGCTTTTTTTCATAAAAAACACCTAAAATCTCTCCCCGAGTGACAAAAAGAGACACATTCACTCAATTGATTTAATTTCTAGCAGACTTGACTATTGTAATGCTCTACTACCCTCTACCCTACAAAATAAATACAAATTAAGCTGTTAGTGTAAGTTCACGGAGGAAGACAATTCTAATTCTAATTTCCTCATCACTCTAGGTCTAAATCTCTGTTATCAGCCACTAATTTAATTGGGACCAATGAGTAACTTATGTGAAGAGTATTTAAAACACTGTACCTTTTTTACTTACTCTGCTGTTATTGCAGTCTTGTTGTTTTGTTGCTTTGCTGCTTCGCCCTTAACCATCCTACCACCACCATTGTCAATGCCTGGTCTACAATTACCCAGGGGGCTCTCCAATTGGATATAGGATTCTCCTTCTAAAAGTCAATTTAATTGATGGGGTCAACACCAAAGTCTCTTAGTTTATCTGCATTCTTGTCTGCTTGTGGTGTGATTGAAATAAAGTTGGATTGATTAATTGGGAGTAATGGTTAGAGTAGACATGACTTTTGAAAACAAGAAACAAACAAGAAGTAGTATAACTTGATGGAAGTAAATCAAAGATTCAAGGCTCAAAGATACTAATATAAAAAATGCAACCAATCACATCTCATTGTTGATGAGTTGCAGGGGCAACAGAACTAAGTGGCTGTGGAAACAAGGTTGGCTGGCAAGCCTCTGCACAATGCAACAATCAAAGCCACAGGAAGTATTGCTTTTTGGTCATAATCCTTCCATTTTGCCTACGTAAACATGCCAAATTCAATTTTGTTTGTAGTTTACTTTATGCGTGCAATTTGTTCTCTCCAAATTCTCTGTACTAAAAGCTTTGCCATGCCTACTTTGTGTAATTGACCAAAGGTATACCACAGGGTAGGTGGAAGTGGAATTGCTTTCTCACAATAGTGTGAAAAAGACAACTGAAAGAAAAAACTAGGATAATTTTATTTGTAACAGAACGGTCCTCTTCATTATTACTTTGTTTTGTTTTTTTCTGGAACTGATGAGTTGGTTTCCAGTGCCAAACAGTGTATCCTGCACTGTTCTGGCATCAAATGAGTTGCACCAAACCAGCAGAGAGTCTCATTCACGTCTGTGTAATTACAATCAGTGTAAGAGTGTCTCTGAATAAGAACCACCAGCAGCTCGAGAATAGGACTGCCTTGACAAAGCATTGACAACTGTGGAACAGGCAAAATTAAGCCCTCTCCATTCATACCCCCTAGTTCTTATTATACACAAGCTATCTCACTGAGCTTGCCTTTGTGCCGGTATAATTACTTAATCTGAGCACTCCTAGGGTGAATTACTTTGTGTGCTGCAAGCAGGCAACATTGCTTTGACTCCATCTCCCAAAGGGGAATTGAGGCTAGCTTTAATTTTACTGTTTAAAAATCACAAATATGATAATGGCCTATGTCAAAAGGGATCCACATCTATGCTTGTGTTTCTGTCAAAGCAGCAGTTTATTTTTTATTTTTACAGGCATCATTATGGAAATAAATACAGTATGTTCAATTTTGAGCAAGATTTTATCACCCCTTTGTTTCCTTACTTCTTTAAAGCATTTTATGGACGGTGTAATGATCCACAGTGCATTAGAGAATGTGTATTGCCTGATTTTGTGTTGTTTGCTGTTTATAATGGGCCTGGGCAACACTTAACTAGAATGGAGGCCCATCAAGGCAGACCGATAAGGACCTAGGGATCCACTCTAGTCAATTACTACAAAGTGCCAAGTTCAACTCAGTGGGCCTTTTATGAAGTACACCAGCTGAGTAAACAAATTAATCGTACATCCATGGTTCCCCAACACAACCATGCGGCCCAGGGCAATCATACATCAGGCAGAGTGATAGCGGCTGTCTCCACCAGGAAATAGAAGGGTTCCACTATTAAAGATAGGCAACCACATAGGACTCATAAGCTTCTGGCCATCACACTTATTCTGCCTCTCAACTGCACTGTTATTTCTGTATTGGCTTTTTACACCTTGACACTGGTTTTATAAAGAGCAAGGATATGTTTTGAGATTCTGGCATTTCTAAATGCTACCTATTGTGGGATGATCCAGATCACACAGAACAGTTATTTTTATTGATCCTCGGAGACATGGCTGTCCAAAGAAAATAGTGTATTTCCAGATTTGGAGGGATCAAGTGTTTCTTTAGGGGTTGAGAAAATTCTCCTACTTTCAAGCTAAGTTAACTGTTTTAAAATTCCTTGGATTTGATGAAAAAGAAAGACTGCCAAAATATATGGGGTTACAATGACAGATGTACATGTTCAAATGTGTTTGTTTTGTGTGCAGTCTGTGATAAGAACTGAAAAATCTTGTATTTTGTAGAGGATTGGTGGGTTCGCATAAGTATGTGTGTGTGTACTGTATTTGTATGCGTCCCTTTTCATGATTTGACCTTGAAGTAATCCGATATACAGCACCCATGTCATCTTCAGCTGGTAGATGGGCCAGTAATCAATACAATGTACAGTAATCTGCTGCACCAGAGAGAGAGAGATACAGAGTCTGTGTGTGTGTGAGTGTACATTTACATTGTGTGGCAAAAAAAGGGAAACGGACTGTGTGCTCCACAGCCTTTCATAAATGGAAGCACATTACTCCATGTTAAAACTGAGTTAGAAAGTTGTTAAGCTTGTACAGCAGAGTGCAGTTTGTCTAAAACAAGTTGTTTGGTGAATTTGGAATGTGCTCTAATTTCAATTCTGGAAAGATATGTGCGTGTAAACACATATATTCTGAAATGCAGTTTATTGCCTGAAACTAGTAAACTCAGGAACTAGGAAATAAATGAATCACTGAATAAATAATATACACAGAATTTTGGATATTAATAGGCAATAAAGAAATCATTGAATAAATCAAATTAATTTTTTAGGTACCTACATTCCTTTCCATATAAAATTAAATATCCATTTCTCTGTTATTTGAATTTATATTTTTAATATTATAGCATTTGCTGGGCAGGCAGTTTTGGTGGGCGTAGTTTTAAGATGCTGGTGAGGACATTTACACACTTTTAGGAAATCAAACCCAATTTTTTGCCAACAAAAACATAACAAATAACTGCTGAGAGACTGCATCTGCTTTATTTGGATCCAGTGTAAGGAATTCTAGCTCGCTTGATGATATTGCTTTAACTTGTGTATGAGATATTCACTTGTCCTTCTGTCAAACGTAACTGCTTGAATCTTCCTTAAATTCCCAGTCCATGATCACTCTCAGTATTGGTACTTGGCTATTAAAATTGAACCTCTAGTTTAGGCAGTGGTGCTGTACATTGTTGAATTAAGTACTTGGATGTGCAGTTTCTGAATTTTGCTTTTTTTGTGATATTTAAATTTGTCTATATCCATTCATTCATACAGCTAGCTAGGCAGACCTATTAGGGCCCTATTCATATTGAGATTGCCGTGTGCCACAGCTTAAGCTTGCTCAACTTTTGTCCTTGTCCTAATCCTTCATCTCATCAAAGTAATTTGTTAGAGAATAACAGATTCTTTAATGTACTGTAGTAGATGCCCGAATGTCTAAATGACCTGTCTGCTCATAATACTTCCATGAACTCCATGCATGCAATCAGAGGAAGAGTAATTGTAGTTGGCATTGACCAAATTGAAAGCATTTACTAAAGTCCTAAAACTCACATAATACACAGTCAGCTCACAGACAGACCAGTGTATTATCTAAATGCATTAATAATGAGATTATAACATTTGAATGAGATACATTCCAAAGCTTTATTTTCAGAGGCATTTGATTCATGGGGCATAATGGTTTCATTTCCTCTCCAGAGTCTTGTGTTGGGTGCTTTTACTATCATCTTGATATCAGCTTGCTTAAGTATATAATCAGGGTGAGAAACAATTTTATGGACATACCGTCAGTGCTTTCCAATGGTTAACGACATGATTGAACCCTAAGGCCAATCTATATTTTGATGAATTGAAAAACATTCACAGCTACTTTAAATTGTTCAGTTGCTTTGATGTTTGGAGATTTTGCCAAGGTGGGCCGTGATTGTTAATAGTAAGCTTGAATTTTAGGGTGTCGGCTGACATTGATTTCTCTGCTCTCTGCCTTGGTATATCAAGAGATGATTTCTCTGTGCTGTTAATATGATGTCAGGTTGAGTTCTCCTAGTCTGTTATCTTGTGGTTTGTGGGAATCGACTTCTCTGGACAGTCAGTTTGTGTTTTGCTGTAGTCTGTTACCTACCTTAATGTATTTCTTTCTGAGAGAGCTGTGTTTCGGTAACAGGTCTGCCATCGTTCTCTGTTGTCAGATCTTCCGGAGGTGTTGGCTGGTGTTCAAGAAGGCCTCCAGTAAAGGACCCCGACGGTTAGAGAAGTACCCAGATGAGAAGGCAGCGTACTTCAGGAGCTTCCACAAGGTAAACACACGACTGAAACACCTTATAAATTACATTCTGATCAGTCGGATTTTAAATCAATTTGTCTTCATCTATTGATCTATCTTTTTTTAAATACTGCACAGCAAAAGAGTCATAAGAATATTAGAGCTGAAAAGATTATTCGATTGATTTTATGAGTAAATATCCCAATTATTTTCTCTATTTATAGATTTACCAATTTTTAAAATGTCAGAACATTTTGAGAAATTACATCTTAAATAAGAAAAAAAAGTTTTAAAGAACCTCAAAAACATCTCTCAAGGCTTTAAAAAATTAAGATCGTAATTTTCTCTGTTTTCTGACATCTTGGACCAAAGATTAATCGATTATTCAAGAAAGTAATTGGCATCATGAAATTTGTCATTTGTTGCAACCCTGTAATGTAAAGCAGTTTCCTCAAATCAAAGTTTACACAGTGCTTTACAATACAAGTAAATAAAATCACAAAATATATGGGGGTATCTGAAGCTTTATGCATCTTTATGGCTATAAACAAGCCCTGTTTTAATAATCAAGGGGTTTAAATTTACATTTTTGTTGCTAACAGTGATACAGATATGGTTGATCAAGATGTAGCGACCAGATTGACATGAAATTAGGATTCGCAATCTCCGGAATATGATTACTGATGATTTGGTAACACTGGCCTTTTGTCTAACGCCACCATCAGACAACCATTCTCAATTGACAGCACTAAAGTCTGATCTCCTGCAGATAGTCATGGTCTCCAGAGGATCACAAATGGTAAAGTGTGTCGCTGTCTTCTTGAATACCAAAAGGAGATTAAACCTGGTGTGCCTCTCCCACGGGAACCGTCTCTGGCTGAGTCTAAATGCTACTGCTACATCGGCATGCAGAGCACATTCATCGGACAACAGCCAAGGGTTTCATTTTGCAATTTGGCCAACTGGTGGAATTAATTAGCTTTAGCTGATAAAATCTGACGCCAGTGGTCGCCCACCAAAAATGAGGAGCCGGGCATAGTATTTAGGCACAAGATATTTTCTCCTAAAACAGCAAGGAAAATGTTTTATAAAACGGTATAAGATTAAGTTATTGAAGTTGGGTGTTTTTACATTCTATGAAAATAAGAAAGAATATTAAACCTTTGAAATAAAGGCAGTCACTGAGCACACAGCTGTATTACACACTCCTACCGAGAACCTTGTTTTCATCTTCATATAAAAAGTTCTGTCCATTGGCCACAGATGATGGAGTTAAGGATCCATTAAGAGACATTTTGCAACTTTATCTTCTCCTCTGGGGCCTTTTCCCTCCCTTTGGAAAGTAATAATCTGC
The DNA here is from genome assembly GCF_905237075.1 of Dicentrarchus labrax. NCBI lineage: Eukaryota > Metazoa > Chordata > Actinopteri > Moronidae > Dicentrarchus > Dicentrarchus labrax. The sequence continues at coordinate 12,411,000 of NW_026136709.1, read as the reverse complement.
AGTATAATATATCTCTCTCCCCGCCTCTTAAGCCCTTTGAAATAGTCCAATTATGGCTCATTATCATAGTGAGGGGAGATGATGTTAAAGGAGTAGCACAGTGAACAGTGTTTTATAGTAATGAGAGGAGATAACAGCAGATGATAGGGGACTTTGACACCAGGTTTCCTACATGGCTGCAGTTTGAGAGCTGATTTATTAGTCCCTCAAATACAGTGTAAATTATACATTTTTGTAATTTCCTCAATTTTCCCCGAAAGCAGCAAGCACAAGCTAGGTACATGGTTTGATCCACTTTGTTAGAATCCCTCGTCGCTACAATATCAGCCATGTATTGTGAATGAAGCGTCTCTCTGCCCACTGCATCATGCTGTCACACGGGGCGTCCTGTGCGGCTTTAAACCCCCTCCCACAGGCATCTCATACACCCAGCGCTGGAGTGAGCGATGAGTGCACGCATGCACCAGTGCACCTGGTAATGCATCGCCACAAAGATCAAGAAAGGTCCCGTCTGAGGGCTTCATTCAACGCTGCAGTGCTTTGGGAGGAAATAGGCTGCACTGGTGGCTGATTTACAGAATCAACACAAAGGGGATTGGCTTTCTTTCCCACTTTCTCGCTTCTCCATATCCCCCCCTACTCCCATCTCTCTCTCTCTCCCCCTGTGCCTTTGTCAGAGAAGTGCTGGTCCACACAGTAAAACAATCCCTAAATATTTTTTGCAATATTTTTAGCCCTCTGAAATGTTGTTTTTCTGTGTGCTACATTTCTAGAGCTCTCCTGAGCTCCTGACAAAGGCAGCTAAAGTGGAAAGATGGAGCTGTATTTAAATGCCTAAATACTGTATGTGCATTTGGAAGTAGAAATAACCAGTAAAGCAAAGAGGGGGGGGGATTGGTTTTAGCCACAAAGTGCCGGTCGGTCAGTTGGTCCACAACTGTTGGATTTATTGCCATGACATTTTGTGCATTGATGGTCTCCAGAGGATGAACCCTAATGACTTTGGTGATTCCCTGACTCCTCCTCTAGCTACCGTGGCTGTAGACTCTTCTTTACATGAGATTTAACTTGCACCTTTGAATAAATGAGAAGAAAGAAGAGGAGAGGAGATGAGGAATAGGTCTCATCACAAATGATTCACTTTGCTCGGACTCTGGCGCCTTAGGCTGGGAATGCACCCAAACCTCTCCCTTAGAAACACAGCTTCACACACACACACGCACATGAAGAGAGACTAAAACATGCAGTGTTACTCACTGAACACAAACAGAGAAAGAGATGAGAGGCTGGCGGAATTCACGGCTCAGAAATTCCCACTGTTGCTTCGTGGCAGTTATATGTATGAATAGCCTGCCCAAGGACAAATACATACAGTATCTGCAAAGGGGGAATAAAATCACCTCATCTCATATAAAATATTTAGATACTATCTTTAAGGGGGATAAGAAATAACAAATGAAAAATATCTGCTATCTTTCAATATCCATAGCCTCCTCTTCTTTTTTTCTATTTCCTTGTTTCATTTGTTGAAACACTTTTTTAAAATCTGCTGAGCAGAGGATGTCTGACATAAGGGGGAATTTATTATATGCAGTGTTATCGAGCAAAGAAATCTGTAGTCCACATATGTTGTGTGTGTTATTAGGTCTGGTCTTTTAACCTTAAACAGTTTAAGTCAAGCTTTACTATATGGGCGGAGAGCCCAGCTAATTCATTCTCAACAGTCTGGCAAAGGGCCCACAGTTAGCACACAATGGACTACAATAATGTAATGGGCCTTATCTCCCAGGCAGAGTGAACACAGCGAAGACTGTTGAGCAAAATGGCCTGTAAATGCGGGTGATATTCAATTAAATGTAATCTTCTCTTCTTTTTTCATTCACGATCAATCTCCTGGTAAAGTGATTTAGATGCCTTTGATCGCACTCCTCCCTATTGACTGAAAAAGCAGTTACAAGGCACCGGAACAGTGGATGCACATAGAGACCGAGCATCAGGTCGCATTTTATTCACAAAGTGCTTTTAAAATAAATAGCAGTATATGACATACTACACTACAGCAACCACCAGAGAGCTGACACTGTGGATGATTTCTTACGTTTTGAAAAGAGCTCTTTCTAATCAGCGGGAAAATGACTATTATTTATCTATCCCTTAAGATCACCCACATTTCTGTTTTACTTTGCCATCCTTTATATGCTAAGCCGCTAACTACTATTGCACTTTCAGCGAAGCAGTGCAAGATTAAGACAATTAAGCCTTGCCGCTGCCTCTGCTGCTGGCTGTGCTCATTCAAGGTAATGTGCTGCTGCCACTCTCCCCTTCCTCTTTAGATCACTGAGCTCCATAACATCAAGAACATTACCCGGATGCCGCGGGAGACAAAAAAGCATGCTGTGGCGATCATCTTCTGTGACGACACATCCAAGACATTTTCCTGTGAATCAGGTAAGTGCCTTTTTTCCGTCCCCCTATTCCAAAATCTAATTAGTCTTTTTTGCAACTACAGTAGGGCATGGGAGAGAGGAAAGCATTCATCACTGGGGTGTTTTAAATTTTGGTGGTGCAAAAAAGTTTGGCAGGAAGCAGAGGAAGGATCAGAAGTGAGAGGCAGAAAGAGAGAGGCGAGGGAGAATTGGAGTTGAGCCAAGTGATGCTCATTTGCCACTATATTAAGAAGTGGGAGGATCTGTTCCGAAATATTGATTTTCATACTGCAGGTATGAAATACGATATTGGGCATCGTTTGCAGTGTGTTTCAACCCAATTATGGAGTGTAACAATAGAGATTGCCTCTAAGACGTGGACAGGAAGCCAAAGAGGCACATGATCTGCACATGCTCCGTCTGCTCTTTAGTTGCAAATAAATGGAGCCGGATGAAAAGGGAGCCAGGGGCTAGATAATGCTCTTTAATGTGCCACAACTAAACAGACAAAGACGAACATTTCAATTTGAACTGCAGCCACGTGGACGTGCGTGCACATGTGTGTAATGATCAGATATCTTGTTGATGTAGCAGTGAACCTCAGGGGAAATATCATTGAACTTAGAGCGGTGAACTCTCGCTTGCCTTACACCCATGATCACTCATTTTCTCTCTCTCTCTCTCTCTCGGCTCATTTCCATGCCCAGAGCCTTCCCCCCATCGCATCACCATATGGATGTCTCTATCACCGTGTGTCCACTGACCTCCCATAGTCCTTCACTTCCTGGAAGCCCCTCACATTTACACCCCTCACTCACATCCACATTATAACCACACGTTAAGAATGAAGAAATAATGATTTATACGTTTATGATTTTTAAGTCCAGAAGGAAAATTGCCAATTTAGTAGTTATGTATTTTTTCTGTTTTTTGGGGCGATGTGTGATTAAAAACTAAATTAAGATGCATTCCAGAATTTGCCAGGTCCAGCTGGGTCAGGTTACATGAGAGCTTGCCTACATCGGATGCTAATTTGGCATACAGCCTTTCCACTACAGTGCCATGTCAATGGGAGTTTGGATCTGAAAACTGAACCTGGCAGTTGGAAAGCAACCATCAAACTTATTTGAGGGCCGCCATCCAAAGAAAGAAAATCATTTTGATGCGCAGACTCGTTTTTAAAAGGGGGAAAAAAAGTAATTAGGCCTCATGATGATCGCCTGATATTTTATTTTTAAAAAATAACCTTTTGATGCCTCCACCCAAGCAGTGCCATGTTGTTTTGCGAGCTGTCAATGAAACGAGGCGCTAAACAAAAGACGGTAATAGATCTTACACGTTTTGACAGTTGTGTGTGCTTTGAGTGCATGTGTCAAATATGCACCATAAAGAGATAAGTGTGACCTGCAGATTGGATAATGTGATGCAGTGATAATACAGTATTATCAGTTGTATTTGTCTGTATAACCACAGCCCGCTGCAGAAATCAGGGAAGACAAAGGATCCTGACTGTCTCTTGATTGGATTCTCACATATTCTCTCACTTTCATTTTTTTTTTTGCTTCCTCACACACTCTTCGCTAACACAAAATGCTACCCCATCCTACTCTATCACACACCTACACCTCCACACAGGCACAGACATCCTCCTACCAAAATTCTTCATGCGTGGCACATAGACCAGCAAGGCTGCCTCTGTGCTGATGAAGTGTTTGTTTAGCCGATTTTCCACTCAGTGGCCTTAGAAGTGTGGGAGTTTAGAGGCACTTAAAGGCCATAGTAACTCTGAATGAGAAAAGCTGAATCTGGGGAGGCATGAGCAAGAAGCTAAAGAGCAGACCTGCTGCCTGTGATGAGTGTATATGTGAGTGTGTGCGTCTATATTTCTACTTTCTCTTGTGTGTGAATGAAGTGCTTCAGGCAGCAGCAGACCTTTCCTTCACCCTGCAAAGTTGTGCAGATCTGTGCCATTGGACACCAGAGTTGATCTGACAAACAGGCTGTCAGACACACACACACACACACGCACACGCACACACACACAAATGCACACACACACACACGCATACACACACAGGCATATACACACATACACACACACACACACATATTACACCAGCACATGTTGACTTTTGATTAACAGACAGAAACATTGTGACGTTCCCGCACTTCCACATGTTTTAGTACACATCACTGGCCATAGTCACATATCCCAGAATTCCACAGGGCCTGAGTTTCGGAGCTTCAGAAAGATAACCAACTCCAGCATTTGCTCATTTCATACTTCGGTAACTCTAACCAAAAGCTCACATAAGACAACTGGAAATCTTCTGCATTGTAAACACAATTTTTTTTCTGACTTAACAGGAAGGAAAATTGGTATTCACAGACAACAGACTGCAACGCAGACTCCCAGATTTGTTTTGTGAAATCATTTGTCTCCACTTAGCCTCCAATTAAAAAAATTCAGTCATTCAGTCTTACAATGAATGCCCTTCCCCCTTTTAGTGCCAGCTGTCACATGTTGTAGATACAACTTGCTACACAGAGCTCTGCAGTCCCAACCAGGACTGCTGCTCAATAATCACAATTCTCCTTCTTCTTTTGTCTACTAAAATGTATATTTATAATATTATAATGAACCCTTAAAGGAATAGTTCAAAATTTATTTTGTTGCTTTCTTGCCGATACTTTGATGAGAAGATTAACACCATTTTCGTGTCTGTACGCTACATACATAGCACAAACAGCCGGCTAAGATAAAACTCCAATGACTCATTCGTTGGTGTATTGATTAAAAAAATAAGATATAACAGGTTAGTCAGTGAGCTGGTAGGCAGATTTGTTATCATTGGAAAGAGCCATGCTTGCCATTCCACCCTAGTCTTTGTGCTAAGCTAAGCTAACTGGCTGGTGGTGCTAGCTTCATATTTAACGTACTGACACGAGAGGGGTATCAATTTTCTCATCTAACTTTCGACATGTAAGCAAATAAGCATACTCATTCCTCTAACAATCTCATTCTGTTATCCCTTTCAAATTAACAACCTTGAGGTTAAAGCACCCCGTCCATTTGGAAAAATAACTTATTGATCATCTGAATAGATGAACCACCAGTTTCAGCTGCGACCATGGCCATATTGTTCTAGCACAGCTACTTTTATTATACAGACTTGGAGCTGAGTATTGGCAAAGGATGGAGGAGAAATCTAGCATTCATCTGTCATTGGCTGTTGCTGCACTCGCCTCCTCTTTTAATCTGCACCGAATCGATCACATAGATTTTTCTCCTCCCTGGTTACTGTTAGCTGTACTCATGTCCTGTACATGCAGCGTTTTATTCTTAAAATCCTTGGGGGATTTATGGGTACGTGCATGTGTAAACACACTAAAGGCAGCGCAGTTGTGGCAGTATAATCTGGGCAGCATGTTTTATTATGTATGGAGGAAGTGTGTGTGTGTGTGTGTGTGTGTGTGTGTGTGTGTGTGTGTGTGTGTGTGTGTGTGTGTGTGTGTTTGTGTGTGTTTGATGGTTGACATGCCTTAACGCTGTGCTGCTGTGTGGCTGTGTGCAGAGCTCGATGCAGAGGAATGGTGTAAGCTGCTGTGCGTGGAGTGCCTGGGCAGCCGACTCAACGACATCAGCCTGGGAGAGCCAGACCTGTTAGCAGCGGGGGTGCAGCGGGAGCAGAACGGTGAGTGCCCAATTAGTCCCTGCTAACACAGACAGCCATTCAGGGTCAATCTCTCTCACTTTGCCCGCCACCAAGCAGTTACTGGTTGCGGTCCGGGCCCATATGTGTTAATGCAACAGAGCCCTCAGAGGGTTAGGGGAGCAGAACAGCCACTGTCCAATTAGACCTGGCTAATAAGGGCCATTTTTTTTGTCAATACCTGATCCTACGTCCCCCTGTAACAGTCTTTGGTTACATTAGCACATGTTGGTTCAACTTCAGAAGTACGTTTGGTTGTGTGTGTTGAAGGAAACCTGTGTGTGTGTGTGAGTTAGAGCACAGGTCACAGGCTGTGGTCGAGGCTCTGTTCCAGGCCTAATGAGAAGTGCTGTGCATCACTGGCTTCCCTCATAATGAAGCTTGTCACAGAGATGGATGAGATTATGGCTCCTAAAGCCATGTGAAATAAATGTGCTTCCCCCACATATTCCACTCACAGGAAATGGAAATGGAAAAGAGAGGAGACAACAGGGCGCTGCTATCACAGTGGAGCTCATTCTCTGTGTAATTTGTAAACTCGTGGAGGAAATTGAAAAGGCAACAGGCAAAGAAGAGCAGTTTAAAGTTGTAAAAGGGCGAGTAATTGAAAAGAATCTGCCGTCATTTCAGCCCATTTCATTTCACTGCAGCCGTAAAAGTGAAATTGTATTCTTCAACATAACTTGGCCCCATTTATTAAAGATATCAATACACAAGTTTTTGACTGTGCTGCGATGAGCCAACTGAAGTGTAACAACACAATTCCTCTCCCTTCTCTTGTGGCAGAAGTCCTGCCATCGGGTGCTCATACAAAAGTTTGCGACAGTGTGTTATGCAGATGAGCCGAGGCCAGAGCCTCTCCGCTGCCTGTGTGTATGAACGAAACAAGGGGCCTGGGCCTGCAACCATGTTTCAATTAGTAGCCCTCCCCAAACAGCAGGGGCCGATAATTAGATCAGAGTTCATTTTCACTGTCCCTAAAAATACACCACGCTATGACATTGCCATTTTCTATCCACTGCAGACACATGGCTTATTTTGAATCATTAAGCGTAATTAGTGAGAACTAATTTAGATTATGGAGAACTCTCCCTCTGTCTCTGTCTGCCTCGGAGAGTTAGTTTAATGTGAACGGGCAGATTTGGCTCCTTGATCCCAGTGCAACTCACTGGATGGCTAGTTAGACCTACCGGAGTCAGGTGAAATGCCATTTAAAGGTTTGTTTTACTATACTTTTGCCACATCGGATACAAAACACAAATTAAAAGTAAGTCAGGGGTAAGCATGGCAGGTGAAATTCAATCTAGTGTATTGCTACTACGTATTAGCTTGCCTGGCTTTGTGCAAAGATACAAGGTTACAAAATCTGCCTGCCAGCACTCTAAAGCTCAATTAAACAAGTGAGATATGATGTAAGTGTTAATTTGTGAGCTTTAGAGGTGCTGGTAGGGAGATTTTATTACCTTCGGACAGAGTCAGGCTAGCGTTTTCCAGTCTCTGTGTGACGCTAAGATCACTGGCTGCTGGCTGTAGCTTATAGAAGACAGAATATGTGTTTTTTCATCATTTAAATGAGCCATCCCTTTAACACTAGATGTTAATAGTCAGAATAAAAGTGTCCCATCTCAGATATCTTCACGTTTGTACGATTGTTGTTAAAAAAAAAGTTTTTTGTGAATCTCTCCAGAACGTTTCAATGTGTACTTAATGCCGACCCCTAACCTGGACATCTACGGGGAGTGCACCATGCAGATCACCCATGAAAACATCTACCTGTGGGACATCCACAACGCCCGCCTCAAACTCGTCATGTGGCCTCTCAGCTCCTTGCGCAGATATGGACGAGACTCCACCTGGTTCACTTTCGAGTCTGGAAGGTAAAGATTAAATGCTTGTGTTGTCTTGTGCGTGTGTGATTGTGATTGAAATGTTGGCCGTTGGGAAGGAAGAAAATGTTTGGAAGTGTCATAAAAACTTCAACAAAGCAACTTTGGATATCCAAAGCATCCCTGGATATCTACATTTGCCACGGAGCCCTTCAGGCATTGATGTGACAGGTGTCTGTGTGAATGCGTGTCTTTGTTTGTGTACTGTATCTCCTCACGCGAGTGTGTTTGACTTCAGTGGGCTTATTGTATCAATGCACCTCTCTGTAAGTGCACATTCAACCATGCATATTTGTAAATCAGCAATCTAAGAGTGAGCACGATCAAAGTGTGTGCACTTCTCTCTGTCTCTGTGTGTGTGTTCCTGGCGCAGGATGTGTGACACAGGAGAGGGTTTGTTCACGTTCCAGACGCGGGAGGGGGAGATGATCTACCAGCGGGTCCACTCGGCTACGCTGGCCATTGCCCAGCAGCATGAGAGGATGATGGAAGAGATGGAGAAGAGCTCCCAGGTACATTTTTACATTTATCTGATACCAACAGCAGCTCACAACGGTTTTTATTCTAGTGCTGCCAACATTACAAACAGCTAATAATGAGTGCAAGTGTCAGGAGTGCTTATTTAATGCACACATAGTGTGCGTCACTTTCATACAGTCGCTAATATATCCTGTTGCACCTACTGCTACAAGAAACACCGAGCAATAATCATTTGTACACAGACTGCATCTGCACACACGGACATATATTTAAAAAAAATATGTGTTTTATGTTAAAAAAATGCCCTGTTCCTCTATTTCAATGGTTCCTTTGCTGCCTGTTTGATTTAGGCTGATCAATTGAGGCTGTGCACAGGATTATTTTTAGAAACAAGAGACCGCAAAAGCAATAAATCATGATTTTCACACAAGATGTTCGCACACACAAGAATACACATTTCTCTCTAGGTATTGCTGCTTTGGACCAGGAGCCCTCTGACACCCCATGGACTTGGCCTCCGCTCCCTCCTTCCATCACAACACCCGTCCATGCCTTCCTTCCTTCCTCCTTCCTCCCTTCCTTCCTCCCCTCCTCCTCCCCACTATCATCTGCATTCTTTATTTATGTAGGCCTGCCTAGTGTTTGATGAGCCTTGGCCATATGGCCATGCTCTTGGACCCCACTATTTTGGAACATTTCCAAATGCAGCATTTAGCCTCAGCTCTATAAATCACACGGATAGCTACACAAAACTGACCACTCGCAGTTGCAGAATGGGTGAAATAGCATGTATACTGCTGAGTAAATGCAGAGTTTTTTCAGTAAAGTATTGACGTATTTCATATATTTCAAGCCAGTCTGACTAAAATGAAGCCTTTAGTCTCACACTTCAAATAAAAATCTAAAACGCATCATCCAGTGGCACAACAACATCATAATCCCAAATGAATCCTCATCTTGCCCGCCAAACAGCCCTTCAGAGTGGAAACATGCCATTCAACCTGCAATATACCGTACTATGCAGGATCTTTGTTTACTGACATACCCAGAGCAATTTCCCCCGCTGTGAGTGACTGAGAGTGACAGAAAGTGAGAGACATTGTAAGCTTTCTCTGTCTTTTTCAGATCCACTCCAGAGAGACGCTAACCAAGTCCATCTCCCTGCCACGCAGCGCCTACTGGCAGCACATCACGCGTCAGAACAGCGTGGGAGATCTCTACAGTTACCAAGGTGCAGGCATGAAGTTACTAATTATCATACGCACGGTGTTGCTATTTCTTTACCTGCCTGGGTCAGTGGTAATGTGTGTTGGAAGAGGTGACAGAAAGAAAGGCAGAGACATAGGGATGTTCTGTCCAACGACGGAGGAACTGTCACTTTATACATTTATTCATCTCGTCAGAATCAAGTTTGAATTCCTAATTTTTTTTTTTATTTGTACAAAATATATACAGTATTATTTAGGACATAACATAAACAATACTTTCACTATCATCTAAGTTGCCCATTACTCCATCAAAGAGATAAAAACAAACCATAACAGAGCTGTAGTAAAAATTATTTCAATGTCAGGGACTCATTTTCCATAAATAACAATGACTTTTAGTACAAATCACTGATTTTACAGACATAAGCTGAGCTCATAGTGTCTATTTTTCCTTTTTAAAACAAACAACATTTTTTCCAAGCAGAGCAGTAGGAAAGGTCTCTTGTAGTCACTGACTAATGGGGCTTTTTTATGTTTTGCCTGCAAACCAAGTGTGATGCACACAAGACAGGCGCCTAGGAAAATTAACTCATGCAGAAGACACTGTCAGCACAGAGTCCAACAAAGAGAAACTGAGGAAAAGCTTCTTTACTCAGGTTGTCAGGATGGTGACTTCTGTCCTCAGCCTTGCGTCGTACATGTCTTCAGCAGCTGCCCTGCACATTTGCATATATGCACTTGTAAATGTACAGTTTTCCATTTTTTATCTTGGAGTTTTTGTCCTTTTATATTTCTTTTTTCGAATCCTTATTTTTCACACTGTACTTCAAAGCACGCCACTTTGAAATTCACAACACAAATTATATGTCTATGTAGCAAATAAACCTATGTTTCAGTGGACCGTAAAATAACTTGCTGTAGAGTCAGAGTTGTTCTTCCTGTCTACCATTTTTTCTGTGATGAAAAGGCACAAATGGACAATAATTTCAATGAGATTATGAGCGACGAAAACCATTTATGTGTGTTCTTGAAAAGTAAAGTTCATGCCTCTGTGTGTGTTATGTGAGTGCGGGAGGGAGATAAATGTCACCCCCAAAAACAATAATATTGCAGCAGGAGCTCTGTATGTCCCCTGTGTGCTCCTAATACACACATATAGACGGGGCGTATGTTTGTGTGTGTTAATGTCTAGATGTAAACCAGAGGCAGAAAGGTGATTAGTGAGCTGATGAGATTACGCTCTGTCTATGGTATTAGTTGATTAGTAGACTTATGTGAGGATTATGGGCCTTTTGGCTTTCACTGATAGAGCAAAACAGAAAGCTAGGCGAAGATGAAAGTCGCTCTGACGTCATCATTTTCTTTTGAAAAGCTGAGGCTGGATTTGGTTTTTTTTGTTTTTTCATTATCATTTAATTGTTGCCCGATAAGCTTAAACGCAAAATGTGAGTCTTCCATTCCAAACATCGACATGTTCTTTTGTTGTTGTTTTTTTAACTCACATACAATAAACAGAGAAGCTCCCACCTCGGGGTCATTATTTATAGGCCCAGTCTCTGTAAACTCTCCTTCTTAAACTCTTCCTCTCCAAACTTTGGTGAGCAGTGAAGCTTCTCTCTCATCCATCACCCTGGCACCTCCACTGGTCCTCCCACTCTTTCCTCCGCGAGTCTGTCCGATTCAGAACAAGCCTCCACCTTCTCCCGCTCATACACATTCGGCGCCGCCATTATCTCCCCCTCCTTTCCCCCATGAATAAATTGAATGCATCAGTGTGTTTGAGGTCTCGTCAGACAAGGAGGACGACAAGGTGATTCCAGGGAGTGACAGGAGTTTAACTCCGGCTGTGGCACAGGATGTTTGGACTGTAAAAGGCATGTCAGGTGCTGGTGCTGTTTTTTAACGTGGCTGCAAGCTATCTTAGATGAGGGTAGCCACACGCAGTAATTGCATTGATTCCTCATTGGCAGAAGGTCTCAACCTCCCTGGAGCTCTTTAACATCCTCTGTTCTTTGTGTTGTCAGAGGAACGTCTATAAATGGGTTTAGAAATAAGAAACAACAGCACTCAATCACATCATATCAATATCAAAGGTGATTGTTGTCTGAACATGTGCGACAGGAAGTAGCCAAAGCAGCATTACGTTCATGAGGCACGTTTGCTAAAATGTAAATAGATAGGCTATAGAAAACAGAGGTGGAAGTTCAATATTCAGACATTGATTGAGGTTCATCTTCCGTAACTTCCCTCCATATTTGTTGTGCAGTGCAGGATAAAGCTGACTGATGTTGCACAGGTGTTATTCTTACCTCATTAACCAATGCTGAAGCCTTAGTGCGACTCGACAGGTGGACAAGCACCAACAAGCTGAAGTTAGGGACCGTCTCAAAACTGCATGCAAAATGACAAGAGAGCTGTGCACATTGTCAGCTTTCTCATTGCTTTCATAGACACTTCAGACCTCCCTGTGTTATATACAAAACTACCTTGTGTTTAAGAATTACGCAGTAAGTGCAATTCAGACTATTTTTAATTTTCAACTGCAAAAAACACCTATTTACACCATTCATTAACAGTGGCACAGCTTTTATTTAGACCCAGCAGTTTAACTTATAGAAATACCTATGAAGAAATAAATTACATTAGGGGGAAAAAAAGAGTATTTAGAGCATAGAGGATTTCCAGCACACCATCCATACTCAATTAAACCAATATAGTGTGAAATAAGCAGATATAGATAGCTGTGCATCACACTCTTAGTCTTTAGACACATGTTTAGTATACAGGGGTCATAGCTGCAGGTTAGCTGTGTGAAATAGCCAACGGTTCTTGCACATCTCTTCAAGGAATTACAACTTGAATGAACACCTCAAAATATGTTTCCAGTTTATAGAGGCATCAATTTATTTTCCTGTAATAGTGATAATATTAGCAAAAAATGATATGGCATAAGTAGGGAATCAGGAGTTTGGACCACGATGGCTGGCTGCGTTTGCTTCTTGGCTGTATCATTGCATTCATGATGAATATCCAATCAGCACAGTCAATTTGCTGAGTCATGCTCGGGTTGCTTTCAAATACCCTGTGGGTCCGGGGGAATAATTAAGGAACACAGTTTCCTGTCCCGTTGAGGTTTATTCACCTATTTGTTTATTTCTTTGCCTCAGTTAACGGGAGACCTGGCAGTGAACTACAGTAACTGTATTATTTTAATAGATTTCACATCTGCTTTTATCATTTAGCTGGAAATGTCTCAAAAATACATCCCAACAGCCTTGTTTGCCGTAATTGAAACTAATAATCGTCAAATGTGTTGCATTTAAAACAAACCGAGGGATGTGGTTTAGGAAGAAGAATGGCCTTGATCATATCACACTGCGATACACAATAAGAAGCAACATTCAGCCCCCGAAGGATTCACATTTTTAAGTAAAACCTAAGACAGATGTTTTAATCTCCAGAAACTATACACTAAGACAATGTATCTACTTTCTACTGCATTCCACCTCTACTCTCCTAATGTTATTCACTCTTTTGCATTTCAGTGAAACTGCTGTGTTCTCCGGGTTTGCTGATGCATACAAATAAGTGCACTTTAAAGTTTTCGAGTTGAAGAAGCAAGGCGCCATGCCTGTCGGAAATGGTTCAATTACCAACTCTAATAGTGGAAAGGAAAAGGGACAAGAATGCTTGTATTTTTTTTCTTGGACCAATTTTTATGTATTTCTTTTTCCTTTTTTTTCTGCCATTTTACACACCCACTCTCGTTCTCTTTCTCTTTCTGCATTTCATTGTGCTCCACAGTGTAGTGCCATAGCATTAGCAATTCTAATGGAATGGAGCGATGTTCTTAGTTTGATCGGCTGGGAGTGATACGAGGGGATTTTACAGAGAGGGAGCAAGTATCAAAGGCACAGGGACAAGATGATAGCAGAACAGGATGATAACGCTATCTTATCTGCAACAGGCGACAAGAAATATAGTAGATGTAGATACAAAACAAAAAACTGAATCTCATGAAAAATTCATTACAACCAGGTAAAACTGAGTTCAACTGTTTAGGTCTCCTTCTGGCGGAAGTTTTTTTTTTTAAATCTCAGTCATCAGCGTGCGTTATTCGAATCCAAACTGAAATTAACCGACCCGGTCTTCAGGCTGCGTTGGATTGAGCTCTTATCAGTTTTCAGTGTATTGTCGCCTTCTGTGGCTGGTTTACTACACAAAAAAAGACACAAAGCCGGATGTCAGCAGCCTTGCATAATCCAGAGTCCGCGGTACACGCAGTCTCTCTTTCTCTGGTTACAGCTGTTACTAGGATGCCATCTGGGTCATCGCACTGTGAAGGGGAAGGAAGGTGCGGACAGGTGTATGTGTACGCGTCTACATGCATGCATGAATAGCTGCTTGTGTGTCGGGGTCTGCCATTGTACCTGTCAGTGTGTGTATGTGTGTGCCCTCCTTGCCTGTCCTGTCTGCTCCGGCCCAGCAGCTGCCACCCCAGGCCAGATAGGATGACATGACCTTCCCTGGTAATGAAAAGGCACTGACAAATCACTGTCTGCTTCTCATAGGGATAGGAGGAGGAGGAGGGATGCTGACTCCATCTTCTCTCTGTGTTTTTATGACTTTTTTTTGTGTGTGTGTGTGTGTGCGAGTGGTGTCTACATTCATGTCTCCTGTCCAAAAAGCACGGCTCTCGTCGGGGGTCTGGCATCACACAACAAACGCTGCTGTTTATGACCGAGGAGATGATGAGATCTGCTTCGCCCTCTCTGTCTGCACTGGGCTCCCTGCCTCTTTTTTTTTCCTAGCCCAAATTGGCCTTGGTTGAGGGTAGGGATTGTCTTGGCATAGATGTGAAAAGGATATGCCTGGTTGCGCACCAGTCGTTTCAGCAATCTATTAAGTACAGCGTGGAAGGGAGAGAAAGTGCCCCCCCCTCTTTTTTAACCTGCAGTGTTTTTTTCTAGAACACGGACTGAGCTGCATTTAAAACCTTAAGATGGAACCTTATCTCATTTTTCTTTATTGCAGGGAGTGGTGGAAGGGAAAGACTAGTTAGTGGACAGAGGTGTGTATGTGTGTATGACTCACCTGTTACGGCTGGTACTGTTTCTGGTCTCATCCTCACACCCACACCAGCCCCTCTGTGCTTCTTCCTGCAAGCTGTTCCCCTCGAGCTCGCGCAGGAAAAGCGTTTTTTTTTTCTTTCTTGTGTTCCTCCCTCTCGTTGTCTTCCACCACTTGCTCATCAATTTCTCTTCACACACACACATTTCTGTTTTTAACTAGACTCGTTCGTGTCTCTCTCTCTCTCTGTGGCTCTGACACTCAGACACAGCCACTTGACATTGATTGCCAGGATGGCTGGGTCATGTTTTATATTCTGTGTCGTGGTGAGTTGGCAGCGCATCTCGCGGTCTGAGCCCGATTCCCCTTTGGTGGCAAAATGACTGCCGCTGCTGGCTACACAAACCGAAAAGGCTGTGTGTGTGTGTGTGCTATATTATGAATGATTTGCACAACTTGAACCCCCATTTTGCAATAAGCACTTCAGCAGCACCAGCAGAAGAGAAAATGATCTCTTTGTCGATTTTTGTCAGCGTGGCCGTGGTAGCTTATAGAAAGTAAAATTTTAATTTGTTAATCAAATTCCAATTAACCTCTGGAGGTAAATTGATTTACCTCCAAATGTATTGACTTGAAGCAACTGCTCCTTGCCAGCTGTATTAGTAGGTACAATACACGCTATAGGTTAGAGTTGATTACAGTGTTGCACGGTGTTGAAATATTCATCAGCGGCCACTTCCTCCTTGTTCGGGTGCATGATCAGCATGATACGAGCCACTTTATCCTCAACCTGCCTCGCCGTGCACATCTCCAAACAGCATTCTAATATATTATTAATGGTCTCACAGTTGCACAGAACGGCCCTCCACCCACAAGTGTCCATTACTCCCTCTCCGTGCAGTTAACCAATATGAACTGCAGAACAAATTGGTCCAATTAATTTAAATTAAGGTGGAGAGGGAGAGAGCGCGAGGAGGGGGGGGCACAGGGGGGGCAGACAGTCCAAAAAAAATAAAAAATGAGACAGATCACTCTGGAATGACGTTGCTCATTTGAGGTGAAAGGTTGATTTTTTATCACATCTTGTTGGATTTATATTTTTTGGTGTGTTATGTGAGCACCACCTACATGAGGGCTTTAAGAAATGCCAGGATTATTCTTGTAATCTGTATTTGTATATAAAGATATCAGCATGTACAGTAGCTAAGCAACAGTTGTACCATGAATGTATTGTCTAAGAAAACAGGACATACTGTTTTGGACGTAAGGGCGACTTAAATGAAACTTATTTCATTTGGCTTAAAAAGAAACGCTCCACTGACTCTTTTCCTGCTCGTTTTCCACAGGAAGTGGCCTGACAATGACTTTCATCCCTCGAGCACAGACGTTCCCCAGCTTTCTGTCTGATGAGCCAGAACGGGAGGAGAGCCAGCACCAGGAAGAGGCGCCATCGCCCTCTAGTGGCTGTGAATCCAGCTGCAGCCTGAGACCCCTTCAATGACAGAGAATTGCTGCACCGAAACTGGACACTCTCCCCCCCACTATTGTAGAAAGGATGTAGAAATATGTATAGTGACATGTGTAATATATCATTTCCTGGTGAACAATAGTGTCAACTGTAGAGCGAGTGGTACATAAAAAAAAAAGGATCCTTAAAAGGGTGATTGGTTTTTTCCTATGTTTTGTGACAGCAGCAGTAGCTTCAAAGATTGCACCAAAAATCCTGTAAGTGTAGTTTTACAGTATTTTATGTTGTCATTTTGCTGTTAAAGGCAGCAAGATCCCCCCCCCCTTTTTTTTATTTTTTAAATCACTACACCGTACAAGAAGTTAGAGGTACTAACACACCAAAATTCCACTGTAAAACAATGTTTAAAAAAAGTCTTTTGTTCTGAAACTGATGAAATCGCACCAGGCTCACTCTAACAATGTGCCGCTTCAGCAGCTATTTCCAGAGAAATTCCACCTTTTTTTTTTTTTTTTTGACACATAATCCTCCCATACTTACTGTACTTCTCTCCCTCTCAAGAATGTGAAATTGATCGATGCCTTACACAAAAAAACGCTCGACTTTGATGGCAGTGATGAATCAGCTAAAGCCCTTAATCGGTTACAACCGGCAAAAGGGAAAAAGTCATTCAGAAATGTGCTTCAAGGATATAGGAGTGGACCGTCGTGTCAGAAATGATAGAATGCAACCTTCTCTCAGCCTCTGCTTTAAACTGCCAGCCCTACATTACACTGCTAGAGCAATTTGGTTTTAATAGCTTCCTCGCTCTTCTCCAGCCCCATATGTGTTATATGATAACTGGTTCATTAGCAAAAAGGAGAGAAGGTTAGTGACCTGATTTGGGGGGGGGTGTTATGCAAGGCAGGAGTAAAGTAAGTAAAGTTTTATGTTCATATTCAAGTAAAATTTAGGGGAAGAAAATATAGCTTCAGTATATTTCACTGAGAAAACTCGGTTAAATACACAAAAACAGGTAAAAGTCATTAAGGAATAGTTTAATATTTTGGGGAAATCATTTACTTTTTTACTTACTTACTTTTTTTTTTTTTGCCAAGAGTTACATGAGAAAGTCGATAACATTCTGTATGATGTCTATACGTCAAATATGATGCTACAGTCAGGCGTTCACTTGCACAAAGCCTGGAAATGTGGCCCGGCTCTGTAAATCTGCCTACCTGCACCTCTTAAAACCACAATTTGTTGTTTTTACACTTCAGTTTTTGTACGGAATAAACAGATGAGATATATATCGTGTTAACCGGTGAGCTTTAGAGGTGCTGGATTGGTTCCTTTCGTTTCGAGGCTTTGTGCTAAGCTAATCAAACTAACCCAGCTGTTGGGAGTAGCTTCATATTTAGCATACATACATATTAACTCTTGGCAAAAAAAAGACAAAAATGTATTTCCAATCTTTTTCCAAAATGTCAAACTATTCCTTTATAAACTGATTAAATGGCTGATCATAAGGATACATATGGCCTGACAGCTACTTTATTTTAAGTGTCAGATACCCTATACGGCTTTGTTTTCCATCCGTTAGCAACAGTATGAACTAGGAAGAAATATTAGTGATCAAAATCAGCAGAAAACCTGTCAGTCATCCTTTCTGTAGCATGCAAGTTTTTAAATTTGAGTACACGGCCGCTGTGACGATGATGTTCTCTGCATTGTCCTCCTTGAGTATGAAGTGCCTTCTGACACAGACCGCAGAGTGTGAGACCTTACCAAAGCAACGTCTTTGGGCTTCGAGTTTACCATTGTGGATATAGAATTTAGCTGTGTACCTTCAAAACATTTAGAAAAGTCTTAAGTTTCTCTCAAATACTGTCGACCCAGCTGTGAAATGCCATGTTACACCTGAACTGCTCCTAAACCTTAACCCAACCAGAGCTCTTTGAAAGCAGCAGACACTTATTTATCTCTTTAAATATTTGTGGTTAAAGTGGTTTTGCGCTTTTAGTTCCATGTTTGCATTAAAAGAAAAAAAAGACACGGATCTCTCCAATCTAGAAATTACAGCAACGACTGAAAACTGAAAGGATTCCAATGACAATCAGTTTGAGGTAGCAAAGCAGTCCTTTAATGTCAAACTTGATCACTTATTTTGTGTAGAAACCCTGTGGAACTGAAGTACAGGCACTTCTTTGTGTTAGGTTTTGCAGTCAGGCACCTTAATTTTATTTATTATATTTAAAAAGAGTTCAACCTTCATATTAATTTGAGCCTCAAACAAAGTGCAAAATCTGCACGTGTCACAGAGACAGTTTGTTGACTGGCCACTATCGATCCCTATAGTTTTCTTGAGTCTTAGCTCAAGTGTATAATAGTTCCACCACATCTGGACCATTGGAGCCGTACTAAGTGAGAAGACTGGAGAACGTTCAAGTTCACTGTGTTTGTCATTTTCTGCAGTTTTTGTTGTTTATTGTAGCCATTCGCTCGTTTGTAGGTATGACGTGTCGTCATGATTTCTGTTTTTGTTACTCTGATGATTGTTTGTGTCCGCCATGTTTTGTGTTCTGTCAGATTATATGTTAATAGCACTTTGAATACATTGAGTGTAGGACTACAGTTTTCACTAAATGTACATATGTAATGTTTTTGATGATAAAAAGGGTAATAAATTGAATGTTCTACCACGTATACCAGCATTTTTCTTAATGCCAATGTGAGGTAAGTAAAAGTCAGGTAAACGAATTGTTTGACATTTTGGGAAATGCGCTTCACGTACTTGCCGAGGGTTACGTAAGACTAATGCCAGTCTCATGTATGAAGCTAGAGCCTTTCCAAAGGTAACAAAACCCACCTACCAGCGCCTGAAGGTAACTTTCCAAAAAACATGTTAAAAAAAAGAAGTGCAAAAATGCGTGGTGTGATGGAGGATTATGTGCCGGACTATTTCTTGGCTCGCGTTTGCATGGCAACCTCGCCATGGTGAGAAGATTCCAGGTTGCTGCTTCCAGCCATGACAGTCTGGCACAAAACCCTCCATAACACCACAAACTGCAATCTTTTTCACACTTTGTTTAATCTGTTTTTGCAAAGATTAAACAAATAACCTATGTTAATTAGCAGGCTTTGGTGCTTTTACCTTTAAAACAAAGCCAAGCGAGCTGCGCCCCCCGCGCCCCCCTTCCCAGTCTTTGTGTTAAGCTAAGATAGCTAGTAGTAGTAGCTTCATATTTGCTACATGAGGGGTATCAGTCTTTGCATCTAATGCTGCAAAAGCTTGCAAGCATATTTCACAAAATGTCAAACTATTCCCATATGAAGCCGAGCACTGACTCAGTGATAGGGGGCCTTCCATTTAACAGCGAGGGGGGGGGTTGGGGGTTCTAGAGTGTTCCCTAGAAATAATTAACAGTCAGTGGTTCTTTCAGTTCCTGTATGCTCTTATTGCACTCCCACATCACAGGAAATCTACAAGGTTGTGGTTATGACATTGTTTTTATTTGTACCACGTACAGCCATTGACAGTCACACACATCAGTTTCAGTACTGTGGATCACTCACACAGTATCACAGTCAAATGTACAGTTTCTACTATTTAACCAGGAACAGCCAAGATGAGAGAATGAAGGCAAAGACTTCCAAACTGTATATTGTCCCTTTCTGTTCCACATTTATTTATTTTTTTAAGCTTGTCCACATTTGTCTTGTTTCCTAGCAGGATAGCCTGCATATCCATTACTGCCTCTGCCACTGCCTCCATTTCTATGGAGATAAATGAATGAGATTACACATAAACAATAAACAGCTTAACAGCA
This sequence comes from Dicentrarchus labrax, assembly GCF_905237075.1. Lineage (NCBI taxonomy): Eukaryota > Metazoa > Chordata > Actinopteri > Moronidae > Dicentrarchus > Dicentrarchus labrax. The sequence continues at coordinate 12,390,940 of NW_026136709.1, read as the reverse complement.
CTAACATAAAACCTAGAATATTGATTCATAAAAGCATACAGGTAAGGTTAGAAATCATAAAAAAATATATATATTTGGGGAAACTTAGTCAATCAACAGCAGATAGACAAAGTATAAGGAGTTATAAACGAAAGCACAGGATTAGCTAATTAGAGTTTAGCTTTCATAATAAGAGCGCACTGTAACTAGAATGCAGCCATCCTAGACGGAGAGCTCTTTGGGGGAAAGGAACGGTCTCAAGTGATGGTACAGTGCTGAGTGACTGCTTTTCTTTTTCCGTTAGATGATTAGACGCCATTGTCAAGCTTTGAATGGAAACCAGGAGGGATGAAAGTAAAAGGAGAGCAATTACACAGGCTTTTGTCAATCGTTTTACTCGGGGGGTGAGTGAAAAGAATGATTATACAGGCCTTTGTCTGCTCTCCGTGCATGACGGTTACTGTCAAATATTGTTTTGCCCAATACAAATATTTCCTCAACAGTAATTATGAAGTACATACTACATTTAATTAGCGAGAGCAAGGCTCGACTCAAACAGCTTCCTGAGACTTAAATGAGCACCAGCTTGTCAACTCGTTTCAAACCCCCAGTATGAATATTAATGAGTGTCAGCGTGATCCCCGCATCTTATTAAAAAGCTCAAATAAAATAATTACGATCAGCATTTGTCAATATAAGTTTATTTCAGCTCATGTAGAAATGAATCCGAAAAAAGGCTGAAGGCACGCTGACAGCTGCGACAGATAAAAACTACACATCCACATTATGCAGTACATCATATTTATGCCCGCTCATTTATCACGAGGCCGACATTTGCTTTTGTGTGTCTGTACAGACTGTAGGTTGGCATAGACCGGGCAATTTCTTATCTGCCTGGACTTCTTCTTGGGACACACAGAGATGTTCTCATAGAAGTTTGGCTGTGAATATGCGGTAGATTTGATTAGTGTATGAGGTGTTAGACAAGGACATGTGACAGATGATAATTTAATGACTGATAGAGCAGTAGCTTGGCAAAAAGTAATAAAATGTCCCTCTAGATGGGCTCAATCTGAAATATGCTTTTTATGATGACATAAAATGACATTATTACATTACAAAGCTGTTATTACATCAAAAAGGGGGTAGCACATTTTGTTCAATAAAGTTAGATTAAGTAAAACTGTAAAATGATGCTTACAATTTCAATTCAATTTGGCTACACTTTGACAAGCTGCTCTTATGCATTATCCAAAAGCCATGAGGCCGTCAGTTACTGTAACACAGCATTAGCTAAGTCAGCAAGCATACACGTGCTGCCTTCAAATTGAACTCGTGAGTTTGTGGTCACGACACAGAAGGTCACGTACACAAGTTGAACCCTGAGCTTGCATTTCCACATTGGGGTTGTGAACACCACAGGAGTGGAGCGTACACATGGGCTCTTCTTGTGAACACGGTAAACACGACGTCATTTGAAGGCAGCAGTGCAATGTATCAAGGTACATGATGAGAGGATGTGCTGTGTCGAACAAGATTAATGGTAAAGTGTAACAGTTTTATAATGAAGTGCATGTCTGAAGAGAAGGTAAGGGAGCGCTGTGAAAGTGTCGAGTGCAAAGACAAGAGTGGAGATGATGAATAATGGGAGGCTCACCTGTCTCTGAGATGGGTGCAGTTTGACTCTGTACTCCTCTCTCTTGTTCTTCTTCCTGTGATGATTATTGGAAAAGAGTAAACAAAACAACTTTTTTTTTTTTTTTTTTAAGTAGAAAGGTATTTCAGTTGCAGCCTTTCACTTTTCTGATATTTCCTTCTGAAAGCACTAATAATCCAAGAATAGAGTCACGTTTTTTCCCAGACATTGATGGTCCCCAGTGACCTGACTGTGCCGGATAGTTTGTAACACAAAACCACCTGGGAAGTTGTTGATGGATACGGTTTAGAAAAAGGGCAGGCACTTAAAATACTTGGGCAGGTGACTGGATGAACCATCCGTCTATCACCATCTATCATGGGGGAATTTCGACCAATCAGATCAGCGAATCATAAAACGGAGTCAAACTGTTACTGAAGCCAGTCGGGAGAAGAGCAAAACGCCGTCAGTGTCGTTCTTTGCTCTTCTTTCAATGAAGAAATACTCTCCAGTACTGATACAACTGATGCTAGCAGCATCTACGCTAACCTCTTTAGCAGCCGCCATTGTTGTTTTCAAGCGAACAGTCACTCCTCACACACGTCGTCACACATACCTAGTGTTAGGCCAAGCCTGTAGCTCATGCCATAGCTGCTGGTAGTTCCTCATAGCGGATTGGTCCAAACCACTATGGTTTGGACACTAGGGCGTAGCTTGAAGCAAGATAGATTCTCATGTGGTCTTGTGATTTTGTGATATTGTAAGTCAAGCTGCTGGGTAAGGTCAGGTCCCCAGAGGATGAATCGTAATGACTCTGGTGATTCCCTGACTAGTCATTTAGTGCAGTGGTTCCAAACGTGGGGTTCAAAACCCCCACAAAGGGGTTATAAGAAAAAAAAGATACTTTTCTCTAATCTTTCTTGTGAATTACTTTTAACTTTTAAGGTGTCTTGAACTTATTCAAATGAAACAAGAAACATAAAGCTCTTTGGTGCATCAGTAGACCACATACGGTTTTGGAACCGCTGCTCTAACACCACCATGAGGCTGACATTTTTGTTTTTATAGTAAAATGTCTTGAGAACTATTGAAGGGATTGCCAGTATATTTTGTACAGATATCCAAATGACTTTGGTGATGCCCTCACTTTTCATCCAGCACCACCAGGAGGTCAGTTTTCACTCATCCACTGAAATATCTCAACGTCTACTTGATAGATTGGCACAAACTTTTGTTCAGACATTCGTGTGTCCCAGATGATAAATCCTAAAACTCTGTCGAACGCCTGAAACTTTCCTCTAGCTCTACCATCAGGTCAGCGTTTAAATTTGTCAAATACTTTGGTTTATGACCAAATAATTGCAAAACTAATGACATTCCCATCAGCCTCAGTTGTACATTGTGGTTGCTGCTAAGTAGCCAATATTAACACTCTAGCATGCTAAATTAAGATGGTGAACATCAGCACATAAGCTACCATTGTGAGCATGTTAGCTTGCCACCGCATTTAGTTAAAAGCAGAGCCGCTTGAGTGGCCGTAGACTCTTAGTTTTGTCGATATTAAGATACTTACTCAAATATATCCTATTTGATTATGTAACTCAATCCTTTGTCTCAAACTGCAAAGATCCAAGCAGTTTGTGTCAATGTACAAACAGACCCATATTTCACAGTCAGTCAGTTAGTTGGAAACACACCGTGGGATCTTACCTGTGCCTCACCGCTAGTATGATGATGGCAATGAGTAGAATTAGCCCAGCAGCTCCAGCCCCGATGTAAATATACATCATGTACATGGATAGGCTGAATCCACCTGGGTATGAAATTAGAGGAAATAATGAAGAGTCTGAAAGCAGTGGGTTTCAGTTTAGCAGAACAGTGCAGTGCTAAGTGTTTGTGCTGATTAGCACACAGTATAGGTTTCAGACTCACTCACAGATACATCTTTACAGCATTGACAATATTCAGAGACCTGACACAGGATGTTGTGGTTTTAGCAGAAGTGTGTCGGGGGGGCTGCTAAAGTCACAAGCTTTGTTTTTCTGTATTCATTATGTGTCACCAATCACTGCACTCACTAAGATACACCTGCATTCATAAGTATGAGAAAAGATGTATCGTCCAGGCATAAGGCTGTATATTTACAGTATGCGTATGTTAACTACCGCATGATGTCTTTCTTTGTACCTGGAGGGGGAACAGTGAGCAGCACCGTGGTGGTCTTCACCCCTGCATCTGTGCTGAAGGTACAGCGGTAGAAACCACCGTCTTCCGGCACAACACCTGTCAGGTGCAGACTGACATCCAGGCTGTCTGTACAGCTGACCCTGCCACTGTCACTGTAATCTTCGCCCACCAGGCCCCCTTCCACCTTCTTACACACTCCGATAATGCCCCAGGGCTCGGCATGCGGCATCTTCTCCAAAATGACCTGGTAAACGGTGCCATTGTGCTCGTGGTTACAGGTGATGGTGAGGTTGGTGTCCTGTTCCGCCAGCAACTCTGCATCTGTCTCGATTACCTCTGGGGTCGGGGGCCCCGTGCCGTTATCTTCTCCCGGGGGCTCATCTGTAAACGCAGGAAATAGCTCGTCAAAGAAACAAATCTACAGCAAATGCGTGATGGAAATGAAAGAATGGTATTAAGTTTCATTTCCAACACCAGTTCTTAGTCATTCATCGGAGGGCACAGTGATCAGAATTTCCACCTCATATCTTTTACCTAAATCTTCCACCTGAATGTTCCTTGTCCAGGGGCCTTGAGGGAAGGTCTGAACAGAGCAGTGGTAAAGCCCAATATCCCGGTGTGTGACATTCCTCATGGAAATACTTCCATCCATAGGCGTGGTCCTCAGGAACTCTATCCTCTCACGGTAATGGTAAGAAAATGCCACTCCGTACTCCGGATGGAAAACTGCTACCGGATCCTTGTCTGGTATTTTGGTCCAGGACACCATGCTGAGGTTGCCGTACCAGGGGCACAAACATTCGAGAACCATCCCTTCCTCCAGACGAACTGTAACAACTTCTTTCTGCTGGACAGCAACTGGAGAAGAGTGCGATTTTCTGTTTATACAACTTTTTATTCATCAGAATCTTGACAAAATCTAGAAATCGTGACTTTTATAAAAAGGTGGAAAACTGAGAAATCCTTATATATATTCAGTAAATACAAATTACATAAAACAGTAAATAATTGTTTAAAGGGTTATAATTTATTATATTTTAAGATTTTACATGTATCAGTATCATAAACTTATAAGAAATTATGTTTACACCTATGCAATGAAAGGAAGTCACGTGTTTTCCCTCAAGTCTCCTCTACTTGAAGATTACCACAGCTATTTCACAGCTTTGAGGCCATCCCTCGGGTAATGGTAATTAGGCTAATTTGAGCCAGTACACATATACACAACTGACAATAGTTGGTGATCAAGCTTCCAAGTTTTCAAAGCCTTTTATCCGAGCTGAATGACAACTGATTTCAAGTCCAGTGATGCCCCTGGGAGAGCTCTGGCAGGTTTAGAATAATAATGTCTCGCAAAACTGACAATAACAAGCTTGCGTACCATCTTCCCAACCAATTTAACTAAAGAAAGACACTGTGGAATAATAGTATTTTTGGTTTTAATTACTGACTATAAATGAAAGATTATTAACACACCAAAACTATCTAGGTAAAGAAGACTCAGACAACAGTGAATGCAAGCAGCACTGTCAATAAAAGTGTTGTCATATGACACATTACCATCCATGAAAAATAAACTCTTCTAAAAACTTACATAAAATATAAATCAACTCCATACCTTTAAGAAAAGGAAGAAAGATGAGTACCACGAAGTACCAGTGATCCTTTTGTACAGCTTCCATCTTGCCCCACTGAGGGAGAATGAAAGCTGCATTGATGAGACGAGTGGAGAGGCACCCGAGTTGCACTTCCTGCTAGCTCTCTGGCTACAGAGGCACACTTGAGCTACTGGGATACACTTCATGGTAGCCCACTGTTAGCTCATTCCACACAGAGGGGCACTTTATCTCCAGGGCTGGGAATGGGAGGAAAGCTTATGGCATAACGCAGATTGGGACGATCCATACTGAAGTTTTCTAAATTGCATAGAGTTTGCCCTCAGCTATAAAAGATTTGGCATTTCAAACCATAAATTCATGATTAAAGGATGCAAGTCTTGAATTGAAATTCAATAAAATAGTATTTAAATTAGTTTTAGCCATAGTGGAAGCAACTTTGGTCTAAACTGAAATATTTTAATAACAATGTCATGGATTGGCAAGCGATTTAATGCAGACATTAATGGCTCCCAGATGATGAATCCTACTAACTTTGGTAATCCCCCAATGTTCTCTCTAGCGCCACCATGAGGTTGACCCTGACAACTACAGATTGCTATGAAATTTGGTAGTGCTTTTATTCCCAGACCTTTCATCTATCACCATCATCGGGTCAAAATCTTCTGTTTATCTATCATGACCTGTGAAACCTCAACAGCCGCAGCTGTGCTTTGTGTTTCGTGCTAACTAGCAAATGTTAGCATGCTAAGTTTGTGACAAGGTTAATGTTACACCTGCTAAACATCAGCATGCTAGCATTTATATTACCGTTAACACAAGGTTTTCAGTGTCGCTGAATAAGTTCTGTCGGTTGACCAGCTAACCCAAAGTGATATGGTGTGAAAAAAAAAAAGCCACAACTGCTGCACTTCCTTCAGACTCAGAGTAAGATTAGTTAGTTTGTTTGAGTGAAACAGATCACACAAGACAGTATAGCTAATATTTGCCACTTGACATTTTAATATCAAAATCAATTCATATTAGATAAGTATAAAACATGATAGAAAAACGATATAAATACAATCAGTTATTTAGCAACTGGGAAAGGTTTTCAAGGCACTTCAGCAGGTAGGTACTCATAGGCTCCCCAGTGTTCTCTGCATCTGTGGTTTATATAAAAGAAAAAAAGAAAAAAAAGGCACAACGGTAAACAATGTGACATGCAAAACCTAATGTTCAGATGTCCAGTGCAATAACAGGTGCTGATACGCGTTCGTCATCAAAGTGAATAAATGCATACCCTTCTTAGAGATAGTATGTGCCTCCTCAATTCTCAGTCGAACAGAGGGACACTTCAAAGTAGTCTTGGCCTTTGAGGGGAAATTAGAAAAGACAGATTAGGATGAGTTCTTTTGATGAGCCAGACACCAAGAGGTTTTTTTTTTCCTTTCTTCCAATTTATAGTCAGGAGATAAAAAGGTTGATAATCTATTCTATATGTGACAAGACAATAAAGCTTTCAAGCTGATTCATATTGGACAGAATGAAGACATCCTAGGATTTAATTTTGACGTATACCACCAATAAACACTAACACAAGCCAGTAAATGCGCTAAAATAAAGTTTCAATGCGTGGATGCATGTGTGTGTTTGTACCCTCTGATTGTTATGAAGCAACGCCCAAAGTGCAGAAGCTCCCATACACCGGATTTCCATATCTTTACTGTCCAGGCAGCATAGCAATACCTTCATGGCTTTGTCTGAAATAAGGATATGCAGATGATCAGGAGGTGTGCAATGTGGTCATATCACCCACAACCACTGACTGAGATCATATTTTTTTGCACACAGATACACAGGAAATGTGATTGTTCCACAGGAAACACAAATACTGTCACCCACCTGGTCCTACAACTCCCACCTACAGCGTGCACTGCATGTGTCTGTCTTTCAGTCGTCTCTGCTGCTTCCTCTCCTTTCTTCATCTATGTGTCTATAATGTAATTTATCTTCATACACCTGCTGCATTCCTCCTACTTTTTCTAAATGTGTTGTTCTAAAGTTGCTCTAAAATAAAGTAGATTCTAAACTTAAACTGAATGTTTTTAATTGTGTTAGCAAACATTTTCACAGTTCACACTCTTCCAGCGGGCGCAGAGACACGTGGGCATTCCCATTGCACTCGTTTTGCTGGATAACTGATTAATTTTAGTCCAATATTCACTCTCCCCGGCTCTGGTTTATTGCTCCTGATAAAAAAAATATCGGACTCTTAGCTTGCTAGATACTCGACTTTCTTCACCAGCCACTTGTTTACTTTACTCACTTACATACTTCTGCCATTTCATGCTCGGCGGACAGGGCTTGTCGGAGCCTATATACTGGAAAAGACTGGCTACAGATTTATATGGAAGGATTTTTGAGAGCCAATGGAAAGAAACCACATATTTTACTCCAAACCAAAATGTTCTGTTCGCGAAAATACGCGAACATTGATACCATTCTCACGTCTGTGCGTTAAGCATGGAGCTGGAAATAGGAGGTGGTTAGCTTAGCATAAAAACTGGAAGCAGGGAGAAAGAGCTAACCTGGCTCTCTGCCTGCTTCCTGTCTTCATGCAAAGCTAACTCATCACCTCCTGGTTCATGAGGGCAGTATCCTATCTATCTATCTATCTATCTATCTATCTATCTATCTATCTATCTATCTATCTATCTATCCATCCATCTATCCATCTATCCATCTACACACACACACACGTGTGTCTATCTATCTATCTATCTATCTATCTATCTATCTATCTATCTATCTATATATATATGAGTTATATATACACACACACCGTGTGTGAGAGAGAGAGAGAGAGAGAGAGAGAGAGACAGAGAGAGAGAGAGAGAGAGAGAGGTGAGTGAGGGGGAGTGTGAGTGTGTGTGTGTGTGTGTGTGTGTGTGTGTGTGTCTGTGTGTGTGAAGAAAAAACATTTCCTATCCCTGTGTGAAGAAATGTAACCCCTGCGTCCCTTCCATACCATTTGTAATGACATGTGGCTTGTTGGCAGGGCAGAAGCAGAGGTTGTGAAGGGTGAGCAGTGCATGGCGTCGGTGCTGTGCCAGGTCTGCCAGCAGTTCCAGGGCTCCGGTCACTCTAAGGATACTCTGCTGGCCGTCCTCCGCAAACGAGAGATTGACCAGCAGTCTCAGCCACAGGCCAAGTAGGCTCCCGCCGCTGCAACGCATGGACGTGGCCTTAACACTGCCCGCCTTGGGCACTGGCACTGACAGGAAGGCTTGCACGAAGTTATTCTGAGAATGACAGCGAAAGGAAGTAACACAAAAGTTTTAGAGTCACATGAAAAGATCATTAAGAGCTGCTCTGCCAGTTCAGAAAGTCTCTCCAAACAGCATATTGTAAGTGTGAGGGCGAGATTTTGGACATGCTTAGTGCGAGAGAACCTAATGTCATTTATAACCGGTGGTGTGAAGTATTTAAAATTCTGTCACACTGCATATCTCACTTAAGTTAAATTTACTCAACTTGTAAATTTGTTTTTCACAGCCAGGTTTATTCTAAAACATTCTCATTAAGTGATCAAACTGATACTCACGCATTCTGAATAAAATTCTCAGTATTTATTTATTTACCTGGGACAATGCACATTAGTCAACATTGCAGTTTACACCTCAATGTAAATGTGCCAGAACAATTTACATCCACAGTCCCCGGGCAAGTTATAACAAATTCGTGCCTAATGTCATCAGTACAGCGCTAATCTCAAGTTTGGTTTCCCCTAATCCATTTCTTATGTTTATTTTTAAAGGTTAGGTAATTAGGTCCGTGTATGTTCTGGTCATTGGATTGTCCTTTCAGAAACGGATATTAAAGAACAGAAAACGAGTGGTTATTTGATTTTCGTTTTAAAATACAAAAATTAAAATTGAAATACAAGGCGTTTTTCTTTTTCATGGTCAGAAAGGGATGAGCGAAATTTAAAAAAATGATTCGATTTTCATTTTCTATTTCATATAACAAAAAATAAAATCACTAGAAAACAGAAACGGAAAAAAGGCCTGTTTTTTCATATTCTGAGACCGGATGTTGTCATTTACAGGACGGTGCTGTGTAGAAGAAACAGTAGGCTAGTAGACTGCGGTCAATCCAGCCGTGAGTCTGATCTCCGTGGTCAAATCAGCCGCACTTAAATTTAGAGTGTACAAGTATTCTCAGCATTATGGTAAATGCGGAGAAACAGCATATTTACTTCCGGTTTTCAAAATAAAGGTTTAGAACAGTAAGCTATAAATAAAATATGTTACATTAAAGTGTTTAATGCGCCCCTGATGAATAAAAAAACACTTTATATCAAGTATACTGCAACATTGTGGAGAAATGCCAAAATAAAAGTCTCATATTTATGCCTCCAGAGATTGCATATTTGACCACATTTGAGGTACTGTAAAAACATATTGCTCAGTGTCTCCTGGCTACTGATTGTATATTTGACTTTTACACATATGAGACTACAAACATACTTAATATCAAGCATTTTTACTGTACAAATTTGGAGAAATTCAACAATAAAAGTCCCATATTTGTACCTCCATGTGGCATATTTTCATATATTTGAGCTACTGTAAAAACACTTTGCTCAATAATTCCTGGCTATGGATGGTGTATTTGACTTCTACACATCTAAGACTACAAGTATACTTAATATCAAGCATTTTTACTGTACCAATGTGGAGAAATTGAAGAATAAAAGTCCCATATTTATACTTCCAGATTCCATATTTTCTTATATTTGAGCGACTGTAAAAATGTAAACTGTATGTGGAACCACCTGCAACAACTGTCACACTGAATAATATAAAAAATAATATGTGAGGAAGAGACAGTAGGTACAATGGTGTTTTGAAGTTAAAACTAATTATTTTTCCCTTTTACCTACAAATGGACACAGCAGAGCTGCAAAATAAGAAGAATGTGGACTGGCATTGCATTTTGTGTGAAAAGTAAACAAATTAGAATTGTGTAGGATTTTGTGTTTAGTGTTTATATTATCAAGATGTTATTAAACATTTGTGTGAAATTTTGTCATGATTACTGCAGCATTATTGAAGTATAATGAAAATGCTTCAAATATTGAGCAATATGTTTTTACAGTAGCTCAAAAATATAAGAAAATATGGAATCTGGAAGTATAAATATGGGACTTTTATTCTTCAATTTCTCCAGATTGGTACAGTAAAAATGCTTGATATTAAGCATACTTGTAGTCTTAGATGTGTAGACGTAAGATATACCATCCATAGCCAGGAATTATTGAGCAAAATGTTTTTACAGTAGCTCAAATATGGTCAAATATGCAATCTCTGGAGGCATAAATATGAGACTTTTATTTTGGCATTTCTCCACACTGGTGCAGTAAAGATACTTGATATAAAGTGTTTTTTTATTCATCAGGGGCACAACACTTTAATGTAACATATTTTATTTTAAATGTAGGTTTGAATTATAGCTTACTGTTCTAAATACCTTTATTTTAGCATTTACCATAATGCTGAGAATACTCGTACACTCTAAATTTAAGTGCGGCTGATTTGACCACGGAGATCAGACTCACGGCTGGATTGACCGCAGTCTACTAGCCTACTGTTTCTTCTACACAGCACCGTCCTGTAAATGACAACATCCGGTCTCAGAATATGAAAAAACAGGCCTTTTTTCCGTTTCTGTTTTCTAGTGATTTTATTTTTTGTTATATGAAATAGAAAATGAAAATCGAATCATTTTTTTAAATTTCGCTCATCCCTTTCTGACCATGAAAAAGAAAAACGCCTTGTATTTCAATTTTCATTTTTGTATTTTAAAACGAAAATCAAATAACCACTCGTTTTCTGTTCTTTAATATCCGTTTCTGAAAGGAAAATCCAATGACCAAAACATACACGGACCTAATTAGTAATTAGTGATATCATATCTCACTCTGAGTCTGTGTATTAATGTCTTCCCTTTTTCTTTGACTTTTTTTCACAGTGTTGTTGTATTGTGTACTGTTTATCAGTGCTCGTACCTTTTGCAGCAGGCCTCTGCACTCGCGGGACATGGCGAGGTTAGCCAATAGAGAGAAGGCGAGCTTCTGGATAGGACTGTTATCTGGGGCGATTCCTGAGGCCAGCTTCATGACAGAGTGCATCAGAGAGTTGCTAAGGGTGCATTTTGATCCTGGTGCAGCACCAGGGCCGCTGCCACAGAGAGAACTGCATGCTGAAAAAAACAAAACCGATTTTATCAACATTGCAGGTGTTTGTAACTCATTAACCCGTCTACATAGGTCATATGTGCTATATGCTGAAATGTGTATAGCGAAGGAGCACATTATGCATAGTAATTAAAAAGTCAAGCAGACCAAGGCTGGCAGTCTAGTTTAAAAGAACATTATTTTCCAACCTTAACCCTGTGTCTTAAATGGTCAGAGCAATAATCGATGCATGATGGAAAGTCCACAAGCTTGCTCCCTGTCCCTGAGGCAGTCAATCAGAGTAATGCTGATTGACATGGTTGTGCTGACATCAAAAACAACAACTATTCCATCCTCTTCCACTGAAGGCTATGGTCATACTCAGAGCGCTGGATTGTGAGAGCAGCTAATATCATTTCCAACTTAATAATATACAATTCTAATGTTTGGGCAAATCATGAAAAACACAGTATTACATGAAGTCTGCAGCTGCAGTTACCAACAACCAAACAGTGGCTTCATTCTGTTTGGTTCAAAAGCATCAACATAACATTCTTTTAACTGCTCTGTGGTGGACTGTAGTTTTCTGTTCCATTAGCAGCTATGGTAGCCACTTTTATCACAGAGAAAAGTCCAATACTAACACAGTGTAACACTCAGCAGAATGCTCTCTTCTTCTTGTTGTTGGAACTGGTTGCTTCGGTCTGTTTATATTAGAGCTAGCTAGCTGTCCAGCCAGCTGCACCAGTAGCCGCAAAAATAAAGACTGACCAGTCGGGCTGCACGGCTGTCTGCCCACTATACCAAAACATCTGCACGCCTGCAATGCATACGCAGGTTGTTTTGCTGAGAGAGACTGACAGAAACCCAGTCATCTTTAAACACTGAATACAGAAATCTGAAGAAACGAGGTGTCACATGTAGAATCAGATAGCTTTGAAACACATCTGAAAGTGTGTATTTTTAAATCTTTCTTTTAATCTTCATTCACCATGAAAGCACTTTGACTAATGATGAAAAGCATCATCTTCTGACTCTGGGAGGGAGGGAAATTATTTAGCCCTAGGCTATGGCTACAATTTATTCTACCACAAGGCCATTTAGAAATGTAAACACAAATAGATAACAAACAAGTAAGTGATGCGAATGAAAATATATCTCTTTTTGGCACCTCATTCACATCAGTATAACAGGCATGACTAATTGCGGCAGTTCTAGATTACATATAAAATAAAAAAATTAACAAGCTTAAGACAGACAGCACTGACAAGACGTAGGCTGACACTGATTGATGTTTCTTATTGGAGAACATGACAGCTTGTTGGTTATACTAATCCTGGAATGGTAACATACAGCAACAAGCGTATGCTGATGTTAGCCTGAGGTTATCGCAATACCTGTCAAGAAAGCTGGTCTATCACAGAATTGACAAGGGAGCTCTGCTTTATAATGGATCTACTTTACTGATGTGTGGCAAAGGCGTTCCCCACTACTGCTACAAATCTCATTAATATTTTTTGCAACAACATAGGATTGATCACAGCGTAGAAAAATATATGTTTGTTTTTTTTAACTTTCTGTTTGTTTGTGGGAGCCAAAATTTTGCGGCTGCTACAAAAATATCTGTGGAAATATGTGTGGCACGGATGAAAACAACAATCTGACTTGAACTAGCAGTGCAAACAAAGCCTTGGATGAAGGAGGTAGACTGGAGATGAAACATTCAGTAGAAATGTAGCAGTCTCAGGAGACCAAATGGTAGCCTGAGGGTGGATGGTGTAATACTAAGCCTGGCTGCATGCAGCCTGAACACAACCTGCTGTTCAGTTAACCTTTAGGGAAATACTGTGCCTGACTTCACTGATTTCTGCCGCTTCACAGCTTGAGCATATGAGGGGTCTAAAGCGAGCGAGTATAGATCAGAGCACACACACCCACTGAGGAACAGGTGCCAATCATACAGAAAAACACACAAAGACGCGCACACACGTACGCACATATTCAGAAACGTTCTTAAGTGTTGCGCATGAAACTTCCTTTCCTTCACTGATGAAACTGATTTCGATTGCACAACTGCACCAGTCAGACACACGAAACACATCAAAGGTACCACGAGCCGTTTATCAAAGTAAAATTTCCTGCTGTTTCCTCTCCATGAATCTTGCCTTTCCTCTACTCAAAAAGCATTTTTACTGTTCTGATTTCCACATACACAATTCTTACATTTGCATGATGGAATACCAATAACTCAGGCAACACAGAGATGCTCTGTGCTTCCCCACATCATCTCCTACTGGTCTGAAACCCGTTGCCATACATACAGTGAGACAGCCATGCAGCCTGACCCCTGGATCCTGACACTGTGCCCATTGTAACTGGCAGGCAAGCAGGCACTGGTCTTATACAGTGAGACACAATGTTGTTCAGTGGTCACTGGAGAGGACAATGGGGTTCTTAGTGCTAAGTGTGTGTGACTCAGTCAGATTGCTAACCACAGACAGAGGCGATGGGTAGGCACGGGCCAGGCACAGTGCCTGCCCAAACACATAAGACATACAGACAGACAGACAGACAGACAGACAGACAGACAGACAGACAGACAGACAGACAGACAGACAGACAGACAGACAGACAGACAGACAGACAGACAGACAGACAGACAGACATACAGACATACATACATACATACATACATACATACATACATACAGACAGACAGACAGACAGACAGACAGACAGACAGACAGACAGACAGACAGACAGACAGACAGACAGACAGACAGACCGACCTGTGGTGCAGTCGGCAGTATAGACACACAGAAGCTCCAGCACCGCCTCCATGGTGGGGTCGTCCAATAGGAGCCAAGGCCAAAGAGCATAGAGTGCCAGTGTTAGGCGGGCATCTGTGGCCACTACCTACACACACAAACAAAAATGGATTATAACACACAGACACAGACACACAGACACAGACACAGACAGACACAGACACAGACACAGACACAGACACACAGACACAGACACAGACACACACACACACACAACAGATGCATAGGAAAAGGCCCACATACAGGCATGAGCGCAATTTATACAACACAGATGGCAGTAATCAACAGAAAATGCTTCAATATTTTCCTAAATGTGCAGAAAAAACACACGGGGAGAAGAATAATGGCAGGGTAAGCGCTGCAGTAGAGCCTCCCTGGCTGTTTAGTCCAAGGTAACCACCAGTGACAGAAAGACCACTTAGAAAATGAAAACCAGCTAATATGCCCCATAAGTAATGCCATTACAGGGTTTAAGAAGCTAAACTTGCTGAGATGTTAGCAGGACCATGCGCATTTAGGCGAATCTCATTTACAGGCTCAGCATTGGTACTCTGAGGTTCCATTAAAAACCAATTAGCAGTGGGGAATTAAAAGGCAGACACAGAGGCTCACTTTGCATTCATCGTTGCGGTAAAGAGCACTCCGCAGGATCTCCACAGTCAGTTTTACTTCTTTTAAACAGCCATCTTCCTGATAAAATAGAAAGACAAAACAAAGACCAATATGTTTAAATGAGCAAGTTGAAAACACCCTTTACTGCATCTTTACTGCTCCATAACAGCAAAAGGGATCAACTGCTGAGGACTACAACAGATATTCATAATATTTATCCAAAAGATCATTCATGTTGGATCCAGATTGTTATTATATCCAATGGAAAAAAAAACACAGGCAGCACTGAACAACAACAATGCTGAGACGGGAAATTTCCAGCCAGTCTCTGCTCACTTTTTTGCGGTGAGAAGCCTTGCCGGGTCGGACTGACTCCAGGTGGAGCTGGGAGTGAGTTTGCTTCATTTGCTCCACACAGCTGTCAATTAGACCAGCTGGGGAAAAAAACAAACAGTTCACAATGAGAACATGACATTAAATGAAGAGTAAGATATCCACCATAAGCAACCTAAAATAGCTTTCAGTGAATGAACTTCTAACAATAGTTTGACCTTTTTCAGTCAATGATGACATTTAAATGTTTAGAAACTGGTTTACATGTCTGTGGAGAACCAAGCCAACCACAAGAAAACAAGCTAGTGACCCATTTTGCATTTTCATAGAGTGCGGAACAGGTGACAGGTGTCTAAATCTAGCCTGAGGTTTGGGGAATTACCTTTGGCTGCGTGATTTTGAGCTGTGGGACTGCAGGATAGCAGTGTCATCAGAGCTTTGGCTGTCAGCTTCTTTAAAAGGTCCTGAAAGGTCCTCTTCTCAAAACTCTGGAATCAAGTCAAAGAGGAACGCATAATCACACACTCTCGGATGATGGCATCAATTTTTTTTTATCCTTGAAACTTTGCCATGAGCACACACATCATTGTATATTAAAAAAAATCTAATATCCACTGTGTACTAAGGTCTACACAGACTACTATGTTCCCTCCATCACCTCCACGTACCTGCAGTAACAGTTCACACAGCTGGCTAGCTGAGGGACCATTCACAACGTCTGACAAAGCAGTAGCGTGTTTAGACTTTGAGGTTGTGACCTCCACACCCTGACGCTTCGTCTCCTCTGTGAAAATTGTACAGAGAAACTGCAGAGCCACTGACTGAAGGAGAGGGTCTGCGAGCTTCTCATTCACACACACCGACAACGTTCCTGCACACACACACACACAGGGAAAATAAAGAGTTGGTAGGAGAATAGCTTTCTTTTAATGAATGATGCAGCAATACACACACTGAATCATGGCGAGAGACAAAATGGCAAATCCATTGTTCAAATCCCTTGACAGTGAGATATTTGTACATGACTGCGGCAGTATGCACCAGTGGAGAAGACACTCATCATCTGAATGTGTATGCAGACACCCAGATACCATAAACATGTACACACAGACATAAATACACGCACAAAGGCTCAGCATTCATCTTTTACTGGACTCATCAGATTTTCCCTCTGTGCCATTAATCACAGAGAAAGACAAGTAGGAGGAGTAGAGGTAGTGTAAGGACATGATGCAATTATCCCATCCTAGCATCTGTTCAGGGAAGGAAATACACAGTAATGAGGCAATGAATGTGTTAATATGATAGAATTTCTTTTGTGTACCAGAATTAAAGCTGCACAATTATACCTAAAACGCTAATGCTGATTATTTAGTGAGTTACTGCAATCAGCATAATTACCTTAAATCGTGATTATAAGTCTTAATCATTATGAAAAAAAAAAAAGATTTCACAGCCTGATTTCCTCATGTATCAAGAGCTTGACACTTGAACCGCAGAGGGCCATTTAAATCAAATGAAACATCTAAATGTTTCCAAAAAGAAAATAATCTATTGTTATGAATTGCGAGAAACGATCCATAATAGATGATTATAAAACTAATTCTGCCGCCTAGAATAATTAATTCTGTCAAATTTACTCACTTTAACACATGCACGCCCACACGCACACACAAACAGAGCAGAGAATCTGTGTACCTGCAAATGTCCGCCAGCGTCTCCCCAGCGCAGCAGAGACAGATGGGTACGCTGCTGAGCTGTCCCTCCTCACCAGAGTAGCCAGGAGCATAAACACGTCTGCCCAGCACACACAAACCGCGTCCCGGGTACCTGCATCTGAAGAGGGAAAGAGTGAGTCACAAATTTTATGACACGAGACAGCCACAAAGCCACACACAGATCACACTATAGAACACACTGCAGGGAAAGTTGGATAAATGTATGAATAGGATTTGCTGCAGTTGGAGCGTTGTTGATGGGTTTTCATAACAGATCAATAATGGTGGGGTACGAGGTAGTATATACAGAATGTGGAAAACAGTTTGAAATTTATTTCATCTGAATTCAATATACGTTTCTGACCTATTCCTTTGGTATCCAGCATGAGCATTGCCACCAGAGTAGTTAACAGATGTTTCAGGAAGTCCATCTGGCCAATCAGCTCCTGGCTCACCATGACACATGACTGAAGCAGTTTGGAGAAGCCGGACAGGAAATGAAGTAGGGTGCCAAACTAGAAAGACGCACATATATATATATACACACACACAGGAAGACAGATTAACAGCAATCCGACTGCACGAATATCTTGAGCAGCTAAGGTTAGGAAAAAACACAAAATAAATAATAATAAAGTAAGTTATTCTTGTTTAAAAACTAATTTTCCAAACTGCAAAAACAATGATGTGCTTTGAGTTTAAGCTTGTTGAGTATTCCACCCACACTAAAAGTCTGGAGGTGCCCTCAGACAACCCAGCGCTGCACTGAAGCTGGCACAGTACTGAACCAACCCACGTTTGTTTATTTTCATGGTAAGTCACAATAACAAAACAAAAAAAAGTTGAAAAACTCTTCAGAACTGTCGATCACAGTGTTCCTTACCTGGCCCTTGATGTCTTCTCTTTCTCCTGGTAGGACGTTGGGTGTCTTCAGCTCAGTCAGACATTTCTCGATGAGCCCAATATCCACCAGACTGAGGAAGAAAAGAAAAATTAAGGGAAATGAGTTTTTGCAAGAAACTAGCTAGAGGGGAAAAGGGCTACAATTAACATGAATTATCTACGGGATAAAATACACACATATTTATTTAGATCATCTTCAATCATGATTAAAAATGACAAAAATAATTATTTTATTATTTATTTACACGGCAACCAGAAAATGTTTTTACTGACAACTAAAACAGTAAATCAGTCATCAAAGCTATAATTACCAAATATTAAACATTACAGGCCAAGTCTCAATATAACAAGCAAGGAATATATACTGATAAAACTGTTATACTGTATGTACATTTTAATATTTAAAAAATATCAAACCAATTCTGAGTTTTATTCATGATTAATACATTAGAGGGGAGGGCGGGCTCATGCGGCACACAACCTCTTACCCGGCCAGTGCTTGGAGGAGCTGGTTGTGTCGGATGGCAGTGAGGGTGAAATCTGGCAGGATGGCCAGCAGGTTAGTCAGCAGGCCACAGTGGGCCATCATGAGGTCGGGAGTAACCATGACAACGGGTTCCACTGCTGAGGGCTCACCCTGTCGGGAGTCTTGGGAGGTAACTGACTCGCTGGTGTCTGTGTCACTCTGGCCTGTGAAACACATCAATAGACAGCTAATAGAGGCGCCTCCCCCACGGTTCACACACTGTGTGAATCACGTCTGTCTGGAACTAAAGATGCTGTGACCACAAAATCAAAAACATCTAACTAAGGTAAAACACCAGAGAACAATGTTCTACTTCTTAAATTGTGTTAGCTAGAAACATAAATATACAAATGTGGGGAATGGTTTTGGTTTATGATTATCACTGACCACAATGAGGTTCACTGCTTCAAAAGGAAAATAATGTTAAAGTTTATATGGTATGAAGAACTAAACCATGATGTGTAAACCCATTACTGTGAATGCACGTGTGCACACACACACAGACGCACACACTATGGCTCTCTGTAGTACCTTGAGCCATCAGTCTGCTGGCAGGAGTATCTTCTGTGATGTTCAATGGGGAGGGACCCTGAGGAGTGTGTAACCCTGAACCTCTTATCTGTAACAGACAACATGAGGATGAGAGCTGCAGCTGTTTATTTCCGACATGTTAAGCGTGTGTGTGCATGTCCGAGGGTACAGGAACATTGCTGACCACTGTGCTGGACGTGGAGAGGGAGCTGGAAGGTCTGCTAGAGTTGATAGCGGGTGCTAGTGGGTCGCTTCTCCAAAACCACAGAGAGTTCTCAGAATCTAGTCAAGCACATACACATAATGACACAAACTTACACAGTGCTAAAATGCACTCAATTCAGACCTATATGATCAAATTTAAATCAAAATAAAACCTACCCAGTGAATTGCTCTCCTGAGGACTAGGTCCGCTGGTGACAGGAGATTGCAGGTGGAAAGTGTATCTGCCTTGGTAGCAGTTGGAGGCAGAGAGCGCAACATGTTGAAAGTACTGACAGTGGTAAAGCAGTGCCTGGAGCGCTGGAAGACCCACCAAAGACACACCAGACACCTCATCATGGACACATGGGTGCTGGAAGAGGAGAGAGTTAATGTGGGAAAGATGCAGAGAGATGAGTGCATGTCAAATAGTTATTTGACCTTTTACTGATAAGAACAGGGCAAAGGGAAAATAAATAACGGTAAAATGCAGCTTAGCTCAACTTTTCTCTAAAAGCTGCTAGTCTAACAACTCTAACAGTTCTATTTTTTTTTTTTACATGGGCTGGTTTGTGCTTTGTATATCTGTCTTATAACTTTCTTCTGGCAATAACAACTAGATCAGATTTTGTACACAACAAGCCTTGCTTTTAAAAGATAATATTTATCGTTTTCATCTCTGACATACAGCTCCCTTCACCAATCATGACATCCCAAATTAAGATGCTGTTGGTGTTTTGACAGAGATTTAAACTTAATTAGTTTAGATGTGAGTGCTGGAGGCCTGCACCCCAGTAGAGCTTCAATTCTAGCAACACCCCTGGTCTAAACCCTGCAGGGCTCAACAAGAGGGGAGAAGAGAGAGGTAGGAATGGGAGGTAGGAACAGAGAGGGAGTAGAGACAAAGAGAAACTGAAAGAGAGGGAGAGAGAAAACAGTTCATGGTCTGTAAAAGCGTTTTAACTGGCTGGCAGAGCTGCTGACCTGCCAGTGGGAGTCCTTGGCCTCCTCTGCGTTGGCAGGCATGGGCATCACCAGCAAATTCTGCAGGATAAATGCAGCCTGGACACACAAGAAAAAAAAAGAAAAAAAAAAAAAAAGAGACATGCACACTCCGGGTTAAGTTAGACTGCATCAGCAACAGTGCCATCTGCCTGTATTTGGCTGCTAATACATAGTCCAGGCACATATTCTGACCATAGATACAATATAAGTGGAATTTGCCTTGCTCTTAGTAGTTTTGATAAGTGTGTGGAGGTGATTTTAGGACAAAGCAACAACTGTTCTATATTTTGACCCAGGACTCCTTTAGAGGGAAGCTATTCATTTTCAGTGTAGCAATATAGAAAACCACATTTCTGGGTTGAACAGACAGTAGTGCAGAGCTGCAGTTCTAACATCGTACCTCTCTGCGGACCATGCTGCTCTCCTGCTGATCCAGGAGGATGTTGAGCAACGTGCCCCACAGACCTCCGCTGATGTTCTGACAGCTGGCACACAGAGCCTGGCACCCGCTGGGCACAGAGGACAGAGCTGCACCTAAACCCAAACTGGCAAACCTCACCTGACATGAGAGGGGATTGGGTGGATGTTTGAGGAAAGAGGAATATGAAAAGAAAGATGTTGTAGGGGTATAAACATCCACAGACTAAAAGCAAAAGGATGCTGCTAATGCTATGTATAGCAATGTTAAATGTGAATTTGGCCGTGCCGACTAGCATTTAAATTGATGATGGCAAAGACGCAGTCTACCTTGTCAAGGGAGTCTCTTAGACTGACTTGTGTGTGGGAACTTATTTTTGGAGACAGACAGAGAAATTGGTGCGACTAGCTGTCATGTGCTTCTTTTTGTCTGCGAGTTCTTGTGCAACTCTTATGGGTTTCATTTTGTCCCAAAAGTCAAGCATCTAGAAAATTCATTTTTATGACAGAAAGAGTTTATAAAGTGTGAGCTGAAGACTGAATAGTGAACAGCTACATTTTGACTGTCATGCACTGTATATAGTTTACATATGTTGGAGTGTATGTTTAAATGATCACAAATTCAAGAAAATTAGCAGCTGGGGACTGTCTGTACCTCTTGATCTCTGTCCACCCATAGCGGGATGAGCCAAGCCAAACCAAGCTGAGAGGCACTAGCCTCCTCTGCAGCTGCCTCACTCCCCAAAGACCACTGGGATATGAAGTCCTGACGCAGACAAAAATAGAAAGAAAATCATGTTTTTGGTTGCATTCAAAATGTTTCAGTACAGCACCATCACAGCAGCATAAACAATGTAGACAATTACCTTGTCCTTGTTCTCGGCCATCATCTCATGGGACAGGTGAAGCAAAGAGATGACAGCATTCTTGGTCACACCTTTCCCCATGAATGACAGGGAGTTGCCTCCCCACTCAACATAAAAAGAGGAGATCACCTGCGTAGAGGACATACTGGGTTTACTGAATTAAAGAGCACTCCGCTGCAATCGTGGGATTTATGGTTTCCCATCCAGAATTTTTCATCCTACAAAGATAAAGCTGACAGAACTGCATGTTATTAAGTAAGTGGTGTTATCACATACTGCTGCTGGCTTCTGCTTGTTTGTCATTTAAACACCAAAGGCAAAGAAGACTGAACAAAGAGCACTTGTTTCCCAGTTAGTGATTACTGTATGCTTGTCATGCAACTCACTGCATCCAAAGCTAAATACAGCTGAGACTAATTATTTTGCCTTGATGTGCCATCAGGATGTGGGACTGCACTGAAGAGCAGATGAGGAGAGAGAGGTGCCCAAGGCCTGCTGAGCTTTAGGGCCCTACAGTGCCAGGAGTATCAAGTGAGAGGTGGGTCAGAGGGGTAGAGAGGACAGGGGTGAAAGAGTTAGGTATCTGACTGGTTCCAGTGAGATGGAAGTAGCCACCAGAGATCAAGCCTGAAAAGGAAATTAACCTTCAATCTTTATCTAATCTTAATTCATGTCTATGAAAGCAACGCATTTAAACAAACCAAATGAACAAGAATAGGTATTGTGTATACAGGATGGTCTATTCCACAGGGGTCTTCATTCCTAATCAAAAATAAAAGTTTGGACACCTCTGTGCTGAGGACTGCTGCGCAAGCTGGTCCACACTGTGTTACACTATTGTTTTATGGACTGCTGAACAACTGAACAGATGGAATAGGCAAGGTTGATTAATCTCATCAGCATCTTCACAGTGTGGCATATCTAATCAATGAGATTTTTTTACCTATTGCAATTCATGTCCCGTAACCATATTCTGCTTAATTTTAATTAATTCCTCAGAAAGTACTGCGCTTTTCCTTTTATTCATTTCTGTAGGCAGTCTCAATTCTGATTAGAGGGTAGGAGGCTTGCATATGCCCGTGCAACACGAGCATATGCACACATGCTATGCAGACTCAGAACATTACACACATGCCACATACAAACACACACCTCTAATAGCCCACTGAGATACTTGGAGCAGAGGGAGACGGGTTCCAGGTCAGGGCAGTGGGAGCTCCAGCCAGGCTGGGCAGTCAGGCTGACCATGCCCTGCAGTGTCCTCTCCAGGCTGGGAAGGCCATAGAAACGCGGGGCGTCAGACACCCGGAGGCTCTGAAGCAAACGGACTGCCAGCTGGCTCTTGAAGGGGCCTGCTAATGCCAGACATAGCCTAGACAGACAGTAAAGGACAGAGTGAGAAAGAGCGAGAAACAAGCAAACGAGACAGACAGGAGGGTAGACACGAGGCAGACAAGAGGAGGGAAAAAAGCGATATTGTTGACCATTAACATTCCAATTCTTTATTATAAGCCAGTGGCTTTTTATGTGTTTGCCGTTTCAATTTCATGTTCTAAATGATTAAACTAGCAGGATTTCCATCACAAATTAAAACAAACACTGCCCCTATAGTGGATGAACACTTCAGTATCTTTTTTCCTTTTATTATTAATCAATTTTCTAAACCCACAGGAAGGATGAATAGCATTACATGAGAGTGCACTCACCTTTCCCATACGCAACCAGAGTAATAATTACAGTTTTTTAATTTATTTTTCATTAACAATTAATTCGAAAATATTGTGGCATATCGCTAGCAGAAAAGCGGTCTTGGAAGGTCAGCTGTGCCTCTGTGGCCTTGAGTAATACTGTATCAGTAGGCAATGCATAATGGCGTCCTTTACTATCTGTATGATTACACCAAATTCCTACCTATTCTAGTATTATAATGTAAGAAATCAAATATACCTTCTATAATAATAACGTATGACACAATTGTTAGAACAAATAATTTAAATTACAATTAAAGACATGACATATTCTGTTTCGAGACTTCCTTGAGGAGAGCCACAGGTTTTTGTGTGAAATCATCCTACCTGTCAGTTGTGGTTGAAAGTCGGAGGAGTAAGAGGTTAAAGAAGCTGGTGAGTTCTCTCTGTAGTTTCTGGCTGACATGGTTCTTCAGCTCCTCCGGCTCCCCTGGGCTCTGAGTTGAGGTCTGGGTCTCCACACCGAGCAGCAAATTAAGAAGGGACTCGGTCTCCTGGATTATTGACGGATGAATTTTTATTGGTTTGCTTTTTGACTTTATGTCATTATTTGGGATTTATCCCATTTTAATGCAATAATACGTCTTAGATTGTCTCTTTTTACGTTCCCTTTCTTTTAAATGAATGATGAATGTCTTTTTCTTGTTTTTCTTTTCATGCCTTCTTGTAATCTGCATACACAGCTTAAAAGTGCATTCCCTTGCTCAGATATGATTAACTTAAATGGATTATGTAGTATTAATAGTAAAAACTAAATCTATCTAACCTTTCTGAATTCAAACAAACTGGCCCATGTAGGGGTGATATAGAGGAGGCTGACAGGCGTATTTGAGCAAGCGCCTCCTTCATCTCAACACCACCCATCCCTCCCTGCAAAACTCATATCTAGAAGCGGCATGGAAAATTTCTTACCGAGCAGCGTGCACTGAGTAGATAGTTAATGAAAGTGTAGAGAGCGACAGATGTTCCTGAAACAGCTCAGTAATTACAGAAAAGTCGGAGCAGAGCGGAGCTGCTCACCCCTACCAGGCATTCAATCTGAGTCTGCTTTAGCTGCCAGGGGAGGCCTTATTGTTTACACACACATTAATGAGAAAGCCAAGGTGAGACTGATTAAATCCTAAAAGTAGCTCTCGCCGCTAAAACAGTGTGGTTATTCTTCTCCTCAGGCAAAAATATGACTCCAACTTTGTGTTAAGAGCTCAGAAAATAATCTCTGCCGCAGGTCTGTGGTGGTACGCTGTGATACTATTTTTCTGTCGTTATGAGGGAGTAATTTGTTTGGCTTGTCTGACGGTGTGTGATTTATTTAAGCTTTGATTACAGGTATATAAAATGCTCTGTGTTGGAGAGGAGAGAGCTTAAAAAGATTACTAGTTAACAGAGATGTACACACGCATATTTTTCTATTACATCCACAGACACACAAAAAGGAAAGCCACAGTGCAGCAGTACATAGTAGTCCATGCATGTAGTCTAAACCACACTGTAACTTATACCAGTTTGTGTAGAAAAAAAGATCTCAATAATCTCTTTAAGCCGAAACTCTAAAGGACTATTCTAGTGAGGTTTTACCTTGTTGCTTGTCCAGAAAGTGTCAATTATTTGTACCTGGTTGAGAAGCAGCTCCAGTATCCAGCGCAGGTCCTCGTCCTCTGGGTCAGATGCAGACTCAGTGTGCATCTGTTTGAAGTAGGCATTCAAAAACGCAACAATGCCCACTAGCAACCTCTCATCCTCCACACAGGCTGGACGCACCTGGAGAAACCTGCAGGGAGGAAGAGAAAGAAAACAGAAGAACAGGAGGAAGAGAGCGTGGTTGAAGGGAAAATACTCTGATAATTTAATATTCATTACTGTATTTGTCTAATTACTAAAGAAAATATAGTTGTGCAGTGCATATATTAACAACACAAATTAATTGCAAGTAGTAGACATATGCTGCCACAGCAGATGTAAAAAACCTGGACTCTGACAATGGGGTAGTGATAAAGTGATGGAATCAACAGAAATAACTGACATACTTCCAAAATCTTCCGGCTAAAAAAATAATTACTTAAATAAGGATGATTCCAAGCAGAAAAACAAAACAAACTCGCTCAAACTTTTTGTCAAAGATATCACAAGTTCATCATACTTCCTCAGGGAATCTTTAATACTCATATCAGGCACTGTAAACAGAAACAGCATTCAAAGCTCTTAATTCAGGTCAATTCTTCAAAACAGGACAATAAGACAAAGCCACACTGTGCTCACTGAGCCACGGAAAAAACATTTGATTCATTCAAGTGATGTTTTGTTCAACGGCAGCAGTAATAATAATGGCATACATTTGGGGAATATCATAAAACCCTTCCATCATTTGCTTAATTTATAAACCTTAACAAAACACATTTTTAGACTTGGAAATATGCATGCGTACCTGAAGTACATGAATCTTTAACTGAACTTGTCTGCACTGTACCTGGTCACTGCTGCCTGCCAGCTGAGGGAGTTTAGAGTGTCTCTGCAGCTGTAGGTGGGGAGGTGAGGGAGGGCCAGTCTGTCAGTCAGTAAATAGAGGCTGAGCCTGGAGAGGGCAGAGGTCACCGAACTGTGTCCTGCTGCTGTGACGATGGCCTGGATGCAGTCCTGCAGCGCGGTGGGAAGGTGCACCGCCCGCAGCGAAAGAACCTGCGCTTCTGACAGCTTTAAGTCAGGATGAAATCTTTGGGGAACAGATGTAAAAAAATATATATATATATTCGAAATCAAATTACACAACTATTGATGTGCTGACAAGTGTGTTACATAAGTAGCATCCTCAGAAGCATACTAATGACTGCATTAACAAACATATTTGATCGCCAATCTGGAGGGATGAGGCATTTATGAGTCATCCAAAGAGACATGTTTTCTGAGAATTACTTGCAACTGAATCAAGCAGAAGCAGAGGCAGGCATCATACTCGCAATATTCATGAAAACTGTCAAAACAATATGGGAGAAAAATGTAGACGTAGCAATATCATCAGAGGTCAAGGACTTTGATTGAGATACCTCTCAATTTTCATTGACTAATCCATCTTAAAACAAGTACTCTCCTCCCAATAAAAGCCCTGTATGAAATTTAGTTTCTGGTGGATTGATCTATCTAAGGTGTGCTTTAAACGTCTTTGCTGTAATCAAGCTGGTTAAAACTGTGTGAGAGACATTCTCATCTGTTTGAATCAGGTCAAATTAGAACTAAATGAAGACAGATGAAACACAAGATGCCAAGCCTCTGAAACTAATTCTTTACTGCAATTCTCCACTAGAGAGAACATGTAGAAGAGTGATGTGTAGTGGGATTTTTTTTTTTTATTAAAACATCCTGCTGGAATTATTGTTCTGGTCAGTTTCTCCAACATCCAACATTTAACATTTTCAAATTTAACAGATAAATGAATATACTTTATATGACAAATAACTACAAAGCGTTACCCTTGGACAACTTATATTCTCTCGATACAGAAATGCTGGCCAACCTTAGTTCCCAGTCTTTTGTTATTACACAAGAACAAATTACAATAGACTCCTGTAGTAATTTAAGACTATGCTAACACCCCACTGGATGCATAACATTAAGAAATATTAAAGATCTTACTCAGTAACATTGGTAGAGATGCCATGCAGCTCTTCAAGGAGGTTGTCTATCCCAGAATGCCATGCAGTGTTCCAGGCCACCTGCAGAGCTTGGCGGGCGGGAGCCAGGGTCAGTAGGTCAGAGGAAGGGGGCAGAACACAGCAGTATGGACTGACAGCGTGATGAGTCGCTGCCTGGAATGGGATGTTGTACCTGGGAGGAAATTTGGCAGAGGAGTAAAGAGTTATTAATACTGGTTAGGAAGAAACCATGACCCAAGTAATAATGTTTACAGATCAGTTTACCTGCGTATTACTGACAGTGGTAGGGAGAACGGCGTCAGGGTCACATCTGTGTTAGGTTTGTCCAACCTGATGTGACACCAAAAAAAAAGGTAGTACAATAAAGCACTGATCGGACGCACGTTTATTGTAGAGGCATGGAAAGCTCAAAGAGAGGAGAAATAAACTCACCATATTTCAATGCAGGCAATCTCATCAAATAGTAGTAAACTCATCAGGACAGCAATATCACCCCCATTGCCTTTGTTCTCCTTTAATATCAAGGATGCTACAATGCAGACACAACATAGACAATTTACATAATGACCACACCCTAAACTGCACTCGACCTCATGAATATATTCATAAGTTTAAATTTTTAATTCCATGAGAGTGACAAACACTTAAAGACTCAAAACTGAAGTTTGGAACCTCTCAGTGAGACTGTCACCCCACATCAGGCTTTGCTTATATTATGTCATTATGATAAAATTTGGTGCCTAAGCTGCTTTAAACTGAGTTTTATATGCATTATATTTGAAATGTATAAAAATCTGGCACATATTTTTTTACAGAGAAGCTTCCAAAAAGTATATTTCTCTCTATATCAGAATGCAATAACAATCTACAACATATAGATTTTAAAAAGTGATTGACAACTTAGCTACAATTTATGAAACAAAAATGCAAAAGCACCACAAATAAAGCTCTTACATTGTGCAACTACCTCCTAGTGTAATCTTGTGCAATTTCATTCACCTTTCAAGGCAATATATACATATATATATAGAATAATGCTACACAACATGTGTGTATTAATAATAATCTGTGCAATGTTCCATCAAATATATTTGTATAGGAAAAATGTATACATAGTGCATATAACTCCTATTTTCTATTTCTATTACATCTTCTATTTTAGTTTTTATTTTATGTGTATTTTTCTTATCTACCACTCTTTTTGTGCTATACTGTATCTGGAGCTGCTGTAACAAGCATGTGGGATCAATAAAGTCTTATCTTATTTTATCTCATCACGCTCCATAGCAACAAGTTGCATCATACTAATATGCCACTTACTACAGTGTGACAACATAGTTAAAAGCTATGCACCAACGGATGACTTGTCATCTTTTTTTTGAAAATGTGCCCCCGAGCTACACAACACAACGCGTGTATAGCTGTTACTTAATGAGTTGTCTTGTGAACGTACCCCTGAGCAGTGTGAGGAGCAGGAGGTTGCGCTGTGCCAGGCTGTGCCTCAGAGATGGATCTGCATATACCAGCTTCCTCAAGATACATACACAAGGCTCCAGCAGGCAATCTAAGCTCTGGGGAGAACAGCAACACATGAACGCAGTGTTTAATTGCAGGAAAAACACAAACACTTTCTGTCTACTCCTACTTCTGTGTCTCTCACATAGAAATGCTTTTTTCACTGTGCTACTGAGGCTTCTTACTGTCTCTTCACATAAGCTAAACCACAATTTTGTGATTGCGCAGGTCGCAGGCAATGGAGGGTTGGGACAAATACAACCTACAGGCATCCCTCTTATACACACTTGTTAACTGAGACAAGTAATTCTCTGTGGCCGTGTTCCTTCACCTCCGTGTAGCCAGACACGCTGGACGATTACCCCTGTTAGCAGCTTCTGATTCAAGGCCTGGGAAGGATCAGCAGACTGCAGTAACTAGAGGGCAAAACTCACTGCTGACCAGGGCCTGTCTGACACTATTAACACAGGCCATTTCATCTTTCTATCATGCACGCCTCAGTGGGTTTCCTTCACATCCGCTGGCAACACATGTACTCACATGAGCACATACAAAAGAGGACATGTACACAAATGGGAGCACATGAAAGTGCAATTATGGGATACAGGGTTTGTTTTGTTCGGCTTCAACTGCAAGTCATTCAGCACACATCTATTTATCGCTTTGCCAAAGCAGGTTTGTTTTTACCTTGTTGCGGTTTACACTCTCCATAATGAAAGAAATGACTTTGTCGGTTATTCCGAGATTCTTCAGCACTGGGTGCATTGTTGTGTCTGCAGGGAAGTAAGAGAACAATTCAATATACTGACAATAAACATTTGCATAATACTCAAGTATTTACTTTTCGTGCTTGTCTAAAACATATGGTGGTGGGAAGGCAAAAACCCGGCTGCACTCATTTCAAATTTAGTTTTCACAAGGAGAGCGCTCTGACTTATCACACAAACTTAGCTGTTTTTTCATTTTTATCAAGTGCTGAACATTTTCTCTCAAACTCTGTTTTGACCTTTCAACCCTCTTTTTATGTGCTTGATAATTCAGGCAGTACACTTCATGATGGAATATCAAGCTCAATATCATTCTCCAATCAACAATTACAGGGATGTGAATTCTTAGTGACTGCATTCTGCTTGTACACCCACAGGAATTGTGGGGAACAGTGAAAAAGAAAGAGGTTTGGTGGGGACAATTCAAAAATAAAGGAGTTTAAAGGCTTGCAAAGTATAACAAGTCAGTGTGTTTCCCATTAAAATTGTCTCTACATAAGCACTCTGATCTGAAAGGACTCAACCATTACACAGAGGTAGACTTAAAGGATGGTTTAAAAGTTATTAGCCTGCCAGAGCTAGCGGGCTCTATTTCCAGAGAGTAAATTGATTAATAGCTGAGTTTATAAGTTTATATGAATCACTATATAATGTCATTAGGATCTTTTACAAACAACTTACCTTGTAGCACAACAGATAGCTGCTCTGCAGCCGATCTTTTCAGGGAGATGTCAACAGTGTCTGAAGACATGATAGAAAACAGCTTCTCCACCGACTCCACCTAGCCACCATGAAACACCTTCAGTTAGCACATAAGTCTTAAGGGCGTATCTGTGTGTGGGTCTTTCTGTGTATGTGGATTTATACCTTAAGGACAGACTTGTTGCTGGTGTCCAGCGTGATGTCTAAAGGGTTTCTGAGGCAGTAGAGATTGGGGAGTGAGGAGATCACTGGTTGATCCAGGTGTGGTCTGGCCGAGTTAGCATCATCATCGCTGGTTATGTGGGGCAGGATTTGTTGCACTGCTGCTATTCTCACACTGTTAAGAATGAGCACAATTTATGCAAAACTTGGATTTAAAATTTCACTTCAAAATCACAGTTTTAGACAGAGATTATAAATTCAGGTAATAAAGCCAGTCCTGCATTGGAGCACTAATACAGGGTTGAATGTTATCTGCCTTTTAAGTTTTTTTAGTTTTTGACACCTAAATAGTGATGGCTGTAAAAAATACATTCAAAAAAAGTGTCTGGCAGGACAGACAAATCTATTAGCTGTTGCCAAAATTTACCAGGGCTTGTCTCCTGGCCAGTGTCTGGTTTTAATTTCCATCTCTATCAATATTCATAGACTGGGACTGGATAGCTGAGGCCTCATGGAGCATTTAGATGACTTGATGAGCACATCAGCTGACAGCAACAGAAAGTGGTAATATGTTCATCATGCACATGGTGTAAAGGAGAATATTTTAAACTCTCTGGAGCTTGTCTGGTTCACAAAAAACTCTGAGACCCAACATCTAACAGCTTACAAGCAGAGACAGAAGAAACCTACCATCACATACATACACACAAACACACATCTCTGATATGCGCACATATCTGGGCAGGAACATAACGCAGAAACAAACACTGACAAAAGAAAGACCCAGAGCCCAAACTCACGTGGGTTGTTTAGTGAAAAGGAGTCGGAGCGCTGCTTTTAGCTTGGCTGTGCTCGGAAACATGTTGTCTCTTGCCACGTCCGACATGTCACTTATCAGCAGGACACAGTTTCCCAGTGACTCTTCTGTGCCGGCGTAACCCTGCCACACACAGAGAAGCACAAGCGCGCACACAATTCTCAGACTGCCTTGGCAGACAATGGAGTGAACAACGGGGAATTCCAGCTAAGCAACACAACAGTAAATAAAATATGCATCGCTTTGATTACGGGTGGTTTCATTTCTTCTCTTGTTGACATGGCGGGCCCATCTCTGAATGGCCTGCTTGAATTAAATCACACTTGACAGCCTAGTCAAAATCTCATGTATATTCATGAAGAATTTCCAGGCTTTCTGTTGCCTGAAACTGAACAATTAATAAAAGCTTGTTTTTTTTTTTCCACCCAAAAAGGAAACAATATAGCACAGAATATGTAAATGAGAGAATAACTAAATTTTTCTCACTGGCAGCTCAATATGCAGTCTTTTGTGGTCCAAGAATGCTAAAATTGCACTTTTGATCATAGTTGTTTTGATTGTGGAGAACATACACCACTTCCCCACACTCCATAAATATAATGCAATAAGTTCCAAACATGATGCTGCTTTATGAGCTCTGCAGTACAAATACAACATCTACAGTCTCTACAGACAGCACACCACCTGTAATATGGGCATGACCGGGTAAAGTGCCTCATTGAATCTGTCCCAAGTCGATGCTGTCATCATCAATCGTCCCTTGAGCAGGAATAGCAGAATATCCTTGGCAGCAACATTCACCTATAGATCACAGGTAAACTGCTGAGTTCACAAAGACATTTACAAGCAAGCACAGTAAGTGAGTTTTTAACGTATAAATTTCATGACACCGTTGAACCCTGACAGTTTAGCCTATCCTTAAAGTAATGTACAATAACAGACACAACACACATAAACCCCTGTACTTTTACTCTCATGAGTAACTGTGTTAATTCCATTTATTCATTTCAACCCTGATCTAAGCTAATACATTAAAGAAGAGGCCAGAAAGACCTCGCTCCAAAGGTCTAAACTGGTTCTAATATAAATACCAGAAACACGTTAATCTTTTCCTACCTTCTCTGCAGAATCCTGGAGTCCAAAAGCACTTATTTCATAGAGCACCCTGTGGTGCAGAAGGAAGTTGACTCCACCGCAGGCTCCTGGTTCCTGACGTGACACATTCTGGATGCCAAGGCAGTCCTAGGGGTGTGTGTAATCACACCGAAGCACATCATAAATTATCACTAGCCTCTCACTTGCGCTCGCATACGAGAGTTCCAATTCACTTTAAATGTAGCCATGTACTCTTGACGGTGGTTAGTAAAAATGAAAAGGAAGACTGATTTCAAATGTCAAGTGGGTTTTTAATAGCACACTGTCAAAGATCTATGATTCATCCATCTTTATCCTACTTATTTACATACGGGTGCCCCACCAAACAGATCCACGTTATGGCTTTAGTAGCCATAATTTTAGCCATGAACCTGCACACTCTCATTTAAACACAGAGTGTCTATACAAGATGGCTTGCTCTCACCTTGACCAGGTTTAAAGAGCATTCGTATGTTTCTGTCTTGACAGGCAGTAAGGGATGGGACAGCAGCTTGAGGAGAAGTTTCTGGCTCTCGGTTTGAAGGAGGGGACTGGGCTGGTTGAATTTCCACCTGGTGATAGACAACAAAAAATATTTTGATTTAACTTGCAGAAAAATACTTTATGTAAAACTAAATTGCAAGAAACTATGATTATCTTACAGGTAGGAGCAGATGTGAACACATTCCTTGATGATGGGTAAGTGCTGGTGAAACGGGAGGCCGTCTATAGCTTGGTCTGCCAGCTCCAGTAATTCCAACCAGTTCTTTTCTCCCTTGATGAACATAAATGGATCAATGAATGAACTAAAAAATTACATCATCCACAGCTAGTGACAGTTACATTTGTGTCAGAGGGGTTTTTAATATAAGAAATGTGGGTTATATATCTGTAAACGTTGACTTGTCTCTCTGTAGACTGCAGAGCTACTACTGACTTGCTGTAATTATGTGACATGCAGCTCATACCTCCGCTTGTGCTTCCTTGAGGAAGTTGCACGTGGATTCCATCCAGAAGGCAGCGCGGGTCACCCTCCTGTAGAGATCATGGCTGTCTGAGTTCACCTGCTCCAAGTAGGCCACTGCTGTCTCTTGCATGCTGGGTAAAACATTTCCCAATGACGTGTCCAAGCAAAGGTGGAAAATAGCTGTTGCTGTGCTTTCTGGGAGATTGTCACTTGCCTGTGTGAGGTTAAAAAACCTTAATAATCTACTATTTTTCAACAAAGTATTGTGATTTGGTTACACAAGCACACACACACACACACACACACACACACACACACACACACACACACACACACACACACACACACACCTTCTCAGGAGGGAGGATGGTCTGTAGGAGTTTTATGGTGAATATAGCAGTGCCTGTGTAAGCCATTCTGTGATGAACCTGAGAGCTGTGGGGAATGTCTGCTGAATAGCTCTGGTGGTAGCTCAGGATATCCCCCAGTTGTTCCATGCAGGCTTGCAGCTTCTCCTTCTAAAATACACACAGGCAGAAATGTAGACAAAGGCACACATGCCACACAAACACAGCAACACATGTGCATATTCACAGACAGACACACACACACCGACGCACAGCTACTGGCTGGAAGCCAAGAGAAAAATTGTTCGTTCCAGGGGTTAGGAATTGAATGTAATCAGATTTCAGGGTTATTTTTGGACGAGATACAGATCCTCCCTATCTCAGTATGAATAAATTGGAACAATCTATTCTCAGCCACTTTGTTCTGGGAGTAGAAATTGAACAATAGTAGATAAGTACCAGCAGGGGGCAGTAGATGCCCTGTGCATTGCCGTGGCTGGCATGAACAGTTCGGCCCATTCCCATAGGAAAAACCTAGAGGTCTGGCACACAAAAGCTGCTCTCCACATAAAGATGACAAAACAGTTCTCAGGCTGCGAGGCTCTGGGCATGTATTAAACAGCAGAGGGCCAGAGGGGCCTGAGCTTGACAAGTGTATAAGTCCCCCTGCATAGGAACATAACCTTTAAACAGTCAGGAGGATAACAAATGATTCTGCATGGTAAAACCCCCCCCCCAAAAAAACACGTTGGCTTAACACAATCCATTGTATGGACTTTAAACACATAATAAATGAAGACATTTACTAACCCAACAATTCTGTGCTTGGATAAACCCAGGGGTACAGACGAGAGGTGTGACTGTGTGTGTGTCAGAAGTTCTTTGTAAGATACAGAAAGCCTTTGTAACCTTATATAATTCATTCAACTCTATCACATGGCTACAGTTCTCCTTGACAGTTGAGTACCGTGTGTGCCTGTGTGTCTGTGGCAAATTGTCTGGTGGCCAACCCAGTTCCCTCTTTTCAGTGAAGTG
Organism: Dicentrarchus labrax; assembly: GCF_905237075.1. Classification (NCBI taxonomy): domain Eukaryota; kingdom Metazoa; phylum Chordata; class Actinopteri; family Moronidae; genus Dicentrarchus; species Dicentrarchus labrax. Next base: position 12,356,524 of record NW_026136709.1, on the reverse strand, counting down.
TATCCATTCATCTACATAAGAGGCTGTCATGAGTTGTGTTTTGACTTGCCAGCTCCATCCCCACCAGGCTGCGATCGTCCCAGACCAGTTCACAAACACTGTCCCCGAGCAGGAGGACGGCGTCGCACAGCAGCTCCAGAACACGGTGGAACACATGCGAACCCTCTGAGAAAGAGTAGGGGACGAGAGAAACCGAGCAAGAGTGAGGTGAGATTTTTTTTGACAAGATCAAATGATGTTGGAATACGGTCCATATAGTGAAACAAATGTGGGGATATTTGCACTGATCTTTACTCAAGCAAAACACAGATGCAGATACTGATTTTACTTAAAAAAGACTTGATAATGACTCCTACCTGTCTTAAGCAGTGGTATGGCATGCTCCATGGTGGCAACAGTGAACTGAGCCAAAGTGAGCTGTTGTAACTGCAGCTCCAGGACATCTTCTGCACCCATGTCAGGAAGTGCCAAATGGGTCACATCTGCAGGCGACTGGGGCTGCCTGGGGGCCTGAACTACTGCTCCACCTCTGTGCGAGCTGCCACTGGATGAATCACACACAAAGAGAGGAAGACAACTGTAAATTCATGATCTGTATTTGGACCACTCAAATACAAGGAGTGACATATGAGCTATATTTGGGTGGATCACAAAAACTGAATATGTCATCACAGGAGTCAGAAAGTGATTATTAAACAGTAAAGCAGCCGCTAGAGGGCTCCCAGTGTTATTCATATTTAAGAAGAAGAATAAAAATCCTCCACAGTCGTTCTCACGTCGCTTTATCTTCGTGTGCGGGTTGCTGGTGTCACTAGCAATTTTGTTAGTATGAAAGCCACAAACATTCCTACTGTGCACAAATTTCTAAAAAGGTATGACACTCTCTTGTTCAGTGTAAGGTCTGATGAATTGACAACAATGTTGAATCATACCAATGTTATTTCTACAAGCAAGGTAGACAGATTAACATAATACCATTTATGCCTTAGAAGTGTGACAGAAGCCAAAACTGAATGAATCTCTGCTCTCGCTGCCAACATCCTTGCTAAAGACATGCAAAGAAACAATACCTTAGACAGCGAGTAACTGACGTACCGAATGTGATGCAGTTTTTATCCATAATCTCCTTCAGCCTTTGTGTGAAATACACAGTTACACATAAATGCATAGTTGCCTACACGCAGGCACACACCTGTTGGAAGCGGCATCTCCGTCTTGGCCATCTCCCCTGGCTCTCTGGCCTGTGCGTCCAACCACAGAGGGCCGAGGGGAGCACTCTGCCCCCGGGGATGAGGCCTGGGAACGCTGGGTCCGCACCTCCTGGGAGTAGGAAAAGGACGAGTTCTGGGAGACTTGATCTGCACAGCCACAAAAAGAACAAAAGAGGATATACTTGCATATTAGTTGCACAAAGACCTGTGTGATAAAGCAAAGAGAAGATTAAGGTAGTGGTGGTACAAATTCCATATTGTAAGATATTTATCTGTAACTTTAGAATTTGAAGAAAATTTAAAACTGAGTCGTAAATAGTTCCAAATGTTTCAGTTCTATACTGGAAAAATATATGTATCCTTTCGGAATTTGGTCTTGGAAAGTATATGATTCAAAATTGAGCGCCTCATTGCAATCAGATAATAAGTACAGTTGTTTAAAATGTACTTCATAATGAAGGAACAAACAAAAAATTTATTAATCACCACCTGAAACCCCTTCTGTCAACATTTAAACATTTAAAAATGTAAAAATATCTGCACATCATGCTGACTTGTAAGGTGTGCTACCTTGCTTTGTAGAGTAGAAGCTTGGATCTTGATGAAAGCGGAGTCTCCTCCTCAGCCCCACACAAAGCTGCCTTAGGCAGGAAAGAGCCTGCAAGTGGAGGTAGCTGGCCTCACCTTTACCTGAACCCAGCCTCAACAGGGACAGAAGGTTCTGAAAACAGAAGTGGGATACCAGAGCAGTGTTGTTACTGTGAAATTGAGTTATGGAAAGGTTTTCTACAGACATAATTAACAACCAAGTAATATTCCAATAAGGATATTATTGTAATTGGACAAATATATTGGTTTATGGCTGTGTTTACAGAACAAAGAGCTGAGAGAGCTGAGATAAAAAATGTACAAAGACTGTGTAAAAAGGGGACCTGACCTCAGACAGTGATAGAAAAGTCGTAATAAAGTTTGCTAAATAAAAAGGGCAAGCGGAATTGAATTATTGAAGCAGCAATTTGTTCCAAGTTCAGATTCCCTGCCCTCTGTCACTAATGATGTCATGTCTCTAAATCCAAGTCTTTTAATTTAGCTTAATAGCTCTAGTAACTCAGAGGGCCAAGTAAAGCCACAAGAAGAAAAGTACTTTCCCATAATGATTTCTTTTTGATGATGAGACTGCTGGGTGACAGTATGCTAATACTGCCTTGAGACCGATGTAATATAATACACCACTTTATTAACAAAATAGTAATGTTCACAGTGGCTCATCAGGGCAAAATGATGTCTGTAACACTCCGTCTATGCCAGTGAAATGAAGAGCTTGGCTAACAGATGCACTTTGGTGCTGACATGATACTAGTAGATGTGTCAAAAAGTTTACAAAGATGGGGAGAGAGTATATCACTTGGATGTTTGAAAAAAAAAAAAAAAAAGATGGTTCACTCTAGATTTCAGGGTTATGGCTGACCCTGTGCATCAGGCGGCCCCCATATGAATTCAGTTACAGTACACTCTAACTTGATGTACATTTCCCATTTGCACAGGTGAGATTCTTCCATTGCTCAGTTTTACAGAAATCCCTGATATTCAAGCAGACTTTAAGATTTCACCAAGGACTTGCAAGAAGTACATCATGAACAAACTCTATCCTCACAACAATCTAGTGCCTGCTGAAGCAAAGTAAGCCTCCAGAGGCCTCCACAGCCTCCTCCAAGATCAGGGACACAGAATTATAAATTGCCATTTTGTTCAAGGACGCTATTTGACAGGTTATTATTTTGACAGTGGCTACAGTGACCATCCCATAAATTCCATAATGGGAGGGTCACTCAATACAATACATACCATTTAACTGATGTGAATAAACAAGAATACTAAGCATTATGAACAACAGCTGGAGTCCAAGAACGAGCAGACAATAAACAAGCCCTGGAATCCTTCAACAACATTTTTCATTTTTGTCTCTTTGGACACCCATAATGAATCAAGCATTGAGAGATTTTAGGGTCCACAATAAGCCACAATTTTTAAGTTAAGATATCAAATACAGGCTTTTGTCTTGAATATAATCACTGAGAATGACAAAAACCATACAACCTTTAAAGTAACATGACACACTTTTCTTTATGTATTAAGTTAACTATGAAGCAACTATTAACACGTCTATGACAAATTTGAGATCAGTATACCTTTACAGTCGACACTGAAACCCACTGTACCTGAAGATGACAAGAAATGGACATCTCCCGTTATAGCATGGGATCACGCTTATGTAATGTTACCTTTACAATACTGGGCCTTTGCAGGAAGATCTCAGCAGGAAAGTCTTGCATAATGACATCACACAATAGTTCACATGTGGTCCGTACCAGGTTGGGGTTGCTGCTCCTTAGAGAACTGTTTGAAAATAATTAAAGTAGATTTATTAAATACTTAGCTTACGTCACTATTAGTCAAATTCTTAGACTAGTTAAGTTGTTCTGTTATGAATTGTTTCCTGAAATTAAATCACAATTTTGTTTAGTTTACACTGTATTTTAATTATGCATATATTATCATATGTGTTGTCTCTCACCTTTCATTGGATGAAAGTATGTGTCGGTCTGTGTTTGTCAAAGTCAACCATGGAAACACAGAAAACTTCAGACATCTCACAGATTCATGCACTGTACACACAAGAGGAATACAATGTGTAAAAATGAGTCATTTATAGAAAATGAATAGTGTATAGTATGTATAGTATCAAAATACTGGTACCTGCTATCTTCTGAGGTGGTGCATCTGTATGGCTTGGCACGCTCTTGTGGAAATAACCTTTTTTAGGAAAATGCTCTTCAGGTGGAACAACTGTAGGTGCTACCACAGAGACACCAGATCTGTTAAAACATCTTTTCACATACTGCAAGCATTTGATAAAACTGTTGCAAGACGTGTGTATAGTAAGAGGACAACCCACACAATTCTCGCCCACCTCCCCTCTACATGAGGACTACGAACATTTAGTAGTTTGCGGAAGACAGAATCATAACAAACAATGATTTGGCTTTGACTTGCAACACCTGTTGGAGTTGTTGTACGCTGTCCATGCGAGTAGACCATTGCATGACTAGGGAGTAGCTCAGGTAGCTCGAACAGCTGGTCCAGGGTTCCGTCGATGACAGCTCGCAGTCTGGGTTCCACGTTAGGAGACAGTTGGGTGAGGAAGTCCACCGCGCCAACGTCTCTTAGCATCTGGGCTGCACTAGGATGCTTGGAAGACAAAATGACAAAATAAATAGTCATGAAATTAAAAACAAAAAAAAAAATAAAATGTTTGGTTCAGTGTTGGGTGTAGTGCTGTAAAAGTACTTTTATAAAAAAGTACATTGTGTATGTGAGGTGGTGGGAACTTAAACTTGCCTTGGTACTTTATCATATCATAGACTGGCCAAGGCGAATATTAATTCTGCTTCAATTAACAGGTGTAAGTCTGGTTAAAGATATTACATTTAAGGTTTATCTTTATATTCTGACAACTCCTTTCTAGCCACTGTCCTCCAGAGGACTCACCTAGTAATGCATCCATCATCTAACTCTACAGTACATCTACCTTTGATAGGGTTGAGAGCAACTCAAGGACCTCTTCCTGCATCGGCACCTCGGGGAAATTGAACCATTCAAGAAGATACACAAACAGCATCTTTTCTTGGACAATGTCGGAGACGGAAACAAGGGAATGGTCCAGCTTGCATAGGATGCTCTTCAGTGCTCGGACTCGTATCTCCACCAAAGAGTGGCCTATGGTTTGCAGGAACAACAAAGCGTTAAGTTGAGAAGAGGCATTGTAGCAGAGGTTTTTTGTTGGTAGCTAGCGGTTAGTCAACGGCGAGTTAACGTGAGCTAACTAACGCTAGGTGGAAGTTTAGAAAAGTTTTACTGACTTATATTACTAAGCTAACGTTAGCTTTGACATTAATTTACGTCTGAAGTTACAATCCCGTTATACCAACAGATAAAGGTATAGTCCAACTAGAGAGGGTTTCTGGCTAACGTTAGCATCCAAGCGGCTAATTATAAGCAAAGTGATACAGGGTTTGTTTAGCATCAGTTCAGGTAAATTCAACCTCCTACGCTACATTTGCTTAGCTAAGTTAGCCTACCTATTTTCTTTATCAGTGGAGATAACTCCATGTTCAACTTGTTGCGTCAAAAACAGGTAAAAAAAAAAAAAAAAAAAAGCTTAATAAAAGATCGAGGCTTGTCACTTTCGGTGACTGTTGTCTGCCAGTGTCATGTCAACAACGTCTGCCCGGGTCTGTTTTCAACAACCGCGCCAGCGTCACTCCACTTCCTGTAGAGGACCAGGGTGCGTTCAAGGGTCTAAAGTGTGTAGGATAATAGGAGTGGAGAGACAAAACATTTAACATAGTGAGGATGAAATCATGTAAGCACCTACAGGAACAATATTATTATATGCCTTAATCATATTTATAAAGGGTGCAGATTTTTTTTCAGAGAGATCTGCTTATCTGCACTTTGAAGTGAATGTACAGCAATAAAGATCTAAAGATATACGTAAATGATATATATAATAAAAAAAAAAAAAACTGCCACACAACACAAAGTGCATTGACAAAGCTGGACAGCAGTTACAAAACCAGCTAAAGGGATATGATAGTTCTAAGTAACTGACAACCGAATCTTGGTACATCAATCCACCTTTGTGGCACTATAATGTATAAAACTTGAGGTGTGTTATTTTGTATTAGTTTGTTCTTTTGTCTGCCACCTTTACCCCACCATGACACAGGAAGTAATCAATCTGTAAATCACCGTAGATCACAATTGATCAGATTATGTCCCTAGAAATCCTGTCTGCGTGGCTCTTTCTGTCAACAGTGTTTGTGACATGAGACATATGATGTTCCAATTTGTGGCATATCTCTCCCGTTTGATCTTTTGAAATGTTAAGTAAACACGCAAAGCAATTTTTCTTGCCAGGATCATCAGTGTTTCAAGGCATATTTCAAAATCATTGCATTGCTTCAATATTGAATGTAGTTTTGACAGCAGCCACATTATCCTGTCATTAAATTAATCTCCTCAAACACTGACGTTGTCAAATATCAAAGATGATGTGCATAGCCTCTTAACACGAGTGCAGGCATAAGTTATTTTCTGTGTGTAAGTTAATCCAATTGCATGAGATCTCACACTTGAGATGTGATGTGGATATGATCAGCTGACAGGGTGATAATTAACAAACTTAGCAAATGATAATTTGATATGATAATAATGTAATCACACAGCTTTTGAGAATTCCAGAGGGATTTAAGCCCATAATTAATTTGGCTGCCTACTGTATATTCTAATGTCACCTTCGAAGAGTTTGAGGGGGTAGAAGGAAAATGATAATTTCTGCTTTCATAATCCATTACTGTTTTACTTCAGCACATTTTCTTTCAAACCAATATTCCTCTCCACTTTCTAAAATTATTTTAAATTCAGATACATTTTTCTCATAGGCAACCATCCACATTCCAGAGCTTCATATATCATATTTACTGCACAGTGAATCAAATATCCAATTCAAGATGCTGTTTTCATATGGTTGCACCATCACACTACATGGGAAATTATTTTATCCACACATCCCTGTAATTTTATGTGACATATTTGTTATGTCTGGAAACCTTTGCATGTTGACCAGAATTTAAAACAAAATCTGTTGTGTTTTGGACTGGAGTTGGCTGCACAACATGAGTCATATTGATGGACCTGCCAAAGGGTCCATTGACCTGTGGAGGATAAAAAATGTATTCCAGTTCCCCCAGCCTCTGATACAATTTATAGGACTGGGTTTGACTTTCTGCAAATGTAACAGAGTGAGAGACATCCAAACAGCTGAGGAAGCCTTCTTTACCTAGTGGAAAAATACATCGCCCAGGGTCAGACTAGGAGTTCTCAAAAGCTGTTGAGTCTGCTCCAAACAGTACATCACATAATTTCTGTTTGACAACCACTGTGTGTCTTGGATCTTTTGTTAGCATAGGCTGCAGGCAGGAAGCAAAACTTCACTTTAAATAAATGAAAACATGGGTAATGTGTATGTCATTCAGCCCTGTATTTTTGACCATCACACAGCTATGCTTTTTTCCCAGATGTCTTTTCAGACGTTTTTGTCCTCAAAACAGCAGTTGTCCTTTCATTCATGTTCACTGTATTATTTATTTTTATTTATTTATTATTATTACTGTATATATTTTTTGTATGACTCTAATACAGCTTATATAAGTGCATATTTGGTCTGAAAAGTATATTCTATGTTTTGTACTTTCAACCTCTAATTTCCTGTGTTTTCAAATGCAATATGATTCCTTACATTGTAAATCATACACAAAATCTGTCATTTATTTTATATCAAGCTAAATTACTCATATGCCAGAAACTACCTCAGGCTGTTAATGAATGTAAGCTTCGTCTCTGAATGGAAATCTTGCCAATTGAAACACTTTGAAGCCAGATTTCGGAGCATCTCAGTCTCTGGACTCTCACCATGGTTAAAGCTGATAATGAGTCATCATGTGCCTGACCATACTGGCCAACCTGGACAGAAGTCATGGAGCACTGCACTGCTGATTTCATTTTGGAGATATCTGGTAGAGACTACATACTGTATATAGCTGGAAAGAAGTACAAATGTATAGCTTAATTGTAGCTATACATATAGCTATAGCTATGTATATTTAAGTATAAGGAGATACTAAATTAAAGGCTAGACTTGATTATAATATTACAATATTGGCCAGCTTTATAAAACATATAACTTTCTGTCATAATGCAGACAAATGTGCGAGAGAACATTTAATCACAAAAACCCATAAAAATAGCAAATGTATTGGGTTTCTACTAATTGGCCCCATTAGCGACTGTGGAGAGAAGAATTAAGCCCTAGAACATTTAAAGAATGTAAATTTGGGGTAACTCTCCTGTGCTCTCCCAAAAAGTCAAACTACCAGCAAAAAGAAAGAATACATAACCCTCTCTTCCCCTAATCATTTTTTTACAGTCCCTTTTAGCACATTCAAGCACCTTAAAGTGACTGTAAACAGGGATGTGAGAAAGCTGAAGTAAACTAAATCACCAAATGTTTCAGGAGGGCTGCTGGACCTGTAGCTCTTAATGCATTTCATGCATAAAACAAGGTCAAATCAGCTATGTAGTCATATAATTACTGTAATTGTCCAAAATTCAGCACACCATATGGCAAAAAAAATATGAGGAGTTATTTCAGGAATTAACAATGTGAAATCAAGGGTGACGTTATTACAGAGCTGAAGCATGAAAGCAAATAATTCATTGTTTTAACCAGGAAGCCAATTGGACTGAGCTCAAGTCTCTATAGATGAGTCATTACATTGTGGACACAGCTGCTGTAACAGTAGTCATTGTATAAGGGAAAAAGTCATATGATGAACTGATTCAACCACTCTTTGATTTATATTGCTAACCAGAAAAAAAAAGGAAGGAAAATGAATCTGTCGAAATGAGCATGAGACACAGTGAGAAGGAGGTGTGGACATCATCCTTACCATAAATTCTCAGACTGTATTTGGAGGCTACTGTCTTCTCCCACAGTCATTCCTGAAACAAAACCCAAGTGGTCCCACTGGCCCTGTCACTGTTTGACATGCCTGCTGTACCCGTCTTCCGCTCCACTGCAAGTGTTGAGGATATGAGGGTGGGCACCGATGGGGCCCCCCGACAATCCCCCATTGGCAAAGGAGTCGAGTCAAAGGACTGAATGAAACTGAAGCGAGCGAAAGACATTTTTGTGCAAATAATTTATGGCTGATACAGCGTTCATTTGAAATTAAGATGAAACCTGAGGAGCTTCCCTAACATGTAGAGGTGTCTCATTAATCAGTTTGGCCTGATCCATGTGTACAGTGTTCCACCCTGACTTGAGGTTCAGTGCTTTTGAGTCGTGCTTATACATAAATTCAAATTCTTTTGGAAATATTGATCGTGAGAGAGAGAGAGAGACAGAGATGCCCTCACATGTTGTGCTCTGTGGTGTTTGGCAACATCGTGCAGATACTCTCCATTCCTATCAAACTATTAGAGTAAGATTTAATTTATCTAAAATATAAACAGCCTGCTATTAGGAACTTTTTTGATCTGTTTATCCTGTCATGACAAAACAGACTGGGTTATGGCCACAACTAAGTATTTAATTGTTTTTACTGTCTGGCAACAAATATCAACCACACTAAAGTTTGTTTGTCACGGCTAATTTATCTTGTAGAAACATCGCATCCTCGCTTCCCAGTGTCCTTGGTGCTATATCTAAGAGCTGCCACCCCTCCTTCCTCCCCCACCACCAGCCCTCCCCTCCTGTGCCAACACATCAAGTGAAGGCAGCCTGATCAACCCTAATAGGGCCTGGTAATTAGAGTCTTTGCTCAGAGCCTGTCTGCACACAGCTGCCCTAAGCAGGTTGTTGAAGGACTGCCATACACTTGACAGTGTGGAAAAAACAATGTAATGTTCAGTATATGGACCAAATTAGCCTGGCAGTGGTAAACACAATCTACTTTAAAACAATACTGACACTAATTAGGCGACCAATGTATCATTTCAGAGTTCAAGTTTTAGTTGCTGTATCAAATACATGAAAATACTTGGAGGGCCAACTTGATGTTGCTGGAATACAAATTAGAAAGACCTTCCTGCATAAAGGCTAAGCAGAGCCAGCTTTAGGGGGAAAAAATGTAGTGGTTGATATTTCTACAGTTATCTGATATCTGTAGTGGAAAATGGAATCCTGATTATTGCACTGGGGGAAAGTTATATACTGTATTTAAACTGTATTATAATGGCATGGTGTGAAGTGCAAGCAAACAAGCAGAAAAACAGAGAGAAACAAAACACTAAATTATTTGCTATGAGCTACAAATAAGCTTTCGTTTTTTAGTATCTTCATAAGCAGCTTCTGTATTAATTATCACAGCAATCGACTATTTGTCACATTTCTCCAAAAGCATTGAAGGCATGACTTGATTTAGCACAATTAAGAAAAAAACACACACTCTTTATTAGGCATGTCACACTACCTATCCTTATGAAAAGTCCAAATACTGGTAAGTATGATCATGCATTTTAAAACCACTGTCTGGGGGAGTTTAGCAGAGCACACTAACAAAAATAATCTTCAGTCATTTGTACAAGTGAAAAATTATTTCAGGGACTGCATATCTAAAAATGTTCATAGTTTATGTCTCTGTTATGAGTGGACTGAATAGGCGACTTCCTTCCAGCAGCTGCTCCCTGTTCCAAGTTTTGCTGTTTGCTGAATTTTCTTTGACAAGACAATTAATGCAGTAATATTGATTAAGGCCACATGGCTTATTTATTTCTTTATTTTTAAAACATAATGTTTTTCCCAGCAGAAGTTCACAGAGCATGCATGGGTTTTTGCAACACCTTACTCCATACAAGGGAGCTGCCCAAGTCAACCACATCCTTCTACTTTAAGCAACTGAGCATCCCCATTAGAGCAGTTATAGTAAAATGCTTTGCTCAATAACATTAGGTGGTGGGTTGTTTAAGGACGGACAACATATTACTTCACTGCCCCAACATTTTGTCGGATAATAAATTCCTCTTTTCTAACCTAAACACATTTCCAACCATAAATATGTTCAAATAATAACATTAAATGTAACATATTAGTTTTATATATGATTATTTTAATTGATTTAGAGAAGATAAATCAATTAATCTCTAAGTGTTTGGGTTGTGTCTGTCTCTGGGATGTAGAAATGTGCTGTAGCTGCTCTCCCTCTCTCTCTGTGTGTGTGTGTGTGTGTGTGTGTGTGTGTGTGTGTGTGTGTGTGTGTGTGTGTGTGTGTGTGTGTGATTCGCTGCATCTGAATCTACTCCCACAATTCAACAGGCAACAAAGGAAGAAAGGAAGAGGCCGTAAGCTACAAAGTGTTAGCCCAACCTAGAAAGAAAGATGTCACCTTATTGTGTCATCCTAGACGGCAGTGTAAACCCGCACGTTTAGAGAAGAGCCCAAATCCGGCCACATAAACGCTTTGTACCTTCGTCTGTGTGCAGAAGGTGACGAAAGGCAAGCTGACGGTGATGTTTTCGACTGCAAACGTTAACAAAGCTAGCTGATTGGCTTTTAGGTAGTAAGCTAACATTAGTGAAGCTAACATTAGCCAACAGTCGTCAAGGAGCGAACCCTTTTTATGAACGCGTTGTACAGGACAAATGTCAACACCTCGGGGTTGTTTTGCCTACTAAGACCAACAGAAGTGACCGGGTAAGAGACACTATTATGTGCACCCTTTTAAAAATGTTGATAGATCGCATGTTTACTTTGAAAGTAGATGTGCTAACAAACTAACTGGTGGTTAGCTGTTAGATGTTAGCATACAAGCAAAGCAGCGTCTTGTTAAATTGACAAGCTATATCGGTTCATCATAGTTTGTTTCTCGTGGTCTTAATATTTAAAGTGTACCGGTTTAATGGTATTTGGAGCATATACTTTCAGAAGTGTTGCCATTAAAGTCTTAAAGTAAGAAGCGTTGCTAAGCTAAAGGCATGGTGTTGTGTCCGAAGGCCTTAACAGGTCAGGACAAACCATGCTAACGTTGGCTTTATCAACACACAGTTTGTTTTATGTGAGTGTGTAGTTACAAAAAATATGTGTGATTCCCTTAGAAAATCATGTACGAACCAGAAGAGTGCAACTTTTTCAAATGAGCTGGCTTTGTTTTCCATAGCATCAAATGAAAGGTAGTGGAAGTGGAACTTGACCCATCCAACTGAGTCACCATTTTCCTGCACATAATGGTGAGTAATCAGATTGCAGCTGTCTTTATTATCAAGCAGCTTTATTTATGTGCTTTAAGTGGCACATGTGTTGAGATATCATTTGAGTCTGGGTTTGCCTGTTTAACTGTCATAGTTTTTTTTTTTTTTTTTTGACAGATGGAAAGGCAGTGATTGTTATTCATCAATAAAATCACTTTAATACTGTGCAGTCAGTGAATATTTGTGGTGTGACACATTTTCTATTGTTTGGCACTACAATCTAGCACATTGCAGTTAAATTGAAAGAAAAAAGTAGCTGTGAGGTGAAAGTGCTTGCTTTCAGTTATGTGGCTTTTTGACATCTATATTGGGGGCAGCAGTATAGGAACTGTTCATAGTAAACAATGCAGCAGGGAAGTGATCCTAAACACACTGCCAAAACAAGCAAAGAGTTTAAAGGGAAAACAGTAGCAGCAGCACAGGACCAACAGAGCATGACTAGGGAAAATACCAAGCATCTGTTCATGTATATGGATCATAGACTTTAAGCTGTCAATTAATTTAATCAGATATTAAACACAATGAATTTGTATATATTTGTGTAATTTGTCTGATTAAAAATGGCCCCTTTTTAAATTTAGGGCTGTTTATAATAAGTAAACAGTAGAGCCGTGAACCCATTACATTAAACCTGAAAGTCAGCACTTTAATCTGATAGGCATTGTTTTATTTCCAAAAATACCAAACATCACTGGGTTCCAGCTTCTCAGCTATGAGGATTTGCTTTTTGTTGTCTTGTGTGATGATGAACTGAACATTTCTCAAAGGGCTTTTGACTCTTGGTCAGAGAAATCAAGACATTTAATGACATTAGATTAAGACGTTATAATTTGCTTTTATCACTAATGTAATTTCATAGATCAAATCATTAATTGAGAAATACTTGTAGTCATTAATCCACTGCTATAGTAATCGGTAGTTGCAACCTTAACAGAGTTAAAACACACAAAAAAACCCACGGCACTAATTGGCTGTAATGTGTTTAATGCTGATAAGTATTTTTAGGACTGAACAGAATATCTATAATCGTGTGTGTTTTTCTTTCTGCAGGGTTTGATGGGTCCACTGTATGCATGACTTGTTTCGTGTGGCCTGATGGGAGGACACTGTGGATAGTACTTTCATCGGGATACCAGGAGAGCCATCCCATGCCCCCAATTTGGCGGGCCTGTCAGAATGAAGAAGATAAGCCTTAAGACCATCCGCAAGTCCCTCAGCATAAAGGGCAAAGAGGAGGGTGACTTTGTCATGCTCCAGCAGCCCTCAGTGACTACAGAGTTTTCTAAGGAAGAGTCACTTTTTGGGGGCTGCTACACCAAAGAGCTTTCTGGCTGTGACCTTGGTGGTGAAGAGGACAAAGGGGGCCAGAATAAGGGCCGCTCAAAGAGTGAGGGCCTGATGGGATCACTAAAGAGGAGGCTGTCTGCCAAGCAGAAGGCGAAAGTGAAAGGCAGCTCCTCTGCTATAGGCTCAGTTGATGACGATGACACCTTCTCCTCTTCGTCTGTGCCCATCAGCTTCAACGAGGTGAAAGCCCAGAGACCCCTTAGATCCGCGTCCCTACGGAGTCACCACTACAGCCCCTCACCGTGGCCTCTGCGCTCAGTCAACTCTGATGAGGCCTGCATCAAGATGGAGGTAAAAGTTAAAGCCATGGTTCACTCTCCCAGCCCAAGTCCCAACTTAAATGGTGTCCGGAAAGAATTTCATGATTTCCAGATGGAAGGGCTCTTTCAGGACCAAGCAGAATCCTTAAAGAATCTCCAGCAGCCGCAAAATGGTGAGCTGCATCTAAATATTGATGAAAATGACGTGCCTGTGGTGCTGGGGTTAACTCCCCAGGACTACATCCAGTACACAATGCCTTTAGATGAGGGAATGTACCCGGAAGGGTCCCACTCCTTCTGCCTGGACAGCTCCTCTCCTATGGAGGTGGGGACTGAAGCGGACAATGGGTCCCTCCACACAGAACAGGGACAGGAGGAACATGAACTGGTTAGTGGGATGCCTCCGGATCTCTTCATGGAAACCTCAGTTAATAGTCTTCTCATCGGTTCTGCTGGTGTGATGCTCCAAAGCTCTAGAGTAGAGGTCCCACCTCCCCTCTCTCCACTCCTGCCACCCATAACAAGTAATGGACATATTTCCAGGACATTTTCAGGGTTCAGCTCTTCAGACAGCCAGGTAGCTGAGAGGGTAAGACACCACCTCAACTTTGACCCAAACTCAGCTCCTGGGGTCAGTCGGGTTTACGACTCGGTCCAGAGCAGCGGGCCCATGGTCGTCACCAGTCTGACAGAGGAGCTGAAGAAGCTGGCGAGGCAGGGCTGGTACTGGGGTCCCATCACACGCTGGGAGGCGGAGGAAAAACTGGTCAACTTGGCCGACGGCTCATTCCTGGTCAGAGACAGTTCGGACGACAGGTACCTGCTCAGCCTGAGTTTCAGGTCACAGGGCAAAACCCTCCACACCCGCATCGAACACTCCAATGGACGCTTCAGCTTCTATGAGCAGCCTGATGTGGAGGGACACACGTCCATTGTCGACTTAATCGAACACTCTATCAAAGACTCAGAGAATGGAGCTTTTTGCTATTCCAGGTCTCGCTTACCAGGGTCTGCAACCTACCCTGTCAGACTAACCAACCCAGTATCTCGGTTTATGCAAGTGCGCTCCCTGCAGTACCTTTGTCGCTTCGTCATTAGACAATATACAAGGATAGACCTGATCCAGAAACTGCCCTTACCTAACAAGATGAAAGATTATCTGCAGGAGAAGCACTACTGAGGACACAGAGACAGGACAGTGGTAGCAATTTGCACTTTTGTGTTCAGTTAAGAGATTTAAACAAGGTTTACAGACAACCACAGTTTTGAGATGATTGGTTTTGGTGGCTCTTGATTTGTGTCCAGGTGACTCTGTCACTGTTAAGTCCTCCATTCCACTGTTCTGGGTTTTTTTTCACTGGTCTTAGGAGGCTCCACTTCCCGAAACACAGGCCAGCACATAATCTACTTCAAAAAAATAAACAACAAAAATTAAAAAAAGAACAGGGGTATACAGCCTAGTTATCTTAGTTGCATACATTGAGTGCAGATGTTTGATGCGCATTGATGTATGGTGAAGTGTAACATCCAGCTGTGCAAGTAAAGCAGATTTTCATAAATTTGCCATCTGGGTTTAAGAAAAATAGAATTCCACTCTGAATTTGAAAGTTCATTGAATTGTTATCCACTAAATTGTACATTTCAAAGGACGGAAAAGTACTGTTATAATGAAGTTTTTAAATCAAATTTTAAGCTTTCTGCTGACTGACCAATTTTGATCATCTTTTGCATTTTATTACTCGTAAGACTGTGCAATGTTATCCTTTTTCGGCATGATCAGACTGCAAATGAGAACATCATTCTGCATTTACACTATGCAATTAGTCCAATAGCAAGGCTTTATCGTATGTCAAGGGATGATGGGCATTGCTAATTTACAAACCTAACTACTTTATTCAGTGGATGGTGTTTCTTTCTCTAGTATTTGACTCTATTATGGCATGGTACTAGCTGACATACTACAGACACATTTGTGTTCCAGTATGCTTAGACTGGTGCAGGCTTTATTTATGAGTTTGTCATGTTTGTACACTAGTACATGGAAATCCCTTTCAAAGTCACAAGGATTTTCCAGGTGTACAACATGAACAATATTTTGTTGCAAAAGATGCCCAAAATTTGCCAGTCTGTGAGAGGGTTTAAACAGTTAGGTCAGAAAAGTAGCCTTAAATTGTATGGCTGCATGTAGCCATTATATAATGTGCAAGCCTGAAGGTACTGACGATGCTGGATCTTAATGTGCTGTTTTTGTAGAAACAGCATCAAGTTGATGTATTAACCTTTTTAGAAATATGTTAAGTAAAATTTTTCTGCATTAGGAATGTTACAAAAACTGCACCGCAGCTCAGGCCTAACAACTTTGTCACTATCTGTAATGCTTGTATCTGCATGTAGTAAAGGCTTTAAGACTGTCAATTAATGGCACTGTAGAGTTCCTCTAAATGAGAGAAGATGTCACGGTAAAAGGGTGGAAGTTTTTCGGCTGTGTGGTTTAACGGCAACTCTGTTTAATGCACAATTGCATTTACCGTAGGCAGTTCAGAAGTAAAGAAAATTGCCCTGGATTGACCTACAACTGAAAAACAGACCTCTAGTCAATTGATTTGAATCTGTATGTAGCGATGGCCGTTTCTTAGTCTCTTAACGCCAGCAATGAGCTGGACCCAGATCAAAGGAATCCCAGAAATGGTGTGAGCTTAGGTAAAAAGGACTTGGTAAAGCCAGGGTTAAGTCCTCCTCGCCATCTTGGAGTGATGCCAGGGTTTCAGCATATGAAAAAAAAGTTCCATCATGGCTGCATCATTAATGTCATATGGGTTTCAAGGACGTTTAAAAAAAAAAAGAAAAGAAGGAAAAAAAAAAGCATACATTTTTTGCCATTGCTTATTCACATTGTCCCCACAGAGCTGCACTACCCCACAGATTGTCTCTACTTGGCTGTTCGTGCCAGAGTAAAGGGAAGAGCACACAGTATGCTACGCAAGTGCTTTATATGGATACTTTGACAGGGAATTGTGTTTTCACATTATGAATGAGCATCTTTTTTGACATCAGTGTCCTTAAAAGTATTTGAAAAATGGTCTCACGGACAACTTTGGTAGGTCGTTAGGGCATAGTTCTAGTTTTAGTTAGCTGGAAGTGTTGGTGTCTGAGGAAGTTACCATGAGTCTAGCACAGCAGAAATTAGATAGGAACTTTGGATGGTGTTGCATGTTTAAAGACTTAGCATTTTAAAGCTTTGAGTTGTATAAGAATGAAGGATCTAGGTTGTGTGTTTGGCTGTGTAGAGAGATGTTTTTTTTTTTTTTTTCTGTCACAAACATTGGCTGGAAATCTGTGTACAAGAAATGTATTTTTCTTTTTAGAATCCTTTTATGAGTTTTTTTTTTGTGACATTTGACATCTGGGGAATGGGGCTGTACAAAAGGAATGTACGCTTGTTTGAGGTTTCCATTTTATCTGCCTGCAGACCAGTTTCAGAAAGCATGAGAATCATAAAAACTACATTGACACATTTTTGCACTTGAATATTCTCCATTGACGTGCTTGGATCCTCTCCTGCCTAGAGTTGTCCTTCAGATGGTGTTTTTTTAAACAGAAATATAGTCACACATTTGTCCTTCTGTGTTCATATAACTGTTTAGATTAAATTGAGATTGTTTTGTTTATCATGTCATATTCGTGGGATATAAAGGGTAAGGCACCAGCATCATATCAAAGCCTCTGCTAATGCTCACGGGCTGTCAAGGAATGGGATCATGGCAAGAATGTGGATGTAAATTAGATTTTACTTTTTGGGTGTGTGTATGTGTTACAGTCGAAATGTGAAAGTAAAATGCTAGTCTTTTTTTTTTTTTTTTTTTTCAATACATTGTTCCTTTAATTGTATTTCCATTTTAATTTGCAATTTTGTCATCAAACTTTGACGAGCAGAAACCAGTTTCATATTGTGTTGCTGCTGTGAGTTTTCTAAATACGTATTCAGTTTATTATTAAGCATTATTGCCTTCGATGTTTGATTCCAGAGGTTGATGCTTGTTCAGACTGCTGAAGCATTTTGAATTTATAACAGCTGTTTAGCACTTAACAAGCTCCAACGTGTTTTTTTTTGTACATCTCGGTGAGTGAAGGTGATTGTTTACAACATTATGTTTGGAAATGCCTCCCCCTCCTCCCTTCTCCCCCATTTTTTTGTTTAACCTCTCTCACATGAACATCTTGGTACAATTTTGAAAACTATTTCATTTTAATGTGTTATACACATTTGTGCTGCTTATGGATATGATTGCCTTTCTTGTATTTAACAATGGGGAAATAGAATGTCACCAATGTAGATGTATGTACACATAATGACTTTGGTTATCATCTTGGGAGAGCAAAGCAGATTTGCAATTTGTTAACAACTGTAGTCAGTTAAAAGAGCATTAGTAGCGATTAGTAAAACCCTCTGTAGAATTACCAGTTCACTCCAGTTTACATTGGTTGTCAACTGTCAACTTTCCAAAGTAGATGGTCTTTTTGTATTTTTCTTTTGGAAAAAATCAACAGTGATTTTATTGCACACTTTGGATACAGTTCAAGAGTTTTTTGTATCTGCCAATTATAAATTATAAATAAAAAAAAAACTATATTCTAAAAAATCTTCTCATCATCTCTTGTGACATTCTCGTTTGAAATGATGCTGAAACGAGCCATTGGCCGCATTAGACTCATGGCTATTTTATGCAGAGTGCGAGTCGTACCATAGCTTGGAGCCAGGGATGCACCCGATAAGAGCCTGATTGTGCTTGAAGTTGTGTTAATAGATAAAATCATGGAGGTCTTAAGGAGTTTCTTTCCACAGTGGGTACAAATTGGCAGCTAATCCCAGAGCTCCGGTTGCCTAATTTACAAAGACAATCCGGGCGGTCTTTAAATACAACCAAGTGAAGCAGAGACTCTGGGGAAAGATTAGCAGCACTGCTACAATCCTCGCTTTAACTTCACTTTAAGTTGACTCTGTAGAAACACTGAGTGAGTTTTTGCGTTGTGTACCGGGGAGGAGAAGATGGGGGGTTTTCGGGTAATGGTGTCAGGTTTGGACTTGGATGTGCTGAAACACCGTCCGCATGATGATGAGGAGGTAGGCTTTGTTAACTGCTGTGTCTGACAGGCCTCTCTAGGCATCTGAGGTGAAGATACACAACTGTTTACTCTCTCTGCCCGGTTCAGGATGATTTATTCATGGCACACACTGGTGGTCACATGTCATATGGAGATGCCTCCATCATAAAAGGACTCATCTCTGCTTTCCACTGTTACTTTTTTTTTTATTTTGCAGCTTTTTATATTCAGAATTTAGTGGGAGAGGTTTTACTTTGCTTGGAGAGTGCAACCTGTCATGATGTGACACGGCATCTCAGCGGGTTTGGGTTTGTCTGCAAACATTGTGATATTCAGTCTGCGCACTTTGCCACCTCATACCCAGGATGTTGCCTACTTACCCAGAGTGCTTCTCTTGTCTTTGAAGGGAAGCTGTCAGTTGACAAAACGTCAAATCTGTTGCTGTTTCAGCAAACAAAATGTAAAAAAAAAAAGAAAGAAGAAAAAAGATAATCTTGACAAAGTCAACAGAAATTTCAGCATATTTTGTCTCTACAGTTAAAGTCTTATTAACAATTCAGGTGCATTAAATTCAACATGCGCGGTTTGGCCTGGTATACTGGAATATGTCCCTTGGGGAAGTTTTTGGACCATAGCACTTATACAGATAAATACCATGTACATTATTAACTATATACAGAAGTATGTACACAAGGATTTGTTTTGAATGCAGTGCAATTCCTTTATGAAATGTGGTAATATAGGGACTTGTTAGACTACTACTTTTAATTTAAAGGAACAGTTCAACAGTTTGGGAAACAGACTTTCTTGCAAAGAGTTGAAGATTTATTGCATTTATTGCACCCAGCGAAGAAATTGTTTGGCTCATAACTCACTGTAAAACCACAACGTGTCCAGTTTACACATCATTTTTTATCCAAATTAATCAATCAAGATATATTAGTGTTAATTAGTTAGATGGTATGGGAATTTTGTTTCCTTTGGACAGAGCCAGGCTAGCTCTTTTTAAGCTTACTGTGCTAAACTAAGCTTCAAATTTTCTGTACAAACCTGAAAGGGTTATCGATCTTCTCATCTTACTCTCAGCAAGACAGCCACTGAGACTTTTTTCCATAATGGCGAACTGTTTATTTACACCTCCAACTGGCAATTGCCACGTTACTATGATAAAAATAACGATTACAGCCGGTGGCATTGGACCTGCTTGTTTACTAGTATTAGTCCTTATATTAAACACTTTAGATGATAGCAGATTTTAGTCCTGCCTTTTTAAAAATTTTGGTAGTGGGACTGCTTTGTATTTCCATATGGATCATGCATTGTGCCCGTAAATGTTAAGTCACAAACATGAATAGCCTTAGACGCCGTTTGCGGTTCTTTCAATGCATAATGTCGACACAAAAGTGCTCATTTGTGAGCAAATTTCTTCTCAGTGTGGTTCTTAGTTTGAAACTGTTTACTCTGGAGAATCCATCCATCACATGTCTGCTGTTTCAGATTGATGATCCATTCCTGCCATCTGGTGCTCTGCGTGGTGCACCCATTTTTCACCTACAAACAGGGATGATGTTGACAGCTTGAATTAGCCAGAAAACATATATATCGCTTTAAATTGTCATGCCAGGAAAACATCGGTGGGTCTAGCTGGTAATGATAAAGCCGAGGTTACCTGCTGGCAACAGATGTCTTTCAGCCCAGAGTGAAAGGTTCAGCTCTATTAATGCTTGTGATCTCGTGCCAGCAGTGCCGTACACCACTGAGACCTTCTCCTTTTCCATCTATCATGCATTAGATGTCTCTGAACCCCAATTAGCCCTGTTAGAGGAGGGACTGCCTTCATCATTATCAAGTCCCCACTGAAACAACAGTTCATCGTGGTATTCATTGTGATCATTCTTCACAGTTTCCTATGTATCCGTGGAGTGTATGTTTGTTGAAGTTCAGCTTGGTAGCTACCACTTTGTGTGTCTCACACTGTTGTGCTGTATGCCTCCAGATCAAAATGCCTTTCATCACGCTTCTCTTCCAAAAGCAATATCTCTGCTGCACCAAGCAAAGATAGAATTTAGCAAGCAAAGTGGCTCAAACTGTGAACGCAGAGTTGCCAGCCTCAGTCACTCTATCAGGAAAGAGCAAGTACTTCAAGATTCTTAAGGGCCGAGCATGGTTAATGACCAGAAAATGCCTGATCCAGATGGCCTCAGCTCCAGGGTGTCGGCAAAGAAGAAGCTGGCCAGTTTGATATTTGATTGATAATCTGTCAAGAAAATAATTCCTTTTGTGGGGATCATTTATGCTTGACATTTTACATGATTAAAATATGATTTTCTTTCAACTATTATGCTTTTCTTTGTTCTATCAGGAGGAAATCTAAATCAGCTACCTAAGCTACCTGTAAACTATCTTTCAGAAAGATGTCTTTATAATTAGAAATGGCATAGGCACACAGGCTTTGAATAATAATATGCAGCAATTATGTGTGTTTATGTGTGTGTGTGTGTGCTTGTGCAGCGTGCACAGCTTCCAGTACAGACTGAAGGCCAAGGGGAGTCATAAGACGGTCATAATTATGTCATTAAAAACAGTGACATCTGGAACTTGGGGGCCATCAAGTAACGCAGAGTACCCACCTCCTTTCCTCCCTTGCCCCCTGTGACAGTAACAATCCACTCTCATCCCCCAACAATCTGCCCATCCCTCGCGCCAGAGCAAGGTGTGTGTAGATGTGGCCGTGGTGGTGGAAAGAGAAGAGGTGGAGGGGGGAGGGAACAGGTGGCGGCCATCAGGAAATGGATGGGGAATGTTTTGAATGGGAAACTTGCCTTCATTCCTCACGGAGTACCTGGGTGTCTGCCCTTCACCAGTGGTCCAAGAGGCACAGCGAGGACGGGAGAGATGAAATGAGAACAGGTGGTGGTTTGTCGTTTAACGAGGAATGGAGTTCCCCTGTAGATCTGCGAAAGCACAGCCAATAGAGTGGTGTGGGCTACGCCTTCACAACAGGAACCCCACCCTACTGCTCACAGTTCTCAACAGGCGTCACACTGTATCCACAACAAGAGAGCCTTACACAGACACTCACACTCTACAGTGCTGGTTTAAATTATTTTGGCAGTTGCAAATGGAAAATCTCTGTCCATATTACCGAAGAACAAAAAGTGCACGGACAGAAGGAAGTGAACAGAGTGTAATTAATGACATACCTGCCTCCAATCTGTTTTTGGTCAAGGGCCAAACTGACATCATTTTATACTTTGATTGAATTGCAGTCACACTCCCCACTCTTTGAACTGTCACTGTCCCACAAGTGCTCCCTCAGCTGAGATGTAGCATGGCAATTAACAGCCCCCCCCACCATCCACTGAGTGTGCATTACTCAGCGGGGCCCTGCCCCCTCCTCTGCAGCCATATCCTGCTAATACTCTTCCCCCCCACCCTTTCTCCTGCAGCCCTAATGTGTTGGATACAGAAGCTCAGGGCCCTTTGAGCCTCCGGTGCAATGATGAGCTCAGTCTCTCAGTCCAATACACCTCTGGTACATGACACCTGTCTGCCACACAGCAAGCGTGGTGGCGTGCTTTGTGACTTTCAAATTGAGCCTCAGTCCATTTTTGCGGTAAGAAAGGCATCCTAATTCCCTTTGCATGCTGCCATCCGTTTTTTTATTTAAGAACATTTACCAGACAATTAAGCCAGTGTTGTAATTTATCCTGCTAGATATGATATTTTTCTCAAGTAAAATGGGTATCCATCATTCTTTACTCCTCATTTTTAGTCTCCTTAGTCACAGCTTCAGTATGGCTGCATTTAGTCTAATCACTGAGATGTATGCTAATTGTGCCGCTTTACATCAGTGGTCGATATTCATCAAAATATCAAAGGCAGAATAAATTCAACTTATAAATGCAACTTTTAGGGAAGAACTTCAATGTTTTTTTGTTGTTTCCTTTTAATTAGAACATTCTCTATTGTATGCGGTCCCAAACTATTCATAATCTATGTTTTATACTTGTGTAAAGCATATTAAAGTGTAATTTTCTTATCTTTATGGTTAGATGCCCTCCTGTCTTGTGTCTCATTTGCACATACACGAGACACAAGCTATTCTCACACCTTGCCAAACGTGAAAGGCTTGAAATTTGAAGAAGCTTGTTAGCCGTAAACTTGATTACACTATCTCTGGTACCATGCATGGCGACATCAGAGTACATTAAAAGCAACATCTCTAGAAATAGTAAACGATTATATTAGGTGAGAAACTGACTTTTTGTTGCAGCCTCGGCTCCCTCCTCAGTACTACAATCTATTTAAGAATTTTTTCAACAATTTTGAACACAATGCTTGTGACCCCAGTGCAGGTGATTTACAGTTTTCCTACATGATGCTGTTATAAAATGTAAGTTGATATTAAAAAGTTGCATGACACATATTTACAAGGTGGTACCTTACCATTTCTTTAATTGATTCAGCTTGTTTCAAATAATATGTTTAGGTCCCTGTGGTTTTTAGCAAAGATAGCCTGGTGGCATATCATTGTTCCTATGACACGGTATTCCCGAAAACCCCAAAATCACGAGCTTTTCCTAAACCTAAACCCAAGTAGTTTTGAAACCTAATCAAACTATTACCATTTCACATCAATCACATGCTTATTATTGTTACAATGATGACAAAGGTCACCTGACTTTGTCCTTTTCTTGCACATCCAAACAATACAAAGGGTAAAACACTCAATTGAGAGTGTGTATTTTTGGAAAAATGGGCCTTTGGAGCAGTTGGCGTTTGGTTTTTCTTTGTTTCTGACAATTGGTATTTTGGAATAATTGGCCATCACAACAATGGTCAGTCCCCTATAGCTCTAAAAATGGCAAATTGGTTTGTTGGTCGGTCGAAAGGTCCACCACCTCAGTCAAGACTGAACCATCTCAACAACTAATGCATTGATGAATTGCTATGCCATTTAATACAGACATTCAGGAATCCAGGAGGTTGATATGGAGTGAAATATCTTGACGACTATTGGGTGGATTGTCCTGAAATTGCACTAAATACAGGTAGGCTACAGCCTCACAGAGTGCTAGCATGGCTTTAGACTCTTTGTTATAATAGCTATTTAGATACAATGAAAGCTGTCCACAGTGAGGTCTATTATCCTCTAGACACCACTAGAAGTAAGAGAGAAAAATGTGTTTTTTTCTGATTTGGGTGCACAAGACCTTTAAAATATAGTGTTTATCCTCTGTACACAGTCTTCCCCTCTGATGGGGAAGATCAGAGAAGGGGCCTCTATCTCTAACATTGATGTAAATCTGAACCAGCACACACTTGAAAGTGGACCTGGAGGGAAGTCTTTTGAAATTAGATCCAAACTGAAGGAATTGTGAGGAATACTGGCCAGTGCTTACCACTTGTAGATATACGGCATGAGCGCATCTCTTCACCAGCTGATTTATTGTTATTCCAATCTTACATGTGGTTATTAATTATACCAGATACCAGCATGATGCAGATTCAAACAAAACCTAATTGGAGTTAATTAAGTATGATTCATTTTTATTTATTGTACTTCATCAAATTGTTGAAGGAAGTCTCATTTATTACCTCGATGCTAACCATGACTCAGGTCATTTGAGTTGGGTTACCCCGATCTCTTCACTGGTTGTATCAGCTAATCTTACTGACGTTGTCTCCAGCCAGCCATTCTCTGTGTCCGTCTATCTGTCAGCCCGTGCCTGCTTCTTGGAGTTTCCTGCAGCCATGTAGACTCTGGTTGAAATCCTTCAGTCCCATTAGGCTTTATAAGTATTTCTTTGCCCGATGTCTGCCCAGAACAAGTCAAATAGAGAATTATTGTCCTGAATCTGTCCCCTTGTCTTCTTCCAAAAACAAACAGCAGCCCGACAGAAGGACAAGTCCCTTAAATACACCTTCACCATAAAAATGTGCTTAATGTAACATGGCATACTAAATGAAATACTTATTTATAATTCAGGATTAGGTTTTAATGGCTGACTCCCAGTCCTGTAATACAGTGCTCCTTCAATTGTTTCCAGTTTGTAAATAATGTAATGCTGTCTTGATGAGTAAAAGTGGCCACGGGCCATGCAATAGTAATGAAGACTGGGAGTGGGCTCAAGCAGAACCGAGAAAATTCTTTTTGAGGAGGACAGTTAAATATCCACAGCTGTCATTAGACAGATCTACAGGGATGTGCTTGTATAAAAGAATGTGTTCCTTTATTTATTCATCTCACAAACTGTCAAGTGCTCTAAAGACTTTGTAGTTTGTTTAACGTCAGTGTACAAATTAGGAGAAAATGCTTCAAAAGAGGGTTGATAGGAAACATCATTTGCTAATGGCAAGCTCACTGAATTTGTTTATGTATGTAATTGTGCAAAAAGGGAAAACTGACTGTGATTTTTATATTTTTTTTTGCATTTATGACTCAGCACTAACAAGCCTCAGGATACAATTCTTTCATTAAAATACACATAAAGAGTCAAAAATTAGAGAGTTTTCCATGGCATAACTGCAAATAGTTAAAGCTTTTTAAATGCAACTTTTAATATTGTTATCTTAAGGAGCCCTTCACCTTTCTTTGCTCAGGTCTCAAAGGTCAAAGCAGCCTCTTGAATCAAAATCAAAACCGCTAAATGTTGTACTGATTGAACATGATGAGGAAAATGAGTGTTCCTGAAAAGGGTGCCTAGTGTTTCCTGTCTGAGTGAGAGCCTTAAGAGACATGAAGTGGTCTTTGTGGTGTGTGATGTAATTTCCGAGGAGAAAAGAAAAAAACAACAACAAACACAAAGAAAAGCACATTCATAACCATTTAGCTATTTATGCGACTTAACTCCATGAAAGACATCAAAAAAACCTCTTTCAGTTTAGCGTGTCAGTTTGACTAAGAAGCTTTAGCCCATGCATGTCCTCTCCTCCTACTGAAGTGTGCCATTCAATTTTAAGTAATAAAATCCTTCCAAATCCCCTCGAGAAAAACAGCAGCTTAAGTAAGGTTAATGTTCACTATCCTTGCTTCCTCCACTCCGTGCAAGATTATATTGGAGGATGTGAATCATTTCACCATACAAGCCGTGAGACACGAGGACATGAGTGGAAGGGACAGTCGGACATGACCTATATGCATGTAAGCTTTTATCCTTACAGGTACTGTTTGATATACATATCCTGAATTTGCTTTATCAGACAAACGCAGCCAGATCATTAATGTGATAATAGCATAGCATTAAATGGCTTCACAAGTGTGACATGGTGTATTATTGAAAACAAATGTATTGGTCAAATTTACTGTGATTTATCAAGCACAATCAGCCTGTCATGAGTTTTGCATTATCCTCTATGACCCATAGATGTCCTTGTTCAGTAAGTCTTTGTGCTCAGATCCTGTTCTAAAAATAAGTTACTTCTGTTTCAGAGAATAAAATGAAAATAATAAATCAATCTTCTTCAGTAGAGACTACACCAACACAATATCACATGCATGTCTACAAGAAAGACTTCAGCACATGCTTCTCTTTTTCCTTCTCCTCATGTCTCTTTTTCCTTCTCCAAAATGAAAGATTTTTTTTATAAATATAGATGAATATGATTTGTGAGCATTTGGATATATATGTTAGGTATAATTTAAATGGACAGCTTCTCGCCCATGTTGTGTGTATTTCTTGCAGTTCTAAATAAGGATGTGTTGCAGAGGGAAGCCTTTTTGGAAGCTGCAGTGCAGACTCATCTCCTCCATAGCCTCTACAGAGGTTTGAGATACAAGTTGATCCAAGAAAGCACAGACAACGTCTCACTCTGATTCACACATTATGAACAAAAAATGTTTAATCATAATCCCTGGTTTCTGTGTTTTAGATGAATCAACCCTGACTGTCTGTAACAGACTTAACTTGCAGGTATTATTAACTATCATGATTATTCATGATTTTCACTGCAGCAGAGTGCCGTTAAGGTCTTTTTAAATAGGACTTTCTCAACAGTTTCAAACTATTATTGCGTGTGAATAAATGTAAATGCCTCACCAAATGTAAAAGCCTCTTAACAGTTTTAATTGCCCAAAGTCATTATGAAAATACTAAAAACATATTTTTAATGACAAAAGTTAAATGACAAAATTGAGTTTTTAAGCTGGTACTGATCACAAAATCACAACCTGTGGCATCAAACTGTTTGTCACTGCAGATGTCTTTTTTTCAGAAGTCAAGAAATCATTTTTCACCCTCAAATATTCACATTGTATACATATAAAACCTCCGTCAGGGCTAAAATGTTTATAAACCCACATTTAGAGGAGTAAATATGCAGTATGTAAGGCTTTTTGGATCTATGAATCACAAAGGTAAAAGACTGTCAGCTCCGGTGCTGCAGTGCCTAGATCTTAACGAGTGAGGAGACAAGAGGAATGTGGAGCAGACGTGGGTGGTATTTAAAACTACATATAAATAAATAAAAGGTGAAAATAAATAAATAAATCCTACCTACATCACTGAGCTGATAGCTATCTCTTGCGAGATGAATCCAAATGGAGCAAATGGAGGACAAGCTGCTTAATTTTCTTGGTTTAGCCTTGAATCGGTATGTGCCTCTACTCAGCACTGATAGATTGTTATTCCACATATGTTTACGTGTTTTTAACCTGGTAGAATTATCACTGCGCTGAGTGTGATTGCACCTCTGACTCATATGGGTGCATGTTTATGTACAGTGTGTCTCATTCATGCAAAAAAAGTGGTTTTAAGTGGTATCACCCTCAAAGACATTTAAGTTTCCTTCCCTTCATCACTTGAGAGAGAATGGATACTATAAATGTCAGCCATAAAAGAGCACTTTTCATCTTATTATTCAAATTGAGCTTTCAAAAATATAAAAGGACCGAAAAAGTATGGATTGCAAAGCTGCTTTTGCCCGCCACTCCTACAAGGACAGGAAAGAGCCAATTCATTGTTCGTTTCGCAGCAGTTACAGAGATTTTCTCCCTCAGAAGTGGCTAACATCACCTACTACTTCACATGTACAGTTCAAATGAATGTGCAGTCCTGAAAGGCAGTAGTTACAGAAGCTGGTGAAAGAATAACATCCTCCTCATCACTGGGTGGAGAGAGAAGGTTTCATATGAAGTTTCACAGTGACACAACAGAGCAACAATGAGGATCATTTAATAACTTAATACTTCTTCAACTCTTGTCTGCTCCCAGTTCTGATAGTAGGGAAAGTGAATAAATGACTGTTTCTGTTTCTACCTTCCCCTATTTTTTCTTCCCTCTTCCTCCTCCCATTTGTCTTCCCTATATGCAGCCATGATGGACAGGGAGGAGCAGCGAAGGCCCGCTCCACAGACATCGCCCATCCAATGTCTTGACCAGCCTTTCTCCTTTCGTCCACCACCACCCTTCACCCCTCCATCTTGTTTCAGCCAATCCACTCAGTGCGCCATCGTGCCTCTCAATTTCACTCACATCCTTCACTGAGTCACCAATAAATCATTCACCCAACTGGAAGAGATGCAGTCTTATGGAGAACAAGAGAAAACAGAGGATACTGTTGCATTGTTGGCTTTAACAACCATAGAATAATGTCTACTGCAATTAATGCAACTTTTAAAGCAGCTATAATTAATATATCTGTATTAAGAATGGATCACAGGACTATGTGTATGTTAAAGGTGTTGCTCGTAGTGATGAACTATGAATCATTATCTCTTTCTGTTTTAGCATCTTTTAGCTCAGTGTTTTGGTCCCCCAGTCCGAAACTTTACTGTTTTAGATCACTCTCACTGTTCTCATCAGTGTAGTTTAGGCATTTTTTTAAAGCAAAGATACTCTAAAAAAAACCCCAAACAGCAGACAGACAAAATTGGTGACTAGCTCGTGAACATAAAGGAGGATTTAACAGCTAAAGAACCAGACATTCTCCCCAGAATTTGGAGAACAAAAACAGAGCTAAAGTAGAGTGAATACTGGACTTACTACACATATATCAAGTGGCCAGAAACACAAATGAATACTAATGTGCTCTATTGCAGCTGGATGGTAAAACGGGCACCTTTATGCAAGCGAGGTTACCAATTCAGCATGTTTCTGCTGCCCCCAAGTGGCCAATCAGTTATTGCAAGCTTATAGATCTAGGCCTGCACAATCACAATTATGTGAGCTATTGCCAAATACAGAATTTTACTCTCAAAACCAAACCTACTACTGGATAGAACTGTATAAGATAGTTGATGGGGAGTGATGTAGCATTAAGACAGAATTAAGTTCCTGACACTAACACTGACTTCAAGAACAGCATAATGTCACAGAGATGCACTGAGTGAAATCAAGGCCAAATGTATCCAGTGCAGTTATTGATTTAACTGAGATAAATCATTTAATCTTAACTCAAATAATATATCTCCTCAGAAATTTTACTTTCTTTCCTCAAAATGCGTGCCTGTTTATCTCTCTATACTTTTTTGTCTCTGTGTGGCCAACGTAGAACTTTGCCTGCGAGCTTGAGAAGAAAGCGGGCATGTGAAATATTGATCTCACCACCATCATTCGTTCCTGACTGGTCAAACTGACAGCACTACAACCATCCGCGGTCTCCTCTGTCTCAGATAAGGAGCTTCTCTTTTTGGTTGCCTACTTCCTCAGCAGGACAGAATGCAGGGTCAGCAACACAGCAGTGCCCATGGAGTTGGCAGAGACTCAAAGCCTTGCTCAGGGACACTTCTACAGCACTTGGGCTACAGCGGCACATGAACCTTGGTTCTCTAGCCTAAGGACATTTCTCTGTTCACTGTCAATGGGACAAATGGTGTTAGGGTTGCTTTTACTTACAGCAAAGGAGAGCAAACTTACATATTAGAAACATTACAAGGTTCTGTGTATGTAAATCCAGTCAGTGCTCACAATGAACACCGGAGGACCAATCAGGTTCCACCTCTTTACAGTGTTGCCTCACTCCTCTGTGACTGTGGCTAAAAGAAATGTGTTTAATTATCAATGGAAACCTTCAAATGTGTGACTTAATCAGACACATTGCGAATGGCACTGTTACACGCCAACTTTCTTTTCCTTCCTTCTCCCTTTATGTGGATTTGATTGTTTTTAATGGATTATTCATGTCTAGTTGGTTTGTTTTTCTGCTCATTTTGTCGCCTCCTATTTATAAATGTATTTTTGGTTGTAAATTATGTTAGCTCAGTTTTTATTCTTTTTTCTTTACACATGTTGTTATAGTCTCATACATGTGCAAGAAATCAAAACAAAGTTAAAGACCATCTTTTCAATCTTGTTTAGTTTTTGGAGAAAAAAAAAAATTTGAATTGAATCATCATCATTAGCTACCATGCTAGGCAGCTAGCTTGCTAATGTTTGTTAGTAAGAATTATTGTTATTGTTGAAACTCAGTTACTGTGACTACTTCAGAGATGAAGACAACAAACTTTTTTTTAATTAAATAAAGAAAGTACCTTTAGGGAGCTTATTATTTTGACCAATTAAAGAGAACTTCACCAACCAACCACGGATATTGCACATGGAACCTCATAAGTACAAGGTCATAATATAGAAAACACATCAAAAACCCTTTAAACATATAATATCTTAATGAACTGTGTTAATAAAAAATCTTAATGAACCACGTTTTTGTATACTCAGAATTACAGTTTGGAGCAGTCCTGGTGACACTGAATTTAAAATTTCATTGGATTTTTCATAGTAGATTCAATTTTAAACTGGGGCTTAAGGAGAATCCAGACCAACTGACTGTGTCTTTGTGCCAGTGTAAGTTTCCCGGAGTGATATGCACGGAGCTATGCTCTTATTTGTTCAGGTGTGGTGATAGACATCCAGTGAGACGAGAGCAGAACAGGAGAATAATAAACCTTATTCATCCAACTGACACTGGGCTTCTTGGGGATGGGAAATAGTAACCTAAATATAGGAGATGTAGCATGTCATGCTGTTATTCTGTGTAAGCTTACTGAATCATGATTCAGCCACGCTCATTTATGTAGAAAAGTATATTTAGGACAGAGGTCTTCCAAGCAAGTACATAAATATGTTTTGACATTTTTTTAATGAATATTAACTGCTTATACTTTTAATTTGGTTGGAAAATCCTTCCGTAAATATACTTAATGCTCATTCAACAATGCGGTAAAATAAACTAAACCGGATATTTCAGTTATTTAAGCAGCTAAAAGCACCTCAAACAAAAGAAGCCACTTTCTACCTTCCTCTTCCTTCCTGTTACTCATCTTTGTCACTAACAAACCTGCTAATCCTTTGACCTGTGCAGAGCTACGTCAGTCGCTGTGCCGCAGGAATCCAAGGTATTCTCCACGGTACCAGCTGGTGCACCACTTGTGCCTGTTTGATCCTTTGGCAGACTCCCCATCCTGTTTAAAGTGTATTTTTAGGATATTAGAAAAATGTAGAAGTGATGTTGCCCACAGTAATGTTGGATAGATGTGTCATCATGCTTCTGCTAGTTGTCATGTCACTTCTCATTAGTCTCTCCTTAACTGTTTGCAGAGTAAAACAAATGCTTTGGGGGTCAAGGAAAGGATTCGCTTGGTCAAGCTGTGTTGTTTATTTGTGTGGCATGTTCCTGGTTACACCTATGTGGGTGGCCAATATTAGGAAGCTGCAAGCTGAGATAGTTGGTCCCCTAAATATGGAAGAATTTTCTCTCACTTGATTTAGCTGCACGGTTGGTGTTTCAGTTGGTCGGTAAGTGCACCACTTGGCTGAAATATCTCAACAACTGCTGCCACGAAATGGCATCATGGTCCCAGATGATGAAGCCTAATGACTTCAATAATGCCTTGACTTTTCTTCTAGTGCCATCATCATCACCATCAGCATCATCTTCCAAATTTGTCCAATATTTTTGTTTTTAAAACTAAATAAGTTGTACTAAATGTTGTATGTTGTAGGTGTATGCATTCAGTGATTCCTGTAACAAAATGAAAAGTGTACTGCAGTAAATGAAACAACAGGTGAAAGGTTATTGTTCTAACTGAAAGGAAGGAAAAAGAACAATAATACACTAGGGTTAAACATTAAGTTGTTGGTGTGAGTTATTAAGAGAAGCATTACATTTCATTTTGTACTTTACTACTTATATTTATATACTTGGTGTATATATATATATATATATATATATATATATATACATAACTTGGTGACACATGCACCAAACACGCTGAGCTAAAATGATGAACATGCTAAACATTATACCTGCTTGACATCAGCATGTTAGCATTTAGCTCATAGCACCACTGAGCCTAAATTTGGCCTCACAGAACTGCAAGCATGGCTGTAGGCTCTTGTTCAGTACTTTGATTCAAAATCAGCAATGATTTAGTTTTCCAAGTGTGATGTGTTTTTTCCTCGATAGATCCAGCGTCATGTAAATGCTAAATAGTACACATACAGAACAGTCGTGAGGATTATTCCTGACAGGCTGACAACATCAGGTGAAAAATGCTGGAAACCTGCTAAGGTACTAACTATTGGCCATAGTGCGGTGAGTTAGTCAAAACCAAATGCAGATGCGAGGTAATAAAATGGAGACGAGTTGAGTTGAATAGAGTTGAGGCTATCAAAAAGGAATTTGGCTTTTAAAATCCATGAATGTTAAATTATTTTGTGTGAGCTACCCCTGAAACCTTACACAATTGTCACGTCTTTGCACTTCATATGAAATTTGAAAAGTTTGTTATTCAGGAACTACTATTCAATACCAATCTGATCTGGATTGAAACAGGTCTGCAATAATACCTGGCAATCTTATCTGTATCTATCTGCTAATTTTGTACAGTATTGGCGAATGCATGACATCAAGCAGCCTTTCTGTATTCTGTTAGGAAGGATTTGGCAGTGAAGATTAATAGCGAGGTATATCAGTGTCTCTGTATTTTTCTGCTTTCTCTTTCTCTCTCTCCTTCTCAGTATTTCTTTTCTCTTTGTTTTTCTTTGCTCTCTCTCTCTCTCTCTCTCTCTCTCTCTCTCTCTCTCTCTCTCTCTCTCTCTCTCTCTCTCTCTCACACTTGCTGCTTTGCAATTCTTCCTGTGTTCCTGCTGTGGTATTGTGGCACCTCATTCCCGTTACCTGGTGTCACAGTCTTGACTTCCCTTCCCTTTGTTAATCGGCAGTAAACAACATGGCTGTCTGGGGACTCTGCATGGCGTAGGGACATATTTTTACCCTAACAAAAAAAGAGGGGGAAAAAAAAACAAAAAAACAACAACAATACATGATTAAAGATGATGCCGCTCACGCTCCACACTGTGCACAATGATAAAAGGTGCTCAGATATCCCAGTGACAGGTCAAAGCAATGCACACAGCTAATTGATGCTGCCTCAGAATCTCACCGCAGTATAGAAACATTTGGCAGTTTCACACCGTTAGCGTGCATATTTATTCTCCTGGGAGTAATAGAATTCTATTCTGTTACAATACTTATAGTCAAGCCATCACTTCCATTTAGTACCTGCCTTAAAACAATGACAACAAGGTTTGGTATTATGTTTTAATTTCCATGTATTATTGTCATAACCATTCAGTTCAGCAACTATTTTGATTTGCTGGAGGCAATGTGTGTTGTCTAAATCAGCCCCTCTTTTCCAGTTATGTCGACCTCATTTGCAAAACCTGCTATCTGATTTCATGAGATTTTGACATTTGTTATCTTTATTCTGTGTCAATTCAAGGGCAACATCATTTATAAACCCCACAGACACACACACCCGTTGCAGACACAGATTAATAACTTGAGAGAAAAAGGTATTGGTAGTTGAGATTCTAATGGTTTCTCTAATGATTCATGAAAATGGCAGGATCATTCGATACTATCTGCTGAGGTAACACTTCGAATGGAGAAAAGATCTGCAGTTGTCTTGCCACTGTAAAGATGAACATGTTACAGAACAAAATAGAAATATTATCATTCATGGCAAATATACTTTCAGTGTTGTGCATATTGCAGAAAATTATGTTTACATGATGAAATGAAAAGCTGCTCAGGCAAAGATCAACAAAACTCTAATAGTAGACAAAATCTCATAAATCACACAATCATAAGGCGTAATCACAATATAAATATTTTCCTTGCGAGCAAACCCTGCAGCACATCCTTCCCATGAAGCTGACTTACCAGTGTAAAGTGTGCCCATGCAAGCGTGTGCATGTACAGTTTTTTGTGAGAGCCCTTTCAGCTGATTAAATATGTGAATATTTAAAAATGACAATTCTCAGCACAGCTGCAGATAGTCGGCAGGTCTGTTCCTGGGGGACTCGCCAAGCTGTTCCTCCTGCATTCAGCACCACGCGCTGTGCTGCACGAGGAGTCTCCAGCGCCATTGGAGGGGACTCCATTTGTAGAATCTGATATTTCCCTACAAATACAGAGCACTCAGCACGTCCCATGTACCAAAAAGACGATCCCAGAGGGCTGTGGAGTGTTTGGCTTTCAATTAGCTTTGCCCTCCCTCCTCTGGTGCTACCATTTGCCTCTGTTTGATTGCGGCGATCGTGGTGAAGCGGCCTTGGCTAGCTCTGCTGTGATCAAGGCAAACTGGTGACACAGTTAGTCTGAGTTAGTCTACACACAAACATGTAGTTCTTATCAGATCTATTTGAGTGAAATACAAGAGATAATTATTTGTAGAGCATAGGAAGGGTGCACCACATCGACCTGAGAGGTCAGGGACATCCTCTTTCTTCTGAAAGTACACATTTATTTGGCAATATAAAGATGAGTCTATTCCTTTGGAGACAATTTATGTGCTATTCAAACACCTCTGAGCTTACATGACTTCATTTTTTTTTCTATTTAAGTGCTCATCTCTTTCCCTTTTTGCCACTTATTTGCTTGAGCCATAGCAGATACAAGGCATCGTGCCAAGCAGACCTTTGCTGTCTCTTATTATTACTCGTAGAAAAGAAGGGGACCTAGCCCTGAGCACTTCTTTTGTATCTCCAAAGGAAGGAAACAGACAGATGTCATTTACATTACAGCAAATACCATCTGGATGTTTTCTGGTTGAGGATGGCATGGAGAAAGGCTAACCATGTCAGAGCATACATTTTCCACTTCTACACACTGATGTTACCCCACGTGTACTGTAAGCAAAGTGCTACACAGACACAGTAATGCACATAAACAAACATGGACGTGCACAATGAGAGCAATAGATTAGTTAAATTATACTATAGGATTAATTTAAGCACTTTAAATTTGCTAATTTGCTAATGACAGTGTACATGTGTGTCTCTGCAGACAACATTTTTTATTAATAACTGTATTCTGATTCAATATGAAAAGTATTTGTATCGCTTATTTACAACGAATATTAAAATAATATTTTGACATTTTGGGAAATATGCTAATTCACTTTCTTGTTGAGCATCGGTTGAGAAGATCAATACCACACTAATGTCAGTCCAATAAGAAGATGGTTAGCTCAGCACAAAGACTGGAAACAGGGGCAAACAGCAAGCCTGACTCTGTATTAAGGTAACACTATCTGCCTAGCAATAAAACACATTATATTATACAGAATTGTGGTTTATGTGAGGGTTACGTTCTGGACCTACTATTTTTGCATAACAGGAAAGTGTAAGTGAGATTGTTTTCCACCTTCTCATCTAACTTGGGAAGAAAACCAATAAGCTTAATACCCCAAATGTTAAAAAAATGATGAAAATCTTTACCTACACTTCTACACGATGGTGGCCTGATACCCTAACCCCGACTGCTCCACATGGTTTGTTACACAGAAACTGAAACAAGCCCTTAAAATACTTGACAGGTGATTGGATGAACCTATCACCTATCCTGTGCCTATCACCGTCTGTCAAGGGCGAACTCAGATCCCAATCAGATCAAAAAAACATATAATGTTCTCTTACCGGAGAGCAAAAACATGTTTTCCAGTCTTTCAGTGAAGAAATACTCTCCAGTTCTGATATAACTGATGCCAGCAGCATCCATGTGAACCTCTTTATCAGCCGCCATTGTTGTTTTTGAGTCACTTCTCCCACACGTCATCACACATACTTAGCATTAAACCATGAACCCGTAGCTCTTGCTGTAGCTGGCACTAGTTCCTCACAGTGGTTCAGACACAAGCGCATAGCTCAGAGCCTGGCAGGATGGATTCACGGGCAATCTCGTGATTTTGGGATCTCCCAAGTCCAGCTGCCAAGCAAGGTTACTTATACCCCATATCACCTGCTCACTAAAGCTCATTTGCACATGGAGCCTTGATATTTCAGCTAGTGAGTCGGCCCCCTACCTTTGAGGCACACTGGAGCCGTGCTTCAGAGTGCTCGGCTCTCCCACCGCTCACACACACACACACACACACACACACACACACACACACACACACACACACACTCCCTATCTGCAAGCTGACACCCACTCCCCGCACCCCCACACATCGGCCCCTCCACATCAGGCGTGCCCCTGAATCGCCCCACTCACTCACTCCTTGAGTGTATCTTAGAACTCTGCCAACCCCCTGCATCACACTTCAAAACACACACATCCAGGCTGCCGTATCCCCGCACACACACACACACACACACACACACACACACACACACACACACACACACACACACACACACACACACACACACACACAGGGGAGACAAGAGAGAGGAAAGAGGTCAGTGGGTCTCCTCAAACACAAAGAACCTCTTGAGGAGCACTGACTAGTTTACACTGCACTCAATTATCTGTATTTGATTATTGGCTTCTCTGGTGATTGACTTGTAGAGGTGCTGTTGCAGTGCGTTAAGATACTGTACCCTCAGACTCTTTCTTTCAACTCATCTGTTTATATTTTCTTTTGTCTTTGCCAGTATCCATATTATTTCATTTCAGTTTGGGTTTGTCTTATCTTTTCCTGTTTTTCATCTGTTAGCATGTCATTATTACCTAGCAACAACCATCCATTTCACCCCCCCCTCTCTCTAGCTTTACTTCTTTTCATCTGCTTTTTACTGCTTCTTTCTATTTTCCTCCCTCCCTTGCCACCTCTAATATCTGGCACATAATCAGGCACACACTCAAGGAGCTAGTTCTATGTAGAAATATGAAAAGAAAATACATCATAGATAAGGCGTAAGCAGCCTCTGAAATATTCCCCGCACTTACCCACATATATTTCTTTGTCAGTGCATAGTAAAGTGACTCACATAGCACAGTATTGTATAGAATAAGTAAGCTCTTCTTAAACCACACTTATCCAAAAGGATGAATGCACCAAAGAACCTTTTAGTATTAGGGTTTTCATCACCAAGCTATATAACTTTTCATAATGAGCAGGCTGAGCAACATTTAGTCCATCGCTAGGTTGCTATTCTCAAGAGTTTACCCAGGAGTTCCATAGATGACTGATTTTTTCGTTTGTCAGCCTGAGAATAAATGGTGAAAGGGGGATAAAACACTGGGGTAAAAATTTACAGTTCGGAAAACACTATGGTACTATATCTTTATGAAAGCCTATAATGCTTTACCAGCTGCCAGTGCCTAATAGTCTGTAAATCCTGGCCCAACTTAAATTAACTTCAAATCTTCAGTGGGAGGCTGCTTTTTTAATTTGGAATTAAAATATTTAAAAAAAAAGACATATCTTTTTTATTAAACATTGGTTCAAGTTACCATTCAATTATTTTTAGAAAACGTAAAACACTGTAAATGATATGATCAAATTTTAATTATTGAAAGACAATGAATTGAGAACAACACTATGTTTGTATGCTGCAGACATAATAAATGATTGGCAACCCCAGTCAGACATAAATATAATTGAAAATGGAACCCAGAGGCTCATTCACATAAATCCAGCAAATTTCATTCTTCTTACAATGCTATTCTATGATAAGTAAGGGCTAGGCAAAGTGTAGCACATCTTCCTTCTCATGAATTATAATCTATTTGACAGCTAGACACTAACACAGAAAATGGTGTGAATCTGCCAGGTCCTCAGAATATATTCATACCAAATGAAACTGTATTGCTGAAGCATTAGATGGCAGTTAGTGGCCCATGCTTTATTAAAATCCTGCAAAAATGCTGGTAAAAAAATAAATAGAATAAAATTATGCATCTTGCAAGGGAAGAAGTAAAGCTCAACACTCTTTATCTATTATTCATCAACACATAAGGTGTATTTATTTAAATGATTTCTTGAGTTTTGTTTTTCCCATCCATCCATATTTCTGTCCACGCATCCGTCCTGATATCAGTCTGATGCTGTACTGTATGTGCACATATATACTTTTGCTTCACCTTAGTGAGGAGCAAAGTTCATCTAATTAGCTTCAAACCCAGCTGAGCTCCCCTTTGACGGGGGTGTGGCACCATCACAGACACAATATCATCCTCGCTATATTCTGGGGTGGGAAAAAAAAGAGCCACATCACATGCCTGACAGACCAGGCACCCATAGGCTTCCACCCCTACCCCCGTTTTTTCTTGTCTTCTCCACCCTCTGTATGTCTCCGCGTCTGTCACTCTGTCGCTTCCCTTTCTCCCCTCCAAGTCCCTTCTTCCTTCCTTTTCCTCCCTCTCTTCTTGTCACCTGCCTTCACCGCCTACACAGCAGTCGGCTGTACATAGCAGCACCAAGATAACACCGAGGCCCGGACAGTCAGACACCTCATTTATCAGCTCATAGTTATTCGCTGTAAAGCCACAGCAATCCTGCAACAGGCTTTTGACAACAGGCTACTTGATCAGCTTGCACAAATTAGGATATGAAATCTGCTGGAAAGTCATCACGACTTAGAAAAAGTGTTTTGGCTTTTAAATAAATGTACAGAAACAAAGATATTTACACCCCCACTCATAAGTGTGACTCAGCTGCAAGATACATGTGATATGTTTTAGAGAAAGGACAAATATGCTGTTCTTTGATGCCTTTCTATGCATGCATATCAGTATTCAAAGTAATTTACCAATGCATCACGTCCATACTGCTGCAGTAAAGAAATGTTAATGCATCTCTTTGCTTTTGATATTAGGATTCGAAAGCAAGAGGAATGGTGGAAAACATACGTGGAAAACAAAGGATGTTGGAAAATCAAACAATCGAATTTCTGTTCCTCCATCACAATATTCTCTTGATATTCAAATAAAGCTATTAGTTATTAGGGAGATGTTACCATCCACTCCTCACTAGAGATGTACATGCTGCAATCTATCAGTATGCAAATATTTCAGTTCAGAGGACCCATAGTGTCATTACTGTAACCTCTTATGTAAAGAGTGTTACCTGTGTGAAGAAGAGTTCGTTTCTGATATTCTACTCCATGGAATAATGAAGTTGGGCGGCTGTGCAATTACTGGTAATAATATGTGTAGGGATAATGTATGCTGTTTCAAATCAACCTCTCTAATATGTTGCTAAATTGATCCAAATTCACACAACATTATTAAAATTTGTGCTGCACTTGCTGTCTTCAAAATGCTTTTATTTTTCTAGAGGGATGGATGCAGGACTACATCTTTATCTTTTTTGATGAGTTGAGTTTGTCTCTGATGATCTTTCATAAAGAAAACATTATATAAAGATCACTTATCCAGTCATACTTAAATACACACTACAACTACCACAGCAATATTATCTTATATGACCTGTTTTCAGACATGATGGTATGGTATGGTACACATTAAAGGGCCATTTCAACCAAATTAAAGAGTATGTGTGCTGAGGTTTCAGTTCCAATTAATTACAGTTGTTTTCTGCAGATTCTGCAAGTTATTCACAGTAACAGGGACCTTGTTTCTGAAAAGACAATTTGCTGCGAGATGAAATATTATTTTTACATTTTTTGAACACCACAAATGTAATTTTTCAAGTGTAAAATGTCCTGCTTAGTATATCTCTTAAAAAATATATATCTCTAAAAATGTTATGCTTTTATTATCAATATTGTTATTGGATATAAAACTCAGAAATATACATATAAAAAATTGATTTTCAGGATACTTGGAAAACAACAGGTAACGTATATTCACATATGCACATGCATTTACGTACCAGGAGATAAACATAACTTTTATTTGTTTACAAGATCACTCAATGGGGCACCTTTGAATTACATATCAAGTCGTGAAGATTTGGTTTTGTGCAGAATTTTCAAACTGTCCAGTGAAACCCATGTATCCAAACTATCTACTTTTGATGGAATAAGAAAAACATCTGGGCTTTAAACTAAATGACAATGCATTTTTTAGACAATTAAGCACAGTAATGGCAGACTGGCCAGTAATGAATACAAATATGGATATAAATGAATGTAAATACAGTGAATGGCTATCATAAATGGTATCAAAATGGGGTTTGATTTCATGAAATACTTAAGGAGTATAACTTTAAGATATGTGATAAGCTTTAAGTTCCACAACCGGGCATTTAATCTTTAATCTTCACTGTATCGGCAAAATTAAAAATGACCAATTTCTGACAGCTACTTCCAGCAGGAGGTACATTTAATGTGAGTGAATTACTCTTTCATTTATGTGGATTTGATGTAGCTGCTGAGTTTCTAATTCCCTGAAGACTTGGTTTGAATGTTTGAATGCGGTTACACTTTTTATGTTTGGTTCTATTGAGAATTAATGTTATTGTCAGGTGTAACTGTGTTGAATTGGCCTTAATGCAGCATCAAGCCAACCTCAAACAGCCCCAAATAAACCAGGACACATTTAGTCCTCTATGTTTGGTGACAGATTGGTTAAAGAGGAGGTACCTGCACCCAACACAGACTCAGGGTGGTTCCGCAGAGCCACCCTGACGCCCTCAGTCATCTGAGTCGACTTCTCCCACATTCACAGTCCCACCCTCTGCCTCACCGCCTTGTCCATCCATCCATCTGATTGACAGGTTATGAGCCAATCCCTACATAAATGACTCTGACACACTAGGAATCTAGACCAGCTGGGTTCAATCAATCTCACTTAAACTATTCTCCATCGCAACCACACGCTCTAATACTGAGACAGCAGAGAGGGCAGTTCCACGGTAATATTATCAAATCTTTTCTGGGGGGATGGGGTGATCACTCTCCTGTAGAATAAAGGGGAAGTGGATGGGAGGGAGGATTTATACGTGAGGAGGAAAGAGAAGAGAAAGGTAATGGTGCCTTTTTATTTTTGTGTTTGGATAGTGAAAGCAATCATGGACAAGTTAGG
This sequence comes from Dicentrarchus labrax, assembly GCF_905237075.1. Classification (NCBI taxonomy): domain Eukaryota; kingdom Metazoa; phylum Chordata; class Actinopteri; family Moronidae; genus Dicentrarchus; species Dicentrarchus labrax. The sequence goes on along the minus strand of NW_026136709.1, from coordinate 12,315,510 downwards.
AAAAAAAGGGGGATACAGTAGGTACAGTGTCAGACATCAGTTAGGTATGAGGAAAAACTCATAACAGCAGCTATGATTCTGTTAATAGGGGTGATAAAACTGAGCGGACACAACAATCTGTGTTTGGGCTGAGCAATCTGGCATTGTGATACCCCTAAGGCTGCTGTCATAACAAACATTGTGAGGACAAACACTTGTAAAGAGTCACTCAGATTGTATTGACATTGCTTCCTCTGTGGAGGGTTGGCTCCCTTTGTTCCAGGTCTGGTGTCATGGGGAAAGTAAATTTACCCACAAACCCTCAGTGGTGAACAAGTGAACTTTCATTATTGCCGATTCTGTCGACCCACAAATAACTTCACACAAGAGACAGAATGATTGATACTCTTCATCATCTCTGCCTCCCTCCCCAACCCCCCTAATTCAATTCCAAATAACTGCGAAGCTGTGTCACCCATACCAAGGAACTCACCAATGGAGCAACACTATTGATCCACAAACACCACAGAACCTTGTGCATTTTTTTCAGACCAAATGAAAGAGAGAGAGAGAAAAAAAAAACAGACCTCCATCCTTGCAATCGTTTCGCGAAGCTAAAAAACAGAACGGGATCGGGAGTACAGTGTTAACATCTGAGTAGGGAATTGGCACACATGTATCTTGCGTTTCACGTTTCATGAAGGAAACATCATTCCAGATAAATGTTTTTAATTTCAGCCTCTCATTATAATGAATCTGACCGCCCCCTTCACGGCACACACACACGCACAACTTCCCAGCCTTCATTGCACTGTCCTTTTCCTGAGGTTACTACCAGTCAGCATCCTTCTCCACTCCTGAATAGTCATCATTTTTGTAGCCACAGTGGTATAATCGGCCCCGATCAGGAAGCCCCCGGACTCTGAACGAAGCACTTTTATGCAAAGAAGCCCGACAGCAACAGTCTCATCTTTCTGTTTTCAGGACGGAAGGGGAGGGGGGGGAGGGGGGCACAACAGCATTGATGGTTGCTCACAGACCCTCTAGTCTGTGTACATTTCAGTAGGGCTTCAAATTTATCACATCAAAGACCCAGCAAATTGCTACATAATTCAGTTTAGAAAGATTCTGCCAAGGCTGCACAAAAAAAGGTGAGAGGAAAAAAAATACTTTCTTAATTTTGCGAGAAAATGAAGCATTTATCACATAAGAATATTCAAGGCGTTTTTTTTTTTTTGTTCATGAGAACAAAAGTTTTTAGTGTTTAGGGCAATTTCTGATTCAGTTTTGCCTCCCCTCGGCGTGTTGACCAACTGATTTCATTTGCTGCTCAGTGGAGATGACAGTTCCCACGATGCTTTGCTCAAACAGCTTAGCTCAGCAACCAGGAAAAAACGAGCCGCGACTCCAAGGACACACCCAGGAATACAACATCTGGCTTAGTCTCGGTTTCCTTATCTGTCCCATCGTATTCATCCACACAGACATTCACCCTGCAATTTAGACTTTGTTTTTGAATTCAATCTCCCCTGACATTTGGGTACAAACTTAGTTTATGATGGAGCCGTATGTGATTTAATATTACCGGATGATATAATGCATTTAACAATGCACCCGGGTAAATATTATCAGTGAGGAATGGCTCATAAAGTGTCATCAGTCTGCGGTAGGGACGCACAAGTGTGAGATTAGGTGACGTCAGAGATGAGTAACTGACCTGATTAGACCACTCTGATAAACACTGAGAGGATTGTCTCTCATACTCACCTCCTCTCTCTACCTTGCATCTCCTCGCTTGTTAGCTGCCTGAATGGCACTGCATGAGAACATTTGCTTACATTTGAAATCATCCCCACCTTCACACAGATTGAATTAGTGCCAGAAGAAAAAAATAGCTTGACAGAAACAACAGATGCACTGCATTTTCACACAGCCCTTCTGGATTCATCTAATTTCTAACCTCTGTGTTTGTACATCCCACCATCTCTTAATGCCCCTAACATACTGTAGGATGAGGGTGAATGTTAATGAAAAATACATTATTCATATTCCCACAAAGCCATCTAAGAGTGCGGTTCCTGTGCCAGGATGCCTCACCCGTGCACAGAAAGCCAAAGAAAGACAAAGCACGCCTACACAATTTATTATCAGTTTTATTGATTTTCTCTTTTTTGGGTTGGGTGAGGATGTCTGCAACTATATTGTACCCAGAATCTATTTTTTCCACTTCCAAAATAAGTTATGTGTAGCAAGTCAAAAGCCTGACTTAGGCAGCCAATGTTTTTCCACCTTTTTTTTTTTTTTTATAAAAAGGATGCACTTGAATAACAATGAGGAAGAAATGACGACAGCGAGGATTCAAATTTAAAAATGTAGCGCAGAGAAACAAAAGAGAAAAAAAAAATTACCTGCTTCCATCTCAATATGATTTATGACTTAGCTGGAGAATTACATGTAATGATTCAGCATGTTGATCAAGGGTTTGTACAACAGTACGTGATCCAGAAATATTGCAGTGAAACTGAGAATAGACAGCAATGCAGATCAATTACTCCACAGCTCCACATTGTGCATTCTGGCATTCTACCTGCGGCTACGGACTTTACCCTCACTACATCACAGTAAAATCACCCCATCGCTCTTGACAACAAGCAACAAAAATATGCATTCCAGTCAGATACACTTTACCCACTCTTACTGTCTTAAAAAATAAAAAATAAAATCAATTCTGCGCATTTTCAAAGACATCACAGAAGGAGAGGGGAGTTTTTCAGCCTCTGTCAAGGCCCACCAAGACATATAAATAATTAAGCAGTGACTTGGTCACAAGGTGCTGTATCTACAAAATGAGCAATTACTTTCTTCCTCCTGGGATGGGGGCCCATTTATGGCGTTGGGTCAAAGGGGAAGACAAGCTCCACAGGGCAAACTAGCATCAAATCTCTCCATTACTGATTTATCATATACAGCTCGGGCTGATATGAGACTGGGAAACCTTTGTATGGACAATGTGATGTTATTACACATAGCCATGGGCATCCATCATAAGACTATACAGACAAGTCCACAGACATATAATGTTCTTCATGATATATCCAAGAATTGTTTTCTGGTTATGGACCTAAAACATAGTTGATCCTTGATGTCAAGTAATCTTTAATTTTTGGGGTTTTTTTTGAGGCAGTTACTCTAAAAGGGGACTGGTCAACAATGTGGGCCAATGACTGTTCACCGCCCTCTTTTTTTTCCCCCATCTCTTTTATTTTGACACTCAACACAACTGATTACAGGTAGGGGCTGGAAAAGGTCACTTGTTTGTCTCTGGTGAGCAGAGTTGATGGAGAGGAATGACATTTACATTTGGACAGGTCAAAGCAATAGAGGCGAGGCTGATTTTAGATCACCAAAACCCACTCATTAACAAGTGTGTTAAAGGTTTTCAGTGGATAATTCTTTAATTCACCAGGATTATGGTGTTTGCTTTGAGTAAAGGGAGTTAAGTGAGTAAAAGGATAGCGTTGGAAAAAGTGTCACTCAGTTCCCACTGTCGCCAAAACAAGCCCAGAAAACAAAGATAACCTCTTTCTAAGTGGGTTAGACCTGGAAATGCAAACACAGCTATAATGTTACATAAATGTTTGCACGAATCCAGCGCCTAAAATGGGGGAAAAGTAATCCAGACATATGGTGCTATTTAATCCATCTTGTTATAGCAAACCTTGTAAAATCTGGCATCTGTTTCTTTAATAGGCTTAAGGAGGAAAGACCTTGCCCCAACCATATCCACCCACCTCCCTCTACTAACCTCAGGTGTTTTGTGCATGTCAATGTGTCTGCAGCGACAACGATCTGCTCCCTTAATCAGAAGCAAATCTTGTTTTCAATAATTAGCTGACAGACAAAAAGGAGAGAAACCTCATTTTCCTACGAGACTCAACGCTGCTGCACGATCAATATAATGAATGTCTAATGGCAAGCCTGTTTGGCTCTGCCAGGAAGACGTTAATGTGGAATTAAAAACATGTCAGACCTATCACATGTTCTGGTCCCCCCCCCTTTAAATCCATATCAGCTGTCAGGAATCGCATTAATAAACATACTCGGCAGAGATGTTAAGTGATGTGCGCTAAACAATTCAAAGGGGAGTTTTATAAATCATATTTCTTGTGAATATTCTTATATGTCAAATCACATAAATGCCAACTGAAGAAGAATGAAACCACTGCAGGCTAAATTTTGGGATAATTTAGCTTTATAGTTCCAAAGAATTTATATAAAAGGAAACATGATGCCTACTGACGATCATCTTTTGCACACCAAAAAATATGTTCACTGACTTTTATTGACATTGAGTTCTTATGATATTCAGTGCTTGTTCTCTCACTGTTGTTGTTTGGATCTTTATTCCATTCAATGCCACACTATCTATTGCACTTTTGCCCGTGATGACAATGCTGAGTGTAGATAACCCACAGTGACAGAAAGCCCTGGAATCCAGTGTGTGCGACAGATTGTAAATGCTTATGCATCTTTGGGGGATATCAGCTTCTGATTAATGCAGTCGTCTCACAGCGTGCTGACAGGAGTATATTGGGCCCGGAGTCGACATCCAGGAAAAGCAGTAGTGATAAAGAACTAATTAAAGGTGGTAAAAGGTGAATATGATTTTGGGGATCTGTCAGTAATTGGGCACATGAAAGATACTGGCAGGGTGCAGAAGCCGGCGCTGCTCTCCCTTATTAAGCTCTAATGTGAAAGTTAATGTATTTCAAGCTGGTGCCCAGACGCCTGGAGGAGGGCTGTGGCATGGCCTCCTATGCCCCTCACAGGGTGGGAGCCCCACAGGGCTGTTTGTAAGTGCTACGAACATTGCTTCCCCTCCTTAGTTTTAATTCAGAGCAACAGCTCAGAGAGACAAAGACCAAGTTCACAGGAAATCGATTGCAGTGAAGTGTTCTGCAACAAAGAGCTGAAAACACTCAGGATATTTTTGGAAATACGCTTATTTACTTTAAAATACTCATACTTTCATTTGGCTAGAGCTGGCAGGTGGTTACTGTAGCTTAGAACAAAGAAGCAAAGGAAACAGATATTCTCTGTCCAGAGGTAAAATAATCTTTCCACCAGCGTCTCTAATATCTTGTTTTTCCATTACACAAAAATAACCAACAAAACAGCCTAAATAGAGAAAGAAAACATAAGTCAAAATATATAATAATATGTAAGCCTATAACCCTGAGAGTAATGATACTGGCTTCTATAACATGTGATTAGTGATTCAAGTCAAAGATCTGACTTTAAAACCCCCCAAAACAAATATTTCATTCCTTTATTAGACAACACCAGCAGAGAGATGACCAGAAAGGTCGGAGGGAGAGATGAAACAAAGGTCCCCAGCCAGATTCGAAACCATGGTTAGTATCTTAAAAGCACTTGGCCATGGGGGCATCCCAGGACTGACTTATCTCACTGAAAATGTTCTCATATCACATAATCATCCACAACTAATTGGAAGTAGTGGGAATACACTGACTGCATGTACCACTTGTTTACCACCTGGGTTGAACTACTATACTGACACCTTCTGTCCCATTGGCTGCATCTTCCATTCCCATTGGGGAAGTCTGTATTGGAGGTGCCATGAGGTTTGATGTAAGGGTTCTGTAAATATCGCATATACTATATACCATCTAGGCTTACAGTATTCCAATTGTAATAAAAACAGCTGCATTGTAGCTGATTAAAATTCACCAGTGATAGCAGAATATTTGTGCATCATGCTGCAGCAGCACGAAAGTCTCTAATATAAAAATCTATTGCCTAATTAACTGTCGTGCTTGAATTAATGAAGTGAGCTGAAAAAATATCTTTAAAGAGGCAACGCACCATTCAGACTTTAAAGGGAAATAACATGTATGGTAACCTTTTATCAGACATACTTTGCTCCGATTTACTATGTTTTATTGCTCCTGTCCATCAGAGAACCAGGTGTAGTGCTTGTTAAAGCTATGAAAAGTGGACTGTTATTCTCTGTTGAGTTTCAGTGAATCTTTCTCTATATAATTTGTGCTGCAGTGACTATCTTTCTTTACTAAAAACAGCAGAATTGTGGCCCAGGTTAATGCATAGAGGCAGGGCTGTGTTTGCCTTAATTGAAGCTGAGACTATTGAGGCTAATGGCAGCTTTTATGGGTTCTGGAAATGCCCTCAAGTCTTTTTAGCGTTTTCTCTTTTTTCCCCATTGTGGTTTATTTTTACTATTCACTTACCCAGACACAGATAGTAAGTTTACAAAGTTTCAGAGGATTCATTTATTGTTTAATCGCTCCCTGAGGAGAAAGGTGCCACCATGGATCTTATCGGCTCTTGCATAATGAGTAAAAATGATGGAGCTGGGCTGGATCCTGCAAAGGTCACACAATCACACCCTTTTACAGAAACAAATGGAATTAATGAAAGCAGTTTGTCTGGAACCCCTTGACTCCCATTCCTATCCTTTATGTTGCACTCCTTTAACCCATCTCTCTGTCTTTGTGACACGCTGCATTCACTGTCAAAGTCTCTCTTCACCAGGTCCTCTAACTGTGCAACTTTAAGATCACAGTGAGCACATTGCCACATTTAGAAGCTGTTTCAGCAGTGTCTCTGTCCCTCTTTCACAGCTTAGTTTCATAAAATCATTTTAATAAAGCCAGACATCATCTTGGGAGGGAGAAAAAAATGAAATTAATGGTTTTTGTATACAAGGAAACAAAAGATAACAATAAAACGTACCACGGAAATGGAACATGATTGGATTATTTCTTGCAAATGTATTCTCAGAGTGGGGTAAGATATTGCAGCCTCTAATATAAACAAGAATTCAGCAAAGTTTGAACTGCTGCGTGTCTCACTGCAGATGGTAAAGAACAAAAGGTAGCAAACTGCTTTGAGGCAGTGGAGAGGGCACAACAGCTTAAACATTGTCTTTCCTGCCCAAAGTTTTTTATCTTTATGTACTGCATTCTTAAAGGTGGAGAAAACAAGGCCCAGGGAGGTGTCTGACATGGATAGTGAGCACATCAGGGTCGCACAGAGACTCACAATTCAGTGCTTATCAAATTTCCCTCTGGTCCAGCATGAAAAGAATGTACACCTAGCGTAGCGTGAGTTTTTCTTAGCATGCGGTAGCCTTCCTCTGCAGATCAAAAGACTTTCTCCAAGCCCGGACAGAGGGACAGAGGGAAGCCTCGAGGCCATGCCACCCTCAAGCTGTTTGCTAGATGGGAATCAGATACTGAGGTTTTCTCAATGGACTCTGCACTGTTATCATCCATGCACAATGAATATGTGCTGTCATAGAGAGGATTATTTCAACTGAGAAAGGGAGGATATCTGAGTGAAGGTTTTTCACTGGGTGTTTACAAAAGATATGAAAAAAAGAGAAAGCCTAACGACTCTAAAGAGTTGAATCATCCAGTCGATATTCTGGGATTTCACCTGGGGGTCCTCCGCCGTTGTGTTTTGCACTACTGACTCACAGTATGTGTATGGAACACTGCTAAGTTTAGACTTGTGTATGTTTTCTCCACAAACGAATCTACTTCGTAATTGGCAGATGCAAGGGGTGAAATATTGACTGTGTTTGTGTGCGTGTGTGTGTTTGCGGGTGTGCAAATGTATTTTGTGTGCGAGTGTCTATGTGTGTGCCTCTGTGTGTTTAGTTTTGGCTGCCATCCTGGTTTCATCTCAGTGTGCTACCAAGGAGACATAAGCCACTTCCATCTGCCTCGTGTTCCAAGTTTCTTTGTGTTCCTAATAAAAGACAGGAAGTTGAATTTGAATCAAATTTTTATCACCACACCGGTCTCTAATTAAAGGATAAAGGCGGCATAAGAAGAGAACTTTTTCTCAACTTCACTGACTGACATTGATCATGCTAGAACAGAACTGGAAAACATTGACATACTGTATTAGCATACAGATGTGAGTCAAATAAGACACGACATAAATAAGATTTGACATCTTATTTTGTAGTGTTTATGTCCTGTGCAAGATTTTTGCACAAGATTTGTGTTGCTGTTATAATCTTAGTGTTTGTGTCATAGATACATCTGTCCTGCAAAAGTGGTGAAACTGATTGTAACTGCAAGTATGTGCGGTCCATGAACCTGAGGGTAGGATAGGATGGCACGAGATGAGATTGACAGATGAGGAGTGAAGCACAGCAGCCATTGTGTAAACATCTAGCTGATCTATACATATCCTGTGCTTAAAGGGGAACTCCAGTGATTTTACATATCAAAGTCTGTTTACGGGTCTAGTACTATTGCATTTGTGAAAATAGTTGTATAAAGCCCTTTGTGTCTCCAGAAGAGGCTGCGCATAATCTCATAAACTGCCCACTCGAGGTAACGGCAGTTGGGGCTGAAAACCACAGATTTAAAGAAAAAAATTATCTGGGGGTGTTGATTTAGAAAGAAAGGATCTTACCAAACCTCTGTAGCCCGCTCCTCATCCCCTTGAGGCTAGCAGCTTGAGGCTACATTAGCTGCTACTAACACACTCGAGTCTCCGACTGAACTGTCGGCAGTTGAATGGCATTGTGGGTAATGTAGCCTCCAGGTTTTGACAAGCAAGAAAAATGCACGAAATGAAAAAAAAGATTTCTATGGTTCCCACAACACCATAGCTGTCATCAGATTTTGATTGACATGCTGCAAAACTCTGATTTGTGCACTGAAGCTCATAACACCAGCCTTTAAGACAATAAACCAAATCACACAGACAAAAACTCAGATATAGAAATCTCTCATGTTAGATTACCAAAACTACAGTAGCTTGGGCAAAAACCTTTGTGTTAACATAGGATCCCATTGCTCATAATGATAAGTTGATTGAGGTATTTTTTGGTGGTTAACAAGAAACAAGGCAGCTGTGAGACGTGTTAATATTAAAAATGTAAGGGTATGAACCCCTGGTGGTGATGGTGTGTTTCCTATAACTCAGATAACTTCACTTCTGGCCAGTTGCTGTAAACCGACTTACTGTTACTAGAATGGCTGTAGGTGGAGCTGTCTCCCAGAACAGGGTTTAGTCAAAATATGCAGTCACCATTCTGTGGTTATTTCCCTCTCAAAGCACTGAAGGAACAGAATGGGTCACTGATCAGATAAACAAACAAAAATAAAATGGATAAAGTCAAGGTTCAGGTTTGGGTCTGTCTAATTAAGAGCCTTGTCGGCGTGACGATGTACGACTACTTGGGCATTGAAAAATATGCTCAAGAAAGTGATTTCTGCACTTACATTTCAGTTCTGATATTGCTTGATGGAATCTTATCTTAGTATGCTATAATGTTCTTATCATTTTATATACCTGGCTGAGCAAACAACTAAACCATCACTGGCGTCATCAACATTAAGACAACTTTCCTCACTGTCTGTCTACACCAATATTCAACAGTCACACTGGGAGAAATCTATTTGAAAAAATGACTGAGAGCAGGAATATTCAAAATCAAAGCGAAGTAAATGAGACAGGTGCACTGGCTGTTACAGAGTGCTATCTAACAGTGTAATGGTATTTTAGGGTGGAAGAAGTGGGGCAGTGATCACTACAGTAAAAGAGGCCTATTATAAAAAAAGATTGCTGATAAAATCCCTATATCCACTGGGAATATTGGGATAAGGGGAGGTGAAAGCATTTATTGAATTTAACAGCAAGCAGCAAAAAAGGGGTTTAAGGCTGTAAAGGGCCATTTGTAGCACTGATAAATATTTTTAAAGCTGAAGTGATTGACGGCTACAGTTTTGGACCGTTACAGACGACTGCAAATATAGAAATACTTGGCTGACTGTTTTGTTGGCCAGGTATCATGTGGCAAGTATGGTACATATTGACTTTAGAAAAAAAGAAGTGCTAATTGGACTTAAATCCATCTCAAATATGGCCTTTGAAATTTTTGGAAATGTCACCACAGTTCCTCACTCAGTCCAAATTTCACAAAATTTGGCAGGCACGTCTGAAATGCTTTCCAAGACGCTATTGCCATGTTTGGTGCTGATTTTCAAAAAGCATGCATGTCATTTTACAATCAACATTGGTAAGGATCAAAATTGGTTTGAGTGTTCTGGCATCTTGGGGGCCCCCTGCTGTTGTGAAGATATCACTGCAGGCTCACTCTTTCACCTGAACTGAATAGGCACCAACTTCTGGCCAGTTTTGTGTTAGGCCATAACCATTCCCACACAACGTTTTGATGTATACGCCAACCAAGTCACAGTCTGTCCCATATGCAAGAAATTGTCTTTTAAGAAATTTCTGAGCAGCTAATTGGTGCTTCACTTGGGAAATGTTACCAAATGTGCACTTAGCTGGTTCTGGGAGGCTACTTTAACCGGTTGGCAACAACAGAAGGAGGCACCACGCAGTGGCCCTGGGTGTGGATTTACATGTGAAACATTCTACCTTACAATGCAATGCATTCGGTGTGAGTTTAGTATAAAGCACATGCATTTCACTTGGATGACGCTATTGAATGTTGTTAGCATGTTCAATTAGCATTAGCATATTTCCGTTCACATACCCTACAGTGGCGGAGCAACACTGACACACATTTTTGTTAATTAACACTAAACACAAAGTAGAGCTGAGTCTGGAATGCCATTAGTTTTTTATAGGTATCTGGCCATAAACTGAAGTACTGGGCTACAAGGCATCACCAAAGATATTACAATTTATTCTCAGACATTACAATGTCCGTACAAAATTTCACCGCAATCCATCAAAAAGTTGTCTTTTGACATTTCACTAAAGCAAAAAATGTCAACTTGCTGGTGGCACATGGGTAAAGTCATGAGGTCACATAAGTCAGTAGGATTCATCCTTCAGGGATCATGAATGTCTGCACAAAATTTCACCAAATTCCTTTCAGTCATTCTTGAGATATTTCAGTCTGGACAAAAGTGGTGGACTGACTAACACTGCAAACACTAGGGCAATGCCACTAGTATGGCTAAAACTCAACTGACTAGTATAAGACAATGTGGAAGATTGATACTAAATAAGCAATGTGACTGGGTTTCAGTAGAATACTGTTGTTTTTCAGTTTTCAGGTAATCATCTTTATTCCAACTATGTATTTATGTTTTGTGGCAAGGTTAATATAAATGAAACAAAAGTTATCTTATGTGGTCACTGGTGAGTAAATATCTGAAACAAAAGGCAAACAATATAACAAATATGCCCTGTAAGTGGCCAATAGTGGCCAAAACCCATGGAGCAATTGATTTGACAGTCGTAATACAAACTGTATTATAGAAAATGCTACATGTCAATGATAGAACAGCACAGTGATAGACCTGCAGCTGCAGATGAAATGGTGCCTGACATATTGCCATTTGAAAAATTGCCAATTTTCCCTGGTGGTGGTGTTACTCAGTGTGACCAAATGTGGTCTGACAGACTTCGAGGGCCAGAAGGTCTTTTGTTGTCTCAGTAAAGCCAGTAGGGAAGTGAGCTCTTGTGAGTCTTTGTACAATCAGCTGATGATGAGCACACTGTTCCACACAATGGCCCTGTTAGCACAATAGCCATCCAACTCATTAAAATGTTGGAGAAATGGTGCCTTTCAGGTTTGGATGTTTCAACAGTATAAGGTGATTCTGTTAGTCAGGGAGACAGTTTATATAACTTCAAATCTATTCAAACCCAGACTTCAGAAAGAAAACAAAAGCTCTTATATGGAGGAATTGTAATTACACCAAAGTGAAATTAAATATATGGCAAAGGAGGCCCAACTGGTTTATATAAAATAATTAGACAACATCGCAAAGACAAGAGACATTTTACTTTGCACTTCAACATGGTTAATGCTATTATGGGGGAGTAGCTTTATCACAGATCCCATAACACCACAGGGAGTGTTTCCATGTTTTAATCAGGTGCTAAGTGGCTACAGCTCAACAGTGCATGCCTGTACCTGGAAAGAGACTTGGCTGCTGTCTAATGAGGAATCACATTTAGCTCTGCCTCCGAGTGTGAATATCAAACACAACTCAAAGAATCTCTCTTTACTTCTTCTTCTTCTCCTTCTTCTCATCACCCGTTCCATGTTCAAGCCCGAAGGTTTTAATTTCTGATGATGGTAGAAGACAGACAGGGATGGAGCCTGGTAAAGACTCGTGTGTACTGTTAAGTGTGTGTGTGTGTGTGTGTGTGTGTGTGTGTGTGTATAACAGCTTCAGCAACATCTTCGCTCATCATGTAAATGTTCCGATTAGCCGTTTGCGGTTGTTTTGACAGTTTGAAAATGAGAGCAGCAACCAAACAATTATTCCATGCTTGTGTTGGAGAAATGAAATTAGATTGGTGTTAAAAGGGGTTTTTCCCCCTCAGCAAGTACAAGTATATGTAGCCTCTTCCATTAATCATCATTAATCATGGATCTTAACACAGCCCATTTACAAGTCTGTATTTGTGTCAGTGTCCACATTAGAAATTATGAACTGGGGAACATCTTGGAAAATATGGACATTGGAAAAAAGTATGGTTAAATTAGGTTTGGTGTGATGATGCAAATGAAATTTAAATTGACAGGATAAATGTTAATGTGTAATGTTAAATGTTTTTGGAAAAAATATAAGCTACTAATGCATTAATGTGTTGCTTTTGTATTTCAATTAATTTAAAGCATATGGGTGGTTTAGAAATATATCATACATATGCAAAAACTGAAATAAAATGTAAAAATATAACATTTCTTGTAGAATATGGAACACAATGCTTGTATTAATACACCACAAAAACCTCTTACATAATATTGAACACATTAAAATGGGATTTTCAGTACTCTATTACTAAAATATCAAAATAACTGGGTGCTTTCCGTCAGTGATATCTCCATTTCATAATCTTGTTTTTTCTACCTGTGTTGCAACAGATAATTGTGCAGATTCCGGGTAACCTTTACTAAACAGCTATGTGTTCAGTAATGATGATGTCGACACAATAACCTCTGCTGATACGCAGGCCAGATGGCCAGCCAAGTTGCCCTTTCAGAACCCTGCTATGCTCAGTGAGGGATGGTGACAGCCTGTGTGTGTATGTGTGTGTGTGTGTGTGTGTGTGTGTGTGTGTGTGTGTGTGTGTGTGTGTGTATTTGCATGTGCAACTGCATATGTATGAGTTTACACTACAAATGCAATTAAGTCATTCTTTTAAAATCTACAGTAGAATAATGCAATGCCTCATCATATTGCTATTTAAAGGATAAGCTTGGTGTTATTGTATATTTTAAGGTTTGTCAACAAATCCTATGAAAATACCAAAATCAACAATGAGGTCTGTTCCTCACTAACCAATCTGTAGTCTGTAGCACTCAGCTCCAAGCCCATTTATGCCTGCTTAAGGTGTAAGTATTTACAAATTGGACACTGATATATATAGTTTCAGTTTTTTTTAAATGCCAAGAAATTTCCTAAAACATGTGGGCAGTTTTTGGCAAGCTTTACTTGAACAGGATTACACTCAAACAGGTTCAATAATCTGCATTTGTTGGAATTAATTAATTAAAGGAATAGAAAATATTTTTATGATACCACTTTGCTGTCACCAGTTGGACAAGACTGCAGAAACTGGCAACTCTTGCCACAGTGCAATGTCATTAAACAATCGCCACAAATATTTGATTAGCCAACACGCATTGTGGTGATTGCTGCAATTAAAACCAAAATTATTGTGACTGTGATAGCGCTCCAATACGTTCCGATATGCCTTTTAAACTAATGGATCTGTTCAAACTATTCAAACTCAAACTGGATTGCATTTCATGTCTCAATGGCACCTTAAACAACACATCCACACCAACGCGGCCCCTTGCAGTGTTTTAACAAAGCGTTGTTTTAGTCCAATAATAGTGAGCACTGTGTATGTAGAATTGACTCACAATAAACTACAGTGTCCTTTGTCATTGTGATGAAAGTGTTGTTAATGTGTTTATAATAGTTTTTGGACAACAGTAGCAAGACACAGAGACACAGAGCAATATATTACAGTAGCCTATATCAGACAGTACTTGACAAAAGGGTCAGTTCATCTAAAAGATTTAATGTGGATATAATGGAATGATCCAATTCTGTGGTGAACATACACTGAAAAAAATTATAAACGCAACACTTTTGTTTTTGCCCCCATTCATCATGAGCTGAACTCAAAGATCTTCGAGTGGCCTTTTATTGTGGCCAGCCTAAGGCACACCTGTGCAATACCCATGCTGTCTGATCAGCATCTTGATATGCCACACCTGTGAGGTGGATGGATTATCTCGGCAAAGGAGAAGTGCTCACTAACACAGGTTTTTACAGATTTGTCAACAATATTTGAGAGAAATAGGCCTTTTGTGTACATAGAGAAAGTCTTCGATCTTTGAGTTCAGCTCATGATAAATGGGGGCAATAACAAAAGTGTTGCGTTTATAATTTTTTTCAGTGTACAATATAGGACATTATTAAGACAATGACAAAATGAGAGAGAAGAAGAAATCCTCAATTTCTGTGGGATTCATAGGAAACATCCAAGCTGTGTAAGCAGGTGAGGAGAGCTCTGGAAAGCTCGTTGGGTTCTTAACTTGTCAGAGTAATCCAGGTCCACCCCTAAGGGGGAGCTGGCTACCGGCATTTTCTCTGCAATTTGTTATAAGAGCGAGTTTACATTTTGATTTAATAAGGCCCATAGGCATGGCCCCAAACAAGAATCAATCATCAGGCTGGAGCAAACGAGGCTCTGGCCAGCGGAGAACAAGTTGACTGGCTGGGATCAGTGCAGCCAGAACTAACTCACTCACTCTCTTCACCTTTCTCTTCTGTCTTTCTTCTTTTACACACACACACGCACGCACGCACACACACACACACACACACACACACACACACACACACACACACACACACAGACACACACATAGCTAACGTGCGGCACAACTGTGCCAGTCCATATCAGTCATAAAAGGGACGGTTTTCATCTAACTAAGAATCAAAGGCTTTGTCTACCCGCATGATTGTTAGAGGCACATGAAGGAAGGCGTTTCACTTTAATAAAATATGGCCTTCTTGCGAATTGAATGAATGCAAATGTATTTAAACCACTGAATCACATGCTGCCTGGAGACATCAGAGCCTGCAGGGCCATACTTCTCTGTGTTCCATTTCTCATTACTGTCTAATACCTGGCTCCCTTGATATGGCCCCAAAGCCTCCTGATGGAACATTCATAATTGATTCTGATTTGAGTCTCTCATTACCAACAAGTGACTCTGTATTGGTGTGCGCACATTCAGCTCCAGAGGGCAAGTCCTTTGGAGTGTGAGTTTTAGCTTCACTTTCACCCTCATCTGTCTGCATGTCTGCCTCCCTGCATACACACAAGGAAAGAGTCTGTGAAAGTGAGGAAGGCTTGACGTCCTTTGGAGTGTGTATTTTAGTTTCTTTCGTTCCTCCACCCCGTCCCATTTTCTTTGGCGCACACATGCACACACATGCCCTGACGCACACACAGGCACCTGTCTTATACTCTGTTCCTTTTGTGCACGTCTTTTTTTCTGCATCTCACACAAAACAGAAGCAGCGGGAAGGTCTGTTTTGCAGATGGAGGCAAAACGGTAATGATATCAAAACTGCCAGGGTGACATTTACAGAGGCAAAGTATTTGCACTCTTTTACAAAAAAATACAACGAATAAACAGCCAAAAAAGGGACTAGTAGTAAAATAAACAATGTTCCTTGTGTAATTTTCTCTCTTCAAGGGTGTAATGATTAAGACACAACATCTCCTCAGGAGTGGTCTATCTTGAAAATAAATTGTTATTGTTCCTTTAACAGGTGAAGGGGCCAGGGACTGGCGCACTCAACACTGAAAACACTACACCCATGCGATGAGATAACAAGCTTAGTGGCCCTGACCTTGTCTAATGGCACCTCCGTCATATTTACCAAATGGTATTTGGAGCAATCACCACCGAGATGGATAGATTGACAACAAAGCAATCAGATCCACAAGGGTGTGTGCTCTCATAGCAGCTTACCCCGACTACAACCTGTTCGTAATGCAGGGCAAACAAGAAGGATTTCATCACTGACACACCAAGCTCCCCCTCTCCTTTGTCAGAGCAAGGGCACCGCCAGCGCTTTGTTCTACACTCTGATTTAACCACACGTGATCAAGTCAGAGAGTGAATGTTTAAACAACAGGTTGCACCCTCTGCAGCTTTTTCTCTTTCCTCTTCCTCCTCCCTCCTTCCCTCCCCTTCCTTGCTTTTGTTAAATGCATGAATGCCTGTATGGGAATGAAGTCTTTGGGCAACATTTTCATCTCCATCTCTGATGGTTCCCCCCTCCTACGCCGAAAAAGGGAAGGGGGTGTCAGCAGAAGCAGCAGCAAGGAGAGCCCATCAAAATTCTGCACGAATCGTCCATGACAGTCCCTCATGGACTACCCTCCTTGGTGAACGGCCTGGAAATGGCTCCTGGTCTTGTCAGCCATGGTAATACAGTGCAAGACACTGCAGGGATAAATACCTGGGTGACAAATAAATGCGTTGTAAAAGAGGCATTAATCGCCAGCTTTGTGAGACGTGTGTCCTTATGACAAAGGAGGGAGACATTTGTCAGTCTGTTCCACAGATGGCCCCACGGAGCCCTTGATGAATCACCTCCACCTTGCTTTAACTGGCCGCAGAGGCAGCGGCACCACAGCCGCTCAATCTGCACGAGCCTGGCATCCAATCTACTAGTAGCAAAACACACACACACACACACACACACACACACACACACACACACACACACACACACACACACACTTTCCTCAGCCAGTCTATCTCTGCTTTTATCATAAAGGAATCATTTTTTTGGGGGAAAATATGCTTTTTCAGTTTCCTGCCAAGAATTACACGAGGAGATCAATATCAATCTCGTATCTGTCCATTAAATAAGCTAGAGCCAAGAGGCTAGTTAGGCATGAGGACTGGAGGCAACCAGCCTGGCTCTGTCCACCTTCCGGCATATCTAAAGCTCACTAATTAACATGTATCTTGTTTGTTTAAGATAAAACGACAAGTTGTGGTTTTACTGGGTTATGTAACCAAGTTAATTTTTTTGGCTTGCAGTGAACATGTGTAGTGACTTCCTGGAGTCTGGCAAACTTCAGATGACAACACTCCAGAAGTCAAAAGTACTGTTGTTAATATTAATTAGTTAGCCTTAGAGAGATTTCAACCTTTAGACAGAGTCATTTTAGCTGCTTCCAATCTTTATAGTAAGCTAAGGTAATAGCCTCCTAACTTTTGCTTCATACTTGGAGCACAGACAGACAGAGCCAGCTCTCGGCAAGAAAGTCAAGTTCATTCCCCAAAATGTTAAACAATGTCCTGAAAGGATAAATCCTTTTCATTACAACTTGGGTCTTAGGGTTAGCTTATCTTAGTGCCAGAAAATTTGTTTAAAGTTGCTATAATTTGCATGTTTTATAACAACAATGTATCCATTCATATCTTATTCATATCCAGGTCCTTGGCAAGTGTTTTGACCCTAATAACAAATAAAACATTACATTGCTGCCCATTGGTTTGCCTGTGTGTGAATATTTTATGCTCAATCAAAGCGTGTGAGTGTTTTACATAATGTACCGTAGCCCTAACAGGAATGTTCCATCTGAGCAAGTCTGATGTTGTGTACTCTCACTCTACTCCTTCTCAGGTCACAAGCACTATTTTCTACAACAGAATGAGCGACAGTCTGACAACTCCACCTGATGTTTTTTGTGGTCTGAGACATTTCGTTGATGGGACCGGGAAGTGAACCACACTCACACTTAGGGAGCAGAATGGCCCTGGCTCCCTTAATTGGTCATGCAGTTCACAGTGGATGTGATTAATCACTGGCCAATTAGCCACTGGCACCTGTGCCAACACTGGACGAGGCTGGGAGTGCAGGCAACTCAAGTGAGAGTCAGTACCACTCTGCTCACTACTTCGTAAAAACTGTTTTAATGACTTTCCCACTTCATGTTTTATTTTTATGTCTTCAGTGCTCAGCGTATACTGCAGAGGACTCCCTGCAAGCAAAAACGATCAATTATGCATGCCATTAAATATGTATATCTGTGCCTTTGTTTATTCGATTGGAGTACACTGATATTTCTTTTTCTCCTCCCAATGATTTACAAAGAAAATTAGAGCAGCCCCTCTTCTTTGCTTGTAACCGATGCTGTTGAGCTTGGATGATGTTGACTAACATGACCCACAGATGACTTCCTGTGTGACATCACCGCAAATCTCCTTTCCGCCCCTGTCTGTCAGCCAATCAATATGTCTGCCTCTCCCTACCAAGCCTACAGGGACACTTCCTTTGGCACCTCAGAGTATCTAAATCCTTTTACAGTGAAGCCTTCTGGCCGTCTCACAGCTGACTGATGATCCTGTATTACACGTTGAACTGACACAGAGAATAGGCACTGGAAATCCTCCATCCTGAGAGAGAGGGAGTAGGAGGGAGGGAGAGAGAGAGAGAGAGAGAGAGAGAGAGAGAGAGAGAGAGAGGAGAATCTAAATGCTGGCTTGGGACGGACGCAGTCTACTCATGACTCAAAGACATGTGTTGGGGCTGGAGGTTGGAGGGATTAGAGTGCATAATAGATTTCAGAGCAAGGGAGCACTGATGCAGCCCCAATTCAAACACTGCCTGGGGCCTGTAAGCTTTCCTCACCAAAGATTTCAGGAGAAATAATGGTAAGTTCTTTTTTGCGGGTGGGGAGGCACTAATAGCCTCTTAAGAAAATCCCAGACTAGTGTCAGACAGCCCAGCTTCATTTCAGTGGCAAAGCTGCACTGAAACGTTCAAAGGGCTCTCCTCGACCATCGTGGCCTCGCCAGCGTCTCATTTTTCAGATCTCCTAGAGTTCCCTCTCGAAGATGACTGTGAGAGAATGTCGAGTGTTTCTCTGCAGCCTTAAAAAAAGACACCCATCTGTTCTGAGCTCGTATCCAAACTAAAAGTAAAGTAATAGATAAGAGAAGCCTACTGTTACTTTTTAATGATGCAAATTAAAGTGATACAATGTTGTTGCTGCTCTTGTTGTTTAAAAGACCTTTTGTTTATCTCAATGTTGAGTATCTGCGGTGTGTTAATGTGATCTGAGCAGAAAGATTAGGACCTGACCACTGACCCTAAACACCGCTGAGCCACATGGAGACAGATAGGGCTATTAAAGTACCATAATGGAGGGAGAAAAGTGACACCAATTAGATTAAATGTGCTAGATATTCACCAGGCCTTTTTCCCCTTCTAATTTCTCTTGGCAGAGAACCAGAGAGCAACTCCGACTGGATAACAGAAGATAATGATCTCATTACAGTACACACTTCTTCTAGTCTGTGTAGGACCTGAAAGAGGAGGGGGGCATCGGCCATGACTGACACACAAACACGCACACACATTGGTCAAACAGTACACTCAGCAGAGGTAACAAAAAAAGCCATCCTTGACGGCCTTCGTGATATCTGAGTGAATATTTAATCCAAGGCCAGACAGACTATCTGAAGAAAGCCAGAACATGCTACAGCTTGTGCTCCTTGAATTATTAAGCATTTTAAAATCCTCTCCATCCCCAAAAGTTCCCACTGCATTAATTAAAGTAGTTCAGTTAGAAAAGCTATGTAACATCCCCCTTGATGAAGGTAGACAAGGTACAACCATTACATTGCACTCTGGAGAGCATTTATACTTGCCAGAACTCTGCACGGCTGTGTTGCCTTGCCTATATACTTGAATATGAGAGGAAAAAAGACTTGAAGCAGGACTAAGTAAAAGACTCTGTTGCCAAAGTCACTCACTGGCAGGTGTAGCCATTATTGTGAAAAGTACTATTGCAGTAGTTTTTACATTTTAGCTGATCAATTTTGTAGGCTGCACAGGAAATGTGTGTCATAAACACCTTGTGTGCAATGATTACTAATCATGAAAAAAGTCTTGGCTCACCCTCTGATATCATTATGATTTTCAATATGAAGCTACTACCTGGAGTTAGTTAGCTTAGCATAGCATATCATTAAGAGCGCACTATGTGTCATATTTACACTTTGGTTTCAGCATGAAACAGCAACAGACAATGTGCTAAACTGTGGCCAAATTGTTACAGGGATAGTCAGTGGTCGTGTCAGTAATGTGAATTCCTGGACATTAAATAATAATCTTCTGTAGAAGTCCCAGTAATATTATATAATATTAAATATATAATAATTGTACTTAAGTAGTATATCACATGACAAGGTTATATTTGAGTCAAATATCATTATAAATGCAGTGACAAGAATCATACTTTCCTCTCATATCTGAAGATGTTTGATTTGAAAGAGAACTTATAATGAAGAAAATGACACTCAGAGTTTATTAATTAGTCAGTATATTGTAGAGTGTATAAGGTGAAAGGTAGAAACATGACAAATAAGAAAAGTGTTTTTCTGCCTTTTATTGGAGCATGTGTATTAAAAGAATGCATGATGTAATTGTTTGTAACAATATACACGCACACATGGTAGGATGATTAATAAGGATGTAGTTTAATGATACACCAAAGGCAATGGGGGTCACATAGAACATGAAGTCAGGCGTATTTTCGTTTAAATATGTTGATGAGTTTAGATTACAATGTTGCTTGGCTTCTACCTGCAGTTTGTTATAATATTGTTGTGTATCTAAAGCCTTTCAACATCTATCTATGATATGCTCCTCCAAATACAACATGGGGATCACCATTCCGGCATAAACCCTGGGTCACTTGATTTGATCACTTAGATTTCCTTGCACACATTAGGTGAAGACGTTTTAATTAAGCCCCTTTCACCCCGAACAAAAAACCCCACGTACTGCCACTTACATCTGGCTTTTGTCTTCAGTGGGAATAAGTACAATTGACATTTATTTCCAGGTCAAACACTGCTGTGTGATGCCGGTTTTTTTTTTTTTTTTACAGTCTTGGGCACCTGCACACATTTTGTTCTTGTTGACCTGACAAGTCAGGGAGGTGTGAGAGCTTGAAAGAAAGTATGAAGTAAAAGATAAAAACGTAACATTGTTACCGGCCTTCACGCTGCTCTCTATTCACTAACCCTGTTTTCCGGCACGTCCTGTGACGTAGAATATGACGCATCAGAAAAAAGACTTGTCTACTGCAATGGGAAAGGAGTAAATCACCTGTTTTTAGTGGGTTAACCTGCATTTAAAAAACCTGCTCATACTCTGTAATTTTGGTGTAAAAAGGGTATTAATGATAGGGTATTAATCATAACTTAATTATTTACATATTGTATATACATAAAGTATAGTTTCAAAATGCTTTTCATGTCATACAGACAGTGGAACTGAAGTATAATGAATAGAGAGACATTGGGATACAATTAAAAAAACTTAATTTAGAACAAAACCAAAGGAGAAGGAGCTCCTTGGACAAACGTTGTTAGATTTGCACATTCACAGCTCATTTATGTTTTTTTTTGTCTGGCTGATGTTTGGTCGATTAAACATGCCAATCCTTTCCTCTTCTCAGAGTCCACAGAGCCACATGAGAGCACAGGTTGCTAAGTTGGAAACCTTGAGCTGTTTCCTGCCTTTATTGCTCAATTTACAAGAGAATGGTATCAGTGTTTTCATCTAACTCTAGGTAAGAAAGCAAACATGTGTACTTCCAAATGTGGAACTATTCCTTTAAAAGATGAAAAATACAAATCAGAATAAAACCTTCTGCCTTGACTCGCAGCCACTTGGTGCGACATAATGTGTAACAACTCAGATCCAGCCTTTTATGAAAGTTCCATCTTGAAAAACAAATGTTTAACTTCCTGGGTCAGACACTGTGGTGGGACCTTTGTGTTCACAGTCCAAACTTTGAATAGTTCAGACTTTGAAGCAGATGCCACAAGTTAAAAGGCAGAAGTCATGAGTCACATTTGGTCTGATGAGTTAGTGGGGCACTGTGGTCCATCTGCTCTCATAAGACACTGGCACTCTGGTTGCCAGCCTCCCACCAGTCCGACCACACTCTGTTGTAGTGTTGTTTGGAGTGCACTCATTAGGGTTGAGGGGAGCACATGACAATAACTCAAGACAATCTTGAGCAATGAAATTCACTATTTCCATTCCAGCCAACTCTGTTTCAATATTATGATCATAATGCGATGACTACGCCATTTATTCCAATGGGAAATATTACATACTGCACATTTTACACTGAAATTAGACTTTAAAAACCATTAGCAGAGGAAAGGACAAGACAAAATATTGCATTCTCATAGGAAGCAGCTCCAAAGGGGTATATCATGCAGCAGCAAAGATAAATAGATTTATAGAAAATCCTGAGCTAGCTTTTTTGTGTTTCTTGCTGAATATGAGCTTAATAAAGAATGTTCTATCAAATTCTTAATACTTGTGTCAATAAATTCTGGTTGGAATATAACATAAACTCGCAAAGCTGACAAGTGATTGCCTGAATTTGAATGATGCCGTCTAATGAAAGTGACAGGAAAGCCATTCAGCTTCTGCTATGTGAAAGATTTCTATATATTTTGGTTTGTTAAAATCTTGCTGGACATCTCAGTCAGTCTGTATTTTTTAATTTGTTTTGTGCCCAACTTTCACTTGAGTTGCCTCAATTATGATGCAAGGAGCTAAATATCTGAACCCTTAAAAATCCTAATGTACCAAACTTCAAAAATCAAGCCTATAAATACAAATGTCATTGTACAAGCACACAGTTTTGACAGATTGAAAATTCTATATATTAAGACATTACAGAAAAGCTATTAGTCTTCAGTTCTGATAATAAAATACCCAACAAAACGTCTTTGATATAACAGTTGGATTGTAAAAAGAAGCATTCATTAGATCTTATTTTTTGTTCAGAAGCTGGCTTTGTGTAATTGTAGATATATTCAACTCTACAATTCTCTCTGATGTCAGGTCTTAGATAAGCGCAGCCATCCACATAAAACACAAAGCCATGACTTTGACGTGCACGTCGGTAGGATGCAAAATACAGATACAAAGTTTTCATATCTTTAAGGGGCTCAATTCTTGGAAATGTTGCCATCAGTTGTTCTTTCTTTCCTTCCCTCAATCACATAAAGTGGTCCTATCATTAAGAAGTCCCTGCTTCACTCATTTGCTTTAGACTTTCTCCCTTTCAATACCTTATTACCTTTCTTCTGCGCTCACTTGCTGCTTTTCTCTTTCTCTCGTTCTGCCTTCATAATGGCAGCGAGAAAGGGGTTAAGTACAAAGCTGCAGTTGGTTTCAGTCCTCCAACATCATGCTAATCATGGCAGGGGAAAAATGATGGTCGGGAAAAAAAATATGATTCAGACCTAATCTAGAGACTTGCTGTGGCAGCTTACCGGTGAGTTATTGTGCCCCACAGGCGGATTTGGCTTCCAGTTCTTTCCCTCTCCTTCATCTTCATCACAGTCAACAGTGTGTGTGTGTGTGTGTGTGTGTGTGTGTGTGTGTGTCTGTGTGTGTGTGTGTGTGTGTTTGTGCGCATGTTTGTGATCGTATTGACACCAATGTCAGTGTGTCAGTCACATCTTTACACTCCTGTGCGTGTGTACAGTAGCGTCTCTTCATTCACACAGTCATGTCCCTCACTCCGTTCTCAGCTCCTTGCACACACAAATAACACGATTTTCAACAGGATTTTGGTGACATTCATGTTAGGACAGAAGGTCAACTGTAAACTGTGGCCTCCGTCACAATAAAAGCCCATTCCCACAACAGCAGGAAACTTGAGAAGTTTCATTCCATTTGATAAAAGGTGACACATACCCTCAAGAATGATTGATGCCACAAAATTAAAAGAACATAAACAGAAAGTTCTTCCATTGGTAGGTTCAGTTTTACAGGCTGAATCATCCAAATTTTGTTGATATTGAATGATAAACCCCAGGTAATCTGAACACTTCATCTTTCGCTGTCCTTGCCACGGGGAATGGAGTGAATGCAGTAGCTACAAATAATAATGACTTTCTCTAACAAAGACTGAAAGGGGCACAGAAAAAAGAAGAAACCCTGGCTTTCCCGGGCTATAATCAAAGGAGAAAATATAACCTCTGTGTTTCACTGAACTCTTAGGTCTTCACATCATGTACGATGGGAAGGAGGGCAGAAGGAGCGGCTACATGATAGCCATTCACTGGGTTTGCTTCTCAGCGAGGCCAGATGGCATCAACCTCCTCCTCTCTCGATTGTGTGCAAACAACTGTTCACAGCTTGGACCTGCTAACCGAAACTCAATTCTGCCGGGCAATAGCAAGTGTGCAAAGATTCCTGTAATCACGTCTTTTCCCCTGCAATTGAAACCCACAGGGCAAAGGGCAACGTGGGATTGAACTGGGAGAAAAGGCAGAATAAAGAACCGGATTGTTGTGGGGCATGAGTGCAATTTGAATCGTCTGGGTTCTGGGCTTTTTTTTGTTTTTGTCATGTTCTTCCTCAACTGCATTGTGGTTAGGAGAGCTTGTAATCCCAAGGAAATAGGACTCACCAATACAGACAAAGGTCATACAGTTGATCCAGAGTTACTCTAGTCAGTGACAATCATCCTCAGCATCCTACCTTCTCCTTTTTTTTGTTTTCAGTGTCTTTATCTCTAGACACCAGCTTTCCAAATGGAAAAGGGGGCCTTAGTCTCCGAGTTGGAGCCAAATACCGAGGGAAGGTAAAATAGAGTGAGAGCATATTACTGTGAAGTGTTCCATGGATACATAAAAACGGGGGGAAAAAAAATCATCCATCTCATTTCCCTGTTGAGGGCCTCTATGAATTTTCTGAATGATGCTGGAAGCAGATTCACTCCCTTCAATCGTCCCACTGTGAATGTGCTCTGAGGATGACCATAATAAGAGGGGTGGGATCTGAAAGCCATCAAATCCTCTGGAGTGCATTGATAAGGAGCTGACAGTGTGTGTGTGTGTGTGTGTGTGTAGGTGTGTGTGTGTGTGTGTGTGTGTGTGTGTGTGTGTGCTGAGGTCAGTGCATGAACTCATATGGGTATTGGTGATGGTATGGGCTGACTGGGATTGGGGGATGCCAGCAGGGGAATAATCAAAATAACGTCACCACCGCCTTTTACTTTCCCACTTCAACTTCTTTCTTAATTTTTATTTTATCCGTCTTATTTTGTGAAGACGTTCATGGTTTCCTGGAGGATGAATCCTTCTGACTTTTGCAATCCCTGACCTTTCCTCCAGCATCACTATGACGTTCACATTTGTGTTTATTTTTTCAAATATCTCGACAGCTATTGGATGGATTCATCTAAAATGTGGTACGGACATTCCTGTCCTCCATAGGATGAATTGTAAGAGGTATCAATCATGTGGTCATTGAGTTGTATGGTGTTTCTATTTTATCATTGTTTGTAAATTGTTTGTCTTTTATGCATTGTTTGTGTCTTTTGCTGTGTTGTGTGCATTTTCTTATATATATGTATTTTTATATTTATATATTTTATATATTATATTATATTACATTTATGACTGAATACCTACATAATGAATGATATTACCATTCACCTCAGTTGTATTTTGTGTTATTAGCAAATGTTAGCATGCTAACATCATATTCATCAATCATCAAATTAAGATGGTGAACATGGTAAACATAAGACCTGCTTAACTTCCACATTTTAGCATTGTCATTGTTAGCATGTTAGCATTCTGACATCGACATTTAGCTCAAAACACCACTGTGCATAAGTACAGCCTAACAGGACTCACAGACCTGTTTTCTTTTTGTCTTTCTCTTCTCATTCCCTCACACAGCCTTCACTGTACTGAAGTTATACCGCTGTGCGATAACAGTGTCTTGCCATCGGCCAATCAAAAATTTGAAGAAACTCATACAAAAAACGTTATTGCCTGCATTGATTTGTTGAAGACCATATTATCCCATAGGAAAAATATGCCTTAGTTTAGATTAATACCCATTCATACATCAGAAATGCATTTGGTTCTCTACTTTTCTCTCTTTTCGGATGCAACATCAAGAATCACCGCACACAAAAACAATTTCAACTCCTTGCTGCCAGAAAAGTTGGAAGTGCACTTTGTGATGTGTAGCTCTCGCCCATATTTCAAAATGATGACAATCAGTTTGAGTCTACAGTAATCAGACAAGAACTACATTGTAAATCTAATAAAACCAAAACACAATTAATCACCTCAGACTGTGTGAATCTGAATGAAGTTTTACCTCTATATTGACTTTAGGCTCATTGCAGATCTCAAAATCCTTGGGGATCATTATTCAACTCTCATTTCATTTGTTTTATCTGGTGATATATGACTGTGTACTTGGATCTCTTTACTTTTCAGGCTTTTTTGCACATATTTTCACAATGTTATGTAAAGAAAGGAGGGTAAACTGTGTTGACTAAGTGCACAACTGTACCCCTAAAGCTTTTTAGGTTACTGACCTTTTAACTCATGACTAAAATTGTACCTAACTATTTATTTTCAAACAAATATTTATGCTTGAGGTATTAAACAGTCACTAATTTCTGTTCCACCGCTTTGCAGACCTTCAGCTTTAAATTACTTTCTGCAAGCATTCAGAGTAGCATTCTGAATAAAACGGAGCAATGACATCTATAAAATAGAGTATGGCCTGTGCAGTTTCCTTTGTGGATACTGTGAATTTAGGTATTACTCAGGGGTAAGGCTTAGACCTGTGTTTGCTGGTGTGAAACAAGATTATTTTAAAAATAATTTGTTTTTACCATAATAGATTAGCTGACTCGTGATTCCTCTTTTTCAATAATTATTAATAAGGCTGCGATTGTAATATATCCCTCACAAATCATTCATACCCATTAGATGTGTCGAGTATAATTAATGGTTTTTAATAAAGAAAAAGAGATTCCTCATAAGGCAGCAGGGGCAGGAAAAAGGTGCAGTGCAACACTGTATTAAAACATATTGCAATGCTGAGAAAGGGGAAAATAGTCATTCATCATGCCATGGTAATGTCCATGCTTCAGTATCCACCAGTTCACAGCTATTGCCTGTGTGTGTTTGTGGTTGGGTCTGTGTGTGTGTGTGTGTGTGTGTGTGTGTGTGTGTGTGTGTGTGTGTGCGTGCACATAGATGTGTACACATGCTTTTGTGCTATCTGAGTCACTGGTGTGTGGTTATCTACAATGTAGCTCCTCATTACCACATAATTGGCCTGGTGATAAAATGATCATGGTTAGGCTAAATCACTCTGTCCATACACACCGAGATAGACTGTGCTCCGTAGAGCTATTACTGTCAGCAACTGCAGGCTCTTCATGCTGAAACAGACAGACTGAAGTCATGCATGTGGTGCTCAAGGAAATGTCTGAAAAGAGATTGCATCCAGGATGCTTTGATTTTCATACCTTTAGCTGGTTTAGAATCTGGGATTTTTTTCCTCAAATGCATTAATTAAAAGGCCCTATCTCAAAAGTTCTGGAGCCATCTGGCAACTACAGAAAAGTAGACTAGATTTAGATAGAGAGTCTCCAGTCTAAATCAATACATCTTCATTGATGCAGCAATATGAAACATTTTGCTCTGACAAAGAAAGTTTATTTCTAGACCTAACCTCCTCATTCTCAGTTGCTGAGTTTTCCAACCCAAATACTTGACACTTGTCTTGGTGAGCTGCAAAAACATCTACTATGTGGCATCTGTGAAGCGCACAACAAACATTTCTCAAGCATATGCCGGATGCAGCTATTCTGCAATACAAAATTCTGCATATAAAACTGTGATTGTTTTTCTCTGTCTTTTGCTGCAGTATGTTACTGTTTTGTTGCTGATACGCCGTGACCATTGTTGAGGCATTACCTAAACAGCATGGAAATGTCTTAAAGCAAGCTCATATAACGTGCTGAACGGAGGCTACTGTGAGTATTCAAGATGTTGCAAAAGTGGAAGAGAAGACACCTGCGCTCTGTGCACAGTTTAATTTTGGCCTGCCATCAAGTTGCTCACAGAATTAACATTAATTAGCGACAGCTGATATGACCTGCTGCCGCCACCGCCGTTTGTCATTTTAACGGGTGAAAGTGACAATCTGCGCCAGCTAAAAATGAGAAGCTGAAAGCTGAATGTTTTGTACATGCTCTTTGCTAATAAGAGGGAAGGAATAACAGATTCTTTACCAGCGGAGCTCAGCAAATTTTGCCAATTACCTGGGTGTCCCGACAGAGTCAATCACCAGTGAGAACAAATCATTTTCATTTTACATTCACACACTCACACCCGTGTTGCAACACAGGCAGGTTGAGGAGGACAAAACAGTGAGGATATAATCAGATTTTGATCAACTTTTTTTTGGTTGATACCAATCCATTAAAATATGCCCGGATTGGGTCCAATACTGATACTTAGGATCTGCTCCGGATATCCCCAATCATAAGCAAATGACTATATGCCTGTGATGCAGTAATGTCAGTTACATATCTATAGTCAATACCTTGCTAATATTGCTAACATTAGCCATCAATGGTTATACCAGACCAAATAAGAGTAGGACAAAGGTGCGTTTTATTGATTATGAATCCAACTTTTCATTTATAATAGTAAAAATGAGGTGTTGGTGGAGGGAGTAGAGATCTTTTTTTTATCATCTAGCTCAAAGATTACAGATTTCTAGCTGCGGTAATGGTTTGCATCATAAGACAGAGCTTAAGAACCACTCTTAAACTCTGTTTCTGGTATATCTGGTAAACATGGAAGCATCATGAGCAAACCATAGGTGCTACTGGTCCTTTTAAGTGGCTTCATACTCTTTGAATGTTGTCTTTGCTCCATAAACTGGTTTATGCATCTTTGAACAAGCAAGTCTTTATTTGGCAGCCACACACTTGCCATAAATACCAACTTTGGGAGCTCACAACCCACAATTTAGGACGTGATTGGGTGACAGAGGTGCTAATTAAATTCTGTGACATTTTTCATAAGCTTTTACGTTTAGTGGACTAAAGTTTATTGCCATTACCTCAAAGCATGTTTGAGGTTAAATCATGTCCCCAGAGTTCCTTAGACCACCATGATAATCATGGACATAATGAAATACACATACAATGGCTGTCTACACATGGTGAAGTGGCCTTCCTGAGATCTTTAAATACACTGAAACAGATTGTAATTCAGACACAATGGGTGTGAGTTTCCGGTCATCTTATCCTTCCCTGTCCCTCAATAGGCCTCCCCTCGGTGCTGAACCCCTTGTGAAAGAGCAGACTCCATCTGCAGCAGGTGCAGGTCTAATGATGCTTTGATGCCATATGTCAAATCTCATCACTTGCTGAGTCGACTGACATTTCCGTTGATGGCTCCTAGCAACAGCATTACAAGTGGTTGACGCTCACCTTGCATGCGAAGAAGGAACCCGCTAATTGCTAGCAAAAAAAAAAAAACATTTATTCAGAACCACTTTTCAGTTTGTACACATGACAACACTTCCATTTTCACTTCCATAACAGAGGTGTCTTTTAGGGTATAAATTATTTGGAGAGTGACACAAGTCCTGTGAGAACATATGGGGGTTCACAAATCATTTTCTTTTTAAATTCTGTTGGCATGTTTTACCGTCTTTGTCCCCCTGATTATACATGGTAGTATTTGAACGTGTGTACGTGTACACGCGTGCAATTCATGTACACCCGTGTCTGTCGTCTCATGTCGTCAGCAGACAACTTCTGATTATTGCATCAACAGCAGTCATGTCTTTAATGTCTCCCTAAATTGTGCTTTTTTTTGTCAAATCATAGCTCCACAGCCTGCACTTGGCTGGCTGAGTAACTAGTAATCATTCCACTTCTGTTTGATGTGTGGGGCGCTGTCTAGTCACAGGCAGCCCATCAGAGTCAAGTGGTATGGAGTGATTGCCTGCATTGTGTCAGTGATGGAGATAGAAGACACTGTTTGTCCTTGTGTATAAAAAAAAACAACAGCAACAAAGACAATAAAAAACTCAGGGGACCCATGTGTATATTTGTGTTTGGGAGTATTCAAGGCCATCTTAATCCTGTGTGGTGATATGGTTGCCAGAAAATACATGACGCTACCAGCAGAAATGTCACAACAGCAGGAAAGCTGGGGTTCCTTTTCCTGCAGGGTAAGCTTGTTTTGTATATACCTCATTTTACATTAAATTAAAAAAAGGGAGCTACTACCCTATTTTAATTCACATAAATATTTGAGATTTAATTTAAGGATGAAAAGCAGTGTTTCCCTCCCTAATAAGAGAGATTAAAGTATATTGCTCACAACCAGTGTAAGTGATAGGTAATGTTGGGTGTGGTCTGAGTTTCTGACCATTGGAGTCAGTGGTCCAGTGTGTTACATTTAGGAGGATCTATTGAAAGAAGTGGAATATAATATTCATAGGTACGTTCTCATTAGTGTATAATCATCTGAATATATTAATCGTTGTGTTTTCATTATGCTCTCTATGACTCAAAAGTCTTAGATGATGATAATGAAAGCAGCAATAATACAATGCTAACCACACTAAAGAGCCACTTCAACCATGCTGGAAATTACGGATCACTCTGCTGATTTGAGACATTATTGTCACTTCCGTTCAAACTAGTCACTGACTGTATAGTTTTTTCATCTATTTACTAAGTTAAGTGAATGAATCACCATTGCCCCGAGGCACAGTAGCACGTTTACTATCATGTTCACTTCTGGACATTGACTACATAAAAAGGTGGATGATATGACGGCTCCTCAAAAGTGAAGTTAAAATATCTTGATTGCCTCTTGGAGGCTGGTTGCATTATAGGTCATAAATCTTGCAGACCTCCATATTAGCAGATGGGAAACGGGCCAAACTAAAAAATCTAAGTAAAGTTCAAATAATTTCTCACAAAGAGGATTTCTGACATTTTAGATGAATGTACAAGTGTTCTTTCTCCTATAAGTTTGGTTATTCGATGCTATAAAAAGGGGGCTTCACATTATGATTGACAGCTGAGCCCTGTTGGCCAGGGGCAGGACCTTGATACCGCTCCTCCAATCCCAAAACTACACAGACTCTGGCTCCAAATGATGTCATCAGCGCAAGATGACAGTGTCTCTATCTGGGATATTTTGGCGTCATTTTTGTACATTTGTACAGGAATCACTGGTTCTGTACAGAAGTGTTTATAAGGCTGATAGCTCAGCAGCCAGCTATATGCAACAGAGTTATCACTTCATGAGTTTTTTATGACAAAGGTGATTCAAAATGTCCGTTTTATTGAACAATGTGTTGCTAAATATTTCTTTATTAATGTATGAACACCTTTTGCTCGATAACTTCAAATTTGTTTTATTTTAATGTTATGTCTTTGTGTCTTAGCTGACTAACCACTGATAAGCATTCAGGAAACTTTCAGGAGACTAGATTTTTTCGGACCACTGATGGTCCGTAAAAATCTAGGATTAGTCCTTGTTAAACCATATTGTCTAATTATTGTCTCTACATGTGTTAAATACAGAATATGTGACCTGTGGGTGTGGAGGATTTGGAATTGTTTAAGGGCACCTTTGATTAAACTTTTTTCTTTTTTTTTTATCAACGAGTAATATGTAATGGGTACTTGATTTTGCATTTGAAGTGACTTTCCCAGCACTGATCAATACTGATCCTGGTTTAAATATAGCTGCTAGCAGTACAGCAAAGCTGCAATAATTAGGCAGTCATGCACACCAGGGATTAGACCTGAAACAACAAGAAATGGGCTAACTAGCATATTGTCAATACTCCATTATAACACTTAATATTTTCTCAGTTTCCAATCAAGTTGACTCAGTTTACATTAAGTTACTTATGAATAACTTGAACAAGCCATTTACTGCTACAGTTCAGTTATGTCATAAAGTTGGTGTTTTAGTGCTGAAATAGCTTATTGCTGTTGTTTTGTTTTGTTTTTTGTTTTTTTTTACAGTGCAGGGACTTTTAATCTTCCACAAGTGTTACAGTGGTCTTCTTTGTTTATCCGCTTGTAATTCATAATTAGGACTGTCAAGGTGAGGTTCCATTTATCAAAGGCAGGAGGAATTTGTGATATCAAAGAAGCAAGAGAGTAACAATATTTTCCTAACTGTTTCTGTATAATTGACTGCTAAACTGTTTCCCTCAAACAAATACAGTGATCTACATGGCCCATAGCTTAGATGTATGCTAATAAAGCTCCTCTCAGAGCTGGGGCATCAATGTTGTTAAAGGTGTATTCTCTCCTCTGATTGCCTCTAATCAGCTCCGCTCAGCCAAGCTTACTCCACCTGGAGGACCGGCTACTGATTTTCTGTCAGAAGGAAAAGCACACCATAATTATGCTGCCATTTGAAATTCCATCACTCTCCTTTTGCAACAGAAATAAGATGCATCTCATTGAAATGTATGTGGAATGCTGGAGGGATATATTCTCGGGTAAACCTTGTCTTTTTAATTAAACACACGGTGGCCTTGGTGGATTGCTTGTGACACAGGGAATGATCGGGGCACTTAGAGGGCTGCAGTTCAGGTAAATATGCCTTTAATGTCCCAGAGGGCAGCTGGAGGGGCATGACTTGGCATGTTTATGGAACTTTGGAGTTTGGAAAGCATATTTAAATACACACAGAGTACAATAAAACGGTAACCTTTTCACCCTGAAGTTAAACTGCAAAATGCAACTAAATGAAAAATAAGCACGGTTAAAAGCCTGTGCTGATATTTTTCTCAGTATTCACATCTT
The DNA here is from genome assembly GCF_905237075.1 of Dicentrarchus labrax. NCBI lineage: Eukaryota > Metazoa > Chordata > Actinopteri > Moronidae > Dicentrarchus > Dicentrarchus labrax. The sequence goes on along the minus strand of NW_026136709.1, from coordinate 12,282,747 downwards.
CACGAGAAATATCTTGTCTAAAAAATGGACTGCATGAGGCTGCTCACACATATCCATCACATATTAAACCTGTGGGTAGATGATGAGAGACCCATTCTTTATGATGTATGCAGATTATGAAGAATGATACAGGATCACGTTCTCCCAGGTCCCATTGCTGTCATCCCACCAGCATTTACAAATCCCAAACAAAGCCTACTCCCAGACATGACTCTGCTGTTTCTCTGTCTGTTCAGAACAATACAGACACATTCATCTGGATCATTTCATTAATCTTTACTTTTTATGAGTAAAAAAAAAAAGAGACAAAAACGGACACAGTCTCTCACAAGCGGAGAGAGGAGATGACACCCAGATCAGTAATTCTAGAGAGACAAAGTCGAATGACCTTGACATTTCACTTTGCCGAAATGCCAGTAGATTATTCAGTCAACTGAAGAACGAGAGAGACAGACAGAAGGAGAGAGGAAAAACAAAAATAGAGTTATTCTGAGGGGAACCAGACATTTGAATTCCCGGTGATATGCCAAATATATATTTAGCTGCATTTACTGACAAGTTTTTGCTGCCACAGCTGGGAGAAGCTACAGTGTGTGATTCACTTTACAATTACTTTTCATTATATGAGTGATGGACAGCAATTCTGGGTCATCTTTAAAAAACATACTGTTTTCATATAATGCGTGAATACAGTACGTGTGTATTTGCTGGAGGGATGTGGAGAGGGGAGGTGGATGCCATGGGCTCTCTGAGTCAGCTGTTACCCCCTCACTCTCCTCTCGCTCCACTGCTCCTCACCTCTCACCTGCCCTGTGGCCTGCCGCCTGCAGACAGGCGCTGGCTAATCTTACCCTCCTTCCTCTTCTGCCTCTTTTTTTTCCCTCTTTCTCCTTCACTTTCTCCTCAGTAGCCTCGCGCCAACAGGACAACAAGGTCTGACTACTAACCTCACACTCTGACCACATCATTCACCTTATGGAGCCTCGGAAAACCTGTTTATTCCACGTTCATTGTGTCAGTTGATGGCATTAAACAACCTTAAACACTCGCTAGGGTAAAACATCGCAGGAGAAACAACCTAAAATATAGATTTCTGCTCATTTTTATTATAGATGAGGCAGGAAATGAGATGAGTGCACCCTTTTGTAAGCTGCGCACTTGTGATTTCACACTGCACAGCCAGGCTTTAAATAACATTACATGCTGTATGTTGTGTGTCAGTGTTGTGGATGCCACGGTACCATGTTGAACTGATGTCTGCTCATTGTGGTCCGTGTCCCTGTCTTGTTTAATAAATGCAGTGTGCGGCCCCGCTTCCCTCCTGTCCGCATTGTTTTGCCAGCAGTGCTGTGTCGCTCTGTCTCATCTCTCTGAAATGTGCATCTGCATCACCTGTCACTCACAGGGAGGCATGCCATGTGCTGTTTGATTGACGTCTGGATCTGCTTGAGGAGAAGGGGACTGTCTCTCACATGGTTCAGTGCGCCAAAATATGTGTGAACAGAAATGAGGACATTTAGGGAGAATGAGAAACTGTGAAGAAAAAGTAGAAGAAGAAGAAGAAGAAGAAGACGATAAAAAATAACGATAGAACGATATGACCGTGTTTTAGACGAATTCTGGTCCCCTGTGTGTGTTGTGTGTTTATTTAACAGAGCGTGAGTGGCTGCTTGTGTGTGTCTCTGCGTGTATTCCTGAGTGTATTCCTGTATGCATAGCTGTGTGTGAAGGCGAGACTGTGAGATCTTTCTCTTTTGTGCCTCATCTGATGTTTCCCAGCCAAGCCAAGCGCCCCGGCAGAAAGTGACAGGTACACAGGTGTGGTTTGACAGGGCTCATCTGCAGGCCGTACATGCTGTACGGGACCATAGGGTGCATTTACACCCTGAGGTCAGACTGAGGAGCACCAGACACACACCCACACATGCACATACACCCACACGCACATCTTCTCTCTACAGAAGGGTAGTATGTGCTAGGCTTTGATGTTCTTCAATCCTTCAGTGTCCTCTTTGGTCACATTTAACTTCTGGCAGGGCAATGGCTTTTAAACCAGAACACAAATCAAAGCATGCCCTACTGATGTCAGGGAAGGTCGGCACAGCAATTTTAAAATTCTTTAAAAAATCTAAATTTCAGGCCAGTGGTGGTTCCTTTGTTGCATTAAGACTGAACTCAAAAAATATGTTTATTGTGATTTAATTCATAAAGAAGTGCCACTTAATGCCAGAATAGCTCTATTCAAACTCTAATGGTTTGTGTTTTCCCCTCTAAGATCATTTACCAGTCACATTATGTACTCTAAGCCATAGAAAGCTTTGCAGAAAGCCATCAGTGGCTCAGCTGCTTATGTGTTTTATTTATTCAACAATAGGTGTGTTGGCATTCTTCGACACAATGTGGCTGTGTGTTTTGATAAAAAGATTCACAAACTGGCTGAATTCACCAAAAAATGAAAGGTTCACCTTTGAAAGAAACGATGTGCTGTTTGAAAAACGTGTCTCTGACAGTTGCAGAACACCCCCCACAAGATTTTTGAAAGAGTGGAAACTTGACAGTTTTGTGACTGTCTCCATGGAAACGGTGAGAGGGTCTCATTAGGGTAGTACCAGAAAAATCTGTTTTGGAGGAACAAAACCCCTGACAAAAAAAAAAAAGCTGAGACCGGCATGATTTTAAAAAAGAAGCTAAACGACAAAAAATGAAAAAAAAACAACAACAAAGGAGTGATACATTTTGCTTATAAATCTGAAAAAAGTCAAACTTCAAAAAGAGAGGACAGCAGAGGACTGCGATTATTAAACATATTTGCAGAGCTGCGGATTCAAAATGGCTCTTGACACACTATGAGTTTGCTGTTGCATCAGACAAAGCTAGTTTTCAAGGGCAATCTCTTCCATATCTGACAGGGTTTGCCAACTATTTCAATGGCATCACCAACATCTACAGTATTTTGTCTCTCTCCAGCTTCGCAATGTATTTTCTCACACTTAAATTTTACACCTCATAATATTTTTTTCGCCCACATACAGATGTAACTGGCATAGGAATTTTTACAAGACACTTTTTTTCCTGCGTGCATCTAATAGATATCTCTGCACTGCACTTTCCCTCGAAGAAAATTGTTTGGAAATTCATATTCTTCTCAGCTAACACATTCAAATCTAACACGTTCGCTTAAACATTTAAAAGACATTCAGCGACAGTGTGATGTAAGTTTCGCTGTCCACAGCAATATTTAATGCAGAACACACAGAATAAATTCATCTCTACTTGTGATTCAGTGCTGTCATTTATCTTCAGATGATAACAAGACAAAATCAGGAGGAATGAATGGCTGTATTTGTCTGTGGCTTTTGGCTTCTAATAATTAATTTCCTATGATGCCTGTATCTGAAATGCCATCTTATGCAAATCACATCATGTTTTTTATACTTATATCATTATCTCATATATATATATAATAGTATTTTATTTCAGGAATCAATGTTGCTAAATAATGAACTAATACTCAACTTGCATTGCATATTTCTTTTTTATCTCCATGAAATGCCCCCAGGACGCAGCATAATGTAAAATAATGACAAAGCTGTGCCAGAGGAGGATGTCTGGAACAATTTACACTCATCATTATGAAATATTTCACTTATTTCATTTATGAAAGTCAGGGGCAACTTTTCACCCAGTCTGAGTTTTAGTGGAGCAGATGGTCCTAATGAGTTGACAGTGAAATGTATCAGAAGTTATTTGTGCTGTCATGGTGGTGAAAATCCCAGTCAAAACTAAAAGATTATATAAGCGTGTACCTTAATTGAAATGAAATGAATAAAAAATGGAGAAGGTCCAGCTGACTTCTGGGATGTACTGTGTTTATTTCCTGGGAGCAAATAAAAACAGCAGGCTGTTGAGATGCTTCCTGTGTCTCTTTGGAGGTCTTCAGCCTCGTATGCAAATGACCATTGTGTTTGCATTTTGAGCTGGTGCCACTTTTATTTGCTAATGGGGATATAAACAGTGGCAGCATTTATAACCGTTACTATGTTTATCACGTATCATAAAAATTGTGATATCTATGATAAGAAAGTGTTATTGCTGTTTCTCTAATATTCTAAATGAACACAAAGGCCATTTATGAGTATTCATTAAAAGACTACCTTCCACACATCTTTCATCCTCATGCCTGTGTGTGGAACAACATCATTAATGTTAAATTGAAAGTAAGTGAACGGGTGAAACGCTTGCATTTTTTGCATCCGGCGCAGGAAGCTTACGCGCAGAGCTGGCGTAAGGGCCACAGCATGCCTCGTGGAAAGCTGGGAATTAAGATGTATTATGGCAGGAAGAGAAGACTTTATTTATGGGAGCATCCGGAGTAAGCAGAAGGAAATATGATAGCAATACCTGGGGACAGTGCTAAATAGTGTGAGACCATTCCCAGGACAGGGATACTGCAGGAAAACCAGGGGAAGAGCTGGATGTGGCTAATGAGAGCGGCACTGGAACCAACACAACACTTTATGCAAAGGCAGCAAAACATAACTAAAATAAATGAAAAGTTGATGGCTACAGTCGGCTTTGTCACATCATTATCCACCTTTAAGCTGCATGTCAGCTGGCAACATGTGTGTACGCTATGCATATGATATTAATTACAGCTAACACTGAAGCAGTCAAGCTTGCATCTCATTAGCAACACACTATACACACCACAGCTCACTGCAGGAGCTCCGGAAACAGAGAGCGAGGTGTATGTGTTAGTGTATTTTGTGTTTTTGTGTACACACGTATGTCTTTTGTGCATTTAAGAGTGTGTGCGTTTATCACATGTGACTATTTCTGGAAGGGGATGATGCAGTGTGAGTGTTTGGAAAGTAGCCACTCATTTAAGAGAGAAAAGAGAGAGAATGCTGAGAGCCAAGTGGGGGGGGGAGACAGGACTCGTGCTGCACAGTGAAGGCAAAAGCAGGGAAAGGCTATTGTTAAGTCCAAGAAAGCAAGAACCATACCCCAATTTGGCGCCCTGCTCCTGTCTTTTTTCCTTCCCCTTTTTTTTTTTTTTTTTTGCCTTTTGACATGGCCTTCACCCCTGTGTGTTGGCCCTGATGGCCTGCAGTGTGTAGGGAGGAGGCGAGCTTGTTCTCCCCCACCCGCCTCAGCCTTAACCTCTCCTGAGAACACATGACAGAGAGTATCGAGCAAAGCAACTAGCCTTCCTGAGTGAGCCAAATTCCCCTGCCTGCCAGAGCCCGCCGAACCAGCTCCCTACTACCCTCTCCTCTGTCTGCTCCAGACTATTTACAATCAGCAGAGAGACGGACAAAATATTTACTAATCTTCACAGCTAAACTGTAAGGGGGGGGTTAACAAAAAGTATAGTATGAGGCTTGACAGCAAATTAGTGCCCTGCCATGACACATGCGGTGGTGTGGCTCGACAGGTCCCCTCTTTTCCCATTTTTATTATCATCCATGCTTGAATTATTCAGTGGCATCCATTAGCATAACACCAGCCATTTTATATTTAGCTCCCCCTATGTTGACTGCGTCAACATTTCACTCCAAATATTCCGCTAACGTCCCTGACAAGAGGAAAGAGGCAGTGGCTCAGAACCAAGTGCAATTAGTGACCAAGAAAAAGAATAAAAAGCAGATTTTTTTTTCTTGGTCTTTCTGAATTCTGAAATCAGAAGACTAATGTCTTTTCTGTTCATAACAGGCAAAAAAAAAAAGTCCATAATTTTGATTAGCATGGCAAACTGGCAGATTCTAATGGCATTTGCCAAAAAGAAACTGCCACACATTTATAGATGTGCTGTAGCTATCACCCAGTCTCATTTGTCACTATTAGCTGTAATATGAAAGATCCCTCATCTCATCTTGGAGGTCTAATTTGTTGGCTTGCAATGGGAGCCGGACTGAGCAGACTGGAGCTACAATGATGAAAGAGCTCAATGCTCTTCTCCCTTACTGAGTGTGAAATTAAAACCTTTGCATAGCAGTTAAGGTTGATCTGTATGAGCCACTCTGCAATGACATTTTAAAAGTATATTTAATTGAACTGCATTTAATTTCTGGGTATGATATGAGCTGGGAGAGGGTCATATAGAAACACAATTATAAATGTGTGTTTGAGTGTGTGAGTATGTGCGACTGTATGTCCGCAATATGCTTGTGACTGGCATGTGATCCCATCTCTCTGCTGCGTTTTGTGCTCTCCTCATCCCCACCAGCTGTACACTTTGACCTCCCACTCTTCTTTGATCCACTGTCAAAGAGCTCGCTCTCTGCCGTCGCTCAGCTTCACTCTGCAAACCTTCACTTCTTGCTCCAGATTCAGGGCCTGGAGTCACTCAGTGTGAGCTTCTGACAGTCTGTTTGAGGCAGCTCCCTGGTTAAGCCCCTTAGAAGAGAGAAAATCTATTTGTAATTCACTCAAACCAAAAAAAAAAAAACCCCAAAAACAGCTCGTACAGCCAGGGCATCACAATATATGCAGTTTGTTAACTTAATGAAACTGCAAAATGTTATGGAAACAGGGAAATAAAGCCCCCCCCCACACACACACACACCTAGTTTGACAGAACTGGAGCCCATAGTGGAGATTTCTCTTACACCTTAAAGTCAGCATATTGATCAAATATATTTAACTATTATAACTTATTTTTGAAGAGTATTCATCTATAACTAATCACTAATGTTGACCCTGTTTTACATGAATCATAGTGAGATGAAGAGAGCAGAGGAGAAACAGCAGGAGACCATTATAGCTCTTTTCCTCTCTTGGTGGCAGATATAATAGAATTTAGAGACACGTTTACAGATTGTCTTTACTTTGACCAATATGGGAAACTACACGATATACGGATACAGAGGCCAGCATGTGCACAGATGTCATGGAAGTAAAATCCACATGCTGCGGCCCTTTTTTTAATGTTTTTTTTACCATTTAAATAAGCAGTAAGATGATAAACTTCAGTATTTAGGGAAGACAATAGGTATGTTTACCTTTTTTTTTTTTCCATGATCAAAAACCTTTTAAATCTAATGGCTGATTTCCATTTAACTCAACACAATGTAACTCTTTCATAAATAATGATTGTTTTTAAAAAAAAGACTAATCATCAAGGGCTGCAAACATGTTTTGCGTGATGCAAGAGGAGCTGCTCAGGTCCATTATGTCACTGCTATTGTTACTGTTTGATGTGTAAAATGTTTTCTTGAAAATGGTCCAAGATAAATATTTTAAAAAGCCCAACATGAAGCACATTAGCACTGCTCTCTGGTATTACAAATTGAAAAAAAAAATGTGGAAGAGCTTTATGTACCACAATTTAACCTCAGTCAGCAGATCTGCCATTTGCAGGCCGCTTGCCTCTATCATCACAGTAAACGAACAATACAATGAAGCCCTTCTGCTCCTGAGTAAGAATTCAGCGGTGACAGTCGCATTGAGGCCTCTGTGCAAATTTGGACAGCGCCAATACCCAATGATCTCACACTGATCCCCTTATATACGAGCGCATATTTTTCCTTCTCCCTGGGAAAAAAGGCTATGTTTTTTTTATCTTTCTTTGAACTTCCTGAATTTGATTTACAGCACACTCAATACTGGTGCAGGACCCACTTTCCCCTTCCTATCTGAATTAGCATAGGAAACTACTGCATATGGATTCTTCACTCCCTTGCACTCACACTGCATTCTGCACTGAAAAAGTTTCACAAAAAGCACCTTAAACTTTTTAACACCTGTGTCACGCTGCCACAGGTTTGTTTTCTAGGCGTCTGACACAGTAGAAAGCTCTTTGCTGCCGATTGTATGCAGTGCACATATTTGTGTATTGTAAACAGTACATGCGGCTTAATATTGACAGTCACATCCGGAATGTAGTCTGATGAAACCTCGCCTGTGCAGGAGATTGAGGGGACGCATGTCACTGTTCCTCAGGCTGTGACACATGTCTTGTTGGGCCGGCAAAGCTCCTCTCTGTCTCCCCCTCTCACTTTATTTTACAGTGCGGGAGAGGTACATGCTCTCTTTCTATGCGCTCCACAGCCTCCTTGTTCTCTCCTTTCACTGTAACACTGCAGTATTTCAGCATACCAATAACTGGGACTGTGGGGGATCCTCTCCTCCTCACCATGCTGCCAGCCACCCAGGTGTGACTACATGTCAGGGAACAGTCTCACTATGGCCACAATTACACTCTCCTCCTGAGTTTGCTATGCCAGCCCTTCTTATTAATCCATGACCTACACAAACCTTCTGTTGTACATATGTATGCATTTGCTGTCATGTATTAAGCATGGGTGTACCTGCATTTACAGGTGCAGCAGCTGATATATGCATGTGCATGTTTAAGTATACCATTTCTTGCTAGAAAGATAACAGAAGTATGGTTTGTTTGAAGGGCTGGGGTCAGGTAATTGCAGCTGTAGTGGCACACAGCGAGATTAGGTGTGGGTGTGAAGGTGAGGACAGGTTTAATGGACAGAAAAGAATAGGTTTAAATGAGAGTATTGGTGTCATTTACAGTTATGGCCCATTTACAGCCTGCACCTCCTTTCGGCTTCAACAAATGAAATATGTAATTACACTTTTTTCAGCATTCCCTTGCTTCTTATGTCATTTTTTAAAAATGTGATCTTTACAGTCTTAAATATATCCTCACATAACCTGCTAACAAAGACATCCTAAATAATGTTTTTTAAGGGATTATTTCCTGGTGGAGACTTCCATTCTTTCCTGTGGGCGTCAGGTGATTGACAGTAAGCAGAGTGCAATGTAATGTGCGCACTGACATGAAAACACTCATCTCAGTCACAACGGAACAAGACTAAAACAGAGATGAAATGAAATTATGACTTCATACATACTGTGATGGATTATCCCGCTTGGGAAATTTCAAAGTGTGTGTTTTTTTTCCTAATTTTTTTCCCTTCACATGTACAAAAATGTCAGTAAATGGCAGCTTCTATATTTAGGGGAGTGATATCTCCAACTATGCTGAGGGTGGGTAACCTAGATAATTGGGTGGTATGAACTTAAAACAAACACACATACTCACACACACACATAAAGCTACTGTTTTATATTAATGAATTCAGTTAAATATTACACTGGGCCCAAGTGTAAACTCTAAAAAGGGCAATAAAACAAACTGAATTCGACAACAAACGGTGTAAGAAAATATGTGCAAACAACAGTTTTTATGTACTGTAAACAACAAGTCATTAGTGAGTAAATTAACGTGAGTTTTTTTTTCTCTCAACATTTTTCATGATCTTTTCATAATCAAGACACTTTAATAGGCAAAATTAAGTTTTCAAGTTTCCTAAACTTGGTATAAGATAATTATTAAGTAACATTCACTGAATTCCATATGGTCACTGTTCAGTGAAAACCATGTGTCTCCAAAACATCAAAAAGACAGAGGCATCATTTTTTAAGCTTTGTGAAAACGTATTTTTCAGATAATCCAATGGGTTTTTAAATGGTTTATTTAGCTTAAGGCAACTTTCTTGACCCTCGAAAGGGAACACTTCTCTTTCTTGCGACAAACTTAATTATTTTATATGAACAGGAAATGGTACAATATGTGTGCTGTTGGATATCAATCAAACTGGGACTTGTAGTGTCCTGATTAACTCTTTTGAGAATTTTCTTCCAGTGTGAACACACTACATACTCAAAGCCTGCTTAGAATTGGTGAGGAGTATGGAAATAGGGCACAGCAATAGTCTGTCAATACTGAACTGTGTTTCACCTACCTGTACCTGTGCAAGCATCTCCTCCTTTACCCACAGTGCATTTATGTCAGACCGAAGCTGCTGTCATTCTCAACTGTCATTCTAACTGTGAGCATCATGATCTTGCCATGGCCGTGCGCTGCAGGTCAGGGTGATACGATGGGTCAAAACTGCGTGAGATGTGCAGTGTAGAGTGAGCACATGTTTATTTTAACATGAAATGGGTGCAGAAATTCATCTAAAAATATATAATAAATTCTTTCTCCTCTTTGGCTTCCCACTCGGCTGGTTGTGTGCCCAAACGTCGGCCACCTAGGACCACAAGGATTTGATTTGCCACTTGTGAAACATATTTAAAACAAACCCGTGATTTAGATGAATATTATAATGGAGAATTTGTTCACTATCTGTATTTGCTGGCAGAAAAAGAACTAGAAATGTGGTGATGAGCTTCTTCAGTGATGCTGGGAATTTCCCTTGGAGCAGGAGCAGGAGCAGGTATTCACTGGGTGGAGGCTTGTTGACACATGCCTTCTTACTCACTACAGGATGCCTACACCATAAATTGTAAGAGAAATACAGAAGTGACAGCAGGAGGAGGGGGAAAAAAACAATAGGAGGAGGTTAAAATGCAAATGAGAGGGCAGAGATTGCAAAAGTTAAGGTAAATCGGAGAAAGGAGGGAGATAGAAGAAGGGTTGGCTGCTGGGGGGATGAGGATGAGGAGGAGGAGGAAGGGGGTGAGGTGTGGTGGTGGTGATGGGGTGGGGGGGTAGGGTGTCTGACATCGCCCCCACGGTCATAACAGCAAGGTCTGCATATGGGAGCAGCTGCTGTGCCCTCTGCTTCCTCCCTGGAAAATATGGCTGGAATATTAATTGCGCTGCTAATTCTGCTTATCGCAGCTTTTCGTGACGCTCAGAAGGTCCAGTGAGCCCTGTTACATTTGCCTGTTAGCCGTGATGACTGTCTCGCCCGAGCCTGGGTTAGACTACCTGAAAATCAAAGCTCTATCTCTGGAATCAGAATACTTTATTGGACCAGACACTACAACGAGCAACAAAAAGATCAGCTTATTTACGGGAGTATTTAATTGTTTGTTTCTCAGTTGGCTCCTCTGTGAGCAGAAATCATAATAAAAAAAAAGATTTTGCTCACATCACTTTGATGCAATCTGTTTCAGTTTCTACCTTTGGCATCACCTCCGTTTCTGTCTCACATTGTCAGCTCATTGTCTGACATGAGATCAGGTTGATTGGCTGAGATATACTTACACAAGAGTTGGGCTAATTTGAAGTAAACTCTGCTCAAGTGGCTGAGTCGTTGTTTTGTGACCCTGTTTGTGTTGGATGAGCGCACCGTGCCTCTCTTGGGAGCAGCCTACAGGCATCCCACAGATCTGACACGTAGCTCCGCACGCTCACAGAGAAAGAGAGGGGAAGAGAAAAAGGAAAAAAAAAATACAGTTCCCCAAGAATCCTGGCTGAATACATTACAGAGAAATAAAAACTAACTTTAACAAGTTTTTTTCTTCCCAAAGCTGGGGTCAAAATAAGTAAAGATGAAACATGCAATATACCTAAGAGCGTGGCAAAAAACCTACAAGATTTTTGAGATTGTAAATTTACGCCTTCTGTATTTCAAATGCTTTTCACACCCTGTTGCGTATGGATACATAATCTTACCAAGAAAGGGAACCTGAGGAAAACCTACAACGCAGCATTTTGTGATATTCATGCTGGAGTAAAATTCAAACTCCCCTTCTCAGTGACACAGGCGATATATCTGTGCAAAATCTGAATATATTCAGGACCTTTGTAAATGTATACATAAGATCCTGTAGGGGTTTTTGGGCTCCCCCCTTGTGCCACTGAAGCACCTCAGCACCTCAGCACTCAGCGGGACCTCTCAGATGACAGAAGGAGCCGAAATGTCAAAAGAAGGATAGAAGAAGAGGTGTTGGCGAAGAGAGAGGGGGGAGGTAATGTGGACCCTGGGGATCCTGGTGTGGGGTGGTATATGCAGGGAGGGGCAGGGAGGTCAGAATCAGTGAGTGCCAGTTTAATCTGATAGGAGTTCATCCATGCAGAGGAGCTGGAGAACCATGCAGAGAAGCAACAGTGATATGCACAAATTATACACCGGTGAGAGTAGAAGACAGACAGGGGAAAATATATGGACGTGTGTGTGGAATGTAGATGATTTGTGACAGAGGAGGGACGACGGAGAAAAGAGGCATCATGGGGCGCTTTGAAAACATGACAGCTGGAGTCATGCACATTAAATGTGTAAGGTATATCTCAATTGCTTAACACACCTATGCATTATATGCATAGCTCAGTATGTGATGGAAAGTACTATGACAGGTAGGGACAAAGCGGCCTATCATTTGTGATCAATACAGGTGAACATGCAGCTCCTCCCCCTCCCTCCTCCACCCTCTCTGAACAGCGAGGGTCACCCCTACTTTCCTCTCTCCTTCCGCTTCACTGCATCCCCTCGTCATGCACTGTAATTAAAACCACAGGTGGGACCCGTAACACTGCCTGGCTGCTCCCAGCATGCAACAGGCACCATCTGGTTCACAGGAGGGGCTTTTTTTCCCCTCCAAACAGCCAGGGGTTAAAACATCAAAGGCTCAGATCTTTGATCGGACCTCAGCAGGGTCGAGAGCAGAGGGAATAATATCCACTGTCTTTTGAATCTTTCTGCAACACAAAGCGTGAAATGGGAACGCGAGCTCGAGCTTGTAAGCCACCAGGTCAGCTACCTGCCATTCCTACGGGGACCTTTTGCCGTCACCTATACCTCCTTTCCTGGTATCATGTCTTCCCAAAATGTCTGCCTGCTAACCTGTTAGAGAGTATTCTCCAAAGACTCCCGCAGTGCTGATTACTTTTGCTTCGGTGCATGCTTCGCTAAAGCGAACATGCTCACTACTCCTTGAAACGTGGCAGAAGTCATAAGAAAACATGCAGTGTCTAGGTCACGGCACATCACAGAGCTTTGAATATGATGAAATCTCTGGTATATTTGTATGTTTTGCAGTGTTTGTTTTTCTGAGCCTCTTTTTTTCAGCGCCTGTGAAATTTAATATTCATTTTTTTTTCTAAGGTAATACTGCGTGGTAAGCTGTTGTTCAAAGAATTTTGCTTGGCAAGTGGGAAAAATGTCTTTCAAATCAATATCTGAAAATGAAAAGTTATGAGGAAGACAAAATCATCTCTCAAAGCCTTCACTCTCCCCGCCAGTGTAATAGAGCCTTTAAACAAAGCATTATGCAGCTGTCTCTAGACACAAGATGAGAGACCAGTTTTGAATTATTTTCACTGACAGGAAAGTGTTACGGCACAGGATGGGAAAGCTCATTTGAGATCAGCTCAGAGAAGGACACAGTTTTACCTGGGGCGTTGGCAGATTGCAGATGTCTGCTTCTGTTCACTCTTGTATGCATGGTGCAAGTGCTGTTCAAGGAGCAGCCCCCCTGGTGGAGAAATTCACTTAAAGTTGGGTCTCTGAGGAACAATAAGGACCCCAAACAGCGTGCCTAAATTTAAGCTAGCATGAAATCCCCCCACTGCTCCTGGGTGGCTGGTTTGCTTTACCCCCTCCTCTTTCAGTTATCTGACACAGTGTTTCAAATGTCGCAACGCAATTTGTATTTGCATGCTAGTTTTATGTACCGGGAGGTTTCGAGCAACAAAAGCACCAGCCGTGTGTGTGTAAGAGAGAGAGAGAGAGAGAGAGAGAGAGAGAGAGAGAGAGAGAGAGAGAAAGAGAGAGCCCTGAGCATCTTTTGTAGAATATGACCTATAGAGGTGGGTTTAAAGCAGACCAGAAACTGGCTTGCTCTGGTGCATTATATAGCATGTGAAACCTTTACAGTGACCACATCTGTCCTGCTCTTCAGTGGATTTGGAGACGTTATACTCCAGCAACACCAGCTTAACACATTTTCTTGGATAACCTTAGATTCACCACAAACACATTGGTTAGTCCTCATCCTAAAAGCCTTTTCTCCTGTAAAGTGAAATGTATCCTGTCTTGCAAACAGTCTGATCTTACATTACTGTTATTATCACACTTATAATATTAGGACTAAGTAGCTGCACACTGCAAAACAAAAACAAAGCTGTTTCCTTTTTCCATGTCTTCTACATGGATAATTGACTGGTGAGGGTGCTGACTTTATGCCTGTGGCCATGTAGGTTTAACCTCAGTGTTTTTAGCACAATGTAAAGTATTTAAGACCTCTTTACAGGGCTCTTATTTTACCAGCCAGTTTGAAACATTACAAAGTCAGCCACAAATAGCATTTTCATCCGTGAATGTAGCTTTTACAGTTGATAAAATCCACTAGCCAACAGAATCAGCGGTAATATATAATATATAATATAGTAAAGCTGCCATCATTACTATAAAGTGCATTAAGCGCAAGCTTGTGTTAAATTAATGTGTACTGTTTTAAGAATAGCAACGCTACACTGAATATCTAAGCACAGAGATCTTTCCAAAGGCATATTTTGTTAATATGGAAGTGCAAGGTTGTATGGAAGTTGCAGTTCAGCCTAAGGAATTTTAAATTATGGAAGGCATGCTACACCTGTGGGAAATCTGTAAAAATTATTTAACTATAGCAAGCTTTTCTGATTCACTGAGCACTCAGACAGAGCATATATGGAAAGAGAGGAGTACTATTACTTTTTATGTGATCACTGACCTTGATCCAGATCTCTTTGTGGAGTGGGACCCATTCTCTCTCTGGTATTTCAGGGGAAGAGTAAAAGTGACGCATTCAACAGCACACTATCCATTAAGGCTGGGCGCAGCAGGGGTATTTTTTATCAAAATGCAGCGCTTATTGATGGATTGAGATTCATGTCTCGCAGTTCAGATATGATAACCCACGCTACTTGGCCTTCAATTCACATCTCTTTTTGCCTCACAATTCATCCCTCTAACCTCTCTCTTCACTTGTTCTCCCTCCACGCTTTCACTCTCACTCCATCATCCCCCATCTGTTCTTTACCCCATGTGTCATATTTCTTTGCCCCCCCCTTCCCCTACCCACCACCTCCAGCACCCTCATCTCTAGCTATTCTCCCCTTCCTCTCCTCCCTCTCCACCATTTCTTCACCTCTCCGTCCGTGCCCAGCGAGAAACTGTTGGAACTAGCAGCTCTAGAATTCTGATCAGCCACTTTGTGGTCCAAGAAGGCTTGCCAAACTGCCTTTCCGATTAATCAATAGTTCCATTGGCTGCGGTTAACACCTGTAACCTCTGCATTACATGGAGGGAAATTTTCAGTCCTGGAGCAGAATAGCAAACATCTAACTTACACTGGCTACAGCCAAATCCTGCTTATTGCAAAACATTCTACCCGCTGAGCAGATAAGTTGTCTGGGATTAGAAACATGGAGGTCTCTCTATATATTTTTTCCTGTCTCTCATTTATTTTGAGTGAGTGAGTGAACGAGTGAGCGAGTGAGTAAATGCTGATCAAAAAAAGCCTACCTGTGGGCTGTTTTTGTATCCGCTTCAGCTCCACGGTTGCCATATGGATGCGTAAAGGAAAGTGAGGTACACTTAGATGCTGCGATAGAGGTAAATGAAATTCATACTGCAGTATCTAGGTCATTTGTAAGGCCCAAAGCAACATCTCCTTCCCTGCCTGCCTGCCTTTTCCGTGTGTTGCTTGAGTTTGTGGAACATCAAGGAGATGAAAACACTCCACATCCTGTATATGCAACAGCTCACACAAGAATTCTGTGCTGCAAGCATGTCAGCATGGCCCTCAGAGTTTCTTTTGACAGCTTATACATAGAATGAGCTATTATTGTATCAATAAAAACATCAATATACATCTGCTGAAATGAGGTGCACAACTAAATTTGATGCACGAGTCATATAAATCTATCAACCAATCAAGAAGCAAACAAGCATTTGTTTGATTACATTATAGAACTCACCAAAATTATTTTAGTTAACTGTATTCCAGAGTAAAACATATCTTTAGCTGTTCTTCTTTCTCAGGTTAAGTATAGCTTGGCTTGGCTTGGCTTTTTTTTTTCATGAAGCAAAGGAAACATACAGTAACATTGTCTCAGAGAGATACACAATAAAAAAAGACAGTGGAATGAAAAGAAACACAAAATAATGAAACACAATCAAGCTGTTGTGAAAAAAACGACACTGATGGGAGCAGTGAGAGTGAACCAAAACAGGATGTGGGCCATAAAAACAAAACAATAAGGGAAGGAGAATGCCATAAAGCTGCAGAGTCAGGCGGTTTAGACATGTAGTCATTTGATCGATTGTTTATATAAAGAAATATTGATTATAGCAGCTTCAAAGAAAAACTCACTCACATCAGATCTGAAATCCATCCCTTTCTGCATGTTTCTTTTAAGGGGAGAGAGGTAGCTGGTTATGTTTCCTTTGAAAGGTTGCACATGTTTTAAGGGAATTTCAAAACTGTTTGGTGAAATAAAACGTGAATCAGTGAGTTTTTATCAACTACCTTTATGCAAATCTATTCAAAATGATGTGACAAGGCTACATAATTAATCAAGCACCAGCAACTCTGATATATCGTGGCATTTCATTGCTGCTTATCACCTATGATAGCATTTGTGTTTCTTTGTTAATGAAATAATTTCTCTCTCTCTTCATCATGCACTCCCTTTGGTGTTTTTATCAGCCCCTATGGTGGCAGATAGGGAGCTGAGGGATACACAAAAACCAATTGGATGGAAATGTACCAATAGAAACAATATTTAAATGACAAGAAGATCAGACAGAGTTGTTGGGTAAGTTTGTTTAGGAGCCTTCTGTTGAAACTCGAAAGATATGCCAGCTCACAGTGTGATGTTATTAGGGTAACAGCTTGTACAATGTAACTTTTATTTGTATATTTGCCTGTTTTAGGGTTTTACATTTTTTTTTTGTTTTTCCTGCGGATAACTGGCCAAAGATGTTTCAGTTAGACCTTTGCAGTTGAACATGGGAAATATTTTCAGCAGTCCTTCAATGGTTAACATCAGTTAACCCTCTCAGTCAGTTACTACTAATACTATCATCATTGCTCTCTCCTCTGGCATGTAAATCTCAACTGGATGCAACAAGTCAACTCTTTTTTTTTTTTTTAAGTGAAAAGCATTCTGGGAAAGTTGCAAGCAAATTGATGCAAGTATGAAGCTAAATTACGGCACTTCATCATAAAGATGCACACAAGCTGATGATATACAGTGTGAGTGTATCTGAGGTTGGAATTCTCCTTTGATGTCAGTGGCATAAACATTGTGGCTCTCATCCATTTAACTGCACCCTGGCTGTTTTCACTGGCTCATAGATCACTGTTCTGCATGGCTCCTCTGCCTGGATGAATTCATATCAGATTAAGTAGGGTCTCACTCTACTCTACCCCAACATCCCTCCTCAATGCCACCTCCATGTGCCCAATCACCATCCCCCAACGTCCTCACCCACGCACACTCCATACATGCCTTCCCTTCCCTTCTTCCACATGAATCAGATCCCAGGTGTATATACCACCACCACCACCACCACACACCCTCCATCACTCGGCCCTGACCCTCACACACTTGTGGCCCGCCACTCATACGTAAGCACAAACGTCCTCCACCCTGTACGCACAAAAAAAGGACAATGGAGTTGCCTTCTGGGGGCTTCTAGTGCACGTCTCAATCACACGTCAGCAGCATTTAGTCCTTGGTTGGTTGATTACGACGCTGGGAGGATGGCTTTGATGAAGGATGTAACGTGATCAGTATTAAGCTTACGATTCCACATTGCATGTAACCCACAATAATGCGCACTAATTATGTTAGACAGTACACCACATCACACTGGAGCTTGAAGGTTTGTGCCATGTTTATTGTGCCCTCTGCAGTGAGTTTATTCCAACATAAATACTTCCCCACCTCTTGATGTTATTTTTATTTGCATTCGGTGAATAATGCAACACTAAAAAAAAAAAAAAGGAAAAAAAAGAAGAAAATCAGTACCAAAAGTTACTTCACAGTGCGTTTCATTTCCCAAACATACTTGACAATAGCTCAGTAGCTGTTAGCTCAGTCTGGGAAGCAGATTTCCAGCACAGACAGAGATGGTAGCTGGAAATAAAAACAGATTGTGGCAGTTGACAGGTGGAATGAAAAGTGGGTAGTTTCCTTGATGTCGAAAAGGCTCAGAAGCACCCAGATCAAAGTTTCAAGTGACTTTTAATATTTATCCAAGAAAAATATTTCTGAAAACATCAGTAGTTGTTTTTCCTCTTTCATTTTAACTGTTTACTTTACTAAAAGGCCAAAAATGTGGCATAATTTTAATCAGTGTTCACTAATAGGGGGGTCTTCAGAATAAACCAGTTAGAGGAGGGAGAAACTGTCCCACTTAAGTGTTTTTAAATGATTTTTTTGAACATATAGGGAAAATTTAGAGTAGAGGATTTATTTGCTGGCTTTTGTAGTTAAGATTACACACCTCACTGTTCTCTCTCCTTCATGTTTATCAGCAAACCTTATAAATTCTGAAAAATAGTGAAGATGGAGACGAGCTAAAATCATTCCTACAGACAGTTTATTGACTTTCTGGAGTTCGATTATGGCTGCGGTGGGGGTTGGGGTGGCTTGTGAGCTTCGAGTGAAACTTCATAACATTTACATTTCTCCCTCATTAGTCACATATTTTACCCAAACCTTGAGAATTAATTATTGGGCTCCGCTGCCAACTAAATCTCATTGATTTCCTTCCTTTTCTCTGAAATGATATAAATTAAAGCATAATGCAGGGGCATACTCTCGGCAGACGTGGATTCACAATGCATATTTTAGAAGAGGAAGAGATGGGAGTTTGTGGGAGTGGGTGTGTGTGTGTGTGTGAGAGAGAGAGAGAGGGAGAGGGAGATCGATAGTTTTGTTTGTCTGTGGTTTAGTTTCTGCCACTATAAAATATCTGGGATTGGTTTGGAACAGACGCCTAATGTTTTCAAATTAGAACATTTAGGATCCCTGCACGTTTGAATTATATGTATTTTCCAATTAGAAACAATTGATGATCCATCTATAATCAGTGTAAGAGAGTGAGAAAAAAACATATGTTATTTATGTTACTCTGTAGGATTTTGTGTGGCATTGAATACAAATGAGAATTGTAATAAGCAACACATGTTTTGATGTGCTAATATGATGTGTCAATATTTCAAATTAAAGTGCAAAATCCTCGCTCTTATTCCGTGCTCTTGCAATGTATTCTTCTCTGGTTTTTTACTCCTTCTCTCACTGCTTTCCATTTCAAGTCGCAGGTGATATTCCCTCGTTCCCCGCTGGATTGTCATCAACTGTCATCAACGGCAGCGGACCTTGAACCAGATACAAGATGAGGGATTTCTCTGCCCTGCGTAAGTGTGTGCGTGGCAGCCAGACAGAGAATGAGTCTGGGCTGAGGAAGGGAAGCACAGAGCGCCGTGTCTGAGGCCTACCAGGAGACCTCCAATAGCCAGCGCACCGTGTCTTAAATCTCTACCCTGGTGTCATCTCCCCTCATGTTCCCACACGCAACCCGGCCCAAACAATAGCCTATAGAGGGCCAGGAAGCAGCTGGTAAGTTACAGAACTGTGTGGATGGAAACATGAGCTTTATGCTTCATCGACAACACTGTTTTTCCTCGACTGCTCCTCATTTTTATTTTATACTTACCAAGGTTTTAGTCACTACTGCGGCAAACTGTTGGTAAAAAAGTAATTTAACCCTCTTGTCCTGTTTTGGATTCCAGAAATGGTTGGCCCAACTTCATAAAAACGTACTCAACATTATTCTATCAACTTGATTATCCAAATTTTAGGCGAATTCCTTATGAACCTGATTATAAACTGATGACATGTCATAGAAGTCTGCAGAAAATGACTAATTGCTTCTGCTATTACTCCCATATATAAGATACGGTTAAATACCTGCTCAATTTTAGTATTTTAGGTGATTTTATTGTTTTATTACACTGAGTCAAAGGAGATTTAATGTGGACACACCTAAATTATCACTGGTGCAGACAAATGGAGAACACCTGTGTGTAGCCAAGGGGTTTCAGTTAATTGTGGTATAAATACATCTGTAGAAGATCCAACTTTTGGTGAGTGCCAAAAACCTGCAGCAAACTAGGATTACTATTGGCAGAAAAGTCACTTAAACCTATTGTGCTTTTTCCAATAACTGAGCTGTACTGCTAAATGTCACTGAATTTCACTAGAATTGCCAAGGGGGAAAAATCCCCAATGTAATCACAATGAAGTATGTAAAGCTGCAGTATGACCTCTTAGGCAAAAGTATGAGGAGGTGTCCTTTGTCCTGAAGGCGATGACAGAAGTCTTGGATGTGTTCATCAGTGTCTGTGTTTTCACTGCACCTTGCAGCCTCTGTCTGTGCTCAGCCTGCTCCCTGAGCGCTGCACAGCTGTGGGTGTCGATGGTGACAGGTCAGCTAATTAGAGAGGTGCTGTGTCTGTCTGAGGCTGCGACAGGGAGCTGCTGGGCACATGACTCTGTGCACGTTCATCCATGCCCCTGGTCCCACTTAGGCACCCATGCATACACACACGGATGACACGTATGTATAAACTTTGCATTAAAGTACAGTTGCCATAAACAGCTTCTTGAACTTTTTCTTAGGTTACAAGATTGGATACATTTATTAGTTATTTTCTGTAAAATATATTTAACATATTGATTTCTATCAATGTGAGCTGGAAATGTTTGATATTTTTTAACTCTTTTAGTTTTTAACTACATTTTGGGGTGGAAGTTAATTAAAAAATGGAAAAAATAAACACATTTTCTATATTTGAGGGTAAAACTAGATCAGTGATTTCTTTTTTAATTGGCAGATTAAATTTAGCCAAAGTGAATAAAGATGTAGAATACATTTATAAAGCATAGTACACATTTGACTGCAAATAGTGCTTAAACTAAAAAAATAAATATAAACACAAAACAATAAAAAGTCAAGTGGTGTGAAACCTTTTATCATCAGTGTACAACTTAGAAACCTCATGTTTTCATAACTATGTGACTGACCTAGAAGGAGGCAGCTTTAATAATACTGAACGTATTTGTATCCTGGGCAACCATTAGCCCGCTTGACCTTCAGCAATGCAGAGTCACCACGACAACCACCTCGGCCACTTCCATCTCTCGGAGCTCGTCTTACTACCCCGAGCTATGATGCTTCGTCATAACCTGACACCTCCCAGTGACACACAGTTTGACCCTTTTCCCCAAGCATTGACCATACTGTAGAAACAGATGGAAGCAGACACACACTAACACACACACACACACACACACACACACACACACACACACACAAACAAACACATGTAAGTTTTTACACAGTTGCATGTTCTACTTCAGAGGCATAATGTATGTGGACAGCTCTAGAAAAAAAGACATGCATACCCTTTAGTGTATCTTGGTATCTGAATATAAACTGTCAAACTGTTTTAAAATCTAATTAAGGAAATAATTAAGGAACACCGCTAGATGCCACTAAATCCTACACACTGGACCTTTAATCAACTTCTTTTGTAAATGGTGTCACTATTCGTGCAAAATCCCATGGAGGGAGCAAGTGTTCAGAGTCTGAACTGATCCCAACCCTGGGTTAAAAGAGGACAGTTGAATACCGCCATTGTAATACTCATTATCTCCTACAGAGGTTTTAATTTTTGTCGAGCCAGCTAATGCAAAGAAAGCCTGGCTATGTCGAACTTGCTTCATAGTACCCCTCAGGACATGCAAGTGCTACTAGATCTTTACAAGCTGCATTCAGTGTGAACTATCGCTTTAATATTGTCAAGTATGCCATTGAACATGGTCCATTTGACAGTGGTGTATCTATATTGCTGCAGTATCCAGCTCTTTCTGAGTTGCTGCCAAGGGAGGTCTTAGAGGTGAGCTTCTTTTCTCTCGGATAAATTGCTTATTTTTCCTCCTTCTTCCTCCATGAACTGGACCTTTTGCCCCAGTTGGCCCTTTGGTGGCTCCGGAGTCATCTACTTTTATTGCAGTTAATGCTCCAAGGTACAAAACAGCAGTGATGCACAGGGAGTTTCTCGCCCTGGCACCCAACGTTAAGTGCCAATCAATTTTTAATCACAGCTGAATCAATAGTAGCAGCTTATTTTTGAATAAGAAAAAGCAGTGATTGAAAAATGGAAAGCAAATATAAGATCTGATGCATTGTCTTTAATTGAATTTGGTCGATGCTTATCTGCATACTCCGGAAACCTGATCTCCAGTCTGCTGCTGTGGTTACTCGCAATGGCACAAGCCGGGGTCATATAGCAAACAACACAAAACACATTTAATGGCCACCTTATGTGAAATATTTAAATATTCATTTGTGCATTTTCATTTCATATATGCCGCAGCAATAAAGTAAGATTAAAAGGCCTATTTGAGAGTTGTTTTTTTCTCTCTGCTTAATGGATTGGGGAATTTTTTATGACCTACACTTTGTCCCTTTTGTAGTTATAGCGATGTTGCTTATTTTTTATTCCCCAGTTCATAAAATCATACTTGAATGCTTAATACAGCAAAGCTTGAATAGGCTGGAACGCTAACTGTATGAATACAAAACATGCATGTTAGAAAATTGCTCTCTGTATCCCAAACAGTTATGTTTCGGTAACATCTGTGTCGTTGTTAACACAAACGACAGAAAACATTGTGTTCCTCACTACAGAAGGTGCGGGGTGTTGATATACGACTGCACATCCTGAAAAAGACGTAATCAACAATTTGTCTTGCATGCAAATATGTAAATGACAAGGATGCATCTAAGTGGCTGATTGTGGAAAAAAACCCCACAGCAATAAATGAGTGGCATATGGTTCTAGTCGTCTCTTTGTTGGCAATTCCTATACACAAGGCAATATATATAGGTGGAACTGCAGAGGCAGCAAAACCTTAACTGGAGCCTTATGTTGTCTTCCTGTAATGACAAAATGAAGTTTGGAGTTTGGGACTTTTGCTCCAATGTGTGTTTTTATTTGACAGCAGAAAAAAAAAGGAAAATAAACCATATTTCAAAATGATTGTATACTCCGCAAATAATCTATGTCGTGCGTGCTGTGCCATGCTCTTCAGCCTCTAATTTGAAATTAATGTAATTCTTATTTTGTTTGTCTACTAAAGTGTACTAAGCTCCATTATTACTGTATCTCGATCGTAACCTGAGAGGCTGCGGCCCTCTGAGTGCCAAGATGTAAAAGCTGTCCGATGAGTCTCAACGATATGCAAAGCTCCCCTGTTAATAATTCATGTCTGAGTTTACAAATGGCACTGTTGCGCAGAGACGAATCAGTCGAGTCGTTGAAATGCTGTTTGGAGGAGATGAAAGTTTAATTCCTGTCCTAGATTACTCCTCCTCATATCTAAGCAGGCCCATTATTTTGCCTCCACCAATGTTTTTCCCACCCGCTGTAATGGGAAATGAAGGCAGACGTAGGCTGCAGTGGTGGGACACGACTGGTTATGTACTCATCGAGGATCCTCCCTGATAGGTGACAGCTGGGGTGGCTATTTGCATCACTGTTTGAGGGAGCGCCCTGTTAGGCCACAAGCTGCTGGAGGGAAGACAGGGCCAGTAGCCCAGTACAGTAAATGTTGCATACTAATATGTGTGTGCGGTATACGGTACATATGTACTGTATGTGAGCAAGGGGAGAGACTGAGTGAAAAGACAGAAAGAAGAATACCTGTTTAAAGGAACAGAGTGGAAACACGTAGAAATACACTGAAAAGACTGTGCTTAACTGTTGCTACTCTTGTTAGGCTTTCCGCACATGTACAGGGTATAATAACAGACGGAGTCACCACTCGAAATCCACAATGTGAATGCGTCTTTGATTCCAGACAGATGCAGATGAAAGCAGCTTTTCTCATTTCTTACACATCGTCAATTTTGCTGGCTGTAATTAAAACTGGCGCTTTGAGGTTCCATCAGCTGGCAAGCTAAATAAGCTAATGGTTAGCTTCATGAGTATCTAGCTGACTTTTTAATGGTTCCAGCTGACAATGATCTTGTAAAAGGTATCCTTAATATGCACTTGATGGACTGAAAGATGAACTTGAGAAACTGAGGCTAAAGCTGCCTGTCCCGGACAAAAAAACCCCAGCATTTACAGCATGATTCATGCAGAAGACATGTAATGGTAATGCTAAATAAAGCAACAGCATTGCTCTTGTATTGTGTAGTGTGGTTTAGTAAGGCTGTTATTTTTGTTTCGCAACCCTCTTCAGCTGCTTAACTTATATACTTGTCCTTATAACCTAACAGGTATGTTTTTTCCAGGGTGTGACACCTGGACACTCCAGGACTTGCACAGCATGCAGGTTAGATTGTGCAGCAGGACCATAACCTCATGCCACAAGAACAGTTCTTCCCATCTGTAGCTGACTCTAAAACCCACCACCCATCCTGAATATATGTGTTCCATTAATGCACTTCCTTGCACATTGTAAATATCATTATTAGTCACACAGCTAATTCGCATATTTCCTGAAACAATATTTTGCACATTCCTACAAACTGTACAGCTCTTCACTCATTTTAAGTAATGGTTATATTGTACATATATATTTTTTGTCTATATTTTATCATTATTCACCATCTTACCTAGGCAAATTCCTTGTATGTGTACTTGGCAAAATAAACCCGATTGTAGTTATCCATTGACAATTGTACATCTGGTCTAGGCTGACTTTAAATGCCGTTTGCCTCATTGCTCCATTTTGACTCTGATGAATTTAGTGTTGAAACATTAGTCTGTTGCACAATTAAGGGCTGTAAATTAATCAGTGTGCTTATAAGAGTAAAAGCTGTCAGGATGAAGACTAACCAAAATTAGTTTCACAAATCTAGTTTTGTCTTGAATAACGGGTTCAGGCTCAGGATGCTGATGTGCAAGCTTCTCCAAATCCAGTACAGAGCAGGACAGAGCAAATGGTCAATAAAGACACCACTGTATGTGCTTACATGGAATGCTGAAATGATTAGTCAGTTATTCGGTTGAATATATAAAAATAAATTAATAATTTGGTCTTTTAGAAAGCAAAAATGACGAACATTTTGTGATTAGAATATTTTAATATCAATTTGTCTTCTTTGTTTCAATATCATCGCAAATTGAATACCTTTCGGGTTTTGGCATTCTTTCTGAAATTTTATAGAATTTTATGATCAACATATTCTTTTCAATTTGAATTATCACTTCAGTTGCAGTCCTACTTACTGCACGTATCTACTCCCCAATATACCAGCTAAACCATTTTTACAGTACTAAAGAGCTCAGTTTGACATCACACATAACCCAAACCTTGAGAGATCTCTGTGAGCCTGTGCGTGGGCTCCTGTAGATCAGTATGCTGTCGTGGCAAGTGAGGAAGTGTTGTCAAAGGTTCTGAAAAGCTCTTTGATAAATGCTGAGGGCCACCACCCCAACTTTCTCTATCTATCTGCCTCTTGGTGCTTCTCTCTCTCAACCTGCAGACTTAGAAAACTGAATCAGAGCTGATAAAAGGTGTATTTGAATTGTTTCTGTGCCTCCAGGTCTGAGGTCAAAACATTTATTGTGTTTCAGATAAGATAAGAATAGTAGTCTCAGCACTGCAAACACCAACACTGACTAGTTTTCTTCCTACAACTCTCTGATACTGGTCACACACTGTCACAACTAATTCAAATGGTGTTCAAGGGAAACTTAGTAGGCATTACTTCACACATTGAAGTGCCACTGAATACACACAGACACGCTTGGCTGCACATACACACTTACACCCTCACACTGTAACACACATGGGATGATCTAATTTGGTAGTTCATCTAGATTGGAGGGTTTAGTGTCAGATGACACTAAAAACAACAACTTGTTCATCATGTATATCATAAGTGACGCACCGTTAACACATGGGTATATTCTTAGCCAGATTTCATGCTCCATAATGTAGTTCCTGTCTGTGCCAACTGAAAGCAGGTCCAGCAACTTAGTCGGTGAAACTGAACAACATGGGTGGTAGGAGAATTAATAGAAAAAACTTTACCTAATATTATTACTGCATTTGTGCAAATACGTAAATCAATAGATACGTGATTCATATTGTGATTCTTATTCTGTCACTGCAATAACAGTATGTTTATATTAAATAAAGACACAGCTAAAACAGCACACCTGGTGTACACTAAATCTGACTTAAGAAATTACAGGGTAGAAAACAAAGCATTCACACTACAGCTGATGTAATTACAAAACAACCTTATGTACAGGCAAGTGTTGACTTTAATTATTGTGTGAGTTCACAATAGAAAATATAACCTGTAAGAAGTAATTTTACTGTAGAATATTTTGTTTATTAAAGTTTTTTTTTCATTATTATGTTTAGTATTATCTTGTGTTTTGCATTGCTCTCGCTCAAAAGTGTTGCACTGTTGTAATCTTACTCATACATATGATTTATGACGTGAGTTAGACCGACTAAACTGTTTTTAACCAGAGACAAAGGAGAACATGAGAGATTCCTAGAGATTCAGAGCTGTATGCCTACACTTAAAGGACCGGTGTGTAGGATTTAGTGGCATCTAATGGTGAAATTGCAGATTGCATCCAACTGAATAACGCTTGCGTTCCAAGCCTGTAGAAGAAACTACGATGGAAGCGAAACTTGCGATTAATGCAAAAGGCCCTACCTTGACCCAGTGTTTGGTTTGTCCATTATGGGCTACTGTAGAAGGATCAGAGTCGCTCTTTCTGTAGATAAAAACGGCTCATGCTAAGGTAAATTTCTGCCAACAGATCCTCCTAAATGTTACACACTGGACCTTAAAATTCAACCTGAGTTTATCTGCTCAGAATAGATCAATACAACACAAAAGGAAAGTACATCAACAGCATAAAATCTTCCAGTTTTATTTACTTGAACTTCATACCAGGCAAACTCATGAAAAGCAAGTTCCCTATTATCTTATCAGTCTGGGTGTTTCCACATACAGCGACAGCAGTATTCTGTGGGAGCTGCCCAGTATTACCAGAGAATTGCCACTGGATCATTTGGAATCTTGTTGCATTACATATGGGCACTTCAGCAGCAGTTGTAGAGGGGAGGAGAGTGTCTTTCTCATTCACCTCCCCCCATCTCACATATCCCCAGATGGTCTGGGGAGTCAAACTGGCAACCTTGCCATCACAAACTCTCCTCACAAGCCTTCAGGCCACAGCTGCCCTCCGTGTTGATTGGTAATTTCTTCCTGTGGAAAACTGGATGCTTCAAAACATAAAGTGCACTCCAGATGTTTGAAGTGTCATAACATAACAATGCAGGTGGTAGACTGACAGCGAAGTAGATTTCGCTCCTCACCACTGCCAGCGAGTATCTTTTGTCGAGTCTCTCACACAGAAAGGGAGGCATTTTTTCATTTAGCACTGTTCGGCTGGTTAGAAAAACAACAAAAGAAGCTTGCATTTTTGCACATTTGTTTCCTCGTATATTTTATACTTTAACCCTTTACATCTCGCCACTGTTGTCATAGTGACCACATGTTTACGGGATTCGTGCCATCATGTGATTTTGTGAATCTTTCATAAAGCTGCCATGGAGAATGATCACTGAAAAGATTGATGCACCAACACATGCTTCTTTAAAGACATGGCTCACCCCTCACCTCATCTTCTTTTACTGTTTGTCAGTCTCTGGCTCCCCTCCTCCCCCATGACTCCGTCTGAATGTACAGTAGGTGCCGCCATGACAACATTACACATTTACTGTAAAGGAAAACCTATGCAGTCATGCACTGAATCAACACATCTAATGTTGTTCGGTGTCAAGTATTGTTGTCAGTGTCAGGGATATAGCCAGAGGGAATACAAGGTATTTATCTGAGATATGCTGTCTCTTGTCTCTTTATCAAGTGTCTCACAGCTATCCAAGAGCTCGGACACACTACCAGCCCCCGTCCATCCATCTCTTTGCAAAACATTAACCCCAGGACACCATCAATTACTGACTAATTAATCTACTTAAATGGGCAAATTTGCATTTATTGCCATCTGGCAATTCTAGTAATGAACACAAACAACTTAATAATTGAGCATCACTTTATGTTTGCACATGGAAATATATAGTCACACTGGCTCACACGCATATTATAATACTGGCGATGCTTTAAAGCAGTTCTTTTGGATGTGCTAGTCCTTTTTATAAAGTTATATTTCACATAGCAAAGTGGTCCTTGAGCAACTAAATAACATCTTACTTTCAGGGAGGTCTGATGACTGCTGATGGATTGCAAATAACTAATAATGTACTTCACACAGTGATCAAAAACAAATGATTGTGCTATGTGCAGGTGTTGAAACTATAATTGGACTGCTATTGTACAGTACTGTCTTTCATCACAGAGGGATCAATAATCCCGTGGAGGGAATCCAAGAAATTATCCTGGAGATCAGCCTGTACGGTTCAGAGCCGATGATGCCACAGGCAAACACCGGAGAAACACTGCAGCCTTGAATTTAATGAAAAGTTTTCACCCAGACCACAAATATTACCGCTTTTTAGCATATAACGAGCCCTTGAAAGACAGTGTGCTCTTGGTGTGCTTGAGGAATACACTGCTTTGTCAAGACATGTTAAAATTTTATGCATCAAAATCAAATTCATGCTCAGTTGTGAAGATAAATATTCTTGTGTATTTGTGTGAGTATGGGGGGGGAGAGAGAGAATAACTGTTTAACAGTGTTTTAAGAATAACAGCCAAGCCATATCATTTTAACAGTTTGTTTTTATTAATATCCACAAGGAAACATTAAATTTAGGGTTTGAATATGAAACTTAAACTTTGAAGGACTCACAGGACATGGGCAAATAGCTGTCTATCTATAAGACTTATATTCTCAGCCTCCGATTTAGTGTTGTGTAGCAGCGTTTTATCTTTTTGTCAGTGCCAGTATTACTCAATCAGTCTTTCCTCAGATCCTTTGTGTCATCCCCTGTGCGCTAACATGTTTAAACAACCTCACCGGACAGTTTCACAAATGTGGATTGAAGCAAATCTTTGTTTTTCTTTTAGGAAGTAAGGTGTTAGCTCTTGGAGAGTCCTCCTTTGGTTGTATTTATTTCTTTGATTTGAACAGCATCCGCCTGCCCTTTTCCTTTGTAGTCTTCCTCGCCGATTTTTGTTTGTATGAATTATTCCGAGCTCCTTGCAACACCTGGTTTTATGTTGCTTCCCCTTCCCTTTACAAGTTGGGTCGTAACAAGGTCTCATAGGGGAAAACGTTTTCAGTCTAGGACTATGCTGCATTCCTGTCTATGACAGCTAAAGGTTCACTTTAACATAATTACCATGTCTCAACACTACCACATTGCCCACAGTAGCCTATGAACCCAGACAGAAACCACCTTAGATCACCCTGTGCTCCTTCTGCAGAAAAATAGCAGTATTTCAAACAACTCTGCCTTTATTTCTGATGAAAACTCTTGTCAAAACAACCGAGCACACTGACTATATGAAGGCAACCGAGTTTGGTGATTGATAACAGTTGAATTGGCCATACAGAAATGGTTATGGTTCTCCAATAAAATTGCTGCAAAGACCAAATTGTTGAAGGAAGTAATTTCATTGGTTCAGGTGGAGGAAATTGATATAGTCACACTATATGTGGATTCTAATCGAACAAAATGGACATGACAAAGCTGAAATTAGAAAAACAGGGAGATTGATGGCGGTGAAAAGAAATGAAAAAGATCTTTTAATAGGTGAGGCTTGTGGAGGAGTTTTTGATACAAACAGCAAAAGCAGTTTTAAGCAGTTTATTCAATGTCTTATCAGGATTAAACATCTTACCCCAAGGTTATGTCTTACTATGTGTTAATTAAAAAAGCTATTTTTCATATCATCATCAGTGCTTAACTTTAAAAATGTCAAAATATCTATGAGAGCTTGTTTTTTTGTGAAAAATATGATGTTGGGGGATCTGTTCTGTAAAGGAGTGATTGAAATGGACTCAAGTAATCTTGTCCTCAACCTAAGGTGAAACGCTGACTATGATGCATGAGTTGACAGTTTCCTCATCCCTCAAATCTATTGTTTTAAATCGACTGCGCTTTCACACGATTCAATTATACAGTCAATATTGCAGGGCTGGCTTTCTACTGCAAAATATTTGACGATATGAGAACCTTGTGTGACCCATTTATTTTGATTTGGGAAAACAATTGTATCTCATCCCTAATGTCTGTCGTGGGAAGGGTTCATATATCACTCTGCCGGCTGTGTACAAATGTGTGATAGGTGCTGTAAATTCAGCAAAATCAAAAGAAAGAAATTAACACAGATTATGCCATGTATTCATCAGTAGATATGTTGAAAATGAAGCAGCTGCACAGGCTGCTATTCACGTGCCACTCGCCTCATTTTGATATCTCCACTATAGCAGGTGTCAAAAGTTGAGCTTTCCTTTACAGAACAACGCTTTCTAATCAGAATATATTCCTCAGAAGATCTTTGAAGTTATTTCTTTCTCTAAAGGGGCAAACGCAATGTCACTCACTGTATATGTTTTATGCAAAACAGAAGAGAAGAAGGGCATGAGCTATAACACTGACGAAACATCAAACCTCTCTCCGTTACCAATACACTGCCTACTATTTTCTTGCTCTGTTGTCTTTTCTTCCCATGAAAGAGAATTATAAAAAGACCTCCAACACTGCAAGAGTGAGTACAAGGGGGAAAGTGAGAGAGTGAGGAGAGATAGTGTTTATTGCTTGTGGGAGGTGAATGATGGCGCAGCATAAAAACCCCACCAAACCGAGCAGATGGAGCCTATGTGACAGTAAAACCCCAAACGTCCGCTGAAGGTTTTTTACCAGTGACTTATGAAAGCTATCTGTCAAAACAAAGGCAAGAGTTAGCAGGTTGATATGATAATGAAGCAGCATTGCTCCGGTGACAAATTATGTTCAAAAGGTAAATTGTTTCTCATAAGAGCCCTCAGTGTGAGCAAGGACAGCGGTGAGTGCGAGATTATTGGTCCAGGAAGTGACATGAGACAAGTGGTTAGTGAAGTTCACAGCGAAATGGAAGCCATAAATCCTTGCTTTTTGGGGGAGGAACTGCTCCAACAAAAAAAAGGGAACTGTCTCAATAAAAAATAAATTAATAAATAACTGAAAAAGATGTATGGTGTCTTGCTGTTAAATCTCCCCAAAATCAATGATAAGATGACTTCTACTAACAATTCTACAATGTTCTAGGGGAAATACTAGCTCTTATTTAGGTCTCCCATGCACTGGTGGAAAGTAAAATATTGAACTTTAGTGCAACTTTGAGGTACTTCTACTTTACTTCTACTCCAATACATTCCAGAGGGATATTGTTACATTAAATTGACAGCTGTAGCTACTTGTTGCGTTGCCTGTATAATAAGCCTATAAAACACAACATGATATTATAGATTAAGTAGTGGTTCAAAACTTTTTTAGCTACAAAAATGTCTACTTGGGCCTTTTTAGTAGTTCCACCAAACTCAGATTCTCCCTCATTTTTATGTAACTGAACGTTGTTTTTCTTTCCTGCACCGTTAATCATCTTATAACCTCTCAGTTTTTTTTGTGACAATTTGGAAGGGCCCATCCCCTAAGGTGGGAATCACCGGACTAAACTAGATATCATTATACAAAGTAATAATCTATGGCTCCACCTCAAGCAGTAAAATGCAATTCCTAAAATGATTCATCAGTATCAACAATCCAATAATGTAATAAATTATATCAGTCATTAAAAGTAATATTCTGCATAATGTGTACTTTTACTTTATTTTGTTGATAAAACTTTTATTTAGGTTGATTTTGAATGCGGGACTTTAATTTGTAGTATTTTTACATCACATTTGTTACTTAACTAAAAGATCTGAGTACTTGAACTTTGCATTGTCGAGTTGTAATTGTCTTTTTAAACTGGTTGAAAAGGTGAGCAACTGTATTATGAATCTGTAACAGAAGTTGATAAAGTAGGCTATTTTCGTGAGTCACATTTAAAGTACAAATAAAGGCAGTTAAAGTTGAGAAAAAATGGAGGTTGCTGTGAACAGAGGGGGCATTGTGTCTGCAGCCAAAGCCTATGAAGGTAAGAAAGGGCAAACCTGCAGGAGGCCGTATGACTGAGTTATTGTCAATGTTTACATGCCAGGTGTCAATGGTGTCACAGATTGCCATCCCAGTGTTCTCAGCAAGGCTTCGGCACGGTAAACAGACTTCAAAGGAGACGGCTCTGTGCTGATACAGGCGCACATATGCACTCATGCACGAGCACACAGTCACACACACAGGGAAGTGCACACATGCACACATGCATGATGATACATAAATGCATTGTACTGTATAGAGAAAAGCCTCTGTATCACGTGGTGCAGGAAGTATGCTACTCACCTAACCATAACCCTGCTTTTATCAGGTAAAAGTATTAATACCATACCATAAAAATACTCAATTACAAGGAAAAGTCAAATTTAAAATGTTACTTAAGTAAAAGTATGTAAATTATAAGTGGTAAAAGTTAAAGCTTTTAATGCTTAATGCAGAATATTTTCCCCTATGACTGTAACACTATTATATATTATATAATTAGATTAATATTAATCATGCATTAATGTAAAAGCAGGATATTACTAATGCTTGTTTTCAGTATAGATTAATCTGCTGATTATTTTCCCAATTAATTGATTGATTGTTTGGTTTGTTACCAAAAGAAAATCCTGACAAATTTCGTCACTATTACACTGACACCTTCACAAAGCTTGTTTTGTTTTGTCCAACAGTCCACACTTTAAAATGATGAGAAATACATTTGAATAATTCAAAGGAAAAGCAAAAGCAAAGCAAATCCTCATGTCTGTGAAGCACAAACCATGCAATATTTTTGCAAAATGACTTGAACAATGAAAATAGTTGCCAATTGATTTTCTGTCATTTTTTTCAGCTATACTCTATTGTGTGGCTTAATTTATACCAAAATACCATATTTTAGCTCTTCATATGTTCTGTGTACAAAACATCATTTGTAAAGTAACATATAACTAGTAAAATATACACTGTGAAAGTATAAAATGGAAGAACTAGTACAAGTACAGTAATCGAGTAAATGTAAATACATACATGGTTACATTCCAGTACTGTCTGTATCCAACCATAAGACCAGTGTCCAGTTAATTTAAACACAATCACATGGGCTGGGCTGACAGTATTATACAGGGTGGATGATCTGATGTGTGCATGTGTTCTCTGAGGCTATATGCACACTTGTGTAATGTTATGTGCATATGTCTGCAAGGTATATACTGAGTGTGCTTTTGTGCACAGTATACAATATTTCTTTGCAAGGTTTACCCAACGGATTGTAGGGATTGCGTACTGTGCTGCATGCACTATTTAATTAGGATGAACTTTTCAAATAATCCATTATTAGCAAGAGTGGGTCATAAAGGGAAAACAAAGACAGGACTAAGTTTTATTACTTTCCCGCTGCCTCATGATGCCTCAGTATTTTTCTTTCTTTTAAATTTAGATGCCATTTTATTATTGTTTACACTATGAAGCTGCTTTTCTAAATTGGTAGGAGAACAAATAAGACAACATTACACAACATTGCAACATATTTAAATTATTAAATTATTAATAAACTCAAATGACTTACAGTTCTGTGTTGTCTTTGTATGCTATAGGCCTAATGGTATTCCAATTGTATGCAATGTTTTATGAATTATGAAGCCGGTAGCTACTGGTGAAATATTTTCCACATCATAAAGAATCTGCTCATATATGCACAGCAGTTGTGAAGAAGACAAAGACGAAGGATTTGGTGGAGCAGTAAAGGTTTGATGTTTTAGGGGGTTTGAAGGTTTGCAAATCCTAAAAAAAGAAAAAAAAACATCTCTCATCTCTTATGCAGGCAGAGTGGATGTGCCTTGAGATACGCGTTTTGCTGAGCCACGGTGGAGTGTTTGATTTCAAACCAATTTTTAGCTGATCATTATATTTTATTAAAAGCATCTCAGTTCATTATATAAAAGCCCTCTCCCAATGTTGTGGAGGAAAAAAAAAAAGAAAGCCTTGTATCAAAAAGCCACACACATAAACGGGGGAGAGTAAGCCTTTAATAGGAATCGGAGTTTACACATTTATGAACCAAACAAATAAATGCTACCACAAGAGCTGCTGTAGCTGTCACACTAAATGTATTATTGCAGTGATATTACCAGCCGGAGTTTTACTCTTTCTGTTCAGATATTATACACTGCATTCTAGGTAGTGCTTCCTTTCAGTGCCATATTAGATGGAGGTAAAGATAGGACACTGAATTTATTTTCTTCCTTTTGAGTTATGTTCTTTATTTTAAAGATGGTGAGAAAGAGTTTAAAACATTATTTGCTGCCTAGCCGAAGGGCCAATCAGAATCCAGTTAGTCTCCCGCAACATGCCCATGCAAACCAAGGGGGGTACTGTCATCTACATCTAGATCTTTAATATTTAATCACGATAATACTGCAGCAAATCACATCAGAGGCAACGCATGCTAGATCATATTGTCTGATCCAATAGCATGCTCATGTGTTGCTATCAATTACAACTTTGGCACACAACTAATTTGTTTGAGAGCTGGATTGGTAATTTGATTTTCGGGCTCACTCACTTGATTTCCCTTACCCATTAATTTCATTTGCACTTGCCCATCAGCGGCACCAGCACATGTTGAGTCACCCACGTCCCAGAGCTCATCTTAGCCCAGTCTTATTAATACCACCAGTTGTGGCAAGTGCCAGCCTGACACTCACACAGCATGTAGCTGCCGCTCTCATTCCAAGCCATCACAGCCTGCATCTCTCCTTCAGTGGCTTGGAACCTCTTAACCTGTCCACTCTTCACCTCACCAGCCGGCTCACACTCGTGGCTCTGCTGAATATGAATTTAGAACCCTCGCCTTTCTTTATAATACACGGCCTGCGAAATGGTGCCAGTTTAAAATCCATTTTTATTCTGGGCAAGGAATTCTAATTAAAACATGTGTCTTTGGAAAGAAACTCATTATTGCAATTATTTTTAGAATTGATATGACATAGGGAGCTCGATTTAGTAAAGAATAACAAACTATGTGATTTAGGGTTAAGTATAGTGTTATTCATCTTTAATAGGAATATAAAATGATCATAGATATGACAAGGAGATAGTGTCATTACTGTAATGAGTCTATTTGAAACATCAAGATAAAGTGTTTGTAAAAAAAACATGGAAAACATGTTTGTAATGCATTCTGAGAATACAGTATATCCAATTAACCTCTTATGACACTGTCATCGGTGTAATCCGATCCTGCCTTTAGCTTACAGTACAACTAAATTATTTATCGTGCAAAAAGGCACCATCTTGATAGCTTGTTAATAAAGACTGAAACACACAAATAGGAAAGTCCTTAAGAATGAATAATAGGACGTAGTAATATTCACTGATGAAAAAAGTATCCAAACTCACACAAATCCCATTTGTATTGATGAGCCTACTGAAAAGTGTCATGTGCAAGAGACTTGTGTTATTGAAATTTTAACAAGGATAAATGGCAGAGACACAGTGGCTCCCTCCGGGAATCATCCACCCGCTCAACACTGGTGTTACAAGGATGTCTTCTGTCGTAATGCTTAAATGAACTGGGCCGTAATTTGAGTGCTTCTCTATATTTCATATTTCATAACATGTCTCTGAGTGAGTGTAATTTCTTTTCCATATGGGTGCTTAGCGGTAAAGAGTGAATAATAAAGGGAACCCAAACAATTATGAGGCTTTAGTCGCGCATCACTGGCCTTGGTAATGTCACTTGTCTGTGAGGGGAAGTATTCTGTCTTAGTTAGAAGCTGTGTCACCCCGGCTCTTTGGATTCCTGTCTGCTAACTGTTGCTATATGGCCCTTGAGGTTTCTCTCTTTTTATTTTCTTCCGATGCCACATGCGGCATGTTTGGCACATGTGTGGGAGTATCCAGGTCTCATGAGGTGACCCAATCTTTAGAAAACACTGAGCTGAAACAAACATCCCTAACGTCTCTTTTTCCCACACAAAAAAACTGATATTAATACAAAAATAATAGAAAAGCAGTATTTCACAAACTTATTGCCTTTGTTTCCCTTTGTGTTTAATGTTGCATACAGATGTGGGGAACTGAATGGGGTTTGTTTTTTGGATATGACTCTCCTGCCACCAACCCCGCCACCAATCCCCTATACTTCCCAGCCCTACTGGTAAATTATCAGGGCCTCTTTCATAAATAAGAATAAACGAAAACACATTTGTGGTGTATAATAAGATGCAGTAATTAATGTCATCGATTCACATCTGTAAGGATACTGACTGGGAGAAATGTGATTACTTTTATCACATTTCAAAACTTGGAGTTAGTTTCGGAGCCCTGTAACTCAGTTAGCGTGTGACTGTGGAGAGCGAGAGGGCTGCTCTTGCTCTGTGATTGATGAGTGCACACCGGGCAGGCTATTAAAAAAGCTGCAGCGTATTCCACAGACAATGGCAATAAACATATTCAGGGTGCTGAATTCAAAATGACTTATTTAGGAAAAAGAAAATGCTTTTTTTCTTCACCAACCATAACCATAAACCTTGGATTAATGGGGAATTCCATGGTGTGCACATTTAAATATGCTCCTACACAAACACATCCTATAACACACATACACAGATGCAAATGCACGCATGTTGGCCTTTGCTCCCTTGTATATGAAAAATTATGGATCTCTATTACGAGATCAGCAAGACCATAAAATAATAATTATGTACATGGAGCGCATTGGACCAACACTCACTGTCAAAGGAATAGTTTTACATTTTAGGTTATATGCTTTTTACTTTTTTGCCAAGAGTTAGATGAGAAGATTAACATCATTTTTATGCCCATAGGGTAAATATGAAGCTACCACCAGCAGCTGGTTAGCTTAGCTTAGCACCAAGACTGGAAACAGGGGGAAACAACTAGCATGGCTCTGTCCAAAGGTAACAAAATCTGTTTACGACCTCCAAATCTTACTAATCAATAAGTTATATCTAATTTTACTACGGTGTCTGTGTTTGCTCTTGGGAACAGTGACCTCCTGGAGTCTTTGCTTGTTGCCTGGCAACCTCACGGCAACTGGACATTTGCATAGATTCAATTAATTGTTATGTTATGAGATTTTACACATGCTGGTAGGGGGACTTTGTTACCTTCGGGCAGAGGCGGGCCAGCGAACTCTGCTAGCTGTAGCTTCATACTTGCCGTGTAGACATGTTGTATTGATTGTGTTTCCCAAATACAAAAGCAATACAATACATTACAATTAATATCAAATGCAGGAAAGAAATTCAGGAATGAAATTCAGCAACAAAATGTAAAAAGTCCTTCAGACTTGGAAATAATTTGCCAGTCACTGTAGACATGGACCTATCTGGGATTCTGAGAAGGCTATTATTAAAATAGTGTTCATCAAAGGCAGATGAATAATAGCATCTTTCCTCAACAAGAAATATCTTTGGAGATAGAGCAGGTGATTAGCAATAATGTAGATGCTTTGCGAAATGAGGGAGCTGCTGGGTGGGCAGAGAAAGAGACAGAGAGAAATCCACATTGTTACAAATGGATAATTTATAAATGTGCTGTTCATGGGGACATCTCCAGAGATGACAGAATACATACATCTGCAAATTGCAGTAGATGAGAGTTTAATAGCAAAGTAATGAGTGTTTTGGCTCTAAATATAATATGCAGCTCAAATACAGTCAGAACTCTTTCGATAAACATCTTATTTGATAAACTTCTTCGGCTTTTTGGTCTGGTCCCGGGATTATATAATTTCACCAAACACAAAAACACACTTACTGTACGCAGGCACATACATGAGTGGAAGTGGGCATG
Organism: Dicentrarchus labrax; assembly: GCF_905237075.1. Lineage (NCBI taxonomy): Eukaryota > Metazoa > Chordata > Actinopteri > Moronidae > Dicentrarchus > Dicentrarchus labrax. Next base: position 12,244,985 of record NW_026136709.1, on the reverse strand, counting down.
CAGTGGGTACAGGTGCTCCATTATTCAAAGTATCTCCTTGGGCTTTAAAGCTCTGACAGAGAACTAGACGAGGTTTCTCCCCGCGCACTCCCCCTCTCTTCAACACACCTCCTAACCGCAAAAATATTACCAGAGCTTCCCTGGGGAGAAGCAGAGGGGAAACGTGATCTGGAAGAGAGGGGCGAATCCACCACAACAACAGCTGCTTCCAAATCACAACAACCTGGGGAAGGGTTGTGGGTTATATTTTATGGGTGGAGAGGGACTACGGATGTTCATTTATTTATCTCCACAGTCAGCATTGAGGTGTGTGTGCGTGTGTGTGTGCGTGTTTGTGCGCGCGTGTGTGACGAGATCTGTCATAGCTCACTTTTTACTTATACAGGAAAAAGCCTAAGGTCACCAGTCACTCTGTAGAGTGCTGAGACCTCTGACGCCACAGTAAGTCATGTGCACAAATGATGAATATGTAAAAATAATCAATTTCATGCGTCAAAATATTATAATGAATGTATGGAACACAGAAAATCTTATTGAGTTGGTCTGATGCCATTTACTTTCCTCTTCACTCGCTTTCATAGATGCCACTTCTCCACGGGTATAATTATGCTGAGAGCAATTTCATATTTCAAGTATGCAAATATCGATACTGTGTGACTACAAACAGTCCATATACGGAAAAAATGTAGTCTGCGGCACAGCAATCCTTTTGAAGTGTCGCGCTAGCACATTGTTTAAACTCTAAATGAGCTTGCATGTGCCTTTGAGCACGCGCGCATGCATACTCACACATGCGCACATGGATCTAAATTAACCTAATGGTTCTCTGTAGACCCAACACCAAACACATATGCCTCCGGTGGGGTAAACGGTGGGGCATGTATTGTAGCTGAATACAAACACAGTCATTAGCAGTTGGAGCAGGCCAATCTATGGCAACGACCTTGGACATGTGTCGGTGCTTACTCTCTCCTTCACTACAGCTGTTATTAATTTAATTATCTCTGATTTTACATGCAGAAATAATAGCTCATCTGATATTATTTACCCACAGTGGAAACTAAACCACCAGGGATAAACTGCCTCGATCAGACTGGAAGAAGTGATAGAAGGGAGATACTGCTGACAATCAGCACCTGGACTTGGACACACCTGCCAAAACAATGTATTCATATGCAATGAAGTTGGTTAAGCATGTATATTTTGTTGAAAATATGCTGCTTCAAATAGTTTAATTCAGTTCACCTCAGAGATTAGAGGTCACTGATTTGTCTGCTTTTTTTAAGATAATGGATCCACCATTCAAACGCACTTTAGTACCTACATTAGTAAGTGAACACATCACATACAGTTACCAGTTCAGAAAAAAAACTAAATGTATTTGACAAAGAAAATTAGTATGTAAATCTAATTTTTAATTGACAGGGTTGAACATAGGTGCCACATGGCACAGAGACTTTAAAGGGTTGGCAGAAATATATGGTAACAAACAAATCACATATATCAATATTTGCTTGCAAAGCCCCAAACGAAGATATTTTCAAACATTATATTATTATTGCACATGAAAAGCATTGAATATAAATATCTAAATGTAGCATTAGAAATCAATGTTATTTAATTTCAGACATTGTTCCAAATGCATTTCTTTTTTTGTTGAACTTGAGCCTTTCACGTAATCTAAAATGTGGCCATAACAGATCATTAAATTATATGTGTCAATTTCCGTTTTTAACAGGACATTTAAAAAAATGAATCTAAATTAATGTGTTAAATTTGACAGCATTTGACACCAAACTCGGGTGGCAGCTGGGGTGACAAGACATTTTAACGGGTGGCAGCTACCACCCCTACCACCCCTCTAGATCCACCCCTGTTCCTCAAACCAGGGCTTACAACCAGAGAAAGCAGTGCTACTGATGTGCAAGACCTTTGCCAGGTAGCTCAAACTTTAGGAGACAAGGTGAGATTCAAATGAATTTGGCATTGCATTACAAGCCAAACAAGACAGACTCCAAAAGGTAACTGTAACTGTGCAAAAATACCCTACTACTCTGTCCTTCAACCACTAGGAGGACGCCATGGCTATTTGACAAGGCTTACAAATCAGTGATTAGTTTATTCCTTTATTCTTTATTAAAGCCACTTTGTGCTTTCCCCACTGGTTGATTTCACAACTCTTATTTTAATTGTGAAGCCTCATGCGTCCCCTGGGTCCCTAAAACATCCTGCTATCATGGATTCTTAAAAATGTGCTGTGTATCAAGAGCAACATTTTTTCTTCTTTCCTGTTTTGAATCATAACTTTTTAACCTCAGTCACAGGCGTTGACTTTGATTCCAACCAACTGATACAGTGACAGATCAGGATAATGACAATCTCCAACATTTGGATACTGTCGTGTGTTGCTATTCCTGTTGTATTTGAAGATGTTTTCTGGACGAGAGATCTAAGAGCCGTGGTGCACAACAACTTTTCACCAGTGGGACTCTGCCATTCTTCCCCTCTGATGTGGGCCTTCTCGCTCTTATTACCTTTTTGTTGTCTTTTTTTCTGTGTTTTTGTTCTGCTACACCATCTGTCTGTCCTGTGCTTGTTTAATCAGTTTGCCCATTCATGGCGCCCTCTGCCTCGACTTCACCCCTGGCACTTTCCATTTAGTCTCCAAAACCACAGAATGATATGTAAGTCTGAGTCAATCCACCCCGAGTTCTTGGATGTTTGTCAAACAATACGAGAACAACAGCATGATTTGTTCTGTGCACAAATCTCAACAGTCTATACCCTCTTGGCATTGTTAAAGGAAGGCAAAGGCAGAGACAGACATGGAGAAAATATCCTATCAATCTACAGGATATTAGCTGCAAGGCACCAGTTCATACTGCCAATGATGTAACCCTCTGTGCCAGTATGAGCAAGTGCCATAATAAATTACTTCACATCATCCAGTGCTTTTATCTGATGATAGCACTCTGTGTGGGTTGTGTGATTTCAAGCTTAAGATTTTGTTGTTGTGGCGGTGGTAGCATGGTGATTAAGAGTGTGTGAGGGGGAGAGGGAATCAGAAAACAAAACTGTGTACAAGAGTGTAATTGCACAGGGTTTATAATTTATGCAAAGGATAATGTTTGAATCTGAAAACCTGGAGACCCCAGCCAGTACTCCCCCAACTGCAGTCACATCTTATTGTTTAAATAATACACTTATTCAGCTGACACCCTTTTAAACCCAATTGGCTGTGTTTAGCCTTTTTGCTAGGGTAAAATCCTTCAATCATGTATTTCATTTGCAGAAGGTCATGTGTGCTCATGTATGACAAGAGGAGGATGGTTCTATTTTTGAAAGAACAAATAATTCAAATTATGGACACATTATCAAACACAAAAATACTGTGTATATTTACTACAGTACGGGTTTAGTAATTATATTTGTTCAATCTTCGACCTATCCCAAACAGTAGTTTATTGTGCAAACATTAACACACATTTCCACCATCAATTCAAGCTGTGTATACACAGCCAACATTGCAAACACCAAATTCTTTTCATTCATTATGAAGCATCGTTTTTTTTTTAACCTTTTTTCCTTCCCTTCAATATCTCCAGGCTTGCTTTAGTGAAATAACGGCAGTTTTACTTCATCCAAGCCGAGTTGGCGATCGATAAGAGGAATGTGTGGGTGGTGGGCACCTTGGCATACCTATGCAACCCTGGACTTGGTGGGCCAGTGGGTGACATTGACTGTAGACTGGTTGGCAAAGACATCATCACGACCAGGATCAGCTGAGGAACTGGTTTCCAAGGTGGAGAGAGATTCTTCTTCTTATGCAAGAAAACCAAACAGAACCTTTGATTTTTTATTTGGTTAATTGTAGAAATAATATTCAGTATCTAACTACATAGGCAGAAGAGAGAGAGAGAGACAGAGAGGTGGGAGTGTTGGAGGGGTTACAGTATTAATCTGCTTGCTCACTAGTATTAGCTACTGTCTGGCTGCCAACATCCAGAAACAAGTATTTGCCAAATAGATGTGAATACCAGACAGCACATCCATCTTTGTCCCCCCACATAAATCTGCAATGCAATCCTCCCAGAACATTTAACAATAAGACTTACCTATTCGTTCACTGGATACTAATTTTCTCTTGTCAAGGCTCATTAACCTTAAATTTATCACTAATCTCACATTCCAGGCAGATTAATGTGAAATAAAGCTATGTAAACAGATGTTACACCAAATAACTTGATCATTTACTAGCAATTACTGATCTGTTTACTTGTAATGTAACTTAAATGAGACAGTGACAAGTGGATACTTGTGTTAGAGGGAAGATATAAGTCCTTGCTGGAATGTTGTTCTGAATCCATGCTGAGAAACTAAAGTATCAATTATTTAGTGTTATATTATTGAACATTTATGCAGCTCAGTAATGGCAATGAAACAGTAGATCATTTACATTAAACTTGTGTTTATTTGGTAGGGTTTTTATGAAATCTTTCAAATGAGGTTGTTTGTTTGCAATATTTTGTTTTATTTACCTCTTTTACTTTTTAACAAAACTAAGCTTTTGTATTATAACCCCAGTTTTTCATAAAAAATGGCATTTTTATGCATTTCCTATAGAGATTAATAAGAAAAATGTATCCGTCTCAGTTACTTTTATCAGGTGAATAGACTATTTACTGTATGTAAACCACACCTCAACCTCAACTGTCCTCACCACTTATCACTACATCATTTCACACAAGACAGTTTAGTTCTATCTATATTCCTTACCTCGGATTGATATCACTAAATTGATGTTTGTTTGTTTTACATAACATTTTCGCTTACATTTACATTAAAGAATATCTGCTATTAAATAAATTACCCTGCTTCATAGCTAGCTAACATTAGTTTGAAGCTAGAGTTACTTAGATAGACTCTAACGTCTGCCAACATTAAATTATGCTGTTTGGAATTCAAATAATTACTTTGAGTCAAACTATGAGAATCATATTAGCATATATAATTTTTTTACTAAAACTATTATTCTAGTGTCTAGTTATTGTCTTTCTTGATCTATGCATCTAAGGGTTCAGTAATTTCAGATGAAAAACATTTGACAACACCAGTCAGAAATTTATGCAGTGTTCAAGTAAAGAAAAAGCTGAACATGATTATGGTACCACCAACCATGTTATTGCTACAAAAGGCAAAATAATTTCAGTTAATGTTAAAATATTCATCAAAGCTGAGGTGCAGGATGTGTTTGACATGCTTTCATGGGGTTAAAAACTGATTAATTATACTGATATTTCCCTTTAATTTGTTAACAGGTTCATGAATAAAACGCTGTGAGTCAGTAATTTTCTTTTCCAACTAAAATAGAAAAAATAAAATTAAAATGCAGAAAAAGAGCTGTCTCCTTCATCCTTACGTCAAAAAATCAGCCAAGGTAATACACTTGTAAAAACAGAAAGCAGAATGTGGCGTGGATATTCAGTTAGATTAGTAATGTCCTATAATAAATGTACTCCACTATTTACAACACACGTAATTTCAGATCAAAACATTGACTGTACACAGGGATGATGCTTGAAAGGATGAAAAGAAATTAAAGCATACATAAAATCTCCAATTTGTGTTCTGTTTGCTGCTGTTTCATCTCCAGCAACACCATGTTTACTGACCTGGCAACATGTCATGTTGTGTCAAGTCCTCAGTCCTAAGAAGACTCGCTGAACAGAAAGGTCAGAAAAGCATGCTCATAAAGGGATGTGGACAGCTTTTAGCCTGTGGCTTTGCTTTAATCAAAGCCAAATGCAGTTGCAGTCAGAAAACACTTCTGATTTATTCAAGCAACAGTGAACACTGGCTCTGAGTAAGACCTGTAGGATTTGTGGCGTTGAGGGCATTGACTAAGAAATCGCAACATTTCCTCCAGAGGTATGAGGTGTGTATGTGTGCATGTGTGTGTGTGTGTGTGTGTGTGTGTGTATATATATATATATATATATATATATATATACAGGCTGTCCTTGTGGCGAGTCTGGGCCTTGGGCTGTTTTTTCCTGACTTTGTCAGAAACATGTGGCATGAAGCAATACACCTGCAAGTCATGGTGTTAAGTCATTGGTGCTGTTCACTTCACAGTCCCTGGGCCAGTCCATGGTTAACCAGATGTTTTCCTTATCTTGCAGAGAACAGCTTCATAACAAAAAATAACCTCAAATAATTTCCAAGAAGCATTTCAAACCTCTTACTTTATTCAGAATTACTGCAATAACAACTTAATGAGAGTTGTGTACAGCTATTATCATTTTTTGCCCAATTACGCAGATGAAGGCATTTTTCTCCAACTCCGAATATAACTGCATCACCGCTTCTATGGCAACAAATATATCTAGTAAGATTGTATGGTTTGAAGAAGAGCATTGTGGTGTGTGAGCAGCAAGCGCCCATTTGTGAAAGCTCTTCCATCATGATGAGAGACAGCCCACACAGCTCCAAATTGCTGATGAGCTTATTTTTAGTCGAGGGGCTGCCCCGGTGTCTGGTTTACATGTGGGACTGACAGAAAATGTGGAGCAGATTTCCCAGTTAATACTTGTATTGCAAGCCTTCCTGCTCCGTAATTAACCAATTAACAAGCAACATGCCCCACCAACACCATACCTGATTCAGTTTGCAATCAGGAATGCTCGTCTGCAAAGTTTTAATTGTGCCCGAGGCAATAACTTACTGTTTGTAATCACATTCTTTCTCTCCCTATATTGCACCATAGTGCGTTTGGGAGGAAAAAACTTACTGGCGCAAGCTAATTCGGCAAACCTCCATGTTGGAGGTGAGCACAGTGCACATTACCAGCAGTGCTTAGGGTTTTGCTGAACAACAGAATGAGAGTTAATATGCTCCCCGAATTATTAACACATTGTGCATTTATAGCTTTGAATGAGAGGTGAGAGGCAGGCAGGGGAGCTTTCATTCAACGTGTCCCCCTTACGGTGAGGTTGTATTGAGACCACAGAATGCGGACACATGCAAAGAAGAAAGTCTCTGCCTCCATATTTCAAAATGAGATATTGGGTTAATACTTGCTTTAGTGCACGGCAACGAAAACAACATCACAGGTTTCGACTCGGGGAACCGCACGCTCTGCTTGCATGGTGGAGGCAAGCCCTGTGCCAGAGCCAATCATCGTTCAAGAGGCAGACATGGTGCATGGACTAGATGAATCACTAAGCTGTCATGTGTCTGTTTCACATTCTGACTGTGGGAAAGCAAATTATAGGTGACTTAATGTTCCTTTTTTCTCTGCTTTCTGGTGCACTGCCAGGCCATACACTGAGCTAAAAGGCAGAAATATGGTCTGTCAGATGGAAGCTGCCACTAATTGTTCAGCTCAAATCCCTCCATTTTCTTTAGGAGACCACAGCCACCCACTGCTTTTAAAAATACATGGTTGACGTTACTGGCTACAATAGACTTCAAGCAATTACAAGAGTCATGAATTCTAATATGATGGACAGAGGAGAGACTGGGATTAGCTTTGCACTCTTGATGTTGCATGCACCCACCCTAGCTGCGAAACACAAACAATCTAGGGCAGCTATTCCAAATCCAATTGTTGTGAACATGAAGCCAGCTAGTTTCAGGCAGTGGGGTGAGTTTGGCCCACACATACCAATTAGGCCCGTTTCCAAAGCAATACTGCACAATGCTGCCCAGAGGACTGCAGCAGAACAAGACTTTGATTTCCCTCAATGTGATAGTAATTTCATATTCCTCTGAAAAAGCAACATGGCTACTGAGGCTTGAGTCTCGAGATGAGCAATGAAGAGCAATTCACAACAAGATGCTCGTTTGGTCATTTACATACAATTTCTCAAACAAATACACAAATGTGCTGTGACTTGTTTGGTGTGGAGCTATTAGAAGGCTAGCGCAAACACAGCAGCCTCAGATACGTTCTCAGACCATCCAAGGAGGCTTCTTTTATTGGACCTGTAGTGTCCCTGGGTAGCTCTGTTAACCGCTTGCATTTGATCAGTTATTGTCTCCTGCTTCCCCCACACGTCTTAGAGCAATCCTTGCATCTGGGATCAGAAATCAAGGCCATAACTGAGTATTGCAGCCTGTGGTCTTCACGCGGCTAAACACTGTTGAGCCCGAATCCCACCACAGCGCATCAGACAGATTGAGGAATAGAGAGGGAGGAGGCATGTAATGAGAGCCAGGGGAATTACTACACTCTATTTATAGGGGGTGCAGGATTGTTTACCTTCTCTTTTTGCTACTTGTTATGATGGGTGGTGAACTGCTAATGAGATTAGGTATCTTTCTTGTTGTCATATTGTTGTATCACCTTCTGGTACTTGCCATATATTGGAATTTACCTGTGAAAGCCAAAGAGGCGCTTTCATGACACGTCTTTAAGCTCTGCATGTCCTCCTAGTTCGATTGCACTCTCTCTGGCTTCCTGTCATAAAATACAATCATATTTTTGGTGTTTGGGAGTCGCAGCAGCAAGACAGTCTCCTCATTCGGGTGATACTTATTTCAATGCGAGACGGTGTGGGAGAGCCTATTGTTGGAATAAATCTTCGCCCTCTCATTTGAATCACTGGGAATTCTTGATCGTTTGTCACAGGGGAGGAGAGAAACCAAAGTACCCCAAAGAGAGCTGAGGTGTTACTGCATGGAGGCGGCCATATTAGCAGAGATATTCTTCAGGATTATGTGCCCCTTCAACCCAGGCCAGGAATTTGTCAGCACAAGTGCAGATACGGCTCTATCAATAATCCATGGCATTGTGTATTTCCCAACTGATGCCATTATACGGCTGGGGGATGACAGCACTCACCAACTCCATCATCTTATCCACCGGGACCAGGATCTCATAAAGCGCTCTCAACATAGACATCTCATATAACGGGTAATAACTCCAGCAAGTTAATACAGGGGAATTATCAGGGAGAGGAGCGATGAACCCAGCAAAAACTGGGGCGGCCACCGCTGTATTATGGTTGTGGAGCGGAGAGAGAGAGCAGGGGAAGGTATCAAAGGAGGGGGAGGGACAAAAGGAGAGGTAGGAAATGGAGAGGGGCAACGAGAGAGCATGTGAGATAAGAGGGGGAGAGTTGGCGGAAGATAAGACGGAGGAGGAGGAGAGAAATCCAAAGTGAGAGGGAGTGAGGTTGTCATGTGAAACAGACGAGCAAAAGTTAGAAAGGAGGAAGAGAAATGGGTAAGGGGGTAAGGAGGAGTAAGAGAGACAAATGAGGTAATGATTTAACAAAGAGCAGTGTGAGGGCTGCAGCAAAGTATTTATGTCAGTTTTTGAACTCTGCTCTACTGAATATCATCAGAAATAGAGGATCCCTTTTTTCATACTACCACAGTGAAATGGAAGCTATCTTTGCAAAAGACTCTGTAATGAAGAGCTTAGACTGGTATTTCCCTAATCCAAATTAAAGCTCTCCTTAATTGTTTTCATTACAGTACCATTTAGAGGTAGCTATACTGTACATGGTGCATATTACGAAAAGAGAAATCTCTTTGATGGTACCTATTTCAGTCAAAATGCAACTTCTAAAGGCATGATTACCCATGGAAGAATTACGACAGTTTTTAGTAGAATTTAAGCTCACCAACCCTGTCTCCTGGAAACAGAGGACATTTTGCTACTTAACGTATCTGGCAAGTCACAAAAATGTTGATCCTTAACATATCAGTAAATGTTGTCTAATGACAATTCACTTGTTTCTGGCACAAAATATCTTCTCATATATTTGCCAACCTATAGAGCCCTGTTGTGAACATGGAAATGTCGAATATCCCAAGGTTTTATGTTAGAACTGAACAGTATGGGTCCCCAGCATTTATAAGCTGCTGGATGCTAATTTATATATGTTGGACAATTCACATTCATTTGCATAATCACTTCGTAATTTTGTGCGGTGGGTGTAGCTCTATAATGGGCGTATGCTCTTTGTTGCCAGTGCCTCTTGCCTGTTTCTGTCCATCGTCCGCCACAGAGACTGCAATTGGCGTGTTGGATAGATAACTAAAGCCTGCTGCCACCTGGACCTCTCATATTCCGTCCACATCACTTTTTCTAAATTGAAGCAGCGGGCAGTGGGTTGGCGGTTTCCTGACCTCTGGTGTCAAAGTCTTGTGCTTTGTACACCCACCACCCTCCCAACAAATCTACATAAATGTGTTGCTGTATTTAAAAACTCTTGCCTGTGAACATGATCAAGGCACGTTTACCACAATGTAATTTCAAAAACTTTTTTTGTGTAAAGGAGGATCTGCCTTAGGGTCCCCTGAATTCTTGATGGTTGGTAATCCATCTGTGATTAGTAATAATGTCCTCCAAAGTCAAAGAAAGATATGTTGTAAAATCTGTTTGTAGGGTTGTGAAATATAGGTTTTCAGATTTTTTGCCTGAAAATCAATAGAAAAGACTACAAACACATCCTGTTTTTAATTTTTATCAGACACCTCCTTTAGGGGGAAGCATAGCAAATTTGTGTCTCTTTCGTATACGCTAGGTTAGATAGCTTTGATTACACTGTAGCGGCTTCAAACACACATCAGGCAGTAAACTGAAGTGAATATAGGACAACATTTTTGGAAGCCCCATATTTCTTGGATAATTACAAAGTGAAACCAGATATTTTCCTGACGTATGTCCAAAATCTTCCTTCATTCACAATCCCTATAAACACTCACTTTAGTTGTAAGATTTTGGACAGCCTCACCATCATTTTGCATAAAGTAAATATAGTGCACTGGGTAACAAACAAGGTGTAATTTTTTGGGCAGAACCATAATGTTTATTCTGTGATGTTATACTTGCTTTTAGACATTTTTTTTGCCCCAACTGTAGTGCTCTCTTATCCAACTGCTTGGACAGTTGTGCCACCCCTTGTCATCTTTGTTCTGTGTCTCTGCCCATTAAATCTTAAGCAACCAATAATAAGCATCTGGCTCCAACCCTTTATCAGGCCTTTTAGTCTTAAATGTGGGTGGGTGCCAGCCACCAGTGCTATTAGCAGGGAGAGGGACAGGAGGGAGAAAATAAATATATAATAATGCCACCCACCAAGCAAAGATATTCAGTGTTTGCATTTCAGGGGACAATAAAGAGGGCCATCTGTTCCTGTCATTCGTGCTTTATTGTTTTCCTCTGTGGGCCACTCACTTTGGAACACCACATCAAGCCCTCCCCACCTCACATTCTCCAGACCCCCCGACATACACGAACTACAGTCAAACTGTGTGCACACAAGCACGACTGCACATAAGCACACACCGGCGCACATGTATCGCTCTCACCCTTAGCCTTGTACAACTGTAAGACAAGGAATGGGCTCAAAGGGCTTTTGCATTTTGGATCTTTGGTAGAAAAATCATGGGAAAAAAGACAAGATGCTGAGGGGGGCATGGCTTTGAATAAATTCTCTGTCCTTGTCCCTCATGTTGGCACCAGTGGTAGTATGGCAAACATTGCCAAATGTTTTTCTTTCATTCCTGTAGCAGGATCATGAGGAGAGAAGAGGAGGATGGAAAACAAACCTCACTTTTCGTCTCCTGGCTTAGGGTTTACCAAGGAGAAAGTCTGCAGTATTGGCTTAGGAAATGAAAGGCTCCTAGGGGACATATCTGCCGTATTTCCAGTTCCCTTTATAGCACAAAAGGCCTGGCAGCTGGACATAGTATGACTCAGGGTCTGTGGTGACATCCTGTGGTGATATTGCATGGGGGTTAATCAATGGCAGGGCCCATGATGGAGGCAATTTTATACCCAGTTATATACTTGAATATAAGCAGAAGATATAGATGAGAAGACAGATACGTCTCACACATCTGTAGAATAAACAAGTAGCTAGAGTCAGCAGCCGGTAAGCTTAGCTTAATATAAAGACTGGAAAAGGAGAAATGGCTAACCTGGCTCCGGCCATAGTTAAAGAAATCTGCTAACTTAGTGGACACAACTTCTGCATCTGAAAAGGGAAGCCAATGTGTAAGTGCCTTAAACACGTATTCTTTTTAATGGCCAGCAGGGGGAGACGCCACTGGTTGCAAAACTAAGTCTTATGGGAAAATGACCCTACTTCTCACTGGAGTTATTACCGTAGTAAATAATTTCCTCATGACTTTATGCTCTCAATCGCTAGTATCAAGTCTCCTTCGATTCTCCTCAGCTCCACCCTCTCATTTAAAATATGACAATTTCTGGCTCCAAAAAAACAAGATGATGATGTCCTCAATGCCAATGCTTCAAAATGACAGTGAAGTTGGACAATGGTTTTGTCAGCCAGGACAATTGCAAACCCAGTCAATATATCTCAAAGGTACAGTACGTATGTTACTGTATGTGTTTTTCAACACATTCCACCTCTTATAGAGATACATATTTTGAATAATGGCAGAATATTATTCCAAAAGTCTCTCTTTACCCCGATCAGCCATAACATTATGACCACTGACAGGTGAAGTGAATAACATTGATTATCTGGTTATTATTGCGCCTGTCAGTGGGTGGGATATATTAGGCTGCAAGTAAACATTTTGTCCTCAAAGTTGATATGTTAGAAGCAGGAAAAATGGGCAAGTGTGAGGATTTGAGCGACTTTGACAAGGGCCAAATTCTGATGGCTAGACAACTGGGTCAGAGTATCTACAAAACTTCAGCTCTTGTGCAGTGTTCCCGGTCTGCAGTGGTCAGTACCTATCAAAAGGCTCATTGATGCACTCCAACAGATCCAACAGATGAGCTACTATAGCTCAAACTGCTAAAAAAGTTAATGCCGGTTCTGACAGAAAGGTGTCAAAACACACTGTTTGTTGCGTATGGGGCTGCATAACATTATTGATCGGTGTATAATACAATATATAATATTATATATAATTATGAATTAGTTATAGATTTGTTTGAAAACATTATTTCATGCTTTTAAGATAATGACATGACTATTCCTTTTATATTCTAAATTACAATCTATAAAACTGCCGTGGGCATATATTATACTTCACAAACACTACAAGGAAGACAACACTCGCCAGTGATGTTTTCTCACTAGTGATCTGACTGAATGCAAGATTTGCAGGTGCTTTTCCATCACAGTCAGCAAGGTTAAACTCCAGAGAAATTAAACAAATTGCTCCTCTAATGCAGAGTAAAACAAATGGAGAACTTTAGTGCACATGTGGAACCCTCTTGGGTTCTAATTATGTAAAACTATAGACATCAGAAGGCACTGAATTCTTTAATGAGCACTTGAGAGAACAAAGGGAATTTAAGTGCATGTTAATAAGAGAGGCGAGACAACAGGAGGAGGCAAAATGCCACAGAAAGAATCACTACACATTAAATGGGGGCATTTTCTTTCTTACCACATACCAGCAGCTTCCAACAGTAACACCGGGTACCACAAGATAGTTGAGAGGAATCTATTTCTCACTGTGTTTTGTGGCAGTTAGTATGAGCGCACAGCTAAAGTGCTAATAGGTTCTCCATGGAAACAACATACAATAAATTGAGATGAATTGAGTGTCAGGGAATTAAGATTTCGCTATTAGTGCAAGAGAGGATGAGCCAGTTAGAGATTTCTCTCACTGCAACCTGCAATCGTTGAACTGATGACTTCCCCGTGACTAGTGTGCCACTTGTACAAAATTACAGGTTAAACTCCCCTGTTAGATCCTGGGGCTGCCATTGGCTTCCACAGTGCCACAGGCACAGTACCATTTGGATTCATTCAATAACAAACAAGGCGTGATGTGTTTGGGAAGCTGTGTTCCACTTCGCTGGTCGGTAGGCTGGCCAATTAGCATTGACAAAGACTCCCGTGTGTATAGGCAGGCAGAACACCGCCCAGATAGCACATTTCTGTTCAGGAGCCAAAATGGATCACACTGTTGGCAGGGAGGGGGGGGGTCCTTTAATCCCCAATAATGTTTTAAATCAAGAAAACAGTGGTGCAGGATAGCCACCTTCATACCCATATGTCTGCTGTCTGTGTACCATTCCAGGTTGCTGAATTAGCATGTAGCATATATTTGCAGGCCGCTATGGACTGATGGTACGTATACTTGTAAGTATGTCTGATTGAATAGATTTGATATTCTGAAAGAGCACCAAATCAGGCCCCTCAGTTGTGGAATGACCTGCAGGAGGAGATCAGGGAGGTTATGACTTCGGACAGCTTACTCTTTTTGACTCGTTTTTATTGATTTTACAGTTTGTTTTATTATCTGTGATTGCATTTTAAAACAATATAAACTGTTGCTTGTTGTCGTTTTAATTGTACTGTATATTGTGCTTAAACTGTAAAGTGCGAGATAAATAAAGGTATTATTATTACTTCTGTTATTATTATTAAGAATATGTTAATCGTCTCTCAGTATTTTTTCAGTCTGTCTTTGGCACTAAAGCTCCATTGTTTCTACTGCAGATGTAAATGGATCAAAGTTAAATTATAAATGTATACGTTTTACTCTGGGGGAAAAAAAGTAAGTAATTTCCTAAAACAGCTGGGCACTATAGTTTTAGCAAACATTAATCAAAAAGGAGTAATTAGTTTATTTATTTATTTATTTTTCAATCAAGGATTGATATATATTTGGTTCACTGGTGAGGATTTACAGTGGCAGGGTTGTGTATGTGACGCTGACTCAGGATAAACTACTGCAGTGTTCATTGTAATGAAGGAACATGTTACCCAGTGCAACAGTTTGGTCACTGACTTGTTTTCAGTAGTTTTTGATAACTGTATCAGGCTTTGGCTACACAGGCAACACTCTTGAGTTGGATCAGCTCATTATTGGTTTGGGACATGACAGTGGACAATTGGGATTTGTGGCAATAAGATAAAAACGTTGAATATCATCAGCCTTATCCTCCAGCCACCTGGTTACATTAGCAGTTGGGTTTGTTTAACAGTAGCTGGGGAGAAAATGTGTAATTAGGTGTTAAATAGCACCTAAACAAGACTTAAGATTATATACACATTATATTTCATATTTATGTGCTTGAAGTGGCACTACTACTACATACTGAAATCACTAGGAATGTATGACTTGAAGATTTCCTTGTGTCTGCTCAAGTTCATCTTATCCAATTGTCAAGTAGCTTGAGCTCTAACTGTGAAAGCACCATTAAGTCATAAATAGAACAGACCACAGACTGCAGAAATCATATCATATTTAAATCACAGTTACCCTGATATTAACACCCATATGTTGTATTATTTTCCAAGCTCCTAACTACTCAGGGATTTGTGTACCTTTATTGCAAAGTGTTACCAATACATGCACTTACATTCTCATATTCTATATATTTGCATATGTATGAGCCTCTCCAGTAAGTGCTTTGAGTAATTGGAGTGAAGGGAGCAATACAATAGCAAAGCGATTCAAGGTCTGTGCTCCAAACTTGTGCTCTCTGTGGTATTGCAGTTCAGTCAGAAATGAGAGTCTTTGTTTGGCATGAACAGTAGCAGATCAGTACTGTACCTTACAGAAGCAAAACTATGTCACTGACAGAACAAGGTTACCAAAGAGGCACAGGCACATGCTGAACTGCACCAACTCATGGCAATCCTCAAAAGACAAAATCAAAAGGTTTGTTAATTTCCACAAAAGACGTCTTCCCCTGTGACACATGGCATATAACAGTCTGTAGAGTTAAAGGTCTTTTGAATTATCAATATTTTTACATTTCCGTAGCCACATTTCGCCAACTGTAGCACAAGCATTTCCTCATTTTGTCAATTATAATTTATTTGCTCTCACTAACCTCAAAAACACCTTTTCACTGTGAAGTGGTGGGGCCTTCATTGAATGATTACTCATTATCACTTCAAAATGGTCCGTTTTTTTTCATTTATTTTTTTACCTCTCCTCCAACAACAGAATTAATACTGGGCGAGGAAAAAAAGCAATGTGAGTATTTCATCCCATTCTATTCAAATTTCACAGCACCATCTTTGATTTCCATAGTCCAAAGTAAGGTAAGCCCCAGGGCGGTGACGGACTGTCATTCCTCCCCTGGGGGCAGGTACTGCACTTTACAGTTCCCTAATGATGCGCCTGTCTTTTGAACGAAGAAGCCCCTGCCATGGCCTATCACTTAGCAAGCTTAACTAAGCAGGGGGTGGTGGGTTAGACAGAGAGGGAGACAAAGACAGAAACATAGGGAGACAGAGGTGGGATGGTGTAGGTTTGGCTTCTGGCAGATGAAAGCTGTCCCTTCCAGAATTTCAAGCAGAAATGAGGTGGGTTGAAGGCATTATTTCCACGACAGATACAGTATTAAACCATGACTTGCTGTAGCAATGTGGCACACTGGTCAATTAGTTTGCCATTCAGAGAAAATAAGTCAACATCTTACTTATTGAACTGAGCACAATACGATAAATGACAACAGTGCTCCTGTTCACAATCTATCAGCCTCAGCAGCCAGGGTTCACTGTATTGTGCTCCTTATAAGAATGAGGTAATTGGAGACATGCTGCACTGGAATCCATATTGCATAAATGACAGGCAGTAATACAGCTGTTGTTGTCCGAGTGTCACACTGTAAATATGAACATTCTCAATCTGTACTTGGCATAATCACTGTTTATCCATTATATCCTCCTCTCTCCCACTGAATGGCAGCACACACAGTCAGATTGCCCTCAATCATTCAGTAATTGATGCTGTGGCATTTCACACTCGTATTACCCAAAACAGCCTTGGTTTACTCTCACCAACCCCTCCCTCTACCACCACCATCACCACCCTCCCTCTCTAGATCTTCCATCTTTCCCTAAATATGCCAAAGGCTTCTTTCTCTGCAATTTTAAGTTTAGATTGATTTAAGCTCTCCTGGAAGCCAATTTGGTCTGTTTGAATGTTCTTATAATCTCCTGATTTGATTCACCAGGGGACTGTTGTTAGCTGAACAGAAACAGCCTATACAGCAGAGAAGTAAAGAATAGCATCACACACATAGTGGAGCAAAGGAAGTACAATCCGAGATAAAAGAAGAGCAGCCTGAGGGTGCGGGGAGTGGCCACGAGGACTGCCTTTCTTCCCCTGCACTTTTTTTTTTTTGGAAATTATTAAATCATATGAATGCAGGAAGGAACACCTGGGACAACCCATGAAGGAGGATATGGAGTGGCGGAAGGAAGGGGGTGTGACAGGTTGAAGCACCACCCTTAAAAAATCCTGCTATTTTGAAGAATATGTGAATATAACAGGATTCTTGTTTAGTCTGTGGCAAGGATTAAATACAGCCCACACTGCCGAGCATGGATCAAGCGCTCTTTTTATTCCTTTCTGCCCACCCCTGACTGAACAGTTTTACTGTGTTCTATGAATCTAAGGGGTTCAACGCAGAACGGAACAGGTGGATCTTTTGATGTAGGACACGATTCAAGGTTCAGGTGTGGTGCCTTATCAGCCCCCCCCCCCCCCCTCATCCCTCTGTTCCTTGGCATATGAGGCTTAAAGGAGGCTAGGAGTGACTAAAGGAAAGCTGGCTTCTCTTTAGACGTATTAAAGCAGTGGCAAAGAATACCAGAATATGCTTCTGGAGAGGTTTTTGATTGTCTTTGCACACACGTGTATACATCCTGTATATGTGTGGGTTCGACAGCTGTAGATTGCAAGGCTTTTTTTTTTTTTGCTGCTTCAGTGTACAGAAGCTCAGTCTGAGCAGCTGGTTGTATCCTCCTCATGCACATTCAGATGAAAGACAGGAAAGGTAAAACCACTTGCCTTAAAACCTCTTTGAAGTAAAGTCAGAACCCAAAAATTATATGTGCAGAGATGGGAAGGGAGGAAGAAAAGAACGTCGAGGCAGTGGTATCATCTGGTGAACCTGTGGGAGATAGAAAATCAAGAAGTGTAGGGTGAAAGAGGAGAGAGGGAGACAGGGGGGAGGGCGGAAGAGACAGATACAGAAAGTGTTTTGGGATGGGAATGCACTTGGGGAGTAGAAAAAGCACACCACCTTTGCATTTAAAAACACTCCAAAACTTTGCAATATAAAAGGCAGGAGTAGGAAAGCAGGACACAAAAGAATATTCACAATGCCTCGGCAATAAAAAAAAAAAAAAAAAAAAAAGTCGGTGTTTCTTCTGCTTCCTCGCCTCTCTGCCTGGGTAGAGTCTCTACACGTTGATCACGATTTACCGTCTGAAGATGCATTGGCAGTTGTTGACAGAGACAGAGTTTGTGATGGTAGTCACAGTTATTCCATAGAGATAGACGAGGGAGGGGCGATGAGGGGGAGTCGACTCCCCTCTCTTGTTTTCTTGCTGACTCTCTTAACTGTGTTTACTCTTTCAACACTGACATCCAAAGATATGCAAGAGCTGATAAAAACTTTCCTGCCAGCTGAAATTTAACACTATTTTTTAACCTTTATATTCCTACTGTGTTTATTTGGTGTTTAATCCAAAACAAAAGTAAACATAATTGGATAATTCAGTGTAACAATTAGTAACTGTTACATTAAATTCTCTTTAACTGCATCATTATTTCCTCCTGTGTTTTAATTCAGGGTTCAGTTCATCAGATAAGGGAAGATTTTAATTGTCCCTCCTTTCTAGGGGTAAACTTGTCCATCAGTATCTATTAAAGAGAACAATAAAAGCCATCTTTATTTCAGAGAAAGTTAGATAAAAGGAAATAAAACAGAACACTTCATCCTGCCCCTATAAAGATCTACAGGATTATTAGTCTGACTAATGCTCTTGTAAGATGAATAAGAATGAAACAGCCCGTGAAAAAATCAAGATTTTAAAAATTAACAGATGGTGAAAAAGCCTCTTTTTATGGCACAGAGACCTAACACTTACATTTCCATCCCAATAATCTCCCAGCCCTATTGAGGTGAAATTTAAGAGATCCTATTGTACAAGGCCTTATTCCCACGGGGTAGGCGAGCACTGTGAGGCGCTCGTGGCAATGCAGGAGGGGCTATGATCATGCCCAAGTTTCATCTGAAGCATCTGAGCCGGATCGCAGGGAAACTTCAAGTGAAAACCGCAAGAGCAGAGAGTGGAGATGAGAGAGTAGGGGAAAAAAAAAAACAACTGATTTCCATCAAAACAGATTGTCAAACCAGATGGGGACTATTCGAGAACTGGGGCAGAGTGGATGGGGAGGGAGTCTGATTGGGCAAATTTCAACACAAACCAGACACTAGCATCAGAACAAAATAGATTTCCTAAGCACTCTGCTGCTCCACTGTCATGTAATTCTAAATGATTTTAAATAATTCTGAATTAAGTTTTTATTCAATATCCTGAATATTAAAGTATTCAAAAACGATGAAATTCAGCGTGGAATTGTACACTTTGTAGAGAGCATCTTTGTGTTTGTGCTCCGTGTGGAGGCTGCAGCTCTATGGAGTTGCAGTCTCAAGGTCAGTCGTGATGACTGTGTTTAATATCCTGGACGGAGAAAATGGCTCTGACCTCCCACCTTTGAGCATGATGTCATTGCGTTACCAATGATAAGCCTGTGTGCCATGTGAGTGTGTGTGGTTTGGTTTGTGTTTCATTAATTCCTCCTGAAACATCAGTGCTTCTGAAATGATTCTGCATGCTCTGACCATTATCATGGTGCCTCTGGCAACACCTGAGCAAAGCTCATCAGCATGCCAGCATTGATCCCACACAAGGTTCTCCCCAAAGTGGATTGGCTCTAACACATCCTTTAAACATGTTATCTGAGCCAATGCACGCTCAAGCCTCCAACAAGAGGCTCTTTCTGTTAGCCATAAAGTACACAGAGTAAACACACAAGCCCATTCGCAGGTCAAGGGAGGAATGTATTAGATGTTATATCAGATAAGATATCAGTGTTCAGACAGCAAAAAAAAGTGATTTCTTATTGGTTGCATTTAGAAAAGAAGCACTGACCAAGCGAACACATTGAGAATATGCATAGTCTACACATAAAGTATACACCCAGGTTTAAACTATTTGGACTTTTTGAGAAATATACACTCATTCAATTTCTTGCCAGGAGTTAGTTGAGAAGATCAATACCACTATCATGTCTGTATGGTAAATATGAAGATGGAGTTAGCAGCCAGTTAGCTTAGCTAAATTTAGCTTAGCATAGCATATAAAGTTGAAACAGGGGAAAGCAGCTGGCTTGGCTCTGTCCAAAAGGTAAAAAAAAAATCTGCCATCTAGCACCTAGCACTAAAGCTCCCAAATTAACACTTTATGTTTTAGTATAACTTCCTGGAATCTCCACCGGTTGCCTGGCAACTGACAACATGAACTTTAACTAGAGCTTCATTTAGTGAACTTTTAAGGTTCTTGTAGGCAGATTATTCCTTTTGACAGAGTCAGGTAGCGGTTTCCCAGTCATTATGCCAAGTGCTGAGTGTAGCATCACATTTAGCAAGGCAAAGAAATAAATGAAAGACTGTGTTACTGATTTTGAATGTTCCCATGAATAATATGATTTAAAACAGGTGTTTTAATATCAAAAATGACCTTCCTTTCCCTTCATATTCCCTTCTTGAGTTTCTCATGTCAGGTGGGGGAAAATGAAGCTGATTATTGACAGTGAGATGAATTTTCATCGTCACTACAGTGGACTTATCGCAGACCGACCTCAACTCTCCAGCTTACCAAAAAATACTTTTTTTTTTTCCACCCTTAAACGTGCCTGTAGCATTCCTCAAGGTCCCCCATGATGCCTGAGGCTGTGGAGAAACTCGGATGAACACAGGCTCAATTCAATCCCTCCACCAAGGCTCTCCACCCATATGTTTATGATAAGATGAGCTTGACATGCTCAGGCTTTTATTTCCATTTCCAAGGAGACATCGATCTGGCCTGCAGCAGCATGTGATTTGTCAATATTGGAATTCTTAAAAGGTGTATAGGCAAAGTATAATGAATTCCATCTCCCATGAAAAGATATGACACTTACTCTCTTGAAATGTATATTTTGCCTATAAAACGTTTTATTGAGAAATACAGGGGCGGTTCTTCCTATTTCTGCTGCCACTTACAGTACCTCTGAGTGTAGTGTACTGTATACTGTGAAGCTGGTGGTATAGGACAGGATCTCAAATCTGTCTATAAATGGGTTTCTACATGACAAAACCATTTGTATATTTTAATGAGTCAGGATACGATTAAATTTCTAGATTGAGCGGCCATATTTGTTAAGTTTTGTTGAAAATCCATTACGTTTCATAGCTGGTCTCATTGTTTAAAATGCCACACGTAGGTGTGGCTGTCAATGTGTCCAAAAACAATTCTCCAGGAGCCGGTAGAGGCATGGTGAACGCCGTGAGCCGGTATCATCATTAAAAGGCAGCATCATCCAGGAGTCCTGGACAACAGCTTATTAAAGAAAGAAATAATGATGCCTGAGGTTGTCCACATGGTAAGATGTCCTCAGTATGAGGACATCTTGTTTCAACACCCTTCCTGGTCACACTATACTATATGTTCAGTGTAGGTCTTCTACAGCGAATGATGAGAGACAGTGTGAGAAAGATTTTGAGCAGCACCTGTAATTCATCTTGTTAGTCGCAGAACTATCATTCTGCAGGATTGTGCAGCCAGCTTAGTTTTGTCACTTGTATGTTCAAACAATAAAACAGCATTCAAACTTGGTTTTGTCTCCAGTGGCAAACCAACCAGTACACCTCTGTCCTTTATATTCTAGACTCTGTTCAATTTACTTGATCTGTGCTACTGATGGTGATGAGGGTGCAACGCTTAATGCCTGCCTCTTTCTCGAAGCAAATTATTGTCAGACATTCAAATATTCATGCAGCATTTGGCTCATTGTAAATGATCATAAAACATGTTTTCATGGGAAGGAATAAAACCCCACTGCTTTCTTAAGCTTAAATAAGGAATAATGAAAACAAGATTTTCTTATCAGCACATATTTGAATTTGTTCAGCATCATTTAAGTCCATTTAAAGCCCCTTTCTAAAATATTTACCTTAATCTGTATCTGCATTTTTTAAAATTGATTTTGATACCATCGTATAATGAGTGTGGATAAAGGAGATTATAAATGTGACAGTTTAATGGTGCAAAATGAATCTTAACAATAACCAAAATTAAGCCAAGCTAGCTGTTGTACCATCAGCTGCAGCTATATTTAAACTCACTATTGCTCTGAAATTAACAGGATAACAACATTATTCCATGTGTTGCATTTATGCTCCAGTAGGCTGACTTTCAGAATCATGATCATAGCCACTTATGAAAAAAAAACATATTTTATTTTAGCTTTAACTAAACTATTTGTCAGTTAACATCAGCGTATGCTTATACAGTCTCATTCTTACTACATATTGATTCTAAGCAGGCTTTTAGTATGTAGTGTGTTCACACTGGAATAGTGACAAAATAACATGTACTCAAAGAAGGAAGTACTAATACTAAATAAGGTAATTTATTAAATGTGCTGTTAATGCATAGGAATTAAAGAAGAAATAAATCTTTTGTTTCAAAACATTTCAATGTCTATTTGTGAACTTTAATTGGCGGTGACACTCCAAAGTTGCAACTTGACTGACAAGACGTCACACATATTGTCACACAATTTCCTGTTAGTTTAATAAGGTTAAGTATCTTGAGCTTTACCTGCTAAAACAGAATACACAAGTGTTTTATTCATGCTGAGCAAACTAACATTTCTGTTGCCCAAACTATTCACAAGGATTCTTTCTGATGAATTTGTATTCAACATCCATATATTTATGTTACACATATGCTACACTATATCACTATATCACTATATCACTGTAAGGTAAACAATCTCCTTTTGACAGACTAACAGACTGATTTAAATTTGGATCCTGATAAAATCCTCTGTCTTGGGAATAATAACCTTTCACTGAATGCATTTGTGTCATTTTTATTGTTTAACAAAGTTGTGAAAAGTTCTCAGTTTTTAATTCTCACGTAGGAATTAGCCCACATGACATCAAACTTGAAAAAAAAAGGCATCTCTGTACGCAGGGATACAGTCAACATCGACCACAGGCTGTGCTTTAGCTCTTACTCTCTTGATACTCATTATCACTGCAAGAGATGACTTTTGTAATAGTCATACACAATCTGAAAGGGGCAACTGTCTGTATCTATAAGGCAATAAAGAGAGTAATAAGTAAACAGCTCATGTCTCTGTCAGTGCAGGACAACAGTTTCATGGAGCTGTGGATCACATGCCACAGAAATGCCACAGAGCTGGATAAACGCAGTTATCTACAGGAAAATCTTATATTTAGTTCCATTAACGTTTGCAGGGTGACAGGAATCATGAGAGTCAGCCTTATAGAAATGTCTGACATGCTCTGGACGGTTTCACTTTTCAGCTGCATGCGTATAATATATATATATTAAAAAAAACCACTTATACCTGATTTACAGGTTTGCCTGGTCCCATTTGTTCAGAAAACAAACTGTGGATGAAATATCTCAAATATTGAGTTATGTATGGGTTTCCATTAGCAATATAACACATTCTGGTTGCTTGGCTGTGGTTGGTAATAGTCTATTTTTAGTTACAGGGGATAGAAATGTAACCTTATTAAACCCAGTGTTATATCCCATCCAAATGATCTATAAAATTACCATTACCAGAATCCACACCCACACCTGTAAAAAATAATCTTATTGCTGCTGCTGCAGTATATGTGTGCATGTTTGCCACTTTACACATATGCAAGTGTGTGTACTTTTCTGTGTTTGTCCCTGACTCAAAGGATCAACAACGCTCAGTGTGTGTTTTCTCATCCACCCGAGCTAGTTGTGCTGAGGCACAGTTTTTCCCATTCTAATGAATGTAGTTAGACTGGTTAGGTGCTGGGGTCCAGGATGCTTTCTCTCAGGCTTGCTGTGCCTGAATCTAATGTGTAGACAGATGATGTATTGGAAACCGTCACATCAAGGAGTTGTTCATATGAGCCTGGGTTGCCTGGCTCCACGTTGCCTACTGTCTGTGTGTGGTTGGGGGAGGGGTGGTGCTGAGGGGTGGGCTTGGACGGGGTTGTATTTTCTTTGGGGAATTGCGTGTTTCAGCAGTATGGATATTGCAGGCTGTGGCAGAAGGAATAAACAGATTTTCTCTGTCTTTCTCGTCTCCCCCCTTTTCTTCAGGGATGGGCCTGTTCACAGAGGCGCTTCTGTGACTGATGTTTGTCTGTGTTATGCGTCTATTTATTTGTTTGGCAAACAAATGCATTATTAACAAGCCACTGCCACATGTTATCCTCTCTCCATTTGCATCAGTGTCTTTCTATTCAAGTGCAAATTAGCTAGGTCACTACCGAACCTTAACTGTAATATCAAAGCCTTATGTGAAATTTGACTCTAAGAATATATGATTTATGTAAGTAATCTGCCATAGCCTTAAATTCAGGAATCAAAATAATTGAGGAAAAAATATTCCAATGTGCAAATGTGCTTCAATCTGTCTTACTCCTCAGTAGAAGAGGGCACAGGTGGTTTTATGTCTTATGCAGGTTATGTCTCCATGCTTTGCAGACAAAACGCTGCCATCACCATGGCCCGTGAAATTAGCAGGGCTCATTTGGAGGGAAACCTATGGAAAGAGGTTTTAAAAATGATATAAAGAGGTCTGGACCATAAAAGTGGTGATAAATCCTGACATTCAGTATGCATTTCCTTTTAACTCACAGCCACATTAGATATTAGATTGAGTGGGCCCCTAAGCGTAATTTCAAACCCAAAAGGAACTGCCTGTAGGTTTGCCTGGGAACAGCTTGAATAAAAATAATGCTGTGAAAGGCTTATTCACACTCACAATCACACATACGGCAATTTCAGCCATAACAGGGAATAGGACTGGGAGAAAATGAATCTAAGGCAAAAGACACCTTTTCTAAGGGGTTTTTTCACCCTCATGCATACCAATGTATTTAGCTCATCTGCAATCAAAAGGAAAGGTTGAAAATCTTGTTAGGGTGTCTCTCCTTTGGCAGTGTGTGTCCTAAGAAAGATAACAATATACGTCCCCACACTGGAAAGAAGAAAGAAGTCTTGAAATTCAAGAAATATCCAAACGCAAATATTGTATCAAACCAAACTTGGCTTCATTAGTCAAACTGACCAGCCAGTGAAATGCACAGTCAGAGATAATTAATTGA
Organism: Dicentrarchus labrax; assembly: GCF_905237075.1. Classification (NCBI taxonomy): domain Eukaryota; kingdom Metazoa; phylum Chordata; class Actinopteri; family Moronidae; genus Dicentrarchus; species Dicentrarchus labrax. The sequence goes on along the minus strand of NW_026136709.1, from coordinate 12,219,832 downwards.
GCTGTCACCATATTTCGCTTTCTTTGGCTCTGAGAAGAAGTAAGTAAAGCAAAGTGCTCAACACTGCTCTTAAACCATGGGTTGGGGGTTGGGTCAGGAAGCTGTTTCTTAAGGGTCTCACAGTGTGCCAACAGTATCAACATGTTTTCTTGACCTCTGGTCTCTGAATGAAAAGTAAATGTTGGGTCTGAAGAAGACAGCTTCTGACTGTAACAGAAAAGAAAAGCCTCTTGTTGAGGTCAAATGTTTCCTCAGTATGTGAAGAGATGTTTCAAGGTGAAGGCACCAATTTATTTATGCTTTTATGAGAAAAATATAACAATCTGACTAAAATCAGTGATTGTGTAACTGGTTTTTATGTGTGAGGAAAAACTAACATTGGCGTGAAGCTAAATTACTAGTGTAGATAGCAACCAAGTAATGACCCAACTGGTGCGTTCTGTCAGACTGGACTTTTTTTTTCACATGCATATTGGTTTGTGCCACAAAAAGTAAGATAATGATAGGCATCAAGCAAGAGCAAGATTTAAGTTCTACAGTTCCCTATTCCAATAAAGGACTCTGTCATTCACTAGAAAGAAGAAACAAATAAAATGTACTGATGTTGATGGAAGAAAGAGGGGGAGGGTGGCATTTATCTTGTTTGCATAAATGATAAATTCATTTCTCTTTTTAACGTGTAGAAAAGCAGAGAAAAGATGACAATTTACCTGCCAACTATCATCCTTGTTTAAACTGAACAAATCGCCCTCTGAAGATATGCAAAGGCAATGTAATTAAATGTTTAGATGTTTAGAGACTACAAGAGGAGCTGCAATGAATGTCAAAGCCGTCTTGATCTTCAGAGGACAGCTTTCAAATCAACACCAGACAACTTTAATTCTTATTGCTAAAATGGTTTTAATGTTGCTTTTTCTACAGCGGATTGAAGATATGTTTAGATGTTTCTAAATATGAGCCACTTTGTTCAAGGCTGAATGAGCAGGAATTACACTTTGTGATGTGTGTGTGTGTGTGTGTGTGGGTGCGTGCATGTACATAATGGTTAAAAGTGTAAATGTGTTTGAGCCTGCGTGGGTGTTTACACACTAAAACAACCTCATTAATGAATAACTGACATTCTCTATAAGAGTCTGGAACCAAAGATGACACCGGTCTGATGAGTCTATTACATAATTTAGATTCTAATGCATAGAGCACTGCTGCACCTTCCCCGTGGTGAGGGGCCCACAGTGCAGCCCGCTTGTGATCTTACTGCGTGTGCTGTGTCCTAGAGTCATGCATATTAAAGGGACAATCCTCAAAAGGATGTGTATCATGAGGACATAATGTTTAAAGAGACGGAGGAGGAACAAGAAATGCTCGGAAAAAGGCCATAAGAGTTTGGGGTTTTTTAATGGCGTGTACAAGTTTTGTAATTATCTGCATGTGGTCTACAAAGCACAGTAAAATGCCATCTGTGCCTCCATTAAAATGGACCCCATATTTGGAGACTGATTGTACTTTGGGGTAGGCGAATTATACATTTATACATCAACATAACATGAAAACGTGGGTGAGTTTAGTAAGTGAGTAGACTGGAAGCACTGTGGTATCTGTTATACAACATTTTGGATAGAAATGTGCCTCTGAAGGTGTAAAATGTCTTTCTAGATTCAACAAATTCAGCAAATATCTCTCATCTTTCCCTTTAATAATCCCATCTATGAAAGTTATATTATTTACATGATGGAATAGATTTAGTCAGACTTCACTGCAATAACCAAAAAGTGTTTTTGTTTTCTTTTCTCATTTTCTGTGTGCACTGAGTACGCATTTGACGGCTATCTTAATTATCTAAGGGAATCATTTGGAAACAGACTTTTCATTCCAGTATGGGCACAATTAGCACTTTATAGGCCAATTTAATACACTCTCCAAATCAGTCTGATTTGCTGGCAGTTTCTGCTGCTTTGTGCAGTCCTATTGCTGGCATCAGCAGGCTATCAGCAGGTCTTTCTCTTTGTTCTCAGCTGTTGTGTTCTGTCACACTCAAGATGAAGGTATATGTTTTTTTGTTTGTTTGTTTGTTTGTTTTTTAAGTCACATAGAAGAAGCAAGCCATCAAACTCAAGTTTCCAGATGTTCACGTGTGATATTATCAGTTATAAATGCAGATGTTTTCCGAGCTGAGCAGCTGTTGGATTGCATTCTGAACCCACGTGAACAAACTCTTATTTTTTATGTTTTGTTATGTTTGTGTTTGACAGACTATGGTTGAATGTGTTTCAACAAGCTGGGGATTATCATCAAGTGTTGTAATAAGGCTCTTAACTCCTCTGGCATATTTTCCACATTACTCATAACTAAGTTGTTTTTGTCTTTAGCCAGTGTCATGCTGGCTTCGTTTGGACATTTTCTCCACTGAATGACTTTCTGTTTTCATGATGTTCAACCAATGAGAGGGTCTCCATCTAGTCACTCAAGAACCTTGTTGATTTAAAAAGGCTGAACAAAGTAAATTAAAGGTTTTTTTTTTTTTTTCAAGCTTTACAGACTAATTTTAGCTGAGCTTGATTGAGATAAGCAATGGCAAACTTCACAGTTTCTGCAGTCTGTCCTCTCTTCTCTCCACGCAAAGTGATTAAGAAGCTATGTTTTGTATTCAGCAGTGTCTGTTCTTTAGGTGTTTTTTTTCTTTCCATGTACTTGTTTCAGTGAGGACATTGGCAGTCACACTGAAGCCCAGCCTCCGTACAGGAAGTTTAAAGGTGTGTCCTGGATCGAGTCCCCAGAGTTAACACATCAGAGTTTCAACAGCCCCCAAAGCACTAAAAAAGTCAATGGAAAATGGCCTTTTACAAACTAAGCTGAAGCACGAGTTAACACAGTTTACCCTTTGATCCAATAGCCTCAAATAAAAGAGATCAATTATGTTGACCTGCAAAATTAAAGACAACTTAACTGCAACTTCCGTAAGTGTTGAAAACAGTAGGGACACCTTCCTGATACTGAGTTGCAGCGGCAGTGCTTTTGCTCTTTAGTCCACATCTATATTGCCCCAAACTGGCACTGGCACTGATTTAACAAGGGCAATCAATAAAGGATAAAGCCTTTCACCTGGATTCACCTCATCACTGTGCATGATGAGACCAGCAAGTTTCCCTCATATTTCCCATATTTGGCATATGTCAAAGAAAGCCTGTGTTCAAATATTAAAATAGGGCTGCTAAATATATTATTGTTGGTGATTACTCTAAGTCAACATGTGTCTCTTCAACTGTGTTCTGTAATGGCTAATAGCATTTTTTTTCTTCAGCTCATTCACTGAAAAATGTGTGTGTATGTGTATGTGTGTGGGAGAGAGAAAGAAAGAGAGAGAGAGAGAGGGAGAGAGAGAGAGGGAGAGAGAGAGGGTATTTTCCAATACGGTGGCATCCAATTATGTGATTAAAAAAAACCCCAAACCTACACCACAGGGCGGGAAAGTTAGCGCTTGTTAATCTAAACTGCAGACGGTTTCGCCTTCTTTCATCGTATCAGCCTTAAAAGTATGCGATTGTCCATCAAAGTTTACGTTTATATGTTTATGCAATGGGGCCTTTGCCTGTGCTCTGTAAGAGAAAGCGTTCCTCTGTTGTCTCTACCCGTCTGTGCGCTGCGTAAAGACGCTCCAGTGTCGTGTTGTGCTGTAACTTGATGCTCAGTCCCAGCAATCACTACCCAATCAGCAGCAACAACGGGCGTTTTAAACACGTTAAAGTTGATATCTTAAAAAAAAAAATCGTTTAGCAATTCTATTTCGTTTACGTGCAGACGCCGTTGTATGCGTTTCTTAACGTGTAACAAGTGCTGCCTTGAGACTTTCTGAGTGAGTCCAGCTGAGTGTTTCAGCACCTCGGACAGCGACTACAGCAGCAGCTCTCAGTCACCGCTGTCTGTCTCCTCCTGAGGCCTTTGGTCTCGTTTAACTTCACTGACAAAAGTCTCACTTCTAAACAACAAGCATTTTTTGCCTTCTTCACCCTGCTCCTTTTTTTAAAAATGCAAAGCAATGTCAATGAAAAGTGATAAATGCGCTTAGCCTATACAATACAATATATTTTATTAAGCGGGACATATAGGGATTCTTCTATTATTTCCACAATGTACATTTGGTGAGCAACGTCACTGAACATTAAATCAGTCAAAGCTACGCAGATTCCGAAATGTAGAACACACAATAATGTGAATATGTACTTTATAAATTATATAATTATTTTTTTTAATAAAAGGGCTCTAAGTCGTCTCCGGTGGCTGAAATATGTCGCCTTTTTTCTCTTTTAATAAACTCGTTGGCGGCCTACATTTGGCTTATTTTCAATATGTTCAGCATCCAAACGCAACACCATTGACAGCACAAAAAACATAAAGTAAAAACTTCCACTCGTGCAAAAAAATGCCATGGGTGTGAAAGCACTTCTTCTCTGGTTGTCCATAATTCCATATACTTCACTTGGACGGAAACCATATACTCTTTAAGGCTATACAAACATAAAATAGAGCATAACACACTCGGCCTGTGCAGGACATCAGTTTTTCCACTCAATCGTCTTCTTCTCCCGTGTCCGTTTTTTGCCCAGGTGCACCCCTTTTGTCTGTTGGCAAAGTTTTGATTTCCAAGCAAGAAAAAAATCCACATACCCGACAAGCACACGCCACTGGCCGATCAATACGTTTAATCATCCAGATTGCGTTAAAGTTGACTGATGGATTTGAATAATGAAACTCCAAGGAAACGTTCATATTTGACTAGATAGTGGACGAGTGTAGGTATACAGATATTCGTCGGCTTCCTTGGCTGACAGTTATTTAAGTTAAAAATAAATGGTATGTTTTGTTTTGTTATTTTTTTTTCGTTCCTCGACATAGGCAGGGTCCCGTGCGACGTGGGTCATCGCAGATTAGATTATAGAGGAAAGACTAGAAAGCCTGAGAAGGTGGAGTATTTCCATCCGCCCATGAGGGTGCCCCGTTCCAGCTTCAGATAGACCCGGTCCTCCCGCTCCACCATCAGCAGTACTCCGTTGCTGGCCGCCTCTCTCGTAACGTCCTGGTCACCGGCGAATGCTGATATAACCGGATAATCATTCTGCATCAGGTTCACCTGCAGGAGGGGATAGAAACAGGCTTGGAGTTTAGTCTCGTGTTCTGCTCTGAAAGATCTTTTAAATACTAAATACAGACCAACTATTTCACAGTTGCTCACCTGTATGGTTTGTCTGTTGTAGACCTTCACCACGTGAAAGCTGAAACTATAGATCCCCCTCCTCGGAGCTTGGAAAACACTTGCTTTGAGATCGAAATGGTTGCCGATGTTCACTAATACCTGTGACCAAGAAGGGCGCACAATGAGACAGCGCATTATTTTTTTTTTCCAATCTGCATGCTTCATTTAACATGACAGCTGTTTTTTGTAGTAATGTATTGTTTGTCTCTGCCACGCACATTGACTACAGAGAGGCGTATCAGTCATACTCTGGTTCTGGTATATGCCAAATGTTTTGGCTGCACTTCAGTCGCTGTTTGGGATGGTTCCCAATTTGATGCGTATAACAGGCCGCTGTCCAAAGACCTCAGCCGTGAAAACTTATTGGAACATCAGACCAAAAGCAACACAATGCACATGTCAATGCGGCCGAGGCCTAAGACGCATATGTGATGAATGATCCTACATGGATGATCCCTCGTTTTGGCAGCGCATTTCTAAATTACGCACAGCATTCAACGAAGCATTTTCAAAGACAAACAGCATTATGTTCTTTAGGTTAAAGATAGTCACTGCTCAGATCACATAGAGCGTGAGCAGTGATAGGAAATCAATGAAACATGAACAAGTTCTGCTCGCCCACGGCAAATAGATAGAATGTATTGTGTGGGGGAGAAAAAAAGGAGAAAACAGTAATGGAGCTAAGACATTGGTCCATATCTGATTAGTATTAGACCTTTGCTGGGCTGTGTTAGTGCTAAATTCAGTGGACATCTGACCTGGTCAAAATAGATGGTCATAGACGTGTTGCTCATCTCTGATGGCTCATGGTTGGTTCCACGCACGGCGGAAAAAGCCACCTTTGCCCCAGCGGAGCGGACTGATATGCCAAGTGAGGAGGTGACCCCTCCGTCCGAAGAAGGGTTCGAGTCGCACACCACGAGACACTTCCCTTCGAGCACGATGGGTTCCGTGTCGTTCTGGCCGAGGCAGAAAGCCACGCCGCATCCCAAAAGAAGGGTGAGAGCCAGCATGGCACAGGGTCCCGGGCAGCGCGCGGGTACCATGGTCGGATCGCTGATCCCGTGCACACTGATACAACCCGGCAGCCCCTTGGAGGTTTGTTAGTACTCGATCACCTGGTCCAGACTTTACTCCCTTCTCTCTTCCTCTCTCTCTCTCTCTCTTCCTCTAGCTGTGATGCTGCCTCACTCACTCAAACACCCTCTGACACACAGACGCACTCAGACTCTCTCCGGCTGTGACTCCCCTCCCTCCTGTGCGTCTTAGTTGGTTTTGGAAGGGTATTCAGACAATTGTGGTGGTAAATCCTGATGATTTAAGAGAAAAAGTGAGAGTTTTCATGTCAGACAGCAGCAGAAAAAAAATCTTACATAGTTAAGTCATTGAACTTGAGTATATTTTCCGTGCGTAAAATGACTATCGTGCGTAAAATGAGTCGCAGTGCAAATACCAAAATCTAAAAATCGCTTTGATATAAATATACATTTTCTATTCGCCTGATATTGATCTAAACCAACTACAAGTGCTACTGCGGAGTATAACTGTTCGCAGCACTTTGTAACAAATTATAATGCCTATGGAAAATGATGTTACAGTTATCTTTATCCATCGTTCTAATTAATATCTGTGGCTAAACAAACACTTTGCAGGCATTTCTGTTGAGAAAAGGTAAATCACGACCTACCTGTGCTCTCCATCCCGCTAGTATGCTCTCTCTGTCTCTCGCAGACTGTGAACTGAGCGCTCAGATCGCTGCTGCTAAAAAAGCAAGAGTCTCTGGGCTCCCTTTCGAGGGGCAACTCACGCCCATTCTTTGTGTGTAGCCACTGCAAACCCGACTCCTCAGAAGTATCCCACAATTAAGAGCACATGCGTGGACTAATGGGTTTGTTTACATATTAATCAGTTCAATGTTGTGAGCTCAGGGGCCCCCTCAGGACGGCAGAGATCACTTGCTCTCAATGTCTGTCATTTATATGCTGTGGGTTTCTCATGTCTCTCCCTGATTAATCCGAAATGAAGGGGGCTGCAGCGGATAACCTTGCTGTTGCATGGTACATTCAGCATGCATGTATATGTTACTAATTTCAGACTTAAACGAGCATTTTTTATAAGTCCAATAAAGATACTTGTGCGCCATCCAGTGGCGGATTTCACTTCTGCAGAATGTGCAGGATCTGCTTATCAGAGGCACAGGTAGAAAAATCAAAGTATAAAAGTGATTAAAGTAACAAACTTGTGTGGTGTCTGGCTTGCGTACTTTATCGATCGGTGTGTGCTGACATATAAGCAAATTATTTAACATGCACATAACACTTACCAACAACCCATAAGCAAGTTGAAAGCAGGTGACACTTCAGAAAATGCCCACTTCACAGAGAATGACTCGCACCTCTCTGAACCACCCTTGGCCTTTCTTTTCAATTCCTGACATGTCATCATCCTTTGAAGAGCTGTGTAGAGGGTCCCTATCAGTGCTCCACACCTCTGAAGAGTCTGAAAGTAGGCTTCAGAAGTGGTGAACCCTTTAATGAGCTGTCATTTTCCTACTTAAAGATATGCTACCGGCCACATTATGCATGGCGCCCACATTAACAGGGGAAGGTACTGTATGGACTTTCTTCAGCTACTTCAGCTCAAGTAAATAGCTGGAGGAAAAGTCTGCATTTCCTTTTAATATAATTAAGGTATTTTGAATACATGCAAGCAAATGGATAGGAGGAGTGGACAGAACCAGATCTTTTACTCAAAGCAACTGAATGTCACTCTGAATACACATTAAAAGCTTGGACACAAATACAGAATGTGTCCACCAGCTGCTTACATAAATGCAATGTCCTTGTATAAAGATCCACTAAAGTACACAGAGAAGACATGATTCTAGACTTAATCATGGCGATCCTTCCCCCCTTTCTCACCCCCACTTGACAAACATTGCACTGTCAGAGCTGACTGACAAACCATGCGGAAGAGTGACATCAGGTATCCAAGAGCCACAACTGACCCCAGGCCAGCAGAAGGACACATAGCTACAGAAAACATCAAATGTCAGGAACGGTGGTGGTGGTGGTGGGGGGCATGCAAGGGAAAGGGACGCGGCCTACATGGCATTACCATACCAGGGGCTGCAGTTGCCCTAAAAGGGACTTCACTTCCATCAGGCAAGCTGATCGGCTAGACTGACAACAGTGTTATGGTTATTTTCCCTGACAGCTAGCAGAGCCTACTGGCTTCCAGGAACGGGGAGGTTGATTATGCGATGGGTCTTAAAGCGAGCCATCTGCTTTAGCAAAGACAGCATCAGTCTGGTTGGTTTTGTCTAGATATGCATATTAGCATGATTTCCCTCATGACGTACATCATTACCTCATTTGTTAGTGATCTCTTTGTTTGTTACTAACACTACTAACTAACACAGTGTGTCCCACACTGCATAGTACAAGTATTATGCATAAAATATCCTAAAGAAATCTGAGTAGATCCACCCTGTGTGCTTACACCACCATATGCTTCACAAGGTCTAAAAACTTTAAAATAGATATCTGTCCATCCATCTGCCTGCCTGTCCATCTGTTTGTGTGCAGCTATAAATGAATCTGTATCTTCATGTCTGAAATGAGGTCAGACTCTAAAACGAGTTCATTTGAGAGCTCCTTTTCTCTCTCACTGCAGCCCTGAAAGAAACCTTTGGGTGAAAGAGAGGGAGACTGTGTTATATGTCTCTCTTGTCTTACATCAGTAAGATGTGACCTCTATCTTAGCATGTGGGAAGAGACAAATAACATCAATCTCGTCTGTTACTCCCCTGCTAGTGCTGGGCTAACACCCCCGATGAGGAGTTATATTGCTATCCCAGAGAAAGGTTACAGCAGAACGTACTGTGCCTGCTAGAGCTTACAGTAACTGGTATTACTTTTGAGTGTGTGTGTGTGTGTGTGTGTGTGTGTGTGTGTGTGGAGAGAGAGAGAGAGAGAGAGAGAGAGAGAGAGAGAGAGAGAGAGAGAGAGAGAGAAAAAGCAAGTTTCCTCTGGTTAAACCATCAGATTTCAAGAGTTAGCGTTGAATTCGGGTTAGGCGAATTACGATTATGGTCTACACACATACAATGAAAGTAAGTCATTGCAATGTGTGTGTGTGTGTGTGTGTGTGTGTGTGTGTGTGTGTGTGTGTGTGTGTGTGTGTGTGTGTCTGTGTGTGTGTGTGTGTGTGTGTGTGTGTGTGTGTGTCTGTGCGTGTGTCCATGCATATATAGTGTCTCAACAATGTATTCCAACCTCATGTGAAACTAACCTGTGCTCAAAATAATGAAAAAGTATCTCCTTTGGTGAGTATTTCAGAGACCATGTGTTCCAACAGGATGAAGCTGACAATATTAAAATTATTTTTATCATTATTATCTTGATGTATTCCACCTAAAGTATCTTTAAACTTTTGACTAATAGCAATCTAGGATGCCAGATACAAGTATATGAATTTATGTGTTTATTTAATAGGGGCAATACAGGGAAACACTGTTACATCTATCATGAAAGTCATTCACATCACCATGAATTGAGGCTCTAAAACTACAAAACTTGCACTTTAGTAATAATATTAGAGAGTCTAATTTTGAACTAATTTTGACTTGAATATAATGGATTTCTTCACATTGTGGTTTTACTACTTTTACATAATTTGAATCGAAATACCTCTTCACCAAACAAACTAAAAACATATAGAAATTATATACATAAACAGTGTGTTATATATTATGCTGTGTTGTGTGCATATGTGTTTTCACCTTTCTGTTTAATGCCTAAAGTTTAATGTAGCCTAGGTGTAGTTAAGGCCACTCCACATTCTCCTTAGTGCTTGTTAGTACTACTCAGCTTGTTAAAAAATGCTGTATTAATGTTTTCTGTGGCTCTGAAGTAGTTTTTTCAAGTCTGAAAAAATAACCCTGATGATGTTATCTCAGCTTGGGCTTTGAGTCAACAAATTTAAAACTGAAAGCCTGTATTACACACTGTGGATAAGGAGTTTTAAAGGTGTGGGTGTTTACACAGCAGGGGAGGTCTAATGAAGAAAATGCATCCTAAAAAATTTAGATCCAGTGCTTTAGGAGATTGACACATACTAGAAACTGAAATTCAGCATATATCTGCCTCTGCTGTTTTTAATTTGGACCATTCTGTTTTTAATCTGTCTGTCCCCCCCAGCCTTAATGGAAGTGCAATACAAAAGTAGTACCCCTTAAATGTAACACCTTTGAAACCACAACAACCATGCAGAAATCCAATGGTGGAAAAAGTAGTAATACCACAGTGAAATAAAAGTCATGTAGCCTATTCAAAATGTTAAATGTATGTAAGTAAATGCATTATAACGTATTAATATCAAAATACACTTAAAGTACTGATTTCAACTAAAAGTCTTACATATTGCACCTTTAACCTATAACAATGTATTAGATATGTATTATTTCATATATTATTTAATCAGAATCAGTAAAGTAACGTTAACTAGTAACTAAATATAGCAGATGAATGTTAAATGGAATAAAAAGTACGATATTTCCCTTTGAAATGTATTAGAGTAGAACAAGTAACTTAAAAAGTAGGCTACAAGTACCTCAAACCTCTACTTGAGTAAACTCATGTAGGCTACCTAAAACTTTACCCGCTTTTATTTTGAAGGCAAACGCCACTCGCCACCGGAAGATTTGTTTGTGTGCGCGGAAAGAACTTGCCCGGACGTCACCATGGCGACTGGACGCGGACAGTGTAGTAACGTTAAATTATCTAACATTAGCTGTCGGAGTTATTCTTAAGTCTAAGTCTTTTTACTACTAGTGCTACTACTACTACTAACTTACATAGTACACTCAAACAAACGTGGCACTTACAGTTGCATGGCCTTAACTTCCTCGCAAAGATAAATTATATTGTTTGTGTCTCTAAGGGGTCAAGACCAGTGAAACAAATGGCGGCTCCAAAAGCAGTTACTTGCAGAGTGCGGGCAGTGAGGACGTCCAAAAGAGCTGACAAATCATCTCCAGCGTCCCCTCAGAAGTTTATGGAAAGGTAATCTGTCAGAACATGCTCATATATTCACCTGCGTGGCATTCAACACTTTCAGCTAGGCAGTGTTCAGGAGACTGTGGCAAGTCAAGGCTTTATTGCCCTGTAAGTAAAAGGATTTATGGACCGTGTTCGAAGCAAAACACAATAAAAGCAGAGCAAAAAATCAATACAGGTGGAAGACACCTCGCTATATGTTCAAATTAAGCAATATGATTCGTTCCCCATTGAATGTAGGCAGTAAATGCAGCAATGAAACAGCAGGTCACAGTAGCAAGTCAGTAAACAATTGCTTTCCTCACTAACTTGATTTTTCCACCAAGTGTCAAACAAGGGTGAGATCATATTAAAGCAGAAAATATATTCATATTTAGTAAGATTATTGTTTTACCATTCACATTTAAAGTTCATTTTTCAATTAGATTTGTTGTCTGAAGCACAAATGGCTTTCTCTCGCTCTTTAAAAATTGATCACAGTTTGCTGGAACAATCTGTCTAAAACACCTGACTCACTTGCCTTAATAATGCATGGATTGCTGTGAGATTTTGCACAGACATGCATGATCCTCAAAGGATGAAACCTACAGATTATGGTGGTTTTGAGCTACAAGGTCTCAACAAGTTTTGCATAGATTGTCATAAAATTTGTTACAGACATTCATGTTTCACTTAGGATGACTAGTAATAATTCTGACGATCCTTTGCCGTAGCTTTTCAGCAATATTTATGTTTGTTTACTTTGGTTTATGACTAAATATCTACAAAATGATATGACATACCATCAGTGTCAACTGTACGCTAATTAGCAAATGTGGCATACTTACCATTAGCATGTTAGCTTTGTCTTTGTGAGCATTTTAACCTGCTAATGTTAATATAGTTCAAAGCAGGGTTGCCAGATGTAAGTTGTTGCTGATGAATTAACTGTTGATCCACTAATAGATGGATCGTGTAAGCTCTAGTTTAGATATAATTAAACAGGGTATTTATAATCATTTCATCGATCTTGAACTCTTGAATTGTGTTGTGGTGCTCTGGTTTAAGGCGACCTTAGTACCCTCTGTATGTGCCAATTTTCTGGCAGAGTTGTGGATATATTGTAAATTCAACTTGTGACTTGTGGCCCATCTCCTCCCTTTTTCCAAACGTTTAGAAATGCCATAAATGACTTAAAACAGAACCTCTGCATGTTATCAGCAGCAAATGTCAGTGAGAGGTTAATCGTTTGAGTACTTAGAATTTTAAAGCTAAAAAACTTCTCTATGTTAAAACTGCAACAATGATGATTTATTCATTCAGCGTTGTGTTTTAGAAGTTGTTTCATCTGCTTGTTGGTGTGCAGTGGAGTTGTGACTGACCAGGCAGGTACTGTTGTGAATATGTCATGAATATATCACTTACTGAGGTGAAATAACAGAATATTTTTAAGTGTCTTTAACTGTGACAAATGTGCTGTTTTCAGTGTTTTAGCGTGCTAAACCATGCAGATAAGTGTAACAATGTTATGATATAATGATTTTCAGTTGGTATCCAAACATACTCATTCTTATATTTAGACATAAAAACGTTGGTGACTTGAGATTTCACACAGATGAGAGTGTCTCTTGCTCTGCTGTTCACAGTTTGAATCTCACTCACGCTTTAATTTATCACTTCCTGCAGCTTGAGAGGGGTCGTTGACACCCCCATTTTTATCTGAGCAAATGTGATGGATCTATTGGGTATCAATTAAGGAGGATGTAACACACTGTTAGGCTGTTTTGTGAGTGAGACTGATAAGATGAAATTGTGAGGTTTTACAAAACAGTGAGTCCTGAAGTTTTTTGTTTAATACCAAACCTGCTAATTTAATTTGGTCGCCAGAAGTGTATGATAAGATTGCCAAGAACTCTGTTGAGAGTACATTTGTCTCGTACACCGGTGCCTCTAAAGAACCGCATGCTGAACAACAGGTGGCGTGAAAAGACTGGTGTCACTTCCTTGTAGTGATGTTTAATTACCTTTTCCGTAGAATGCCATCTGAGATCCTGATTAAGATTCTGTCATACCTGGATGCCTCCGCTCTTTTCAGCATCAGCCACGTCAATAAGCTCTTCTATCAGCTCGCCAATGATAAGTAAGTACCAGCCAGGTCTTGTCGACGCAACATACACAGTACATTAGATACAAGTGTGTTAGGAATCCAATCCAGCAGGAAGTAAAGACAAATTAGGGATGTTTTTTTTTGTCTCTTCTTGTATCTTTAATCCATTTTTGTCTAAACAAGTTAAAGTTTTTGACTATAGGTTGATCTGACATCATTTTCTTTATTGATTGATTAATCATTTGTCCCAAATTATTTCAGAATATAGTGAAATCTGATCATCACCGTTGAGAACCATGGTCAACTTACTCCTTTAATGTTCTTAGATATGCTGTGTTAAAAAGACAATCCCTTTTTGAAGATGGATAAAATTAACATAGTAACACATGTAATGTCAGCTAATGTTAGCAAAATGCCAATAAGCTAGCTAATCCTAATCAATTATTAGCTAGATATAATAACTAGATAATCCTAAACCTAAAGATCTTCTGTTAACTGTCATAAAAGACAACCCACCCCCAACAATATTCACATTTGAGAAACTGGAACCAATGAATCTTTGGCCTTTTTGTAAAAAATAAATTACTTCAGTCAGTGCAGCAACGTGTATAACACAAATTTCTGGAAAATTCATGGAAAAGTGGATCCCTACTGAAACAGGTTGAAAACTCTCTGCATTGGCAGATTAGTTCAGTTTTTTTTTATTAAATAAAAACCACAAATGGCGCCCTTAAAGAGCAACTTTTAGGGAACATCCAGAGAATTAATGTGTGGAAAATCTGGTTTGGTAAAATCAGCATACTGTAGTTACATCTGTGCTTGTTTTATGAAAGAGGACAAATAAACCAGTAGTGAGAAATAGTGAGAGTTGTGGTGTGAGAAGGACCAGTAGGGGGGAAGGGTAGGTGTCATGGTGGATATCGCTGTAATGTAGCAATGTGGCACCATACAGCATACTATCAATGGGCCGTACCAAAAGTAGTAGTGATTGTCACAGCAGACACCAATGTTCAAGGATCGGCTCGATGTCCTGACAGGTTCTAATTTGTGCAGCTTGCACAAACACAATAATTAACCACGATGGAAAACTGGTGTGATTAAAAACTAAAACCAGTAATGAAAGACAGACTGACTAGAAGACTATACCCACCCAGACACACTACCACCTGGGGAAACCAACTCCCTGTGTAAACCAAACATTGCTACATTGCTAAGGGCTACTTTTTATTTTATGGCTTGTAAAACATGCAACATCATATATTAGATTTTCAATGCATAATATCCATTAAACCTAAAGTATAAAATGCAGTAAAAACTCTGAGTAGCACTTTAACAGGAAGTGAAACCTTTATGAGAATGCATCATTTTTCTAAACCAGCACACTAATAACACAAGAACATTTACATTCAAAGAAATATTCAGAATAGCAGACCTGTAAGAAAACAGTACACCCAACATATTTAATATCATTCAACCATTTGTCCATTACTCTTTTTCAGTTGTTTTAACTCACAGCAATATATCTTCTAATATCCTCCACACAGTGCACTGTGGAACAAGATATACATAGCAGAGTTTGTGAGGAGTAAAAAGCAGAAACCTAAGTGCATAGATGAGCTGCTGCTGAAGATGGCCACAGTGGAGGTGCAAGATCTGCCCGCAGGCTACTGGAAGTGGCTGTGCTTCAGGACTGCAGCCGCATGTGACATGAACAAGTGGAAAAGGCATCTTGAGCTCATCAGCTGTCACACTGGGCTGCCCAGCCAAACAGAGCGGGTCCTCAGGTAAGAAACAGAACGAGGCAAAAAAACCAGCTTTTTGAAAACCACTTGGATGAAGTACCTGAGGTGTATGATTTGTTTAATGTAGCGGGCCCTTCATTTCACTCACCAGACACTTGAGTAGCCTGGTAAGTGTTGCTTGTGAGTTAAGCTAATTGAGTGCTTACCATGTATTTTCAAGCATTTGAACCCTTAGCTCTTAGCTACTCAAGTGAGAAAAAGGTCTCATTATTTCTCTGTGAATCCTTGTGTCAATTTGTTTTATATTTTATGGTTTGCAGCTTTTCCTTATTTCAGCTAAAAAGGTGGTTTGTTGATCATACTTTGTATACCGTGCCTTAATCTGCCGTTTGCCATCTGTTCAGCTGTTTTACAATTGGAAGCAGCTCTGTGAGGTGTCATGGGAACCCGTGCATTGTTTGCGGTTAGAAAACAGTAAAACTTTGGAGATCCACCCGCGCTGTCAAGAAAGTTCAAGGGCAGAGAGGCTAGAGGACAGTTCAAGCCGCTGGCAATCAAAAACAAAGCGTGGTTTGTTTTTCATATCGCACTTAATGACACTTTCTTATTAAAGGTGAGAAAGGAGGTCTCTGTCTGAACGTGATGTCTGCTCAGGGGGAAGCCAGCACGCAGGGGAAAGCTCTCTCACCGCCTCCACCACTGTTTCTGCTGTGTTTTTATAACCTCTGATTAGAGGCTGTGCAGCACTCAATTTTGAGTTCTGTGGTAGTCGCTGTGGTACAGAGGGGAAGTAGAAATAATTGTGTTCCTTGCAGAGGCTGTCTGAATTGTTGAAATAAATTACTTAGCCCCCCAACTCCTCATCCACAACACACACACATGCATGCACGCACGCCTTCTCCTTCCTCTCTCCTCCCACCAGCTCAGACAATTCCCTGTGGGGGTTTGTCTGTTAGAGACACTGAGGAGCATACGATTTACCTTGGTAATAATCATTTCACAAGACATCACACATACCGACAATGCAGAGAGAAATCCCCTGGGTCATCTGGGGCCTCCTGGGCTGCTCCAGTTTTTAGCTTTGTTCCTCCACTTAATTGATATTGGATGGTGCCTCAGCGAGACACTGCCTGCATCACAGTAGGGGCAGCCCTGAATCACAGTTTAGACAGAATTGGATCAAGAGATTTATCACAACAGCTGTGGTTTCATTCCATTCGTTGCATATCATTTCATTAGCGAGAACAGCTTAACTGGAGTCATACTATTCCCTACTGCTGTCAGGAGAAACCTAAAAGCCATTAAACTCATAGTTTGCCTGATTTACAGACCAAGAGTCATATTTATCCAACATTGCCACAATTATTTGCATTGTATTAACTTCAAATAAATGTTTAGATTTTTGTTCAGCATTTGCAATACACTAGTGTCTTCATGAGTTATTTTCCACTTTATAAGCTTATTTAATATCAGCTGTGTTTGTGTTTGAACCAGCAGCTGAGCTCTCAACCCCTCTTTCCCCAACCATACTAAACTGTACAACTGTACATGGTTTTATTGCAAAACCCCCTCACATCTTATTGCTATAACCCTGCGTGTTATCTTATTTTAGGAACTTGCACGTCACCTGGGAGCTGACGGTCTCTGATAAGTCGGGGCAAGAGGGCACACATGAGCTGAGCTGGTCCCTGTTCTGCGAGACCTCCGTGACTCTGTGCTGGAGCGGAGGAGGCGGCTTGCCCAACTACCAGCAGTTTTCCACCCTTCAACTCCACGGTGTCAGGAGGATAGCCCTCAACTGCCCAGGCCTAAAGAAGTAAGACAGCTGGTGTCCATCTCCACACACTCTCTCTCTCTATGTCTCTGTTTCCTCTTTTCTCTCAGTGAAACCTACTGTTTTCTTTGCTTGCTCTGTCAGACCTGGCTGTAGGTCCCTCATGCTGAAGTTAGACGTGCAGACTCTCACTAAAAGCGCGCAGGTCATTGGTCAGGATCAGCTGGTTGAACTGAAGTTGCTGCAGCCTGGCATCATCATTGGCGTCTGGAGGGTAATTACTTTACAGGCAGTTATGGCTTTTCAAAATTATTATTCATTATCTTTTAGTAGCTAAAAACTGTTTTTTTGTTTAACTTAAAATGAGGAGGAATTTAAGTGATGGCTCTCTTTACAGGACCAGCGCTCTGTCGCCTTTGTCATGTTCATCCTCCACGTCCACAGGCTGGTGGAAAGAAGCATCCGGGGATCCTCTGATTGGTAGGCTGCACTTGAACAGGCAAACTTCTTTGCACATGCATTTGATGTGACCCATCTACGATGCACAGCTTGGTGGGATTTGAAGCATCCGAATCACTGACCTGTATCTCACCATCACAGTGGATCATGGGACTGTACCACATTTTTATGTACAAAATGTTCTTGTCATGCCATTTACACCTGTGATTATTTAAATAATTTGCTATCAGGACACAACCGAGTGCAGGTGTTAAGTCCAAGCAATTCACTCATGAGCAAATCTTAAAACGGAGTGAAGGGTAATTAATTGGAAGAATTTGCTTCTGTAGTGTTAAGTTTGTATATTAAAGTGATTGATAAAAAACCTGTGGGCTAGATCCGTGGTTCTCAACCTGTGGGTCAGAACCCCTCAAAGGGGGGCAGTAAAATGAAACAGGGTTGTTAGGTTTACGGAAATATGTTTACAAAATAGACATTGTCTTAAAGGACCACAAGCCCAAAAGGTTGGGAACCACCAAACGATACAGTGTTTACATTTTACTTTCCATGCATCTGACAATAAAAAATAATCCAAGTTATTGCGTCATATAGTACTGGAGTTGCTGTATAGTCTTGAAGAAGCTTCACTGATCAGCCTATTGTGAGTCTTGCATTCTACCATAGTGTGGTAATAGCCCCCTCTCCTGGATTCTTGTGAGAGCACAATGTTACAGTACATTATGATTACAGTCCACAAAGTAATAAAGCTGTGAAATGCCTCCTTAATGAAATAAATTAAGGATACAATGTGCTCTTCACTCACTGCAGTCTTAGTTTCATTTACCTTTTTTGATTTTTTCTTCCTCCAGTCCCTACGTGGAGCCAACAATCAAACCCCCATTTGATGACATAGACCCTGAATACGGTCTCCATGGTTACCAACTACACATTGTTCTGCACGACACAGTGCGCGAGATCATGTCCGGAAGCTTTTCCCAGCTCTTCTGCCGCAGAAGTAATTTATTTATACTCATATTCTAATTAGAGCAGTTGTGATTCACATGTATGGTACTATTTTTGATCTTTGTACTACATATTATTATGACTCTTAGTCCAACACAGACACACTCTGTGAGTGAACTGTTCTTTGATATCTATATCCTCAGCTTTGTCTAGCACATTGTCCACTGTGAATCCTTTTTACCACCCTGCACATTTGCACTGTACTGTACAATATTTTATTTTATAATAATATTGTATAGTTTGCCTAACAACTGTGACATTTGTACATTTTACATTTTTATATACTGACAAATTGCATAGCCCACCAACAGCCAGTATACACATCTGTATTTTAATACTTACAGTATGTGACATGTCTTAAGAGTCTAGAGACATGTATGTATTTGAAGATCATTATATTGCTTGTAGATTTAAATCCAGCTAACATCACAATGTTTTAATCGTTTCATGGGATGTTGAGGGATTAAATAACTTTGTTATTATTGTGTAAAGACTTACATGTTGTTGTCTCTGACCAGCTCAGATCTGTGACGGCCTTATCCAGCTGACTGCCATTAGCAGGACAGACTTGTCGCAGCACACACCTCTGTCAGGCAACATCACCCTGCCCTGGAGGTGTGACGCCCTGCAGGGCACAGTGCAGGTACAACATGTGCTGTTGGTTACTTGCACAGTGTTTCACTTTCTGTTATGGGAAGAAAGAAATGTATGTCCAAAGCATGTTAAGTATGTTGCTGACAAGTGGTAAAAAGCCATATTGTTATTGTAACATTCATTCAACAAGATTTATTTAAAAGTTTATTTTTGAATCATTCCCTCTCATCTCCAGGCTAAGGAGAATATAGCTGAAATCTCAAATTGTATCATGAATTTTGAAAGTTTTGACTTAGAGGCTAATAGATGTGTTCCTGGATCAAGATTTTCAAGAAGTTGGCACACTGTAGTAAAAATGCTTTTTACCCAAATGAAAAGGTCTTGATACTTGTTGATTACTTTACTTTTTTGCCAGAATTGCTGCATCATGAATCTGACTCTACTGGACGAATTCAAGAAACCCTTCTGGTGTGTCAGCTCTCCAGTTTCCACGGAGCAGGAGAAGACACCTGTCTCCTATGACTATGACGGTGAGCACTTCCTGATCCACTATCAGGACTCAGGTGGTCAGGTGAAGATGAGACTTGTATGGATGGAAGAACAAAGGCAGTTTTTCCTCATAAGCTTAGTTGTCTACGTGACTGTTCGCAAAGTCAACAAGCATTTCAGTAGAGATTACTGAGCCTGCAGGATTTCTGGAAGTTTTTAGGTTTTTAATAATTAAAGTTGGATACTATAATTTTTCTTTTTAATTGAACATATTAGATCTGTATATGATATGGTGATATTATTTTGTATATACAACATTGTTGTTCTAGATGGGAGAGAGTGTTACATCAGAATAATTTGTTTGATAGCATTGTAATGAAACAGTCTATAATTATTCTGGTGGCTTACTCCATACATCTGCACACAGCGTGTGGGTTGGTAATACTCAATAAATCAATACAAAAAAGGAAGAAATGTAAGAAAACACACTTCAAACTGTCAGAGGGGTTTCAGTTCTCATTTATTATAACAAATGTAGTTCTTTAGGGAATAGTTTTATCATTTATCATTTAGATTTTGTTTATATTTGTGATTCTATAAATGTTCTGTTGTTTTGTAAATTTTTGTTACAATTGAAGACACATTTTCATTTCTGTGCAATGCAACGAACGGTACTTAATACATCTGAAAGAGACTTGGTTGGATTTTAAGTCAGAAGCGTACTCATGCAGATGTGGCGCTTTATCATGGTGACAAGTGAATATACCCTTTCTATTCCTAGTAGAATGCACATTGAATATGTAATGTATTTTCTATTCTATATTTAAATAGAGCTTAGAGGTGATCCAGGTCATTGCAGTTTGTCATTTTGCCTAGCTTTACACTGTATTACTAGTCCACTAATAATTCAAAAAATAATGTTTACATGTACTGTAAGAGGATATTTTACCAGAGCACAAAATGTGATGGTCCACTGCACATGTTGGAAGAAAGGGTAAGAGTAGGTTGTTGAGATTGTGCATCCATCATGGATGCGCTCTTAAACTAAGCCCACCACACCTCAAAAAAGACCTCATAGTTTCTTCGTCATCCTCCCTTATAACTGCTTTTATCAGTAATCACTCTTATTAGAGTTATGTGTTTTGTGTATTTGCCTTTTTCCTTTGTTGTACATAGGTTTGTTTTAGCCAAGACCAGAGTGTCCACAACCCTGAGCAGGCACTTGGGTTTTTATTGCATCTACCCTTTAATTAAATGTTTTAACTCTTAATTATTCTTAATGTTATGGATATTTGCCACAGTGCTTTTACAAAATAAGAGCACGATTTATATTGGGGGAATAAAAGTTTTGCTGCCTTTGTATGATTCACCCAAGTCAAGTTTTGTTTCCTCTTCTCATGGCATTTATACCTGAACACCCACATTACCACAATTGCATTGTCAGCCATTATGCAATCACTTTTAGATGAAAATTGAGTTTAATGTCCACACCCTGGGCAAGTCTGGCGACAGCGATAGAATTAGTGTGGGAGCAATTGTTGGAAACAGTTGCTGTGCTGCTGATGGGCCAGCACTGCTGATGGCAATAAAATAAGCCAGGCCTCTGGGTAATAGGATTTCAGAGGCTTCCCTTCCTTTTCTCTGTTGAGGGTCATCATCACCTTGAAAAGATGCTTATTTTTCCAAACACATCACCAACTGCATTGGCACTAGATCCAAAATCATTTGGGGAAATGAGCCAGAGGGAGAAAGAGGGGCAACAGTATGTGTGATGAATTGTTTTTAGTCACAAGCTTCACAATTGAATTGAGACGAAAAAACTGTGATGGGGAGAGAGACACTGTCTGAATCATAAGGACTCCATGTGTCATAGTTTAACATTTTACAGGCCTTGTGCTCCTTCCATGTCAGGGCTGTTGAATGACCATGTGGCTGTTGAATTGGCATCTGGATGAAAGCCATGCAGCAGTACATTGGATAGCTGAGTTGGACACTTAATACACAGACAAATGACATGACATTGGCCATTACTTGGACTGAATGATGTGTACCATGTACAACTTTCAGGTTACAAGTGTGTTACAACACATTTCCATCGCAATGACCTTCATACTACTGTTTGCTGTCACATCAGCTGTTGCAAACTGCCAATCCTTCATTCTTCATTTTATTAGAAAAACCAGGAGCCAAGGGTATTGTAGGCTAGATAATGGACTCGCAAGAACATAAAACCAGTTATCCAAACGTTTGACTCAGAGTAATGGCTAAATGAAAAATATGTATGGATTTCAGGGGCAAGGACCATGGAGCCTTGACTGAAAGCATTGTGTGTTGCAGTAAGTATTAACGTAATGGTCCTACAGTGACTTTTCTATGAAGAAAGATCCTCAGAAATACAGAAATCAATTTATATCAGCATGCAAATTTACATTTTTGGAATATAGTTTAATATGGGTAGTTCTCCAGCAGATGGCTCTCTTTAGTAAACAATGGAAGAATGCTTAAACAGCACAGTGCATTTTGTCCATGCTTTCAGTCTATGAGAAACGTATATAGAAATTACTAATAGCAATGTTTTTATCAGCACAGTATTAATGCATTTTCTGTGGATAATTTCTGCCCTATACAGGAATTCTCTTTTCTATCCTCATGTTTTTTTCCTTTCTTTTTCTGCTCTTTTGCGCAGTAATTGCAAGCTTGTGCGTTAATCAAAACTTAAAAGACTTTAACACCAAATAACGATTAGGAGAGAATCCACAGCCAAACCACTGAATGGGCAAATTTAGTGACATAAAGCTTCATTAAACTCATCTTTCTTAGTTTCCTCGCAGGCTAATCTTGGAAGAAAATTGCTTCCATTTTTAGCCTTTAATTCTCTCCCTTGTGAGTGACCAGCTGGGTCTGCAAACTATTCAGCCTTAGAAGCCAATGACACAGTCTTTATTTAGTCCTCTCATTGGAGGAAAACAGTCAACTAATCAAATTCACCGGGAGGGAGCTCATCAACATACATGCTTTTTTTCATTTACAGTGACCTTCTGTCTTAAAAGAACTTAATTTGCATTTCCCAAAAGACTGGAAGATAGAGGGCTCAATTCCTAACACTTAATAATCCGCATTTATTATCCAGTTGGGTGAGTACTTTAGGCCAGAGAAGTTAATTGTGCTTGTAATGATTAGAAAAACATATATGTAAAACACCTATGCCAAAGAAACCACTCATACTGGAAAATGTGTTTTGTTGATGCCACAAAATAACAGATGGTCAGGCATTTACATTACTGGAAGTGAATTCTGCTACAGTACCACTGACCAGCAGTTTCCCTCCTCTCTGTTATTCGCCTCCTTTATTTCTTCCACTCTTTTGATCCCTGCAGGAAAGGGGAACTGATAGTGGGTAGCCGTATTATAATAGGCTCATGATTCCCAGTAAGATCCCCGGTTGATTCTCCCCTTTAAATGGTGCATCACAACCAGACGGGTGTGGAAAAGTCCATTTATATCAAAGCTGCGGCTCGTCCTGTGGCTCCAAGAGCTCAATGAGCAATATACTGGGCTGCCAGTGTTGCCTCAGTCTGCAGTGATATACAGTAGAACAAATGTTCCTGAAGTCCATTTAGTGATGATTAGCTGCAGTACACTTACTTAAGTATTGTCCTTACAATACTGAGGCACATGGTTTACTTGTGTATTTTCTGCTGCTATATACTTCTACTTCACTACATTTAAGGGGGAAATAGTGTTCATTTAACTTGACTATATTTATCAGCTTTAGTTATTTAAAAATCATTTTTTTACGTATAAAACCTATGATCAGCAACTGAAATATGATGCATTTTATAGATTAAACTACCCAAGAAAATAAAAAGTAGCTCCACCTCGAACGAGCTACCACATTTAAACGCTGCTGAGATGGTATTGGATCAATAATATAAATCTAATATCATAAATGTTGGTAAACCACTCCAGAAGGGGCAATTCTGGATTATTATTACCTTTAGTTTACTTTAAGTATGTACATACTGATCATAACACGTTTCTACTTCACTGAAAATTGTTTTGCTTATTGCTACAACTACTCCGATGTTTGACCTTCACTGTGCAGAATGAGGTATGTGCAGAGTTTGACTCTAGAAGGCTGTTTTCACACTCATCTGTTGAAGAAGGAAAGTTTACTTTAAATCTCAGTTTGACACGCGTACATATGAGCATAATTTGGGACACGACTGGCTTGGAAGTCAATCATGGTTCAATATACAACTTACAAAAGTGTATTTTCCCATTTTGGTATTACTACCATTTCTTGGGAAATGGATCTGGCATTTTAAAGAAATTACACTAGCTTAACTGCTAAAATTAGAAGTGTCTTGACCCCCCTTAATTTTCCACATCGACACTTACATTACATTTATTTTAGAGCCTTCAAACCATTCAGCCTTGAACAGTGTCTGCTCCCAGGGGTCTCCGTGTCCTCTACTCTTCTTTACATAATCTATAATTTTGGATAACTGGATGGTGAACGAGGATGTGTCATAAAATAAATTACTTGCCACTATTCCTCTCTCACTTCCTCACACAAGTTACTCAGTGTGTGTGTGTGTGTGTGTGTGTGTGTGTGTGTGTGTGTGTGTGTGTGTGCCAGAGAGTGAGAGTGGTGGCATGAGTCAGCACATTATCCAGTATACTGTAGAAGAAGACGTTACACAATTTTACACGGATCACTAGTTTGTATTACCCTCACAGTAACATCCTGTGGCTGTCTGGTCTCAGAGCAGATGTTTGGTAGGCAGGTAGAGTTCAAACTGCTTTCTGATCTTGCTGCAGTCGACTGTGGGTTCAAAAAGGGTTGCCTGGTTATCTAAGCACTGAGCTCTTTTTTCTGGGACACATTTTTCAAGGAAATGTTCGACGTTTTGGCAAATAACGTTCATTTGCTTTCTTGAAGAGGGTTCGATGAGAAGATCGATAACACTCTCATGTCTGTATGGTAAGTATGAGGCTAGAGCCAGCTGCCAGTTAGGTTAGCTTAGCATTAAGACTGGAAACTAGGGAAACAGTTAGCCTGGTTCTGTCCAAAGCTAATAAAATCAACCTATATCTTCACCTCCAATGCTCACTAATTAAAACATCTCGTTTGTTTAATTTGTTCAAAGACAAATTGTGATACTTAAGCTTTTTTCAGTCTTTGTGCTGAGCTAAGATAACCATCTAAATATTGAAATTTCTGTTAGAAACTGAGGCTAAACTAAGTATTTGTCAAAATATCCAACTACGTATATTTATCTACCTGCTGTATCCATTCATCCATTTTCATCCTCTTATTTGGGGTCGGGTCGAGGTTGCAGCAGGTTAAGCAGGGTGTCCCAGATGTTCCTCTCCCAAGCAATGCTTTCCAATTCCTCCTGGGGGATCCCGAGGCGTTCCCAGGCCAGACGAGATATATAATCCCTCCATCGAGTTCTCCGGAAAACCTCTAAAGGAAGGTGCTCAGAAGGCATCCTAATCAAATCCTAAGCTCCTCTGAGCTACATCCGGATGTCAGAGCTCATCGGCCTGTATCTGAGCTCAACCATCCTACAGAGAAAACTCCCTTTGGCTACTTGTATCTGCAATCTCATTCTTTCGGTCACTACCCAAAGCTGTGAGAACCGTGGCCTCAGACTCAACGTTGCTGGCCACTTCACACTCGGCTGCAAACAACCACAGTGCGTGCTAGAAGTCACGGTCTAGTGAAGTCAACAGAACCACGTCATCTGCAAAAAGCACAGAAGCAAATCGGAGTTTCCCAAACCGCACACTCTCCTCACCCCAGCTGCACCATGGCATCCTGTCCACGAATATCACAAACAGGATCGGAGACAAGACCTCGGCGGGGTCCAACACCCACACAGTTTTTTGGCTATATCTAGCTAGCTTGCTGTTATTGTAGACATTGTGTATCTACAACAAGATTGTGGTGTAAAGCATTAAATAAACATGTTTTCTTTCTAACTAAAGCAAATGTCAAATCCTGAGCATTTTGTGGGATGCAAAAATCAGGCAGTCTTCACAGAAAACAGCCGTGGCTCTGCGTGTACAGAGTTCCTGGAACAATTGGTTTTAGTGCAAAGGTCTGTGCCTGAGGCTAACTCTATTGATCTGAACCACTATTAAGAGGGATAGACAGAGAGAGCGTGAGAGAGAGAGGAAACCAAAGACAGAGAGAAACACAGAGGCTCCCTCATTATGGGTGAACTGGCACACCAGGGTTTTTCGTAGATATCATGGGTACAAACACCAAACACCTGCAGTTGTGTGTTTTGATGGCAATACTTGTGTTGTGGTGCTTCATCTACATATGTATCTGAAGTGTCAGTGGTATTTTTGGTCAATTACACCCAACCATGCAGTGTTTATCTCCTCTGTAAACTCTCTCGACAAGGCTATGAATTATTGAAAACCCAGTGGTTAGATGTATCTATGTCATAGTAGTTTGTTGTTTAGACTTTTGACATTGGAAAGACTCCCAGAGGACCATTACTCATCCCTGTGTCTGACTTGTTACTGTGAAGTGCCACATTGAGTTCTTCATTGGCATCTTGCAGCTCTGACTGTAATGAAAAATTTAACGGAGACTGTTTGAGGTCATGTGAGGTCACCCCTGTAGATCTGTGTGGTAGTAGTATTGCTTGGGAAGCCAGAAATACAGCATCAGGCACTCGAGTCATATTTGAAAACCGTATTAAAACATAAACATAGAGACTGCATGTCTGATATACTATACGTTCTGTTGTATTTATTCGTATTTGTCCTTCAGGTTTTGTGTTTATTTCTGTTTTATCACTTCCTGTCGCATACCACAATCCAGATTAACCCATAAGGAGTTAGTCCACTTCTATTATCACATACACATTCAACAGAGCCAACATTCTGTTAGGGTATGATTGCCTTTTAATCACATCTCTGTTGTGAGGCCACCTGTGTGTGACACCCATTAAAGATGATGGCAGTCACTGTAGCTGGGATAACGTTTCCACATACTTGCACCTGTCGCAAAAGCAAATTAAGACAGATATGTGGGCAGTCTGCCACATTGATACTTGGGCCTTTCCTCGGAAACCTGCCAGATCATCCGAGTGTCGCTGAGTCATAACATTTTGATTCAGCTTAACTACCGTACCGCACAGGCTGCAAGCTTTCATCACTATTGTCTATGTACAGAGTGAAATTTTCATCTTCTTTCATGGCACCGTAATATTGTTTATTTGCTTGGTACTCTATGTATTTCTTTTACTGATTCTCTCTGCATCTGTCATCATGTTTTATGTTGCTGTCTGGATCTGGCTTTATGAGGCATATCAAATTGATGAGGTTCACCTCTGCTGTTACTATGGCAATGACCCTTGACTGAGTGTGTCCGACCTCAGTGGCCATTTGAATACTGACCTTTGGAGGGGAAAACACGGAGCGCATGTTCAGTTGTCTTACAAACAGGGAATGAAGTGTTGTACATTATGCTCACTAGCTGAAGAGAGAGAGATGATTAGTTTGGTGTTTAGACAGAGGAATGGCAACGTTGGTCTGCCAATCGGTTGGTCCACCACTCGGTTGGTCCACCACTTTGGTTTAGACTGAAATATCTTAACAACAATCAGATGGATTTCCATGACATTCATGGTGCCCATACCATAATTTCTCATGGTTTTGGTGATCCACTGACTTTTCATCTAGCACCACCAGCATTAGATCTATTGTTTTGTTTGTGCTGATTAACTGATGCTAACACACTAAACTAAGATGACCAACATGGTAACATCATATCTGCTCAACGTCATCATGTTAACATTGTTTTATGAGCATGTTAGAATGCTGCCATTATCTTTCAGCTCAAAGCACTGCTGCGCCTCACAGAGCAGCTAGCATGGCTATATACTATTCTTGCTATGGACAAAGATATTCAATTGATTTCAACAAACAGTACATATTTAGGCTATCTTGCCAGTGTTTTCTGAGCATGGCTGAGTACCAAGAGGAGCTCTTCCTGGAGCTGATTAAAGCCTCTGTGGTAATGTTTTCTGACTCATCCAAGTGACACATAAAATTATGTATCAGATGTTTTAGTGCCTCACATGTAGGAACACCAGAGAACACAAACAGTTTCTCGTACTATACCATCTGGGAACCTGAAGCAGCAAGTTCATTGCATCATTGTAAGCCAATATGAGCCTTCACATACAACTTTTTCTGCAGCTACAGATGAGCCATATACATAGTGTGCAATTTAAAATGAACATTTTAAATTGACAGAACACATAATAAACTTGTGGATCAACATATTTGCCCAAGCATATAGATTTGCAACTCAGTGAAAACAAAAAATGGTCAAGGTAGATGGATGTGCAGGGTTTCCATCAAGGCAGCCAGACCTCGAATCCATATATGCATTGAACGTTGAACACGCAAATTTCCTAAAACCAGTAGGGCACAAAGTCGGCAGTGTGTAGTTAGTATTTTACATGGTGACCAGATTAATTCAGTCCTAACACACTCCACTAAAGTGGAATGAATGTGAAAGGTCAAGTATGGTGCACCTCACTTCATTATGTTGTCATCTTAATCAAATGCAACTCCCTTTACTCACTCACCCACTCCATGATTGAATATGTCAGATCTGCTAGGGATTGATGAATGTTATTTTCCCGCTGCAACAATCCTCGAGGTGCTGTGTTAAATAATGACCAACATATCTGACTAATGAGTGCAGTTAGTAGCAGTTGAGGTGAGAGCTTTCGTTTATCTCTCCTACTTTGTGTGGTGCGTGATGAGAGATCTCCATTTGCAGGCATGATGATGATTGATATACTAGGTCCCAACTTTTTCACAGGAGTCTCCACACTTCATGATCACTCACCTTTGGTATTAGTAAGATGAATGGTCTTCCCTTGTCTAGAACCGGAGAGGTAATTTTTTCTTATGCTCACGTGAAAGCAGTTGTGGGAAAAAAACAGGAAGGGGGGGGCATGTCACAGAGGAAAAACAGCTTAATAGTGATTGCTGGAAATGGTAGGGATCGTTTTTCATGTTTGCATAACTTGTCATGCTGTAAACATCCCCCATAGCTCACAAAGCTGTGTGGAGACTTTGCATTGAGATAAGAGGCTTTATCTTTAATCAGAGTGAATCATGGGCATTAACAAAAAAAAACCCAATGGATTTGCCTGCTTGCGTAAAAGTAACCTTTAACAGTATGTTACATAGTATCTCTCAAGGTATTTAATTATCTGTGTTTTGTGGCTATGTGCTGACATATACATACACTGGTGAGCAGGAACCCTTGAGAAAAAGGGAAGAAATGAAGAATGGCCACAAGAAGGCACTGAAGCACCTCGTTACTCTCACCTTTTTCTCTCTTACAGAGAACAGCCATGGCAAGAGGGATTTTTAGTAACAAACACCTGCTCTCGTGTTTATTTCGTCTATTTATCATGTATCCACTGCATATTTTCTTATAAAATACAACATAGAACTCAATCAATAATCCTAATCCAAGAACTGATAGTTATTAAAGTAATTTCTGAGGATTGTACAGGTCACAACCCAACTCTTTTGGCAGATATGCAGAAAATCTATTTTTTAGGTCTTCAGTTTGCTTTATAATCAGTCTAGTTGTTCTCCCTTAAAGCCTGTTTTGAAGGATTGGCTGGTCACGCTCAATATAACCACCCTGATACTGAACGTTCAAACAGCAATCCTGTCTAAAAGAAAATTGCTTTGCTTGCCAGAGCAAGACAGAAAGGATTGACAATGATCCTAAAAAGCGCAATTTAATCTGTTATAATTTCTGCATCTGCCAAACATGAAATAAAGAGTTAAGGCCTTTACACAACTGGGATTTTTTTTTTTTTTTTGTGCAATTAATATAATGCACATCAATATATTTTATATAATATATACATATAATATACGTCATAAGTACTTTCTCACAATATCACGCAGCAAAAAAGCGTCTTTTTTGGTTGGATCAGTTTTTCTGACCTGTAACCGCTCACACTGTGTGGACGTCACATCACAACTCATGCCAGACCTGCTCATTATTTAAGTTTCTGTGTTCACAAAAATTGCCCACAGAGTCAAAAACAGTCGTCTTACCTCGCAGAAAACAGGAGCTGCTGGTCTACCGCTGCATCAATTAGTCTGTTTGTCTTGTGCAACTTTTGTGTTTTAACGTATTAATACCTCTTAATGGACCGACTTCCATTTTTGTGCAAGTGCATGTGTGTATTTAATTTTTTATTTTAATATGTCACAAATTCGCAGAACAGTTTTTATGTGACATATTCACAGGCGAGTATTTCACATATCTGTGTCCTTTATTCGTCGTGTCCTCAGTGTATAATGGCCTTTAGGCTGTTGTCCTGACGTCTTGTGCGTCAAAATGCCGATTTGCGGAATCACACTGGTTAATTTACTGTCATTGGATGTTTTTATCAGTACAAAACACAATACACAATGGATTAGTCCAATTTTGCTTGCACAAACTCAAGGCAAGAAGGCAGAACAAGGAGTTAATTAAGCCAGCAACACTGCTGCAAGAATTCATTGGGGAATGCAACCACAGTTGTATAAGGAGCTTATCTTATCGCTTGAAGTCCAAGTCTATAGGCAGATAACATCAACATCAGTGTTAGAAAATGTGCCACAATAAGAATGCACTAGTATACAGTATACTGTCTGTACTTTTTGTTTGTTTACTTACCCAAAAACACATTCAAGTGATTGGGGCATGAAGTTCAGTGGAGGAGAAACACCCAAAATTGATCTGCCCAAGGAAAAAGAACCACTTTAGTGGACTGTTTTCTCATGTCTAGTGTCCAGGTGTGACAGCATAAATCGCTTCTATAACTGCTCTCGTGATTCCTCCATCCTCCTCCTGTGGCCTTGCTGTACTGGCTCCCACACCCTCACGTCATCACTTTTTGCTGTACTCGCAACCTTGTGGGCCGGAGCACACCCTGCATCTCATCAGAGAATATTACCTAACACTCGGAGGACAACATTCATCAACGTCACGGGGCTTTTGCCAACAGTGCATTTCTTTCTGTGGTTGCCCCAAGTCCATTTCAGTTGTTCCAGCAGCAACGCAGGGTACCTTGTGTGACCTGTGCCACCTCAGCAGTACATGCACAGTATCTCTTTCAAGGTTCTTCAGTATTATGTTTCTGCTGATATGAACTACATACTGTACAGCATATCTCATAATCTGTCTCTGTCCTGCTATCAGTTTTATTTAGCTAATGTCCTCTCTCTCTGTATCCATCTATTATGTGAATGTAGCTTTGGCTCTTCGATTAAATATACTTCAGTTTGAATGAAATAAAAGAAATCTATAAAAAAAACCTGATATTTCCTCCTTTGATTAGTCTTTAATGCATGTAAGTGGAAGTGAATCAGTGTCTGTGTAGATAAAGCTGTTCTTAAGGAAATCTTTTCCTTCATACATACAATGAATGCCTGTAATGATGAAGAATGATGCAAAATAATGAAGACGAAATCATCTTAACCAGTATGCTGTCAGAATTTATTGAAGAGATGGGCCAATGTAATGCAATTAGAGAACTACGAGGTTGTATTACATGAACCTCCGCCAAGGCAACAATGGTTTTCTAACCTATGCTGCAGGGTCCTGTAACAGATTAGCCTGTTTAAAGCAACAAATGCACATGTACAACTAATGGACTGCTAGACCTCCCTATCAAGCAAAATAGAAAACACAATCCAAAAACCATAACAAAATTGCAAAGCCCAATGTAATTAGTCCCACATCATAAAATCTATTAAGTGAATTAGTCCCTAAGGACATCCTGTCCACCAAAGCTCAGCCAAATATGAAACATTCAGAGGTGACGCTATGGCCCCCTTTCCAGATGGAAGATCTGCAACAAACACAGAGTGTCTATTTTTCTGTTTGCAATATACACACTCTAGACTTGTAATAGTTGTATGCAAATCATAACAGCAAACATGCCTGAAACCAGGTTACACATTTAACTCTCATGAGCAGATGTACTGTAACATCACCATCATTTTGAGTGGCAAGTCCACTTAGTTTACGAGTGCTACATCACGTATCATTATATAGGCAGGCATGGCATAAGCACAGCTTTGGGGGCTGTGTGTTATTTAGAGCCTCTTAAGAACAACAGTAGTCCAAAAACACCCTCGGGAATTTACAATGATCCCACTATCTGAGAGAGTCACGTAAGAGCTACAGCCAGCACCCAAATGCAGGGAAAATCACATTAACCACTAGAAAGCCTTTTGATTTAAGAAGTACAAACACGTAAGCCCTGTTGAGGAGGATGGCATGCATGCGCAAATCATGGCATCTGATTTATTGTTTGAAATTTTAACTAGTGAGCTTCGTCCTTGGCATTCTGAACACTGTAGGTGTAAATCTTGAATATAAGTGTTTTGAACAAAAGGGAAAGGAAGTGTTTGGACCATGATAAACGGAGGGGGCTTAAGAATGAGTAGGATATTCAAGAAAGCCTCCCGGCCTATGCAAATCAGTTACATGGGGATTCTTTGTGAAAGCACATGAAAGATACAGATAGGAAAGATAGTAACAAATATATAAATATAAACACATTTCCATATGAAAATACCAGGACTGAATAAAGCAGCTATTATTACGGATTCTAATTACCGCTGTTCATTTTATTTAACACATCAATGTTACACCTTATTGAAATGACATACATTTATTTATTGTGAAGCCCCATGACAAAGCATATCGTTTTCCGCTACAACTCATCTTCCTTTCTGTCCTTTACTAGTTTGCCCTTTCTTCTAGCCGATCAGTGCAGCAAAAGGTCGACGTGGATCCCGGTGTGTACACACAGGTAGACCAAAGCCAATTTCAGATGTGTCAGTGGAACTGATGCTGCCAGCTTCCTGTGACAGCTTGGGTGGAACAGCCTTAGTCCTCATCTCAAAATCACCTCTGCTTACTGAGCGGAAACCGTTCGTCACATACGCCTGAAATGCTCTGCCAAGCCCTGTCAGCACACATCTATCATTACAATTATTATATACCTGATTTTTATTTGAATTATTACTAATATTATACAAAACCTTGTACATCCTCCTCTGTGATTTAATTGATCATCCGCTAAGCCCTACCTCCATTAGTAGTCTAAATTATCTGCAATTTTTTTTAAATAATGGGTCTTTGAGACAGAGGTAGACAAAAGAAGGGGATCACTCCTAGCTGCAGACTGTGATTTTTCCAGCTGAAATGACAACTGTTGCTGGCAGACTATATTAGCATGCTAATTTAGCTGACATTGGCTCCATAAGTTGGTTGAAAAGGCCGTTTCCAGCTAACCATTTCAGTGTTTTTAAGAGAAGAATGTTAAAACGGCCCTTAAATGTACCCTGGGTGGATGATATTGTGCTAAAAGACTAATGTTAAATGTTTGTTCCAGTTCGTTAACACTTTTAATGTTACAAGAAGGTTTTGGGGCTTCCCAAGTGGTGACAAATATGTTCAAAACACTAAAACTTCCCGGTTTCAACATTCACTACCAAATTGTCACAGTTTTCACCACAATTAAAATAATAATTATATTCTTGTTTTCAGCACTTACATAGACACTTCATTTCCTAGAGAAATCCAGAACTTGATGGGCCTGCTGTGCCTAGCTACAGTTGCCAAGCTATGATTGGACAATTATGGTATGGGAGCAAGGTATCTCAGGTTACTCTTATAATAAAGTAGTGAATCAGCTTATACAAACTGGCTTATTTTTGTCCCTTTAAGTTTCTTAGATGGATGCCAACTGTATTCATTAGCTTCACCTTCTCCACCAAAGCTTGACAACATTTGTCATGCTTCTTTCCCTCCTTATTTAATTTCTGCATTCCAGGAACATTGAAATAAAACTTGTCACTGTAATTGGAGCCTGACAGCCCCCCCTAAACCCCAGGCTGAGTGTGTACTATCTGTACTGAAGCCATTCCCCTGACTTAAAAGAAGAGGGTTAGCAAGACAAGCACAGAGTAAACTTTAAAGGATGCAGTAATGTATGCTGGCCCCTCTGTATGTGATGCTGCTCTGTTGCATTAACATCCATCCCTCAATGCCCATATTCAATGTGTCGAGTCGGAGCTTTTCTGTGGCAGAGGGTTGCTGCAGAGCATGGCGGGTGTCACTGGGGAGCAGCGATCACACAGTCGCACTATAGAAAGCATTCTGCCTTGTCCCCTGAGGAGCTCGTTCAGCGTATTCCTGCATAATTACCTCAAAGTGATTACAGAAATCAATGGAGTACTGTCACTGCCGAGGGCACTTCCCAAAGCCTCGGATAATCACAGTATACATACCTGTCCAGCTTGCTTGCACAAGATTTCGTAAACACTCAACAACATCCTCAACGCACTACAAATCACACACACATTTGTGCTCCTCCAACCTGTTGCCCTGAAGGACTTCTTGTGCCTCATACGGTTATTGGAAGTGTAAGACTGGGAGAGTTTGCAGCTTTTTATGAAGCCCTGGAGACAAGTGTCAGGATGCATCCCTCCATGAAACCCAACAGAATTTTTATGAGATTTGGTACTGGAGATAATGACTGAGAGTCTACTAAATCATCCATCCTGAGGCCCAGTTGGCAAAAACTGCTTGTGTTGGCATTTTCTCAGGAGCACACCAGACACGGCAACCAACCAAATACACCTGATGGTTCTTTAATTTTCCGTGCTGTTGACTATAAACTGAAAAAAAAAAAACAGAAGCAAAGTGTGACCTTGAGAGAATATGCAGAATTAATCAGCTAATGTGTGAGAAAGCAAAAATATGTCTATA
Organism: Dicentrarchus labrax; assembly: GCF_905237075.1. NCBI lineage: Eukaryota > Metazoa > Chordata > Actinopteri > Moronidae > Dicentrarchus > Dicentrarchus labrax. The sequence goes on along the minus strand of NW_026136709.1, from coordinate 12,185,534 downwards.
GGTCAGCACATGTCCTGTGTGTGCAATTGCAAATGCATAAAAATCTCTTGCCTACAGTGTGCCAAGCAGGGTTCACACACACAATGATCTACAAACCTGTGCTGACGGCTTCTATGTGCCACACAGTTCAAGGGCTGAAAGATGGAAGGTAATGTGATCACAAAGTGTACTTTATTGCACTGTAGTTTGTCATGCATTCACTGCTATTCAGTTTGCTTCAAAGTGTGCAACTTTAAAGGGATTCTTTAATGATTCACAACATTGATTTCAAGAAATAATCTCAATAACAGAAGCAGTTTCAACCTCATTTTGACAAACAGAAAGAACTAAAAGTAAAAATATAATCTGCATGGGTTAAATGAGTGTGTGCATGTACAGCACTGTCAGGGTGTGCTTGTGTCTTTGTGTGAGTGACTTAAGTACACCGAGTTTACTTCTGCGACCTATTCTGTCCTTGAAAAACGGAGGTATGCAGAATCAAGGCACAATGCATCAGGATGACAAAAAATCTGAGCAACAAATTTTAAAAATATCCACAATCCATCAACAGGTACACAGTTATTCACTGGAAGTCGGAAAGACATATTTTTTTCTGTCTCAACATCAACAAACAGCAAACTCTGATGCATATTAATGGTAGGTGGTGTGGCCCATACAAATAAAAACTCTAAATTCATACATGCATGTACACATTGGCTGCCAAATATTTTCAAAAAGGATTTACGCCAGAGGGAAGGGTTCATCTTATGTGTCTCATTCATTGTCATATCTGTTCAGATGTGTGGCAAACTTATATTTTTCATCATGTTATAAACCTTTTACTGACCCTTTTTTTGGCAGGTGTTAAAGGATGTTTCACTTTCATTCTAATTTAATGCCTTTTTTGTTCAGGTGTAATCAGTAGCTCTACTTAAGGACCTGAGCTGCTCGTGTCCCGGGCTTGGCAGTGGCGACAGGCTACAGGCTATGTTCCTGTCACACCAGGTTCTCTTGTCACACCCACACTACCTGAGGCTCTTCTCTTGGCATCCCAACCACTCATCACATGCCATGCTCCATCCTGTGTACATTTAACCTTGCTGGAAGCATGGTGTCATTTAGACTAAAATAACAGTTTGCAAATACACCAGCATGAAACTTGTCCCTTACTTTTTTCAGAACCTTTCACACTACAAAACAAGTTCTGTAAAAATACTATCATTTTTTATTCTATACCTGCACTGCAGTGTAAGATCTGTGTAGGGCCTCAGCCTGCTCAAAATGGCAACTGGGACTGCAAACTTTTCTTTGTCTCCTTAAAAAAAGGAAACAAGTCACAACCATTCCAAACACTCAACTGTACAAAGAAGTAAATAAGAAGGACATCATGGATTTCTATTCAGAGCTAATCCGTATATGCAGCCTCCTTTACAAGCCCATTTTACAACCGGCTACTAACGATAATATAAAAATGAAGATGCCGCAGCCCAAAGATAGCTGAAGGCCTTCACAGCAGTGTTTTTTAGTTCACATAGCTGTGAAATTGGATCGTTCATTTATGTGTGTATCATTTGCACGCAAAATTTAATTTTAAGAAGACATAACATGATTATGTCTCCCATATTGCTTTCCCATTATTCTACTACAACCCATTTGCAAACATCTATTCATTTGGTAGATATGGCTAAATTTGTATTCACAATAATGTGACACTTGTCAGGGCGACCATTCATAAAATGAAGGTTTCACCTCGAGCACTGACACTGTCATTATGGCTGCAATGTGTTTGATATACGATAATGACTCCAGGGTTGATTGTGTTGGGCCTGTCAAGGACTCCTCACAACACGCTTAGAGCAGAGGTCGAAACCATAATTGGAATTTAGGAAGCTGACAGGCTTGGTATAATACACTGACCTTGGACTGAAAAACCTGAGACATACAGGGAAGGAGGTTGGGGATTACAAAGGAGGGTAACACAGAAACACAGTGTGAGAGGACCCAGCGGAATATACAGTTTGTTGGTCATGTCAGCAGTCCCAATGAGTTTCTGTTAAATTCCTTTATTCTCTTACTATTTTAACATTTGAAAAGACAATATTGGTTTCAAATATTTTTATTGAAGACATTATCTTTTGTTCCGTCTTACTACAGTTCAGGCTGCTTGAGCAGTGTGTGGTGTCTACTGATCATTGTGACTGCAGGGCATTCAATTGTATTTCTGGCAATGTAGCTCCTTAAGCTGTGTTTGCTACAGTATTAAACTTTACTTGGTAACCATGGGTGTCAGGCAACATCAAACATCCCAGGAAATCTTTTCAAACTTGTGGATACACAAATTTGATCCTATGGTACACAAAAAAAAAAGCCGGGTGTTACATGATACTGAGAACTGAGAGTGCTACTTCAACTAAGGATGCATCTGATGGTGGCATTGTTGATGAGAACAAATGGGAAGCTCCACCATCCAGAACAGTTCCTCACATCTGAATAGTACAATGGTCCACAGTATTGTACACAGGTGGTTGACTAAACAGCTGCTTCACTAAACTGATGGCACAATGTCAAGCAGAGATTATCTTAACATGGAGAAAAGTCGGAAATATTCACACCACAAAGTTGACTATGATGATTTGTATTGACCTCTCCAAAGGCACATTTTCATCCATCTCATTACCATTTCTCTGATTTACACCTAGTAAAGATTTAGTAAATGACCTGTTGGAGATAAGTGGATGAATTGGTGTTTGCAGTATGTTTTCAATACAGAACGACTTAACGGGCAACCTTCCAACCTGTTTTGTCTCTAAGTTATGGCCAATAAAGCTCAGTGGATCTTAGTGAATTAACACAAGAGTTATATTCTTGTGTTTTTGTTGCTGTCCATAACTCAAATACAGTATATATTGTCGACCTCTTGGGTTTTGCACTGTATTACATTTGTAGCAAAAAAGTGTAGCTTGTAACAGTGAAAAGTGAGACTTTGTTTAGACCATCTGAAATCATCCCACTTTCCTCTTTGATGCTTCATCATTTGTCCTCCCCATCAGCTTCTCAGCTCCCGGTAAATGCACAAGGTAAATGCTGACCCAGACTTGACAAACAGCCACATATACTGAAAAAGTACACTTTTGTCATTTTACGTGACACTTTACAAATGCTCTTTGTGTTATCTGCCGCTACTGCAAAGGTACTTTATTTTAACCTGTTGTTGCTAATTGAATCCATAAAAGTATTTCACTTTGAAATGTAGTCCACATTGTGCCTCAGCTTTCCCCAAAGTTAAATTATTAACCAGATTTAGTGCAAGTCTTTTTTTGTGTGTGTGTGTGTGTGTGTGTTTGGGGAGTATTATGAGTGAGCTGTGCTGAAGGGGAGGCTATTACTCTCCTCCGCCCTGTGAGGGCCTGCAGAGCAGATTATATGATAAAGTACTTTAACCTTCAGTCATAAAGAACATCAGTCAAGTGCATTTGTTTAATGATAAATGCATTTCATAATAACTCTATTTCTGACATGAACAAAGAAAAATGGAACAAATACAAGAGAAAAAAAACTCTTTAACTGCATGTTAACATGAGATGACAGCTATAATTTCTCTTAAAGGTACTTTTTGAGTTTAAGTTTCAAATTAGCTTTCATCAGATTTAACAAGGAACGGCAACTGGTGAAAATCCAGTTTAGTCTACACACAGGAAAAAAAGTCCATCTTATCAATATATATGTTAAACATTTGTGCAGTCAGTGTTGTTTAAGTGCCAGTCAGACCAACATTCATTCACATCATTTCAGTTTTTTTGTGATATTGTCCTGGATCGTATTGAAAATGCACTGTTACTGCCACACTAAGTCCTATACTGTGGCACCACATATCATTCTGGACATGCTATATATTATGTTAAACATGAGGTTTCCTATCATTTTTGGTGTGTGGAGCATTCTGCCGCTGCTGAAGCGTCCTTCCAGCATTTGGGAGTCTGTCCCATAGTTGAACCTGCCCTTAATCTCCCTCTGGGAAATGGAAATGAAAATTTCCTTCCATGGGTAAATAAAGGGCACTTAAGTATTCACATTACTACAATTCTATCAAACCCCACAAGGGAACACAGGACACTTTATTTACCAAACTGGATAAAGAACACAATCTCATTTACTAAATATTCTTTCTTTTTTGACTATTATTTGTCCAATCTTCAGGCAACAGCAAACCTAAAGGTCTGGTATGAACGCTTAGCAATAAGATGCAGGTAGTTGGTTTGTGGTAATATAAAGCAGCTATAATCAATACTTTTATAGCAATGAAAGGTGCCGTAGTAGGAACACACACGATATTACAACCCCTGTTTTTAGCAATAAAGAACAAACTCTAAAAACCTGCTGTATGCTACCTGTCTGGTACCAAAAGGCATTTAAAAGATTCTGATATTTTAGATTTAGGAGTTGGTGGAGACATTGGTCAAGTGGCTGAAAAACACATGCTAACACCTGAAATCAACTTGGTAAATGTGATATGTCAGTGTTTTCAGTTTACAGCCTTTCTCTGCTGCCTCTAAGTGGTTAAAGATTGTGGTTTCTTGCAGTTTTAATATACCTATGTTGGTTATTACAAAACAAATTCATATTTATTTATTTTTTATAGGAGATGGCAGGACAAATGATAATCAGAGAGGAAGTGGGTACTGTACTTGGACCAATACTATTTACTTTATATATGCTCCCTTTAGGCAACATTATTAGGAATCACTCCATTAACTTTCATTGCTATGCAGATGATACGCAGTTATATCTATCGATCAAGCTTGATGAAATTAATCAATTATCTAAATTACAAACATGTCTTAAGGACATAAAATCCTGGATGAGCTGCAATTTTCTGATGTTAAACTCAGAAAAAAACAAATTCTTGTACTTGGCCCCAAAAACCTTAGAGACTCACTGTCTAAAGATAAAGCTACTCTAGATGGCATTACCCTGGCCTCTAGCACCACTGTCAGGAATCTTGGAGTTATCTTTGATCAGGACATGTCATTTAATTCCCACATGAAGCAGACCTCCAGGACTGCCTTCTTTCATTTACGTAATATTACAAAAATTAGACACATCCTGTCACAGACAGATGCAGAAAAACTAATCCATGCATTTGTTACTTCTAGGCTGGATTACTGCAACTCTTTATTATCAGGCTGCCCCAATAAGTCTAAGATGCTCCAATTAATTCAAAACGCATTATTATTAATATTATTATTACTACAGTTACTATTATTACTATTGTCACTGCTCATTGTCCCCCATCGTTGCTGTTGTCGTCATCATCATCATCAGCAACTGTCTGTCTGTCTCTGTCACTGTGTGTGTCTCTCTCTCTCTCTCTCTCTCTCTCTTGCTCATGGTGGTACTGTTGGGTCTCTGTAAATGTTATAAGGAGTTCGGTCTAGACCTGCTCCATTTGAAAAGTGTCCTGAGATAACGTCTGTTATGAATTGGTGCTATACAAATAAAATTTTATTGAATTGAATTGAATTGAAATTGAATTGGGTGGGGTGGGTATTCATACAGTAGTTACAGTAGGTGTCCAATCAAACTTCTGCCCCAAGGCCACCAACCAGGTTATTCCACCCATGTTGGTAAAGACTTGGCATAAATGGGACTTCACTGTCACCCTGTGTTAAACACAGAAAATTAACTAGTAGATTATAAAGGAAGAAAATAAAGAATTGTAGTATTAAGGGATGAGTAACTCATCTGGGTACACACCATGCAGAGAGCCACGATCAAACACTCACACAGAATGATTAAATTCCCGGCTTTACTGAATCACTTCAAACATACTTAAGTTATTTAATTGTAATTCCCTCAAATATTACATAGTGCAAGAGTCTGTATTACTTTGATTTTGAAAAAAGGCTAATAAGTGTTGAAGGGAAATAATAGGCAATTGAATAATCAAAGCAGTTCTTCCATCAAGCAAAACACTCATCTTAAATAAAAAGTGACACAAAACAACTTTATATGGCATTTTATTAAAGCATGATTCAGCTCATTAAACCTGATGACTACAACGGGCTTATAATGGTCCCTAAGAGCATATTCTGCTGCATTACTGTGAGTGCACTATATGCGAAGTGAACACACTGTATGACAGCATATCTTTTTACTGTAGTATCTGTTTGTTTTTGTGAGACAATAAATTCAGTGTTTTGCCGACACCTCTCTCCGACAGCAGCAGGTTGGTAAAAGTGTGAGAATTAATGTCAGCAAATCACTACAGAGTCTGAATCTGTCAGCTTCCTCGGGAGGATGCAGTGTGCAGATGTGCAAGACCGTCAGGATATTTAAAAGGCAGAGACAGAGGGGGAGAGACTTTCAATTTGACAGAAGTTTAATGCACATGCTCAGCAAAGTCCTGACACCACGACTTCTGGTAAACTGAACATACAATTGGCTCTGCCCGCTTGAAATGTGCCCAAGTTTATTTGTATCAAAAGATATGTGCTGCTGCTTGACTGACTGATTACCTTTAACACCTGAGTAAGCGCTATGGCTGCCTACCGCACGCCTAAAACATTTTCCCCAGCACCTCTGGGGCCTTCTTTGAATTTCAGATGGCTGACAGTGAAATTGAACTCTTTGAAACATAAACAGGATTAGATGTTTTTTCTTCTTCAAAAAGAAAGCAAAGATAACCTCCTGTCCATTCTCCTTTTCTGGTTCTGCAAAGATAAAATGGGATTGATATTGATCGTCTGATAATGTTACCTTGCTGGTATGACATGGTTAATACCAGCAATCTGGGTTGCCTTGCAACATCAATAAGCAAACAGAAACTAAAAGGTAGCCAATTTTTCTGTTTTAATTCATTATATCCTGAATGCATAGTATAGTGCCAAAAACAATCCATGCTTGATAAGAAGTAATTCATAAAAATATATATTTGATATTCTTATGCTTAATTTGATTTTGATGTTGAAAATTAGTTTTGCATTAGAATGATGTTCTATGGGCTTTATTATTACTATTTGAAGGTAAAACATAAGAAAGAGGGAGTGGAGTGCAACCCAGTCCGAAATAGATGGTCCTGTTTGTTATAGGTCATATAGAGGCATCAGTATTACATTGAGACTGTTTTATAACCAGTTAAAAAGTAGAATGTTTAAGTAATACATATCTAATATTTGACTTGTTATGATTTATTGAATTAATTCAGGGTGGTTGACCACTAACAAAAGACACAATGACTAGTTACTAGTTAAGGCTTAATGATTGATCAATTACTGAATATACTGTAGGTCTACACGAGTGACAGACTGCGTGTGAATAAGACGCATTCATTCATCGTTACCTTATTATTAATTCACACAACATCACCATTTCCTACCTGGTTTACCCGTGTTGTTGTGTTAAAACATGTTGAGACACTAATCTGCAAATGATTAATTGCATTCACAAAAATTGAGTATGAGTGAGTACTACAAGCTGTTGTACTTTCAGAGGCTGATGAAATGCATTGGTCTGAAATGCCCTTTTCGATTGTAACTGCCAGCTAATTTAGTAGCATATAAATGAATGTGTAGTAACTGTTAACATTCGTTCAGTGATAATCCGTTAAGGGTTTATGTATCATGTAATCATAGTGAGCTATAATTTCTTAAAGGTGAGCAACAGAAATTCATGCTAGATCCTGCATTAATCCATTCACTAGAGGCATGCATGAGTTAGGCATAAATTGATCATGTGTTTTGTACTATGATTGTAAAGCAAAGCTTCCACAATGTAACATTATACAATGCCAAAGTATTGCACCCTTTCACTTTCAAGAAAATAGGGTAAGCAGCACCAAAAAGCTAAGCCTTCTCTTGGTTCAGTGGCGCTGAATCTCTACATGTGGAGATGTTTCTGTGCTAAAAAATAATCTACCCATACAAAAATAAGAGTTTAAGATTGGTTCAGATATATCACCTTTTTTTTAAAGTCAGCTTTTATTTGTCAGTGATGAGTCATTTATGTTTCCTCCCTTTTGTCGCTGGCATCTCTTCTGCTTCTATGATCTAAACAGCCTTTTATTTACTAAAACAAAGGCTGAACACATTGTGTCTTTAGGCTTTATCTTGTATTAAATTGCAATTTCCATCACTGTGGTACATGGGATAGAAGGCTTTTGTCCTAATGAACAGCATTGCATTAAGATAGGATACGGCTGCATTAATATTTTTATCCATATAGTATTTACTACATAACATTATCATCACAATGCACGTAAAGAGGCTTCACATGCATCCTTCCCTATGCTTAAAATACACTGATCTCTCTCTCATGACCTCCCTTGTAGCATTTTGTGGATGCAATCTTAACTGACAAGCTCAACTGTTTTGCATGCAGGGTGGAAACATTAAAGACTGAGTTAATCCTCTCTGATTCCCTGCTGCTGTCACTCACACAGCCTGACTAAAAGCCACAAAATGTTCCTGAATCAAACACACAACATCACACCTTTGATGCCGTGTGTAATTTTCTACTAAAATACAGTAATACCCCCATCATTTGAAAGGATTTCAATTGTTTTTGTTGCAATCACCTGGGAGATTAAGAGAAAAAATGCAGATATTTTGAGATCACAAAGGGCCTACTATCCCAGGTTTCCAACCAAAGTCCAATTAACAGATCATTTTTTTTATTTTCTCTATCAGAAAGAAGAAGAAAAAGACAAAGATGGATAAGAAGGAAAGCAGAGCCATAATTCAGACAGACAGGTTTATGCTCCTGTGCCTTGCTGAACTCTGGATGTTATGTCAAGGTGCACATTTGAAAGTTCCACATGATTTTTGTGCCGGCCATTAATCTGTTGATTAATCATTTCAAATCGTTCGAGAGCAACTTACTAATTAATTTAGCTGGCAGCGGTCTGTTACAGCTCATTAGCATATCATGTTCCATTTCCTTGCCAAATAGATTTGTCCAGTAGAAAGATAACAAGCCTGTGTATATGTAAATACTCAACGTGATTCTGGCAAACTGTGGAACTGTGATGGAATGGTATGTGTACTTAAAACAGGAACTGCACATGGTTTACTTTAATATATGTTCTCAAAAATAAATTTCATTTCACAGATGCAGTAAAATCTATACAATTATTAAACTCTTTGTGCCACTAAATTGTTCATTGTGAAGTGGATTGATTTACTGTATGGAAATAAAGATGCATAAAGACACATTTCTTATGCTTCTTTTTGCAAGTTGTGTGTGCTTTATATGTGTGTGTTGGCCTACGTAATGCTTTGCTCTTCTGACTTTATATATATTAAGTGATAAATACTCAACTTGAATCTGAAATTTTAGGGTTTCTACTTAATCCTCTCCCTTGAAGATCAGTGAAATATTTACTGTTCTCCATGAATGAGCAGACTGCCACATACGTACCTGTTGGGAAAATATTGTGAATATAAAAAAATCTTGCAATAGACACACTGTGGACTAATGTCCACCCAGTCCTGTAATCATTTATTAATCTGTCTGTAACCTGATTGTTGTGTATGAATTCTTCTCAAAGTCGTACATTTAATGATCCGTCAGATAAAGCAGATGCATTTTTTTGCTCGTTTACAGATTGTCTGCTTGTGGATGTGCAAATAAATCAAAGAGAGCGATAACGTCAGAATGATGTACATCGTGTGCTGCTTGGTATATCTTTTAAACTTGATTATTCAGCATTAGATTAGAAAAGGACACAGGCAGAACGAAAGTTAAGCATCTTTGCATTAATGTGTGTTATTTAAGCACAACAGATGTTTGTTTTTTCCCAAATCCCCCACAGGAAATTTCTGCATTTCAGCAAACATTTCAGTAAGATACTACAGTATATACTATATTATACATACTACAATATATTTGTGTATGTTTATTATTTACATTTATATTTTACTATTATAGAAGAATTAATGTTACACTGAGCAAAAGACTAGGGTATTATAAAACCACAACAACTCCCTTTATACTTGACAATTGAATGGAGTGGTTTTCTCTGTTCTTTATATCGTCTTACAGCATAACTATCACTATTAAAAGGAATAATTCCACATTTGGGAAATACGCTTTTTTTCCTTTTGCTTTCTTGGCAAGAGTTAGATAAGAAGATTGATACAACATGTCTGCAGAGTAAATATGAAGCTACAGCTAGCAGCTGCTTCATGTAAAGACTGGAAACAGCTAGCCTTTCTCTTTCCAAAGATAACAAAATCTGGGTCTGGGTCTGAGAAGATAAAATATTACATCACCATTTTCTGTATCAGAACTACTGTCATGATAAATCACAACCGCGTTGCTCTTCAGGTGAGCTCCATGTTAAAAGACTTTGAGCTGGTGTCAGTGATTGAAATAAAGAGACTAGTAAAATATTCTCAAACAACATCTCCTGTCAGTGAAAATAAAGATCCAAGGATGATGGAATATTCGTGATGGAAAGCGATGGGTAATTGACAGTGACATCCAAAACTAGAAGCAGTAAAGTGCAGGCTCCGTGATTTTACCTGGCATTTGTTTTGTTAAGGTCAGATCTCTAATGTAATTACCTTACTTAACTGCCATACATACGTATTTGGTGAAAGGCCAATCTTTATTAGGCAAACGACATGTGCAGCACTGTGGACAGGCAACAGCATGCATTATTCAGGAGATCTCTCTCTACTCTATCTCACTTATGCAAGCCACATCTTCCCTTGAGGTGACCTCTCTTTCAGTCTCAGCCCTGAGGTGTTACCCCCCTGAGCCAGAGCCAAAGTCCAAAACAAATTTAATCTTGTTTTTTTACTTGTATCTATTAACAATTATAACGTCTCCCATGAACCATCCCTAACTAGAATATAAACTGTTAATAAAGTATTCTCATCACAGTATTACTTAGTTAAAGTCATATGTTACAATAGATAATTACACATAGTCAGATAGAGTGCCTTGGGGAAACTTTTAAGTGTGGGTCTAGTACAGTGGCCGGCTGATAAATTGCTTGGTGAGATGTGGTCAATATAACCAATGCTGTCATGCTTAATGGATCACTGTCAGTGTTTCACAGGACATGTGTTTATGGATGTGTTCAAAGCACATACAGACATGTTAAGCTTGAGGGTTTTTTCATGATCGTGGAAGTAGCAGTTTGAAAACAAATTCACTCAAGGTCCACTTACTAGAATTCTACCAAAGCTTTCAGCCACACCACATGGTCTTCATCAGCAGATGGTAAAAGGATATAGAGTGTTTATAAATAGATAAATACATCTGTCTATATTATTGCAATTGTGTTACATGGTACTGTCAATTGTGGATTATTATATTGTTATAGTTGTTGACCGATATTTATATGAACACTAAAAATTATAGCTTTAAAATGTCTTTTGTCCTCTTAGTCTCTGCCATTAGAAGCTGGAAAGCCCAGTTTTTCACAGATTATTTGTCTCATGTACTGTCAAAATTTCAGCAAATATGACAAAAAGTTATTTTTATAAAAGCTGGTTACTTACCTTTACATACCTAAGAATGGACACACTCAATTTCCAGTGTATCACAAATATATGACAGTGTCTGCGAGTACTAGCTGACTGTGAATATTTAGGTGAAGCAGGATGTGGCTGGAAAAAACCCAGCGTGCTCACTCAACATTCCTGTAAATAAACAAGTGGAGTAACATATGGTCGTCGGTTCAATCCACTGCCCATCTATTTATCTTTCCACACTGCTCTATAACATCCTAGGCCCTGCAAAGTTTGGAGTAACTCTTCTAAATGTCTAAATGTAGACTCGACTGTAGCATGCATCATCTTCATTGACCTTTAAAGACAAATCCTTCTGCATCTCCGATGCCTAGAAGTGGTTCAATAGTCCCTCTGAGAGTGTGTCTCTTGATGGGCAAAATCAATAACCAGTTTTCACACAACATTCATCTTGGTGTTTACGTTTGCCTAATCAGCAATTGGGGGGAAAAATCACTGACACTCTGTTCAACTCCCACAGGCCCCACTCAGTAATAATGCTGTGTGCTAATGCTAATCTGTTATCTCATGTGTTCTGGCATTTTCTACTGCAGAGTGCCTGTTAATTGGCCGTGCTGCCCTGATGTTTGCTTATTAAAGCTATAGCTTCGGTCCTCTGTCTCTTCTTCATTTCTTTAATTCTCACAGACCCTCTAACACGCTCCTTAATTAGCATATTCACACAGCATGCTTATGAGCGTTCTAGGCAATCATCAATTCAGGTTCTCTCTATTTCTTGAAATGGACATTGGGAATACCGTGGACGTCTTGAGCTTTATCTTTGTGCAGTCACTTTACCTGCATGTATATTCACACTTATGCAGTTTATATCTTTATCTTATTTTTTTCTGTGGTGCACAAGGCATGTATTTGGTAATTACATTGTGTAGCAGATGAAAATGTGAGGGTTTTCTTTCAGCTATTATTTTGCATCAGACAAATGTGTGCAAAAGAAAATTTGCATAGCACACATAAAATCCGGGACAAGTACACATGCTCTTAATTTTCTCCAGTGCGTGTCTTCTGTGAAAAGTGGCTCCAGATTAAAGGGAAGTGTCAGAGAAACTGGCCTCAGCAGGACTTGTTGACAACAGTCGAAATTGAACAAGGATGAAAACATAATTGGAAGCATCGATGCTGCAGACGAAAAAAAAAAACATTATTAGGAATGATACTGCAGGACTGTCTGTCCATCCGAGGATGGAAAAACGAAAAGAAAAAATGATTTGATCTGACAGAGTTGCACCGCAACTAACACATTTTAGCTTGCTGATCGATGCAAAAATGTACTACAATATCCAGCCCATGAGTGCTCAGCCCATACGTATCTCCACCTTCTTATCTGTTTAGGCCTCAGGATCAAGCCTTTCACATATATATATATATTTATATATATATTTCAGTTTTCAATCAGCTCTTAATCATTAAAGTTAGCAGTGGACCACTGATCTGTCTCCCCGAGCATCTCGAATGGCTCCTGCGGTCACAGAGCCACACATGATCAATGCCTCCTGCTCTGTTCCTGTCTCAGAGGTTGAGCAAAGGTAATAACCAGACCATGACCCTCTCAAAGACGCTTCCCTTTGTCTTGAACACCTCCTAATCCCACATTCTTTAGGACCACGAACACACTGACAGCCACACACACAAACACATAGGAAGGAAAATACAGTACATTCACAAACATACACCCCTGTCCTCTGAGCTGTGAGTCAGCTATTGGAAATGTGGCAACTAAGGCAAGCACTTGATATGCAGGCATCTGCTTTGTGGCTTATCTCCACTGCTCAACTGTGCAGAGCAATTGCTGCTTGGCTGGCCCCGCAAAAAAGCTTTCTCTTTTCTTTTTCTCTCTTACTTCTCATCATTTTCTCCCTGCCTTCCTCCTCAGTTTGGTCTTCTCTGCTGTGCCTATGGCTTCGCTGCTCTTAAATTGCTATTTTGGAAAGACATTATTAGAATAATTTCCAATTATCTCAATTGCAATCAAATGGATGATTTAACCGTAATGTGAAAGATGGTCCAGTGCCATTCCAAATGATGTTAGCATTGAGGCAGGGCTGGTGATAGGAAAATGAGCATGGAAAGCATGCAGGGAGGGAAACAAAAACGTCCTAATCTGTAGTAAAATGACAATACGGCAACATAAGACAAATACAAGAGACAAGCTGAAAGATAGACAATGCAAAATGATTAGTCTTCATTTTGCAATCATCTCCATACCAGAATATGAAAACACTGGGTAAACTTTGCATCTGGTCACAAATAATGTCTGGGGTTAAAGGTCTTGATCTATGGATGTTTTCTCTCAAACACATTGTGTACATACATTTCTCAGGTTGTTTTATGTGGCAGACTATAGGGTCACAACACACCAACACTTTGCACAAAGTGTACTTTCAAGAAGACTAGAAGCTTCCACTATTAAATTAAATTTCTGCAGTGCCTTTTTGTTGTAAGATTTTGGTAAACACAAATAGACTGTTTTGAGATAGGGGTAGACAGTATAACAACATGTCCTTAACATAATCGTGTTTATCTTTTGTTGGCAAGTCAGCTTCTAGCACAGTCTGACAACTGAAATATGCACATTTTTGGTTCAACCACAGGTCAAACTCTATTTATCACAGGCACTCGAGTGAGACACACTATACACTACACAATTACAAACACACATACAAACATGCACAGAAACTACAAGTTTTATCTTAGTGTGGCATATTTCTTTGCAATAAATCATGTAGGAATAAAAAAAAAGGTTTGCCAGTGTTTTCATAGTTTCCTGGAACTTTTAAGGGACATATTTAACTGATTGCACTTTTGATTAAGACTAATCTAGCAACAGAAAAACAAGTAATCTATACCAATAGTTTATATATAATCACTAAGATATTGCTGTTTTATTAATTGTTAGTCATTTTTAATCAGTGAAGTTGGTTCTGTTTGACTTGGCACCACCTGTGGTTACCGTAGTAACAGCAAGAGATTTTGTGAGAAATATAACAAAAGAACAACTAATGTGCCAAACACTGCCTGCAGATCAACGTCTGAGAGCACACTGTGGTTGTTCCTTGTTGTTCCATTACATCCTGAAATAGTTACAACATATCTGCTGACAAAAAATGGCCACTGTCCTGTATTTTTATGCACAACTGTATTCACAGCTAGCCGAGATTGTAGCGAGTTGATTTGAAAAGTCCACAAGTATTTTATTTTTCTGAAGTTGGAAATTATTTGTTGTGTCCAACTGTGTTGAAAAAGATAAAGTAAATATACAGTCTCCTTGCTATTTTCGTCACCACGTTTTCCGTTAGCATTTAACAGGCAGTTGTTAAAATATACAAATAAATAAATGAATATCATAATCATTCGACAACAAGTCAACTATTGGCTTAAATTAATAACTACTAATAAATGCCACATCCAGTTACCCTTTCAAAATAAAATTTGCATGGATAATGTTAGAAAACGGTCACAGTTTGGTTAGGATTGGGAACAAAAACTACTTGGTTAGGATTAGGAAGAGAATTCTGTTAGGTGCCTGACGTAATTTAAATTTTGACTTCCCACCGGATACGAACAGCTGTCCCCTGGGCTTAAGTCCTGTGATTGTTTGAGCCATCAATCAGCCTCTCCATCTCCATATGAGGACTTTCTCACTCTTTATATTACATCACTTGACTTTGATAGTGGATGTGTCCACAAATGAGGCTAGAGGGATAACTACAGTGGCCTATGCTGAAGCGAAGGGTCATTGACCAATATTTGATAACGTGGGAGTGAGATCAGGCTGGCTTTTAATGTGAAGCAGCAGCAGTAGGAAATGTTCAGTTTGCATTAGTACTAATCTAATACAGCTCTGACATGCCATCCACTATGAATGAGATAAAAATTATGCTGGATTACATGCATGCCTTTTTTTCCCTGTGAATCCAGTGCGGGAAAGGCGGACTCCGCCACTACCAATAACAATTACTATGTAGAGAGATAACTACTGTTGATGCTGATACATTGCAGAAAAAATTCTGCCAATAAGTAGTGTCAAAAATGAGTTTTTATTTCATGAAAATCATGAAATTATAATTTTAATGACCTAGTTAACCTGCATTCATTATAAAATCCAAATCAGCAAATTAAATGTCAAAAATAAAACATTAATGCTTTCAGTTGGTTTGTCACTGCACATCATTTATGGTAAACTTTTTACTTGTGAGGAAAAAATCACGAAACAAGTACTCAACCTGTAGTCCTTAGCTGGTTGGCTGTACATCTTTGATGTTTAAAGCACTGGTTCTTTCATCCCATTTTGCATGGAGCAGATCTGAAATGTCACTAGGAGTGTAAGGCATGATCCAGCTCAGGCAGTGACTCAAATGAGATATTAAAATATTAAAGTAAAGACAAAGAGCTTAAGGTTTCCCCTACATGGATGAGAAATGTTAAATTCCCAGAATCTATTGAAATCTTCACCAGTTTTGTATAATGTATTCAATCCGCTAATTATTAAAAGGTCATAAGAATTTAACATCTCTGAGGACACTGGGGCGTCCGTTACATTTTATCCTCACATAGCAGTAGGCTTACATCTATAATATCAAAACAGTGATAACTCAATGTAATCAAGCTGTATTGAGTTAGAAATAAAGCACATCAAATCAGAAATGGAACAAAAATCACCAAGTAATTGTTCTGCATATTACACTATTTGACAGAATGAAAGGAACCCATAATGTTCATAATTGCCCTTAGGCATGATGGACAATATGTAATGTAAAGCAGCAAAGTTGAAGAGCTGGTCATGTCGTTTTCTGTCAAAGCCCCAGACCTGCAAATTCACAACTCTGAGTTTCTGATAAGCTTATAAAATAGGTTGAAAAATACAATATCTCATGCAAATATGTCTTTATTTTAAATGTTTATGCATTTAGTTTGTGTGCTGTTGAATAATCTTTGCTGCGGTTCAGCAATTCACCCTGAAGTGTGTCTGAAGTATAACTGAATAATGCTGATTATTATCATTAAACAGCACAACTGAATTATTTTGTTCCCACTCTCTCAGCTTAATTTTCAACCTGCCTAAGGTGTATCTTTCCCCAGCAAACCTCAAAGTGGATTCATTTATGTTTGCCTGCATACAGTTTTTTGTATAACCTCTGAATACCTTTATATTTTTATTCCCATGCCAGTGTAACAAGGAGAAACTATAGCAGAGAAATGATAAGGACTATTTGTCAGTTATTCCCAGTTCACAGCCATCCCATTACTTTTTTTATGAGGGCTTCTGACACCTTACCTGATGCCCACATCTATCACTTAAGTTTTCTTACTCTCTCCAGCAATAATCAGGTTGCTTGCACTGTCTATATTTAGTCCATCCAATGTCGTATAAGGACAGGAAGAGATATCCATAGTGTAAGCATTATGTGGAAGGGGTTGTTAAAGCTGGTGACTCTATAAAGACACTCACACATGTTGTCAAAACCATTTATAGGTTTATAATATACTTCACGTTGCTCTTTGGGTGCCATCTCTGTCTATCAAATGTAATTAAATCCCTGCACTCTCTCTGTCTCTCTTGTTTGATGTCAGTTATAATTTGAACCACTCTGACTGCTCATTCTGGCTTCATTATGTATGTTTAATGAACAAATAGATTCACAGAAACCATTAACATCTCATACACCCACAAATGTAACTCTTCTAATTGAAATGAGGCTCAAATTACACCATCTGAGGGTGGCAATTTACCCCAAAGTATTCTCCCTTCTTGCTGTGTGTAGAGTACTATAATATAGTTATCTACTGACTGTCAGACTTAACAGTTGGTCCAGGAAGACAAGTGGCATTGAGTACCTTTCTGGAGTCAGATAGAGTGCCTTGGGGAGACTTTTAAGTGTGGGTCTAGTACAGTGGCCGGCTGATAAATTGTTTGGTGAGATGTGGTCAATATAAGTGATGCTGTCATGCTTAATGGATCACTGTCAGTGTTTCACATGACATTTGTTTATAAAAAAAAGAAAAGAAGAGGGTTTTTTAAATGCAAAGATTGCAACCACTGAGATTTACTTCTGAAGATGAATAAGACAATAAGTGCAGGTTTTTACAGCGTATCAATCCACCTGCCCGACATCCATCCCGTTTGACAATGGTGGCGTGAAATATGAGCGCGCTCCAACAGCGTGTGTGATTGATAATTGCTGTACTGTGGCTGCCTGCTTGCCATCTCCACTGTGGCCTGCCAATTCATCAGGCATCTGAGGCAGATTGGGCTGATGACTAATAGCTGCGTCTGCCTGTGACAAACCTCAGCACTATATGCTTTCTGCTGCAGCCAGACAGCACGCTTGCAAATCTGGCTTATTAGTGAGGTGACAGTCCAACTCTTGAACCTGGCATCAAATAATGACATGAAAGGAGAAGGAATTGGTTGATGTATCTTACCCGCCTGACACTTAAAAAGTAAAAGTAGCCCAAATCAGAGGGTTAAAGTTTTGCCTACTCCGTGTGTTAGCCTTTTTTGAATCACATACGGAATTTAAAACAAGCCTTTCTAAAAATGTATTCCTAAACGCAAAAAGGTTGCAGGTGCTGCCAGCCTCTCTCTACACACACCCTCTAATGTGTTAATGAGGCAAGGATATGCTCACTCTCTCTGTTTTATGCTGATTGACTTCCTATTTCCATCCCTCATTCTTAGATAGGGTCGTTATTAAGCAAATGAGTTGTTTCTCCAGTGGGCTTTGCCATCAGATAGCCGTGACTGAACGTTAATGACAGAGTTGTTCAATGGGGAAATAGGAGCACAAGGGGCGGGGGGCCCTGCTACATACTGTACATGTGCCCTTTGACCTGCTGTCACCTGTCTCATGCTGTGGGTCCTGACTCCCATGGGCGCACGACCCGCGTGCATGCAGGCGGCACCAGATGCTCGATGCTAAACAGAAACAACATCATTAATCAGGGCAGGTAAAGGTGTCCTTAGTTTACTTTTCACTTCCGCAGTGTGCGTGGATTGTTTATTACAGTAATGTACACCCAAGCAGCTGGGCTGGTTGTCAAACAATAAATTAGCTAGCAGTCAAGGCTACTGCACCCAAGAAGCAGAGGAGAGAGAGGCGGACTTGAATGTGCCTATGGTTGTTTAAAATGTATTGCTAGACTGTAATTTACTACACAGTCTCGCACTATCCAGCAGGTGAGTACACCAGTATTGTATTTATTATTATTTCCTATTATATGAGAGGCAATAATCTTGATGCTTTGCTGCTGGCAATATGGTAATCAAGTGATTGCTAAAGTATGTAGTGACAGAACGACATGACCTCAGAGCTGCACTTGAAATATCTTTAACGTAGCTCATATTAATTGCTTTCCCTGTTTGGTTTACTGTTACTACTCTGCAAAACTTTCCCTCTTGTACTAATGTGTTGTTTAACTTTGTTTAAGTCCTCTGCGTTGTTAAAGCTATTTGCATCTGCTCTATAATTAGGTTTTCTGCTCTTTTTTTTTTGAACATCAACGTAAACCAACCAGCAGCTAAGGAGTTTAGCTTCTCTTTTTGACAAATCCAAAATCCGCACCAAAAATCTTTTGCCGCAGGTTAATTGCCACGTTTGAAAAGTCGACCTCCTTTGCCGGTCTTGAATCCTTCCTTTGTCTCTTGTGTGCCAAACATAAAAAGGAGAAAAATAAATAGCTAGAATCCTTAGGGCTGGCAGTGCCAACAGACATTGTGCTTGGCTCGGTGCCTGGTTTCAAGAGAAGATTCTTTCATTTACAGCAGGCTTTCCTCCCTCAACAGGGGGATAGAGGCGGGATGGAGGTGGATTTTCCTGTATTACACCAGAAAATCACTCTTTTAATTTGAAATATGGGTATATTTTTGTTGCTTTTGTCTTTAGTGGAGAAATATGGCAGCTATTCTCAGATGAGCAACAGGATATACAGTTATTTAATTTGGTGTTTTCATAGTTTTATGGAAAGATATAGTAGCAACAGCCAAAACAAGTATTAGATAGCTACTGTAGGAGATTTACATGATTGTTCAAGTAGCAGACCTATAAAACCTCAAAGTAATCTATTAAACTCAATATTGAATTGAATTATGAATTGTTGAGTTGATGTATGGTGTTAAAAAAAACAAAAGCAAAACACAGCATGTTTGACTGTTGAGATTAGTGGTTGCACTCAATAACAGCAAAACTTTAGGCAACATTTCTGATTTAATCAGTGTACATAAGCCTTGCCTTAGGTAGGCGTATGCAAAGACCTGTAGATCAAGCACTTTCCAGGATGATGAATGTGAATATTTGGATTACAAGACACTCTTTCTTATACAAATTGATACCCTGATATAAACATGAGTTTGCATTAAAATATGAACCACTATTTAAAGAACAAAATTGTGATTCTAGCCATCAACAGAATGAAGCAAAGCTTGAACCTCGATATTAATGCGTGACAAAATTTTTTAACTATGTTAGGCATATAGCTCTGTGGCACTGTCGGTAAGAATCAGGATGTGATTCATGGGATGCTAGGTTCAAAGTTCCTGATATAGTGAACACAACTTAGATAAGTGTTACCACCCGAATGTTGCTTTCCCCAGTAAAACAGAGTTACTTTCTGCCTTGACAAAGAGAATTACAAGTAGCCTACACATACAAAGCTCGGTGTGTGCATGCAACTCTTTGCTCTGGGGGGTGGGTAGGGTTAGTGTCCATGGCGGGCTGGTTGATAAGGGTGAATGCTCTGGGAACGACACTGTCCAGTTGTAGGTGGTGCTGCTGACACTAATGCACCACAAATGGCTTCTATTTCAAAGAGGCAGTTGTTCAGATGGAAGAGGTCAAAAGGAGTCCTCTTTTCCTCTTGGCTTGCTCTGACACTGAACACAGCCATCAGCCAACAACCATCCCAGCCCGTCCAATGACACGGTTGCGGTTTTTGCCTTGCAGTGGGGCGGAGGGAAACGTGGAACAGCAT
Source organism: Dicentrarchus labrax (assembly GCF_905237075.1). Lineage (NCBI taxonomy): Eukaryota > Metazoa > Chordata > Actinopteri > Moronidae > Dicentrarchus > Dicentrarchus labrax. The sequence continues at coordinate 12,165,054 of NW_026136709.1, read as the reverse complement.
CTTCTGCCGTGAAAAATCGACTGCATTGTGTTCAGAGAGTACAGACATTGATTGCCAGTCAGAGATGAGCCTGTCAGTCAGTCTTCATCTCCATATCCTTGAGAGTGTTGACATTTCCAGTGGGATGGGAGCTTTTGCTCATTTCTTGCACTCAGTTGTTGTTTTACATCTGCAGATCACTGCTTTTATCTGGCTCGCAGAGCAAATTGTGCCAGCCACATTATTAATTACTTCCTCAGTGGTTAATTACAACAGATTAATAGGTATATAAAAACAATTTACAATGTGATTAAGCTCATATTTACATGGCACAATCAATAAAGCAGTTAATATAGAAAATTAGCAAAACATTAATTAATTAGTCTATTAATTATTCATTCTGTCTTTGAGCACTGAATAAATTTCACAATTTATGAATGCATTTGTCAAATTATTTTGGAGCCTATAGTGTCTTGTATTCTAATTCAAATATGCAAAGCACAACTGGCAGTTGTTTGTTCAAAGTTTCCTTTATTGAATACATTAGAAATGTCCAGAAGTGTTTTCTAGGACATTAAGAGTTTAGTAAGAATGAAAACAGATGAACTGGCTGCACAGTAGTTTTTTTATTACACTGCATGCATTAAAAACAACTTCAACACTTAAAATTAACTAAAGTATATTTCAGACATGCTTCTCATTCCGTAAATGGGACAGCAATAATAATGTAATAATGTTGGTCTCATGTCTGCTTATATTTTCTTACTTTATTTCTATAATTTCAATATCCATTCATGCCAACTGAATGGATGGTGACAGTGATGTGAATTTCGTCAACCATGTCCAGGTCAGCACAGACTTGTATGAGTTGCCGTACACAGACGAACATGTTCGAACAAAAACATCTAAAAACAGAACCACGTTTGTGCCCACCATCTACATCTACAGGGGAAAACGTTTTTTGTGGCTCCTGCGTGAAATCTAATACATTTCCTCAAGTGATGTCACTTGTGTCAGTGTCACTTGGGGCCACAGTGTACAAGTTTGACATTTAAAAAGTTACCTGTGTGGAGATGTTACTAGACCTCTATAGTCCGCTCCTCATCGATGCTTGAGTCTAGCAGATTGACTACTGTTATGCTACTAGCATAACACACCCAAATCTCTGACCAAATTGTCGGCAGTCAAGGTGCATTGTGGGTAATGTAGGCGCCATGCATTTACAAGGAAGAAGACTGTTTGGAATAAAAAGAATATCTTTGGTTCTGCAGCATCAATTTGGATTGTTTTCTTAAAACTGTCTGACATGAGTCCGACAATGTTATAGGAGTCCAGTGCTAAATTGGTGGAATACATAGCGTGACAGATGTTGCTATATCGCTCCAAAGGTTATTTTTGGAACACACACAGGTGTCATTTTCAAAGTAACTGACAAACAACCTATTTTGTGGTTTATGTATGTGGACTTGTCTGATTCATGAATTGAATACTTCTGCAGAGTCAGTCTTTGTAAATCATATATACAGATACAGGCAGCTGTTACAAAAGTGATTCTCAGCTGCCTGGACTCTGTGATTAAAGCTTTGCAGCTTGATTTTTTTTTATTATATTACCTGATCTTACTCTCCATTTTGTTCTTTTATTACAGACTAATACATAATGCACCAGGGATGGCTGTTTCAATTCCATTCACCATTTTCAATTAGAAATTAAATATTTAGGAAACTATCTCAGTTAACTACCAAACCTTGTCAGTCAGACATCTTTCATTGCCTATTTGATTAGTGATCATTGGTTCATTGGCTTGATAACGTTTAATAGAGTGCGTCCACAGACAGCTGAGTCTGCTATTCAGAAGTAAGCCTTCTGAGAAAGAAAAGCCCAAGGGTAATGATTATGTCACAAGTTACTGCTCTTTTCTTCTTTCTTTCTTTTCTTTTGCCCTTTTCCAGCTGAACAGAGCTTGCCAGCACAACATCAGTGCTTTGGCCCAGAAGTTCAAACATTTCATCTCCCAGTGAGGAAGAGGAGCAAGCAATTAGACCCATAAATAAGAGAGCAGCCCAAAACCAAACAGAGCCAGAAAGCCAGTTTTGTTATTGAGCAAAGGTTCACAACGAGGTTGAGAGTTAAATACGGTCCATCATCCTGAAATAACAGAACGGTGGTATGGAACAAATGTCCAGCAGTTGGCTACACCAAACAATATGAGATGTCAGAGCACACATGCCACAGCCTGCAAATATCATCTTTAATGATTTATGTATTATAAGTTCCCACGACAGCATGTTTCTTGCTGTTGGAGCTGACCTATTTATCACGCCTACCGTGGGCAATAACTGATTGAATCTTGTATTATTAACGCTCTCTCCAAAGGACAATTGTCACCCGTTGTAACCCACCATGCAGCGTTGTTCCCAATGCATAATTTATGCTGTGCAATTAAGAGGGATCACGCAAACTAGCTAGGCTCTTCCAAATGTCTGTGATATTTGGGTTTGCATCCTCTATAGAGACTATATAGGTATCAAATATGATACCCTGGGATAAGACCTTACTTGAAAACGTCACACTTTCATCCTAGATTCAGTGTCCAGTTTATAAGTGAACATTTTTCTCTATCTAATTTGAATCTCTAAAGCTGAACTTGCTGGATTTCTTTTTATCAAAACCAATTTATTTTACAACCTGCAAGACTAATCAATTGAACCCCTCTTTTGTAATTCTTTTCCAAGTATTCTGAAGCAAATCAGTTTGAGCACTTACGACTCCCATTACCTGCATTGACTCAGACCGGTGCGACAGTATGAGATGGGATTTAATACAGACTTATGAACAAAGGTGAACTGAAGAAGAAAGTGTAGGTCAGTGCAAGCTCAATACAATTCAGCTTCAATTCAGCCTACTTCTCCCTGACCTCTATTGCCAGTGCGTGTTCTATCTGACTGTACAGCATGTGCTTGACCGTGTGCTGCACCAAAGCAAAGACAGTGGCCCTTGGGACACAGATACAGTATCATGAGGGTCACTGGAGACCAAGAGGAATCCAGCAGCTCTTTATCACCAGGGATGGGAAAGGACGGACTGGGAGGTCGTACCCTTGTTTTTCTTCTGTTTTTCCTTTCACACTAATTCTCTCTTCTGCTCTAACCATTTCTGGTAGCAGAAAGGTTTTATCAGTTGTTGTATTTCAAAGAAAGATTGGGGTTTTGCATGGGACTGAGGGAAGAGTTATAGAATTTTAAGTTTGTTGAATGGTTTGTTTTAGTCTTTAAATGTGCAAATGTCTATCACATAGGGGCAGTGGAAACAAGCAAACACAATACTGACACACTGTAGGGTTTAGCCAGGTACTGCTGAAACGAACACTACTTTTACTACTTTTATTAAAATAACTTGTTCTGTAAATAGTTATCTTGCTCCTGTCATCAAAAACATTGTTTTGAAGCTAAATTCTTAATAAATTCTTATAATTCTTATAAATATAGCAACTTCTGATCAACCCAACTTTGGGTAAGCCATGCCCATTTCAGGTTTAAGCACCACCCAGTTTAGACTTAAGTCCTGCCCATTCTGAGTATGGATACAAATACAGATGATATAGTTGGTAGAACACATATAGATAGAAACAAAGATCATTTTCCATTAGCACTTTTGGTGCTTAAGAGAAAAAAACAACAAAATGCCAGCCCCTCTCTTTTCCTTTAATGTTGAGCTCTCTGTTAAGATGCACCTTTAAAAACCGGCCCAGTTGTCGTGGAAATGCAAATCCCTGCTGTGCTGGGCTGCTGCACCAAGTCAAACCGAGTTGAGCCAGAATATGTGTATGGAAAAATGGCAATGATGTATTTGAACTTGAACTTGTTGAACAGTTAACTATGTATGTATTCAAAAGATGTAGTGCAACATTAGCATTCATTCTGGGTATTTTTTCTGGCCACCTGGTGAAGTCCAATATTCACTCTCTACCAACTCCTGAGGGAAATATCTGCTCTTTAGCTGCTAAATGCTCCACTATGTTCAGCATATAATCACTAACTATGTCTGACTGTTGTTTGGTGCTGGACAGGTGGTGTACAGTGGCTTTTTAGAGCATGCATTGCTGAAAACAGCTGCCTGCTGTACCTGAAATTAACATGAGAGTAAACCAAAACAGTAAAGCTGAAAGATTCTAAAATGTAGTGCTTACAAATAGTCTTATGATCCATTGTTAATATAAAAATATTGATTATAAACATTTTAAATAACACTTGACTGAATGATTCACAAAACCAAAGCTGCTTTAAAGTTATTGTTTGACTTCTCTGTCCATCACGTTTGCATGTATGCATCTGTGCACTGTACTGTGCAACCACATGAGAAGAATCAGAATCAGGTTTATTGCCAAGTAAGTTTTCACATACAAGGAATTTGCTTTAGTATGTTGGTGCATAAGAATCAGCATAGAAGAATCAAGCGTAGACAAATTAAAATATATAGAATATAATATAGGTTATAGTATAATCATAATATTGGCCTTTTTATTTCACTGGCTCTTGCAGGTCACAAAAAGACATATTCCCTTTACTGTTACACTAAGTTTAACCCAGTAAACATAAACATATATGGCGATTTCATGGCTGTTGTATTTTCTGTGAAGTCACATTTAATGAGAAATCGTTTGAGTGTGAACAATATCAAAAACAAGCTCATTACAGGCTTACAAATGACATTTGCAGCTGACAATTCATTTAACAAAAAACACTTATTTGCTCCTTGATTCTTTTATTATGGTGATGTATTAGAAAACAATAATCATTTTCCAGTGAATAATTAGAATTTATGTGTACCCTACATCAGACTTTTTTTAATGCTTTAATTATGTTTACCAACCCACAAAAAACACATGAGCCTCGGGACACAGGATTAGTGGGAAAGTAAGAGGGGATTGTAAAGTTTAGTGTGGTCAAGAGAGCATAGCTAGATGCTGTTAGTGTGCTGAGTGATGAATGCTATTATTTCGCCAATTACAGGAACATTTGAATGGACAGAATAAAGATATAGACAGCTATTCATCATTTGAAGCTACAACAACTCTGCAGGGAATAATGGAAATGCCCATTCATCTTAAAACTCTGAGGAATAGTAATGTGTGTCCAGCTTTATGCATTGCTCTGCTATCTCTAATTTAATTGTGGTTTCAACAAGAATAGTGCTTATGTGATGGATTGAGTTGGTTAATACTATCATTATAATGCGATGTCATACAATATAGGAGTCGATTGGGATTCTATATTAATTATTAGCATCATCTATCTCTTTTGTACACCTCTTCAGTTCCTGTGAAACCTATTTATCCCATTGATTTCTCATTAGACATTAAATTACAGGGCTTCCACGTTGTTGTTTTTTCTTCTCGATGTTTGCAGTTTGATATTCTCTGGAGATTTTGTTTTGTAATGAGTTCTTACTTCAAGGTAAAATGGTGACTCACCAAGAAAAGCATTACATCTGCACTCTGATTCAGTTTCACTGCTGACCCTTTTTGTTTTAGAGTGTGTGTGTGTGTGTGTGTGTGTGCGCGTGCACTGGGGAGAAAGCAACTGAAAGAGGGATGACAGGACGGAGATGGAGAGGTAACCTCAAATATATAGTATAAGCCACAGGGACATTTATATCTTGTGTTTAACAGGAAGCTCCAGCATCAGCTATGAGTCACTCACTATAATGACTTCAGACCTTCAAACCTCCACGACGCAGAGGATTTTGTGTTTGTAACCTAGTTACTAACGGGGCCACAGCGTGTGTCATTTGTCTAAGGCTGCCAGTCCAAATGGCGTATATAAAAAAAACAACCTAAGCTAACAAAAACTATCACATCACATTAGGGATGTCAGCTTTTATTCAATATTCAAAATACCATTAAATGAACAAAAGCATGTTAATTCAGCATTAGGCTATGTGAGTTGCGTTTGAATTAATATGAACAAATGACCTGTCTGATTGAATGTGTACAAATTTGAGAAAATGTCAGCCCTAAATCATATTTAATCATATATTTAACTATATCATATTTATAACATTACCTTACTCAGATCATTATCATCCAATAAATATTGCAGCAATAGTTTAATGTCCTTACAGGCAAGTTATATAAAAGCCAAAGCAACTTGTTTAGCACACGCATACTGTACAAACACATAAACACAAATAATGTCCTTGCAGATTATAACTGTGAAAATTGATTGTTATCGTCTGACACTGTTCTACCAAAATGATGCAACGATTCACAGGGACATTATTCCGCAACCCCGATAGTCCAAAAAATCGTTCCTATAGACTGAAAGCCCTTTGTGGTTGCCCGTTAGTATTCTGAAGCCTGTTTTTCCAACATTCTACACTTTACCTGAAGATATTTGCCCATAATGTGTTAGTGTATTTTGACATGCAGAACATGCACCTTTGTCAAGTGACCTTCATCGTCATGGTAACAACAATCAGGTGACTTACATCATGCTTTACATCATGGTAACTAATAGTGGTTAACATTGTTGTGATCACTTCTGAATTATACTGCACATTATGCTGAAGGGACTAAAAGGGGAGTTGTAGGAGAAATGGCAAGATCTTGTACACAGAGAAATGCCACCGTACAAGGAATGAATTCTGTGACGTTCATGTTGTTCTGCAGCAGGTGTAAAGTCCTAAATAACCAAAACATGAGGACAAATATGGAGCATTCAGTCTTCACCATATAGCTGCTCTACTGATCGCCACTACTGGGTGGTGTGTATGTGTCAGTGTATATGTATAATAAGTGGCTTGTGTGTGTGCATACAAGTGTTATATGTAGCCTACCCACAAGCTTGTAAATTACAAGTGCCCCCACTCCTGATCCTTTGCCCCCAATAATTTGAGTTTGATTGTGTGGCTGTTTCACTCAACACGAAGGTCTGCAGAGGTAATAAATATAGGAAGGAAACGTGGATGGGGACTCTCAAACATGAATGTCTGAAAGAGCAAGCACTCAACGGCTCAATTTCAGCTCTAATTTTTCTCCCACATGGGCATAAATATAGTGCACAAGCATATATTTTTTTAAATCCTTATTGTGTCGCCAAGCACCTAAATGGCCTTTTCATTTCCTCTTCTTTCTGTTGAGTGCAGCCGGAGACAGAAAAACAGCACAGATGGATGCACCTCTGTCATAACTTGACACACTGACGGCACCTTCTGATTGCTGTTTCAGCTGTCATATCTCTGCTGCACGGAGTCCTTCTGTGCTCCTTAGTGATACTTTTAATAAGAGCTATCAGAGGACTTTCTTCTTTTTCTTTTAATCTTACTACAGTATTATCAGATATTTTACACCACACAATAAAAGTCCAAGGGCTAAAGGAAGAATCCCTGACTACTGATTTTGGTAGCTAATCACCCTCAGTGCTCTGTGGGTAATATGTGCAACCCTTCTGGACATTAACAGTGGCTTATTGGCTGCAAGTGACAGCGGAGTGCTGTTTTTCAAGGCTGGGGATGCGGGGTGCTGTTTAATATGCATGGACTCACTAATTACAGCCCTCTTACTCTAATGATGTGGCCTTGAGACTGGCATGCAGAGGAATGGGCTCAAATATGCATGCATACTCACACATTCTGTCTCTTTCGCACACACAAGTCACCAAAACACACAACACCCAGGCTGGATAAGTCGGAATCAATCTGAGGAACCCCTTGAGCAAATCAGCATGTTAGTGGGAGTTTGAGATGGTGGTGCGTAGGTTGGTGCAGCACATATGCCATAACAGATCAAATATAATATAGATTTATATATATATAAAACCAGCCCATAAACAAGAATTAATAAAAAAAACATTTAATGAAATAAACTGTCAAGTTTGTGTCAGTATAACACAAGCAAGGTCCATACAGATAAGGCAGATTCATTGCTCATTGAGATAAGATTATTCAAATACACAAGAGATGAACATGCCCAGAGAAAATTGTAATGTCAATTGGCAGATCAAAAGGGTAATTTTGGTTTTTGGTACATGAGGTTCTCATTATGTTACTCCTCCAAAGCTGGCACCAGGACACCGACCTGGGAGGCTGCCTAGCTTAGCACACAGTCACTGAGTGTCATTGAGCAATCTGAAGTCTTCCCTCTTGCCTCCCTAATCAACCATCTATTACACCACAGTCTACAGCTCTCCAGGAAAAATGTGCCACCCCTTACATGTACATCACACTCTTTCTGTACACACACACACACACACACACACACACACACAATTATTTATCTGCCCACGTCTTTCCCTCCAACATGTTTTCATTCACACACATGCCCTAGCACAAAAGCTGCAAAATCCCATGGTACTTTTGTTTCTGTTGTTGTCTCTCTCTCTCTCTCACACACACACACACACACAAAAAGTAAACACACACTCCCTCTCTTCAGCACTCTCCGAAGGCACTGTGGGAGCTTGCTGTGGCGGAGACATTAAACACATGGAAGCAAAATATCCTGTTTGAGCCAGGGCACACTGACACAACACTGCAGCTCCGCTCTTTGATGAACGCCCAACTGAAATTTAGAAAATACATTTCAGCAGAAAATACTGCACATTCAGAAGCTGCCCTGTGTCGTGGGAGGTGATTTCATTGTGTTTGTGAAATACAAAGCGAATTAATAATTCAGACAAGACAGAAACATATACAATTTACATGCTGTGTTTGCATAAGCATGAATTGTGCTGGATTAGTTAAGGATGGAACAAGCTTTTTCATTTTATTTTTTATTTTTTTGTAGGGGTCTTGAACGAAGATGCACTGGTAATTCCCCTGAGAGCTCAGGCTGAAATTGAAAGCAAGGCATCCAAATTGTTCCTCAGCCCACAGCAGGGCTTCTGCTGCTACACGGCAGAAATTCCACAGCTCCGTGCCGCACCGTGGCTAGCAGAGGGGGAGATTACAGCATTGTGCATGCTTTCTGAGGCCGTATCGTCGCCTTGCTCTGCGGGTGGTTTTCACACCCACAAAATGGATCAATTATCCAGTCACAGACACCCATCCACACCACTCTCACACAATTAACTCGGCCTGACACATGACAAGAGGACTGGATGATTTGGGAACAGCTTTCTCAGTTGTAAAATCGATCTAAATGCATACCCTCTCAACCTTCTCCAAAAATAACAAATCTGTCTTCTGTTTTTTTTTTTTTCTGTTTTAGTCTGGCTCTCCTTCAATCACAACAGAGCCCATCTGTGGTTGCCTCATGTTGTAATAGTAAAGTCAGTGCTCCCTTAACTCTGGCATATGTAGGATTGTGACTACCAAACTGTCTGGACTTAATTAGATGCAAGTAAAGCTGAGATGCACAGTAGTGTCTCCAGAATTGACCCAATTGGCAAAATCATATTAACAAAGTGATATGCTCTGAATGTGAATGCCCCCTGTGGTTCTTCTCATATGGTTGACAGAAAACTCAATGTTGTTTAAACAGCTGTTTTGTTCTATGCTGAGATGCAGAAGACACATTGAGGCAGACAGGGAGACAATTCATAGACTAACGCTTAGACAGTGTCATTATGTTTGACTTAACTTGTCCTGGTTGGACTAAATTAAGGACCAGTGTGTAGGATTTAGTGGCATGTTTAGTGGCACTGGATTTTAGTGAAGTGGCAGATTGCAACCATTTGAATACAGCTCAGCCTTCCAAGTGTGAAGGAGAAACTGAAACTTGTGGAAAACCCTATCTAAAGTCAGTAGTTTGGACATTTTGGGCTCTGTGGAAGAGTACCCAAAAGATAAAAATGGAAAACACTATTATTCTCGTTTTCAGGTGATGATACACTAATAAAAAACATACCTATGGATATTATATTCCATTTTCTGCCCAACATTCTCCTTAATTTTTCACACTGGAACTTTAAACATTAAAGACAGTGAACAAACCAACCACTCAAATTTTTTAAGTATAGTGACAACCAAGGCATATAATTTTACTGCAAAAAATGACAGATGCATTGTTCCAGTCTCTTATGAAAACACATAATCCTCAGAACTCCTTCTAAGGCCTACGGCTTTAGCAACAATAATCAATTGTTTAATAATAACAATGTGAAAACAATGACGATATGAAAGGTGAGTTTCAGCTTATTGTGTAGCTGTCCAGCCCACTCGCTCTCATAGTGCTGTTTTCAGCAACAAACTAGTACTGGTACACTAGTTGTACAGCACCAAATGGCGGAATGACAGACAGTAAGCGGGTAGCTGGTGAATGTGTTGGAGCATTCAGCCGCTAAAGAGCCAGATATTTCCGTCAGAAGTTGGTAGAGACCAAAAAGTTAAAAGACAGTGAATATTTGACTTACATGTATCAGTTGAAGAAACGCATCTCCAAACAGATGATATTGTTGCTCTACAACTGTATGACTAAGCAACTGTTTGCCAAATAAACTGTCAATGTTGTGTTATGGCCACTTCCATTATCTGGAGATGTGTAGCTGTGTTGTGCAGCTGTGTCATGTTAAGCAGGATGTGTGATCCCTTGCCGAGGATTGGCTGGCGCGAGACCTGCCTACTTCCTGGTTCCAGCCGGTGATCTGATTGGTGCGGCGTCTGGCAATACCTCCAATCATCTACCGCCTTCCTCTATTTAAATAGCTGCCTACCTGTTGAACAGGCAGTTGTGATTTTGCCCTTGATCAAGTCGCCTGTGTGTATTGTGCTCTACTGTTGTAAATGCGTTAACTTCTGTAAGAGCCTTAGTTTAAGTATAAGATCCTAGTGTCTCCTGTGTTGCCTTAATCTGAACTGTGGTAATGAAATCGGGCAAGGAACTAGGTGGGGGTAACTGACACACACCGGACACCTGTAGATTGATTTTATGTTAAACACTAGGTTTTAGAGGGTGCTGCTTACTTTGTATTTTTGATTATTGATGACGGGTCAGAGTTTTGTTTAATTTGATTTTGAAGTAGTCAGTGGCTATCTCTCATTTTGGAGAGACCTCTTTAAGTTATATTTGTTTATTTGAGTTAAGCAGCATCCAACAGCCCTTTTCCTGTTTTTCTTGTGAACCCTGCAAAAAAATACTTGCAATTTTACCAAATACATTCTGGTTCATGTTGCTTCCCTCTCCCCCACGAGCCGGGTCGTAACAGTTGTGTTAATAACTTATTTCTGCTGCCAATATCAATACTCATGATGAAAGAAAATCCTCATTAGTCTATTCCAGTGCATGTATTCAATGATTATATTAATTGTTTATTAATTCAAGTTAATTCATTCAAGTTTATCAATAATCAAAAACATTGCTATGAAGGGGAGGCTGTTCTGTCAATAGTTTTCCATTATAGCAACTTCTGATCAACCCATATCAATTTCAGACTTAAATTAACAGTTTCCAGTTAGTCTAGCCCCTTCCAGTTTAAGCTCTACTCATGTCTGGTTTAAACCCCTCAGATAATGTAGTTGGTTGCACACATACAGTGTTGCACTTGCTCATCAGTTGTAAATACCTCCAAACTGTTGGCTCGCAGCTTGTTGAACCTGTTAGGTTAATTCAGTGTTAAATACAATGACGTGTACGTTGAGGATTTGGAGTTATTTAAAGACGCCTTTGATGGAGCTGGGATATGTTACGAAAATAATGCAACTAATTATTTTGCTCATCGTGCAAACTCCTTTTTCACTGAGTAATATGTAATGAGATTATCTTTCCAGTGACTTGCCCTGCACTGATAAGGATACACACAAACTAGTCCGCCAACACACACACGCATGCACGCTTCTGATGAATCGCTTTACCTTTCAACCCTGATTCTGCAGGTAAAAACCGTGCAGTCATCCATCGTGCAGCCCACCATGAACTGACTGTGTGAAGGTAGTGAAAGGAACGAGAGGTACTGAAGGAGAGGGAAGGAGGGAGAAAAGGACTTGCTGAAGGACAAAGCTGGCTCAGAATCATGAAACTCCAGCAACCTCAGCTAGGTAACCTCATCACACTTTGGGGTGATCATCACACCGCTGAGACAGGAATAACAACATCACAACATTTGCTACATTCAATATGATCATTATATGAATTCATAAATAACATAGTTACATTGTGGCAATTACTTTGGGACAAACTTTTCAGAACAACTCACATTTCCATTAGCATATGTTCCGCCAGACATTTTATTGCCTCCCTGGATTTTTTTATTGCTCCAGCAGATGTTCTAGTGGCTATCATCAAAGAGATTTATGCAAGCTGATTACAGCCAAAGAGTCTCCAGAACTGAATAAACATATTCAAGCCGGAAATGGACCCAGTCTCCTTCTGTAGCTAAGGTCTGGTCTCCTTTGGTCTCTAGTTTAACCTGCATGTGGAAAGAGACTTGGTAAAGTCTGACATGTAGGAAGTAAAAATGTCCTCGTGACTTGAGTGTATGGTAAAAGTTATCCATGAAATCTTAACATCAGCTCTAATATACAGGCATAAAGTGCAAGAAAAGTGGCTGCACATCACCTGCAAGAAATCGTTTGGAAGATTATGCCAATTAAAGCCCATTTCTGCTTACAATTCAGGACCACTATTATGAGCACAGGTCAAATAAAATCAACTGTGACCTCAACAAATCCACTTTCCTCCATTCTGTTAACTGCATATTCCCCCTGAAGCAGGCTTCTCGGACAGCATTTACTCATCTTGTATAACTCCCAGAAAGCTCAACCAATTAAGTTGTCAGAAAACTAGTTGTAAGCCTATACCCGCATTTCCTATCTCTAATAGAACATCTAAAACTCCCCATTTTATTTATGGAGCTTATTGGGAGCTGTAGGAGGTCTGGGAAAAGGAACTAGCTCATACTGTAGGTTTAATTCAATATAGGGCCAAAAAAGTCCTAATCTAACAATTTATTTTTTACTTGGTTCATTTTTTGTTGTGGAAAAGTAACAAAAACGCAGGTTGCACACTAGTTTTTCAGAAACGCTATTGTAAATTCAGTCCTAACTTGGCCACAATAATCCAAATATAATGTGAGGTCATGGTGGGATAATGTGTGTGCATTCTTGTCTTTCTTTGTGTGTTTGTGCCTTTGTATATTTCCACATGTTCTATTGTGTCTTGGTGTACCTGCTGCCAATGCTGGAGTCAGTGACTGTGAACAGCCAGGCCAAGAGTGGCAGCTGACAATGTTATGTGCTTGTTCCCTCTCTGTGCCCGCAAAGCACCGCTGAAGGCAATGAATTAAGCTGTAAACAGGTTGTTTGTCTATGCCTAAGCAATTCATTAGAAACTTCTAACTGCATGCCTCCAAATAATAATAATAAGAGTCCCAGACGGCCTCTGGCCTGACCTATCTATCAGTATTCAACTAGAAACATTCAGTCCGAAGTGACACCAATTCATTACAGACAGGCGGCACTTGGGACCACCAAGGTTGCGGCTGCTGTCTCCTGGGTTGTGAGCTGTCAATATGAAGTACAGAAAAGCAGCAGTCAGCCCAAATCAGCAATTAGCAAATAACATTTTACATTCATTTAGGACCAACTCTTAAATCAAACTGTAGGAGTAAATACCTTACACTGTATTGGTCTCATGAGTGTGAAATTCCTGCAGCGCTGGGGCATTGGGTTAATGAATTCTACTTCGAAAAACCAAAGCTGAAGAGTAATATGATAATCAGTGAGAATGAGAGGATGTTTGTGTCAAGTCTTATTTTTTTATTTTCCTCACATCTGTAGTAGGCTTACTATGTAGATAAAGTTTCAGTGAAGTAACGCTGCCAAGAGCTTTATCCAGTGTCACTATGGTCAGATCTGTATCACTTGACTGGAATGATACAGACTAGACACCTCGCTGCATGTAGGAGGTGTTCAGCCGGTTTCACTTACTTAAATAGGATTTTCTTTGCTATAGTTTGCATTTCAGAGGGTTGGTGCCTTCTAATATTAAAAAACAAAATTACAAATGTTTTTCTCTCAACTGCTCAGACGTTCATTAGTTGTCTGATGTGAGGGTTTTTACAACATAAACGTTTTGTTCCAACATCAGAGCAGCCCCGGAGCAATTAATGTCTTCTATTAGCGAGCAAAAATCTTATCTGTTACTGACACAGCACTCTCCTCCTCCAGTCCGAGGGGGTTCAGCTGCTTTCATGATGAGCTTTCGTTGAAGGCTGAAAAGATTGATTAAAACACCAGAATTATGTGTCTCACTGCACAATTAAAATCATTGATTTTCTAGAGGGCGGCTAAAAGGGATTTCTGTCCTCATTGATTGTTTGTCAATTTGTTGATTATTTCAATGACTGGAAGCTTTTGTGTGATGACACCTCACCAAGGTAAGTGCTGTTTTTACATTAGACTCATTAAGTCTTCACATGAAAAGGCAAAAAATGCTTTGGATTTCTTCACATTCAAACTTTTTGTAATAGGATGGTGATATCTTATTTTCCAGCCTGTCCGAAACCAAGTCGTAGTGTAAGGAATTAATGAAACGACCAGTGTGTATGATTTAGTGGCATTGGTGTAGTCACAGATTGCAACTCTCTTGCTTCACCCTCCACTTCCAAGCGCGATGGAGAAGCTACGATGGCTGTGAAAAACGAGAAAAAAGAGCCAGTGTTTGGTTCTGCAAAAACATGGCAGTTCGACACGGCAGAGAGGTAAAGTCATGACAAGCTGGGGTAGCTGTATCTGGATAAAAGATATGAGGGCTAAGACCCTTCCATGCACTGCTCATCAGTGGCGTGCACAGACTTTTTGAAGGGCAGGGGCGGAAAGAAAAAAAGGGCACATATAGTGCGTCCTCACCACTGTAGAGGGCACTTTAGCATGCGTTTTTGCCTCCCAATAGGACACTTTAGCGAGTTTTGGCTCCCAAGAGGGCACTTTAGCATGCGTTTTGGCTCCCAAGAGGGCACTTGAGGGCACTTTAGCAAGCATTTTGGCTCCCAAGAGGGCACTTGAGGGCAGTTTAGACGTTTTGTCCTAGGGGTTTGGCGTTTTGGCTCCCAAGAGGGCACTTAAGCACTAGTTTTGGCTCCCAAGAGGGCACTTGAGGGCAGTTTAGCACACGTTTTGGCTCCCAAGAGGGCAGTTTAGCACACGTTTTGGCTCCCAAGAGGGCAGTTTAGTACACGTTTTGGCTCCCAAGAGGGCACTTTAACATACGTTTTGGCTCCCAAGAGGGCACTTTAGCACACGTTTTTCAACAATTGGGCCATGCCCCCCGTGCATGCAGCTCATTGTTTACAGTCCAAATAGCAACTAGAGAGGCGAGAATTATGAACAGATATCTGCATATAAATGCAGATGATTTGTTGGAAAAAAGCTCATAAAAAAACAAAATTGTCAGTGCAAGCTCACCTGGTAAAGCATGCGTCCCACGTAGGCAATGATTCCAACCTGTGACTCTTTGCTGCATGCTCCCCCCCTTTCATGTATATCTTCACCCATCCTATCAAAATAAAGGTAAAGAACCCAAAAAATATCTTTATTAAAAAAAAAGCTAAATTGTTGCCAGAGGATAGCTGATGGGTTCCGGGAATGCATTTCAGCCAATGCTTTCCGTGTCTGTTTTTCAGATTGCTGCGGCACTTGTGTATTATTATTATAACTGGGTGTCTACACAAACACAGGTCCGAACACACACTCTCACACACACATAGGAGCTGGATCTGAGTTTGGCCTGTGAAGCGCCTTCTACTCCCTGTGGTCTGCTGCTGGCTAAGCCTCTGTTAATTTCACTAACCACCTTGGCCATCTTCTCTACAGTCACCATTAATCATCCCTCTCCTCTCCTTCCCTTTCCTCTCCTCTCCTCTCCTCTACTCTCTACCCTTCCCCCACATCCTCCCCTTTATTTTCCCACTCTATAGTATCTTTTCTCCTCTCTGCTGCTGTCTAGTGCTCCAGCATTTTGTGCAAGAGCTGCAGTGATGAGATAACACCAACAGTCCTAATGGCAAGAATGCAATAAAGTTGACAAAGAACCTAGTCCATACAAATTATACAGATAATATGCTGCTACACTGTTGTGGAACACCGTTATCCATAAAGTGCAATAAACTGTTTAAACTAAGAATATAACATAAATGTTTTTAATTACATTTTTATGATGCATGTCTTAAAATGTAATTAAAAAAATATATGTTGCATTCTTAGTATACAGTGTCATATAATAGTTTTCCTCGTGCTATGTGCTACAGTGCAGAAAATGGAAAAGACAAGGTAATTCAGATGAAAGATCACAAAAACATAAGAAATATTTCTTACCAGTATCTGATGAACTGTACATAGGATGAGATTAGGGAAACGAGCCCCCTCTTTAATGAATTATTTAACTGCCATATTGCAACATTTGGTCAGGCCTATGATTCACTCATGACACCATATGCATCAGACACTATGCATTGACAATTATCACATCACATGATAACAGCCACCATGCATGCAGCTAGGGAAATACAGCTGTCTCCTAAAAATGATTTTAATATGATACTAACAGTAAATATATGGCTAAATATAATGCCACCTTAATAATGTTTAGACAGGAAATGTTTGTTTTATTTGGCTAGTAGAAGTTGGTTTTCAGTTGAACTTTGTGTTGCTAGTAGCAACCACCACTGGCTACAGTTTTATAGCACTTAAGCTGACATTGTTACATCCAACAATTTGCTTATGTTTCATTGTTGTTTTATTATAGCTGCTTTGTGATTTTTTTAATGTGATTAAATATTGTCAGCAACGGGATGTTGACTGCACAAAGTAGCCATTGATCAGTTCAATATGCTGCCAGTGGTTCAATACTAGGTCCTCCATGAAAACGTTAGAAATGAAGTTAAAAAAAATTGACTTTCTGCCAATATTTGATATTTTTAAAGAAAGTTGCTACATTGGTACCATAAAGGAGTGTCACAACATCCACAATAATCATAGCTAAAAGGCTTTTTAACTCAGATTAAACCTCAACAAAGTTTGTATAAAACTTTCCTCTTTTAAAATCATTTCTTCCATTAAAGACTTACTGCTGCCCCTGTGTCCCAGAAAACTGAATTTGTCACACATCAGTGACTTGACTTCACATATCAATGAGTAGGTTAGGACTTTTTCACATCACAGAGCTTCTTCCCCGGCAGTGCCTGTAAGGAAGATGAAAAAGCTCTTGTTTGAAAGTCAGCTTATGTTACATGACAAAAAAAAAAAAATTACAGAATGTAGTTTGTGTGTTATATTGCTGAAACAAATGGTTAATTTCCATTGGATTTTATTTTTGACGTCTGCTCCATCTGACTTTTATTCTTCACAGGCAGTATTCACACCCTTATTTCCCTAAAGTGTACTTCACTGTGACATTTTCAAAAGCAACATCAGTTACTGCAGTTCAACTGAATGAAATGTACCGTGCACAAACGCTGAGGTAACTGACAGCGTGCAAACGGAGTGGGGATGTTTAAGGGTGAGAGGTTCTGAGCAGCCAGGCTGTGTCTTCAAACATTGGGGCCAATATTAAAGGTCATCTCTCACCACTACACAAGCCCACCTGGCATTTCAGTGGAAATGATCTCTCTCTCTCTGCCAGGGTACAGTGGGGCTCCTTGAACACAGGACGAGAGCGAATAACATTTTTTACACCTCCGCAGAGGAGAGTGATGGAGTGTGAATTAAATTGTACTCCAAATACGTATTTGTCAATTTTTATTAATAGAACGACCTAGAACATGTTGTTGAGGTCATTCTTGCGATTGACCATTCACTAATCCTAAGCCTTTCTTAGTTAATGCTTCTACGCATGTCAAGCTTTCCTTTCTTGCGCGGCACATAGCCTACTTTACTATTATAGAACTGTCAAATTCACCACTCAACATTCGTCATAATTTTTGAGTGGATCATTGATTTCACACAAAAGGTTTCTTATTCCAGCCATCCGCTGTCGAGCTGGTTGAGAACTCTGTCTCAAGCTATGATATAATGGTAAACGATGGATCCAAGGTTAAAAATAACAGAATCCTCACTAGCTAACGATCCATGTGAAAGACACGGAAAAAAAAAAAACTACATTGTGTTTTGCAGAGTAGAGATAGTTAGCCCTAGTGTGAGAGCACAGTAATAAAACAAATTGATGCAGTTTGCCTGGACTTCTGGAGTATAAACTTCTCTAGACCAAATAAAGAGCAGGAAAGTGCCATTATTATTACTCTAAACTCTGGCATACTTACATCTTTGCTCCCATCGGGTGAATGTTTCAGTCATGAACAGACCTTTTTAAGTTGTAATGGTGTTAGCTTATGACATGTTCCTTGCCTTTGGAAATAACGCTAAGTGAAGGCAGAATGCTAGTTAGATGGACATGCTGATATCTGCGGCGTTTGCAAGAACAGATAAACATAGTTTAATCCATTCCTTACATGTTTGCTCTTGGTTTTTGGGTTATACCCTCTAAACTCTTGAGTATCTCACTTATGAGAGCCACATGCACACTGTTTTCATATCTTTACAGGCCTGCTGTGCCCTGGTTATGATTGCTAAGCTATGACTGGACAATTTCTGTTCACGGTCGGGGTCAATAGCAACAGCTTTGCTAATAAATCCAAATGAAATTCTTTGCATGCAACATATCGGTTACTCTGTTGTTTTGAACAGAGCATTTGAACTAAACTATGGTTTCGTAGAAGCTGTAAATAAACAGGGCTGAATCAGTGTCAGCTGCGATTCTTGCTTCACTCCCTCAACCTCAGTCTGAAAAAGACTGTGTTTTGGTAGCGGCATGACATCAACTCTCCCATCGGGGGTGTTATGGCCCACAGTGTCACTCCACAGTGTCTATGGCACCCCCCTACCAAGTGGTTAATGAGGTCAAATGACGAATTACACAGTCAGTTTAACCCAGGGGCTTGGGACTTCATACACAGAACAGATTGCAGAGGGTATGTTAGCCCAAATCCAGGACACCTGTGAAGCAGCAAGTCACTGTTTCCTTCATGCCTCATCATATGGACGGGAGGGCAGAGTGAAAGCCTTCCAGAGGAAACATGAAGACAAAAGATCTGCTGAAAAGTGCTAAAAATTAGCCCTCTCATATAACTACTCTCAGTACTATAACTAGAGCAGAAATCTGCAGACCAGGCGTACCAATTCAGCAGACATTTAGGTTCATAGCCAGTGCAGCTGCCCCTCTTGGGCTGAGATTAATTGCTGGATGGATAAAGCCACAGTGATTGACAGATGAGTTGCAGCATCGAGGAGACATGAGAGAGATGAATGTGGAGCAGTTCAAAGTAAAATTAGTTAATTCAGTACTTTGAATTCCTCAAAAGAAAAGTACCAAACATTTGCAAAATCTGATTTTAGCTTCATCACCATCAATGACAGTGGTAGATTTATAGACGCCACAGGTGTCCAGGGCTGCACCCATTTGAATTTGAAAGGTGTCTGACAACCCAACACACAAATATACACACTCAGGGTGTGCTGTTATGCACCACTGCTATATTAAGTGACTCCATGGCAGTGATGGTACTGATCTGATGAAGTTACACATGTTGTGTGTCCTTGCATTTTAAATGTTTTACCTGAAGGTCAAGAAGTAAATGTGATTGTGTGCACACAGAACAAAGCACATTTGACCTTCTGGATGTTCTTCAACATATGTGGACTGTTTGAACTCATAATGCCGTTTTTGTGTTTTAAAGAGAAGAGTGAAATAAAGAACCAATTGCACTTAGTTATTACTGCCTCTTCAGACAAGGACATCTATATTTCAGCTCTTACTGTAATATATGTCATAATTTATGGTTGTCATATTACATTCATACATCTTTATATGTCACAGAGCTCCAACTGTTGTCTAATTGAAGTCGATCAACAGAAAAACAACTATTAATAATCCAGTAAACTTTCAAAGCTAAAGTGCCAGACATTCACTGAATTCCACTTTTAAATTTTAATTATTTGCTGGTTTTTGCTTAGTCCTCTATGATAGGATATTAAATATATTTAAGTTTTTGACTTGATTTGACAAAACAAGAAATCACATTAAATTGATCTATTGGAAATTGTGATGACCATTTTTCTCTATTTTCTCACATTTTTAGACCAAATGGATTAACTGATAAAAATAATTGAAATTGAAATTGAAATCAATAGTGAAAATAATCATTAGTTTAAGCGGTACTATCATGCCATTCCACCATGTTGTCATTTTACTTCTACGTAATAGTTGCACAACTGCCAAATACATTACATTTTTCAACTCTGAGAAGTTTTTGTGTCAAATATAGTTTCCTTTCACCATGTCTATCTGATTTTTCACACTTTTTCCCCATTTTGCATAATATAAGGTAGTCTAGTACTTTTTAGAAAGCGAGAGATAGCACAGGAGCCTGAAATGGTATGCTGTATTGCAAACTAACAAAAGCACCGAAACAAAACTGAAGCCACAGGTAGTTTATAGGCTATCATCTGATGGAATTATTTTCCCACTGGCTCCAGGTGCAGGGTCTGGATAAAGGCAGTCTATCACCAGAGACCCAGACAGCTAATGTAGCATAAAGAGCAGCATAAAATTTGCCCATGGTCGGAGCGACCCTTTCTTGTAACTGGGTCTTGCTTAATGAACTACAAGGCAGCTTGAATGACAAATAAATTGTGTTTTTTTAGGCCAACAAACTGCTCAATGCATCACTAATAAGGTTAATTTGAGTCCCACTGGGCAGGAGGCATTAGCCTAAGTGTTTATCCGCTTTAGTGCTGTCCCCTGTTAGACTGACAAAAAGAAACAGTGCTGGCAGTGTCATTAGAATGACACTAAGTAGAAGGTGAACGGCCAATTTACTCAGGTCAGAGCCAAATGAACAGGATGCAATCACGAATTACTTGCTGTTTTGTATATGCTACGGGATAATATACTTGTTGTGACTTTTCTTTTGCATGTTTTAAGTGAAGCTTATGAGTCTTGACGTTTGGTAAAGCAACTTGGAGCAACTAGTTAATTAACCGAAGCTGGACAATGAGCAATCCTGAGATTAAATTGAAGATAAAACAGCAAACAGAGCAGTGTAATGTACTGATGTTTACCTGTCTCTGTGTGCTGTATGTATATGGTTCCCGGCCTGGATGTCCCATTTCCCCAAACTGATTACAATTACAAATTTGGGTTAGGCCGACACAGCACAACAGTTATCTCCGGCCAAATGATAGACTTCCTTAATTAAAAATGGCAGACTTTGAGACTGCTGTTGAATGAATTATTTCTCTGAGATGCTCCCACTGCCTCAGTAGCATTCAGTCAAACAGACAGTTTATACATGCTGGAGAGCTAAACTGGAGGCTGCTGTTAAATTCACCAGGGCTACTGTTGCATACAGTGGGCCAGATAAGCCTCATTTGAATAATTCCCATATAGCTCTGCTGCTTTATCTCTGAGTTTACCCATCAGAAAAGGTGTGGTGTTGTGCTTATAAAGTTGTCAGACACCACAGCACCACTGTAAATGAATAACAAGCTTTGGGCACTGCATTGTATTTTGGCGCAAATATTATTGACATCCACTCAGACTGTAAGATCTATAATAGGCTTTGCCTTTGCAGAGAAATTGACATTTTAAATTCTTTCCAGCCATGTCTTTGTTCTGTTTGTGAAATTTGGGAGAAAGCAGTGTGAGCTACATTACACTGTGGGCTTCAAGCTTCATGGGAGTTGATTGTACAGTAGCAAGAAAGTGACTGGCTAAGCCCCAGATCTTACGTTGAGGGGGTCTAAATCCCAAGTCCATTAAATCGCTCTGTATAACAGATTAGCAGGAGCCTATTAGTTGAAAAGAGTTCTGAGATTTCTCACTCCCACACGTATTCTCAAAGTCATCATGGCACCCGCAAAAGTCTGCATTACCTGTTATAAAACCAAACACTTTCAGAGTAGTGAGTAACAGGCCAATCTCTGGGACAGGATGTAATTAAGAGGAGGACGTTAGAGACAATTGTAAGTCTTTATCTTAGAAATCTCAAGAGGGTTTGAGCACTAGAAAAAGCGCACACAGAGAGAGAGAGAGAGAGAGAGAGGGAACAGTCTTTGTACTCAAGTCTGTCATGGGCATAACAGCATCCTCTATCAGGGTGGTTTATTAACAGCATATTTTAAGCTGATCCAAATGCTAACCAGTGGCATTAACATACACACAGAGGGACCCAGTCCAAGATTGCCTCTGCAGCAGGAGTATCTGAAGATGGATATTGTCTGCTGGGTGCCAAGACTATTTTGGGAGCCTGAGCCCCTGACTTGTCCCTGGGCACCCTCTGATCAGCTTTGTCATCAGGTGTGAGAGCGACTACACACAATACATACCCGACACTCACACCTCAAGAAAAGTAATGGTCCACTTTTCTGAGAAAGCAAAACATAAAGAGAAGGGGGGGAAAAATGCAGCCTCTCTGTCTCCTTCGCTGTGCCTCTCCATTTCTTGTAGAGAGTGGAAACATGGGAGAGCAATTTGAAGATGTCTTCCATGATAACCTTGAAGTGGGTGGCAGTTGCACCATACTGTAGGGATGTTTGCTGTATTTTTAGGGTACATCCCAGAGGCACCACGCAACCAGAAACAAAGCTGGGACTGTGAATGAGTAAAAAGCTAGGATTGAAAGACAAGCTTTGATGCTTCTAGTTTCCACAGAACAATTCTGTATTTCTATTTCTATTCCGCAGGTTTTCCATGTTTGATCACGCTGATACAACTCACTCTTTGACATGTGTGGGTTATTGCTTGTTCATTCAATTTACTATCTCGTTGGCTTTTCTGCTTACCTTTCCACTTTCGTTGCGTGGCAGATCGCGGCGAGCTGAAATGAATTCTGCGGTGCGTACTTATTGTTCAAACACACAAATACACACACACACACACACACACACACTCGCACGCACCTACATTAGCGCTTCCCCACTTTTTGACTGGTGCGTGTTCGCGTGTGCGTGTGTGAGTGTGTGGACGGAGTCGTGTCCTGGAGAAGTTTCCAATGCGTGCGTCAAAAGTACGTGAGGATTGCGGCGCATTGGAAGGCTGTAGTGTTGAATGAAAGGAAGGAGGAGGGAGAATCATACATTAACTCCTGCAGGCTGCGGGGACTCTCCAGTTGATAGAAGCCAAGACAGGAGGATGCACTCTGAGAGACACTGACAAGCTTTTTTTTGTTTGTTTTTTTTCTTGAGAAACACCGAAATGAAACCCAAACGAAAATCCACTTAATTCTTTTTTCTTTTTTTTTTTTTTTTTTTGGCTACCCGGTGTTTTCCAGGGGATTTTACGCACCCAAAAGAGAGTAAAGAAAACGCTGCAGAGATGAACGTTGCGTGGTTGTACATGCTCCTGAAGGATCCGCTCTCCTGATAAAGGGACCAAAGAGGACAAAACAAGGCTGTCCATGATATTTTCCAAAAGAAGATTGCAAAGGTGGAGCGATTAGAGAAGGGCTGATGACGGGACTATTAATCCTTTCAGTGCATCAAAAGCACCAAAGGGCATTTGAAACGCTTGGATGGAAATCGGGCGAGTGTTTAGAACTGTTTTTGGTTCTATATGAAACTGGTGATTAGTTGATGTGACAAGTCTGCGAGGATTTTTTTTTTTCCCCACTGAAGATTTTAGTAAGGAAGTAAATGTGCTTGTTGTTTTTTTTCCCCATCGAGGGGTTGTATGGTATGAGCGGTTTCCCGGTGTGAAAACTCTCATCTCAATCTTTTTTTTCTCTTCAAGTATTCCTAAATCTAAATGGAATTAGTTGAGTCTGAAGCCGTTTGTGAAAGGAACAGACATGGTACATGGGCACAGCTTCCATCACGGTAAGACATCACCAGCTGAAGCACACTTGCTCAGAGCTATTATTGCTTGCTTATATCCTAAATAAGTGTCTTTAAGACAAGAGATAAGAGCAACAGATAAAAGTCAATACAAACAGAATGGGTGTTTCTTGGGATGAAACGAATAGCACGAGGTGATAGACAGAAATACTGCATCCTACAACCTGTAAACTCACAGTTGAAGGTCACACTGCAAGTTCTTCTAGGTGTTTTTCTTCTTCTTTTTTTTTTGCATAATTTTTATTTTAAGAAGAAAATCTTAAGAAACTGTGATGTATGGCAACTTATGATGTAGATGTTTTGGTAGTCAATTTATATATATATATATGTTTTTGTCATGCTATGGAACATGTTTATGTTATTTTTAAAAACTCATATTTTTTAAATAGAGTTTGGTTAAGGCTTATGGCTGAAAAAGGCTATAATTATTGTATGTTTGCACAATGTCACAGTACCGGCCTATAGGTTTATCAGCATTGTAAAGACTTCTATTTCTTGACATTACAGAATATATTCATCACCATAATAATATACTAAGGATAGCTTGCTATTATGATTATTTCAGGTATTGCTGTTTTAGCATTCTTTAAGGTTACAGTCAGTGCAGGTTTAGCATTAGCATAACGCTGGTGAACAGTACATGAGATCCAGAAACCTTTAAATTCTTGTTCCTTGCTGACTCAAACCTCCCTCAGCAGAAATCAAGCTGTGCACAAAACAAAGAAAATAACAGAAAAAACAATATGTGCATGTCACAGTCTTCCATCAAAAATGTAATCGTCTTTCTCCTCGTACAGTTGTTGCAAGTCTTCTCATACTTGGGTTGTCTGGGGCAACAAGGAAGGATACAGCAGGTAATCTCCATCACCACAGCCACACGTCTTTACTGCCTAAATATCCTCTCCTTCAAAGCTTTAAGTTCTCACTTTTCTTTTCCTTTTGGCATGTATATATTTTTAGTGAAAAACAATTCTGGAGTGAAGCCTGCAGGTCAATGTGGAACGTGGGTGAAGGAACCAGAAGGAGGGCTCTTCACGTCTCCCAATTACCCAAACAAATACCCTCCAGACATAGAGTGTGTTTACATCCTTGAAGGTAAATGTTCTCTTTAAGCACAGCAACAGTGAAAAAGGTGCTCCAGCTATTTATTCTCTAAAGTTAAAGCCTTCCCGGGGTTATCCTGGGGGACACAGTAACTTCTAAGAGGATAATGACATGTATTTGTTTATTAGACAGTGAGAGGCTACTTCAGGGCTGATATTTTTCAGATTAGGAGGCGATACTTGATCGATTGGTGCGGATAATGAGGTTAAAAAACTACCAAAGTGAATGTAGAAGCTAAAGGCTATCACAGCTCCGGGGTGTTACAAGTGAATTGAGTAACAGCCAGGATTGGAGGTGTGTATTGAACATGTGGGCCGGCCGATAATGAAACAGGTTGAACGCTCATCAATGAAAGCATGACTAATATTTCACCCCCTGCTTTGTGCTCGGTGGTAATTATTTTCCTTGTGTCTTCCAGCCCCCCCAAGGCAGTGTATTGATCTACACTTTGAGGAGAATTATTCAATCGAGTCCTCTTGGGAATGTAAATTTGACAACATCGAGGTTCGGGATGGACCGTTTGGCTTCTCCCCAATTCTCGGACGGTACTGCGGTCAGCACAGCCCGCCCGATATCAGGAGTAGCGGCCGATATCTGTGGATAAAATTTGTTACAGATGGTGAACTGGAAGCGGTGGGATTTTCAGCAAGTTACAACTTCACTGCAGGTAAATTTTTTTGTAGCTGTTTCTACCTTACTACTGTTGTCAATTCCTTTCTTTTTTTGTAAGCACATCTGTGCTTTATAGCTCTAACAGCAAGGCTCCGAATGAATAATAAACATCATCCAGGGAACTCGTCCTTGTGGGACCCTTCTGCAGTTTTATTGATTGTCTGTCTGCACACACTCAGTATTTCCATTGGCAATATACTGTCATTGGCTGGGACACTCTTGTGATTGGCCTGGCTGTTGTGTCTTTTCTCTCGATATCTGGAGTGATGTGGAGCACTGTCAGATTTGAATTCAGTTCAGCAGCACCACACCTCAGTTTACAGGGCTGGAAGAGGTCGAGAACACGTGGCAAACTGATCAGTAATGTCGAACAGAATCGTGGTAATTATGGATGTGTGTAAAACCTCCGCTTTCTTAATTTGTCTCATCTTTGGTTGAGCTCCCATTACTGAAGCAACGTGAGGATTCATGACAAGGAATCAGTGCATAACCATGATTTAATACTCGTTCACCTACACTTGACTGGGTTTAATAACACTGTCAACTTTTTCAGTGTGTTTGATGCTTGAAAGGCACAGTGCCAGGAAACAGGAACGGTATGCCAATTCGTCTCCACATTCACTGCACCTTCAGGGATATTTTACCACTGGAGATTTGTGTGTCATTGTTTATACGAGGAACACTTACGCAGTACATCGACCTTTCATCCGAAAAACATGCTACTAGCTACAGGCTATTGAAAATAAAGCTACTGAGGTGAAGAGGGACTATAGATTTATCTCTCAAGTCTTTGTGCGCGTGTTGACATCATGATCGTGAAGCTGATCACTGGAAATTACGGAGAAGAAGTGCAGTCAGTAGCAATGAAATCTACCAAGGGATAAAGTGAAGGACTTCACACCATGGATTGTTAATCAGAAGTACTGCTACTTTTCTCAGATTTGTAAGAAGTTAATTATAAAACTACACTAAGACAAAACATCTGTAGCTGTGAGAGTTATACAGTCAAATTCCTCATGCAATTCAGAAAGGAGTTGGAAAATAAGTGCAAAGAAAGTAAAACATGAATTGACATACATTTCAAGAGAGTGTCAGGCATGGATTTTTTCTGTGTTATAGAGATTGCTGTCTGCTGAGGCATGAATCTCTTATCCTGCAGTTGTAGTTGCTCTGTCAACTTCAATTTCAAGTTTTACAATTTAGAACTTCCCTTGTGATAGGACAAATGTGCAAGGCTATAGTTTAGTAGCTAAACATTTACTACAATAATTGGATGGCTGGCATTCTAACACATATTAACCATGCTGCCATTAAAGGAATAGTTAGACATTTTGGGAAATATGATGATCCTTTTTTGTGTGTTAGATGTCTTTCACTGACTTTGTGCACCTCTATAATAACCTTAAAGCTCACTAAGTAGCACTATATCTTGTTTGTGTAGTCAGTACATAACTTTGGTTTTCGTACAGCTAACCAGCTAAGCTAACTCGCTGCAGGTGGTATAGCTTCATCTAACAAGAAAACAAACAAGCGTATTTCCCACAATCTTGATTTCTATAATTATGTAAGCTTTTAACATGTAACTGTATTTTCATGTTGACATCTACATGCTTGTTCAGTGAGGGATAGTCTGCAAAATTGTGTGGATGGACATGAATAGAAATGGAAGTGCAGTATATAAATACAAGAAATATCACTATTGTAACTTCGAAGAAATACTTTAAAGAATTAGATCATTTGTTATTTGCAGCCTTGATAGTTAGAGAATCCAGCCCACATTTTCTGTAATGCGCAATTCAAGTATTGTTTCCTCTGCCTGCTTCTCTTGGGAGTCTCATTGAAAATTTGCTGAGAGGAAAGAAAAAAGCTCTGCCTCTCGACTTGATAGGAAATATCTGTGGCATATGATTTACATAATTAAAGAAGATAAAAGTCCTGAATTCACTCGACTTGATACTCTGAAATCTGGCAGTGTGAATAGTGTCTCACATCTGCAGCTGCTCTGCTAACCATGCTAATTCACACAGACCTCATCTGATGAATGGGAGAGAAAAAATGAGGCAACAAAGGTGACATGAATCAGCTCCTCTTACTCTCATTGCTCAGTCATTTTAGGAGCTGAGAGATAAAAACTCTTATGCCTCTCCTTCACATTCTGCCAGTGTCCTTTCAGAGCCTCATGCTCTTGATGACTAATGCGGTTAGTACAGCCGGCAGTGAATGAAGGAGCAGTGACTGGAGTCTCACAATATCCGGTGTCATATTATATGTTGAGGTACTTCAGTGGAGCACTTAAAGTCTGCAGATGCTATGCATTCAATTTATATGTGGCATTAGAGGAAGTAAGAGATGCTGGTGTAGACACTAGAGATTGACTCATAACAGTGACTAAATGAACTTGGCTGCCACAGTGATGTGATGCGCAATTTATTTGTCAAACAAATTACACCCAGATGCATCATACTTGCGTCACAGAACTTTTACAGCAGTCCTTTTTACCTCTGCAGAATACATTGTAGCTTGTTTTTGCAAGGGTTTGAAAGCTGTAAGGGGACCATTCACACAACTATTTCCTATTGAATTAACTCAGCTACAAAGACACACTTTCAATGATGACACTGTCTAGCACCTGTGTAAGAATGAGTACACGAAAGCTTACCAAGCCGTGGAGTCCGTCCGGCAGGCTGCATGTCTGACTCACTTTAGTTACCTGACTCAATGAGTGTACCTTACACTGTATTCAGGAAACACCTCTGCCCACCAAACACATGTGGGCTCCCAGATGAATCATAGTCACAGCTCATGCATCCCATTATATCCCAATACTCACTCTGTTGTATATTCCAGTATACTTGAAAAAACAGTTTAATAGTTTGGGAAATACGCTTTTTTGATTTCTTGCTTGCAGTGAGATACCAATGCACATAAAATATGAAGCCAGTGCTAGCAGTTAGCTTAGCTTAACATGCAGACTGGAAACAGGGGTAACAGCAAACCTGGCTCTGTCAAATGGTCCATCTACTAGCAACTCTAAAACTCACTAATTAACATTTTACATCTCCTTTCTTTAATTTGTACAAAAAAAAACAAAGAGTGAACACACTTCCCTTCAGATTTACTATTGCAAACAAGATTGCCAAGTAATGAGCTTTGCACCCCATAAACACCTTGTAGACATATGTTAATGCTAGGTATAAATGCACACATTGGGACTGGAACGTGATTAGATAAACCAGTCCAGTCATCTGGAGATTGGGTGGAAACCACATCCTTAAGAAGAGTTGAAAGCAATTTAAAACGTCACCTAAATCTGCCAATTCCTGCAAGCTAAATCAAGCCTGTAATAGCAGTAGCTGTAATAGCAAGTTTTCCCTTGCAAAAAAAGAAACTCATCCATTGCATTGCTTCAGTTGACACTGGGACATGCCACAAGTCCCGCCTGGCTAATGTGCATATTGAGATCTGATCACAGTATGGACAGAATCAAGCTAATGAGAGCACTTTAAAATATCCCGGTGTAAATGGGGCCTCATACAGAGCTTGATTTTTTTGGTTTCTAGTCTAGTGTTCTAGTCAGTAACTTCATATTTACTGTACAAACATGAAAGTGGTGTCAGTCTTATCATCTACCTCTTGGCAAGAAAATGAATGAGCCTGTTTCAAAAATGTTGAACTTTAAAAAATGTCGAACTTAAAAAAAAAGTCCTTTAAGTGCTTACTGATGCAACATTAGCGAGTCTCTCAAAAATGGCAAATTGCAGTTCACATTTAAAATTCAGTTGAGTCAATTAAGTGAGGGAAGCCTGAGACACAAGGGTAAGTAGTAAACCACACACAAGAAGAGTGGTTTAGGAAACAGCTGGAAGCCTCAGGGTTAGGGCAAGTGTCAGGCAAGGCTGTGTTTGAATTTGCAAAATAATTCCTGGGATTATTTCTATTTTTGTTGTTCTTTCTTTCTGTCTTTCTCATTATTCTGCCTAAATGTATTCATGGTGAAGCAAATATTTAGTTTTGAAATTGTGAGCCAGTGTCTATGTGCTAATTTCAGTAGTGTGGTTATACAAATGGAAGAAAAATGCACATGTGAAGTTGCCTCCCCTAGAATCACATCATGTCTGGAAGTCGGCAACAAAGCCAATGTGTTAAATTTTTTGACAAGCAGCCTGTTAGTATAGGCACATACAATTGCAAGTAGAGTAGCTGAATACAGCATGGGCAGGAGGGAAAATTACTGAGTTGAGAAACCATTGTGTGTGTGTGTGTGTGTGTGTGTGTGTGTGTGTGTGTGCGCGCGCAAGGCTGTTGTGGGATTTGAGCAGCATTCTGCTTTTCAGGATCGTCCTAGGGCGCCGTGACCTTAGAACCCTGTGGACTGGTAGATTAAGTGGTGTTTCAGCACCTTAAGCCAAAGCCAGAGCAAATAAAAGCTGCAAGTTCTCTCCCTCTTGCTCCCTGCACTCTGGCTGTTTGCAGAGCCAAGACCTGGTGGTGAGGCAGATGCTGCTATATGGCAGTATTTGTACATTTCCTATGGATATACGGTTCCTTTATTGAAAACACTGCGGAGATGTAAAGAAATATACATATACAGTATACTCATGTGGCCCATTAGGTTTTATGCTACTTCTTAGATGTTATGTAAATCTCTTTTGTGGGTCTATGTACATTTAAAGATGAAATATAACAAAAAGGACTTGTGTAGTTATAATATTTAAGTATTTTTTTTACGTATTTGGTTAACATATTACTGGTTGTCAAGTGTGGACTGGGAAAAATGCTTGATAACATTTCTTGAACCTTTACTCTAGCATTTATAATTAAAATGTGGAAATTATGCAAATATGCGCCAAAAGCAAACTT
Organism: Dicentrarchus labrax; assembly: GCF_905237075.1. Taxonomy (NCBI): domain Eukaryota; kingdom Metazoa; phylum Chordata; class Actinopteri; family Moronidae; genus Dicentrarchus; species Dicentrarchus labrax. The sequence continues at coordinate 12,134,619 of NW_026136709.1, read as the reverse complement.
ATATTCATCACAGTGAAAAACGCTCTCTATTTTTCTCTCGTGTCATGAAACAGTGAAATGGAAACTGGTTAGCATGCCATTCAGCCTCCTTCAGTAACACTGAAACTGTATGTTTTCTACTATTAAGAATTGAGGCCATGACTAATGAATCTAAAATCAAGATGACACTGATTGATCTAAGTGCCTTATAGCCCACCCAAGCTCTAACTGGACTGAGAATCTTTTTTGCAATGAAATGAGTCAAATGGCATTTAAGATTATAGCTGGAATAGGATATATGGGTCTATCATAAAGGAGGCAGGGCCATGAGATTGAACCTAGATGGGCTTTAACTGGAAAATTGAAAATTGAACCGTACTGATCGACTCTTCATTCTTAGAGCTGGACAGAAAGTTCAGTGACTTCCCAGTTTCACATCTGCCTCCAAAGTCATTTGCCAGTGGCAACACCCGACATTTAAATGTTTGAGTCGCTTTTTGTTCAATTGCATCCACTGAACTCTCAGAATGAAGTTTCCAAAGACACTGACATTCACCAGACTGGCGGGAGGCCTGTTATAATTTATGATGGTTATCATTTACTGTAGTTTAGTACAGAATTGAACTCCAACCTATGTAATATGATGAGACAGAAGTGACGAACATATGCGGTCGACCCATATGGGTTTTTAAATGGCCGATACCAATGTCAATATTTAGAGGGCAGGGCGACCAGTTGCCTATATGTAATGCCGATATCAAAACATCTATCATAACTATCATATAACAATATAATATACATGGATATATTAGCCAGTAACATGTTTTACATTAATGAATGAATGATAATGAAAAAAACATTGGTTTATTCTGTAGATATCAGAATGTGATTTCGTGTATAGGCCAATACCAATTATCTCAAAATGCTTGATTAATCGGCCGACGGACGGTCTGTCTATAGGGGCTTTTTTTTCTGAAAATCCAGATGTTTCATTACCAGTCAAGACCTGGGTAAATGAATGCTAGCATAAGGCAGAATTCTTGGTATTTTACCTTATTGCACAACATGACATTTACTTTACTCAAAGATAAAGATGGTAAAGAATAGTCACTGTAATCTTGAAAATCTTGACAGGTATTTCTCATATCAATGAGGATGTACAACAGGTAACCTACATTTATTCTACTACTGACTCTTCTGATCTACAACCGTGCCAGTTGCTGGGCTGTCAATGGTCTTATTTTTAAAAAGAGAAAACACATGGGCGCCTGAATAGCTCACCTGATAGAGCTGGCGTTTGGGTTTGCATCCGACCTACGCCCCTTTGCTGCATGTCATCCCCTTTCCATCTTCCCCGTTTCCTGTCTATCTCCACCTGTCCAATAAAGGAAATAAAAGCCCTCCCAAAAAAGGGAAAACATAGACATGATTTTCAAAACCAGTTAATCATTTTAGATGATAAACAGAATAATGACTCGTAAAATAGTTTAAATAGATGTCTTGTAGTGGGAACTGAGCTTGTGAGATGTAGTCTGGATTTTTCACTTGTGATACCTCTCCACCTAAATCTAATAAAAACATTGTTGCAACTTTTTCCCGCCCTGGTACAGCACCTAAGGCACTGAGAGTAAAATTTCTTTTTCCATGGCCAAACACCGGTTGAGGTTCAGATTCACAAAGGAACACAGAGGAAATATAGCTGGAATGCATGAGTAGAAATGGAAAGAGAAATCTCCTGTGGTGCATTTTCTGGTGTTCTCCCAAGATCTCAGTGAAGAGCTGCTTGCATACAGTCACTCCTCATAAATCACAAAAAAAGATCTTCCTTCCAATGTTTTGCTCTAATGCTTATTGTCATTAGTGCTCCCAACAGTGCAAGTCCCATTCTCTAGGAGTTTCGCCCTGATTGTTCAGGGCTGCCTACTGTTTCTCTGATTGTTATGTTCAGTTCTCTACTGGGAAAATATATAGGTGTATATTACTCACAGCGTAGGTATGCTCCTCATGTGTAATGTAATATCCCCAAAGTAATGCTATCAGCTTAAGGGCTTTGGCAAAGAGAAAATAACCAAGTCCCTGTCTGTGTTTATTTTTCAGATGACTCATTTCAGTTGAACAAAGCTGATAAAGGGTCTAGATAGTGGCCTGTGTTTGGAGAACTGGCTCTCTCTTTTGGTTTTCCCGTGGACTCCTTCATCTATAGCTTTGAGTCTTTGAGTTCTTGCTGTCCACGTCAATCTCGTTTCATAAAGATTCTCCTGTGTTCGTTTGTAGTGAGGAAGAATGACAGTTGCTGCATTCGAGCTTAGCTGAAGACACCCTTTCCTCCACAGTGCCTCTGTTGCCTCCCACAAAAAACGGGATGGATGGAGTGAGTTAGCATTGCAGGCACACCTCTTGCAGCTGTGGAAGAGGTCGGTCGCACCCTCGCTCTCCTCACTCATCTCTCTGTCTCCCGTTTTTTTCAGCTAACATTGCCTCTTTTCTTCTCTCCTTGCCTCTCTGCCTGACATGCCTGGCTCATGTTCTTTATGCGTTATGCACCATGTGAAGGGAGGTATCCAAGGCATACATGTTTTCCATTTTTTCTGTGGTGCTCCAGGAAATTCAACTATGCAACCCCGATGTCCACATTAAAGGATAATTCCAGTTTATTACAACCTAGTTCTTATATCGGCCGTCATTTCGATCTGTTGGATGGGGCAAGAAACACAAACAGTGAGAAGATCATTCAGCTAGTTATGATGATTTTAAATGTGGATAGACCCCCTGCCTCCATACCAATATGTTACGGCAGCAGCCAACGTGCTATCTATGTGTATATATCTGTGACTGATTAGCTCTAGCATGTTCCTGGCTGGCTGGGATGTTAGCAGTTAGCCAGCCAGCTATAGTAGTTTACCAACTAGACCTCCAAGTTGTCAGTACAAGTTTCTAAAACCACACACACATGGTGCCATGCCATTGTTCTGATGACCAATTATTCCAAAACCCCAATAGTCTGAAAAATGTCACATTTGTCTGACAGTTATCCCAAAAACGATCGGCCATTGCTCTAAAGGCCCATCGCTTCGAAAATACACACTCTCCTTGCAGTTGTACCGTGTCAGTGTGACGTTTTGCCTCGCCTAGGCATGTGTATTACACACTTTGATATGATACCGGGTTGGTATTTTGGGGAATAATGGGCTGTTGGAACAATGGGCAGTCCCACTTACAAGATTTCAAGATTTCAAGATTTCAGGGGCATTTAATTTTGCCGCAATAGCAATAAAAGATAACACAACAACAATTACTACAATGACAGCAACACAAGAAGAGGCAGGGCTAAAGGGCAACAGCCACCCATACATAACCATAAAAAATACAAATAAAAAACGTACAAAGTCAGGTACACATCAGTGGCAGACCAGAAATGGTTGGAGATGCGCTCTGATAGCAGAGGGTATGAAAGAGAATTTATATCTGTTGGTTTTGGCTGCTGGTTGTCTGAGGCGGGAACCAGAGGGCAGTAGCTTTAAGACAAAGACGCGTGGATAAATTTAGCTATGATACTTTTGACACTTTCTGGTAAACTTTATTCTCTTCCTCTTTCTGCTCCATTTTTACACTTGACTCCTCTTCTACCCCTCCTCTGACTTCACACCTTGCTCCTTCCTGCTCAGCAGAGAAGTCCCGGCACAAAATGTTCACCAGCTTATCAGACAACGAGCCTTCACTCAGGGGACAACCAGTCAGTTTATCGCCCCGTGGAACTTAACTCACTATCCAACAGGATGGCTGATATTTATGTCCTTTGGCTGTTTCAGCCGCTCCCAGCCAATTACCCTGCAGATCAATCAGTGGCTCAGCCTGCCTCCTGCTTCCATCCTCTGTGGCAGTTTGTTAGCCAGGCCTGCTGTTCAGCTACAGATGCTGTGGGGGTCAGGGCACCACTCTGTTGTAGCTGCAAGTCTGCAGTAATGTAAACCATGCTGGGTGTGGGGGTTTATATGTGGACTGGTGTGGGAATTGGAGTGAAGGGGTTGTGTGTGTATTTGTGTATGCACTGTACTCACACACCATATGTATCAATACCCACGTGTACATACAGTATGCTGGAACATGTGTACTTGTGTATGTGTGTGTGTATCTACACCATGCATCTTTCCAATCTGCAACAGAATCTTGGCTGCTTTCCTATTCAAACCCATGTGCTACATTCACAATAGAGCGACCTATTGTGTATTCACGCAGTGTTTGCCACATTGTACACATGATGGATCTGGTCTTGCTCTCCAAACTGCATTGAAAATTAGCTGGGTTGTTGTAAGTGTGTTTTTTTTCTCTCTTTCCCTTCCTCTGTAGGTATAACAGCTCGCCTAGGGCTCTTTGTTTCATTAGCCTATCACCATGGTGGATCCTTGGCTGTCATGCTGAGAGCCTGACTCTCTCCATTATGCTGTATTAGGCAGCAATGAGATTGAGCTGTGTGTTTTATCTCTGCACACATTAAGGCTTCAAACCCATTGAAAATGTCTTGGAGAATTATTCTCTTAAGAGTTGATTGAAAAGGTCTTTTCATTTTTGTAAGGTGAATGAGTTTTGTTTGCTCATTGCTCCTGATTTGTACCTCTGATTTCGAAGGACATCACAGAGCAGATTGCTTTGCATGCTTGACGAGTTTTGATTTTGTTTTCATCTTCTCATCAGTCGGCATACTTCCTTAGGGAGTTCCTGTATTACCATACAAGGATAAAAACGCAAACAACTGCCTCAAAAGGAGTATTAATGATGAATGTTCTGTTTTCATTATCTCCCTCCCATTTTATTACATCCTTTTTGGCAGTAGATTGGACTCCGCATTCCCAGCTTATCATTTAAGAGCAAATGTCTAAAGGGCCTAAATCACATTTGGCATCAGGGTAATCTAATAGGTAATGGCAAGCTTTTGTTTTGCCGCTAGGGGAATGATGTCAACAGTGAAGGAGGGCAAGACCATGATGGGATTATGAAATGTGGAATTTGAGTAATCCTCAACATTTCCGAATGATAAAACAGTTGTGGATTCAAGCAGACGTTTATAGAAATATATAATACTCTCTTATAGGAAATGACAATAAAATGAGTTGATGGTGCATTTTATGAATTGAAAGAGCAGCTTGGGTCATATAGCAGCTGTCCCTGCTGTATATACTGTTGGCACTATGTTGGAGGGTTAATGCATATCATTACCATTTGATAGGCTTATAGAAAAGCCATGACAAGTGGTTTATGGTTTACAACTGACTCCCTGGCTCCTCTCAGTCCATCATATTTTATTTATTCTAGGGTTTGGCCATGGAAGAAATATTCAATGTAATAATAATGGAATGCAATTTGTATACAAAGCCGAACGGCATTGTCTATATTGGTCTGCATCTGTGCGGGGATTGGAGAGGTAGTTGAACTGATGGCTGATTTTGCAGCTCATTTATAACCATAATGGGCAGGACAAGGCTAAATTCTCCATAAAAAGACCTGCTTGGTTCTCCTGCCTCCAACTGCTTTCCCTCCCATCTTTGTGAAGGATTGCTATTGCACCCAGAGGATCCATTATGTGAGTTTGCGGGACGCTAAACAGTTCCTACAGGAAAGACCAGGTTGAATTTGAATGTTTACTGTTTGACGTGTGTGTGTGACATTTGGTTTCCCGGAGGCGTGTAACAGACTGCACGATGTTCTATGCAGTTGTTTTAGTTCACTTTCAGCCATTTTGCTGAAGGTGTCAAGCATTTGCTTGGCTCTGAAACCCTGAGTCACGAAAGCTGAAAGAACTGTCAGGATGACAACATAACAAACATGAACACGTTCTTAGGGAGGTGTTGGTTTCCATCAGCTTTTCTCGCACATTTCATCTTCTTTCACCCTTGTCAAAGCTCAAATTGCTCATCCATCTGTGATTATTGAGGTGCAAGGGGGTACGAAAGAACATTTTTATTTCCTACTCAGACCAGTGACTGTACACCAGTGGAGTCCAGCAAGTCAATTAAGACCATCCTCTTCCATTGGACGATTGAAGTCTTTCTGGCAGATTGCCGAGAGCAAGGACCTGGAAAAGTCAGGAAGTCGATCATGTGTGTTCATCTCTGTTTCTCTCTCAAACAAACACTAACAGCCTGCCGAACAGCATGGCCTTGCTGGCATTTCATTTTCCATTTGGCAAGCTCGATTAATCACAGCACTCCTATACAATGCATCGCACGTGGCCACCCATCGCTGCTGGCTCTCATTATTCCCCTACGCAGGAAAATGTACAGCCAAGGGAGAAACTGAGGCAGAGAGAGAGAGAGCAAGAAGAATGCCATAGCTACACTACCACATGTATTGTATATATGAGCGATACAAAGAAAGAAGAAAGGAAAGAAGAACTCAGCGATACAGAGAAAGATTTGGATTGCTGTGAATAGGTTATGGCCATGCTGTGAGGAAGACTGATAAAAGATTGGGGCTGCTCCATGTCCCCTCAAGGCTCTGCTTCTATCTGAATATTCATTGAGCTGACACCGGCTTTTCTCGCCACCGTCTATAAAAGGATGCCAATTGGCTTTTACCTTGTGGCCTCTAATAAGCCTCTGTGCCTAACATGCATACAAACGACTCCTCATGATACACAGACACACGCTGTGATTTCTGCACTCCCTTCTAAACAGCCTTGAAATGGCTTAAACTGCCCTGCAGTTTTCTCTCTGTATGTTTAAATTGCCGTGCATGGAAAACGTATTACTACAGTAGATAGCAGTTTTTCTCTGACACTTGTTTGGCTTTATATCTCGAGGATTGAAATTGAGACTTGCTGACTTTATCTTCTTTCATGCGTGCACAATGATTGTTTAGTCATTCTCTATAATGAAATATCTGATCTGCTGCAGGGGAATACATTTGTTTGGGGAAATCCTTCAGTTTGTCAAAAAGTAGATTATTCATCCATTCAGCACATTTATATAATTTTTATTCGGTTATGATCCTAGATAGTGAGGTTTACAGTAAAACAACATTCATAAAATAGAAATATTACACAGGACAGATGCATTCTTTGCTGACAATACTGATAAAGTCTGTTTTCTGCTAAATCTGCACACTGCAGATACAACATCCCGCAATGATCACACATGCTGAGCCTGTCTGTGTGAACAAGAGAAGTAACAGTTCACTGGGGTAAATAAGGCAGTCCACCAGCAGGCATGCACATGCAAAAATACAAGATTGCTCTTATTCTTGTGTCCTTATGTGCTGGAGAGGACGTTTCTCATCCAAGGCTTGAGTCAAGCTGGATTTTAGCTGGGGAAACTACTCAAATCTGTATGCTACTCCTAATCCCTGCGCACAAACACAGACATACACACTGGACCTCCACTGAGCAGCTACATCTGAACGCTCAGATCAAAAAATCCTTTTCATTTTGTTCTCTAGTTTGTTTGTTGAGGTGAGGTTTGTGTGCTGACTGTAAGAACAGGCATGTTTGTAAGGAAGAGTGAGTGAGTAAAAGAATGTGAGATTTATCTTCATGTGTATACAGTACAGCGTTGCACACATTTCGTCCATTTCCCCTCAAAATACTTATTCATAACCACCTACGCCATGTACTGCAATCTTAAATATTCAGGCATAATCCTTTTGGGGCTTTTCTGGTAAGATGTAGAATTCAAGTGAGATTGAAATCACCATCCCTTCCCTAGATAGCTGTGTGCCACAAGGACATCATTTTCTTTTCCTTAAATTAGAAAAGATTAGGTTGAATCTGTGGAGCTCGGCTCAGAATTTTGTCGCCCTCTGGGCAACACTTTATTTCCTGGTATTTCAAAAGTCTGCCAACTTTACCTTCTGATTTAGTTGATATTTTACAGTCTCTCTCTCTAACTCTCTGCCTCTTTGTTATAGGAGGGGAAAATATGTGTGTGGGCGCTGGCCGCACTGCCGATTAATAACAGAGGAAATAATTTGTCTTGTGCGAAATGAACTTCACTTATGAGAGACCTGTGACTTGCTTGACTGTGGTGTTGGATATTGAGCAAAATACTGTACTATCAATTACATCTAAACCCAACTCAAAAAGGCGTACACATGGAGCACCGTCTATTGTGTTTGTAATCACACATCTGTTAGCTAATCCCCACTGCCACAGCATTTATTTCACCACAGCACGTACAGAGGTAAGAGGGCCTGGAACAGAATCACAGGGTCATACATCAGACAGAGAAATAAAGAAATGTGGGAGATGGTGGCGAGATTAGGTTTAAACCCCCCTTAAAAAAAACTCATTGTGGGTTTGTAGCTTCTAGAGATTGACTGTGATCAGGAGGAAAGTCTGAGTCATTGATTTTATCGTGCTCTGCCTCTGAAGAGGCGAGGCTTTGTGGAAACTAAGATTGTGGTAGAAAAAGCTCAGTGAAAATACTTAAATTGAGTGTGTGGAGAGAAGAGCTTTGGTGTGGCTTAAATATTCATTTGCTGGTGGCACTAGTTCTGGAGTGAGGTTTTAGCTCCTAGCGGTGGATCTCTTGACACACTACTTGTCAAACATCAGTGGTTTTTCCCTTCTGGCTGAAATAAAGATGATTTTTTTTAAAAATCTGGCATTTTAGTGTTGAACTGCAAGGCATTTCATGTTTCCCATTTTTTCCAAAACCTCGGCTTTCTCTTGTTTGCATGGAGCCACTGTAGGAACAAGAAGTCAATACTAGTTCCTTGTGCACTACTGCAATGACTGCAATTGCGTGACACGCATTGCAAGCCGCTTTCTTTCATCTGTTCACAATGTTGTTTAAGGAATTGTAGCTCAGCAAATTGCATGGGGAAGCCTTTAACTGACATCCAGCTTCTTTCAGTAGGCGACTTTTAAATCTTGGATGTCATTGCAAGGTTCCAGCATAAAAACACCCCCCTCCTACATGGAGGCACCTCCACTAACCAGTAGGAGTCGCTAGTGCTGTGCCAAGTACATGATCCCTCACTAGCTTTCCAACATGTGAACACAGCCAGTTGTGTTTGTTGGAATGTGTAGCCAAGCCTGAGATATGGCTGCCAAGAACTGTTTTCCGGCCCTCTGTGGTGATGACTCTTATAAAGCTTTATTTGAAGGTTAAATCCACAACTTTCCACTCATTGTTGCCCTCTTCAGCAGCAAGGGCTGTTGCAATGATGTTGTTATGATATGATCTACCGCAATTGTGGCAGTTGTTGAGTTGTTGGAGTTTTAAAATTGAAGAGGCCTCCGTTCAAAGCAGCTTGCAAAGTGTGATACTAAAACACTGATGCTGATTTTGATGCATTAAAGTACAAACATGTTGTGAAAGACATTGGTGTCAGTGTGCAGGGTCAGTTTACTTCAGCATGTCTTAGCAGAGTATGAGTTTGTGGCCAAATCATGGTAAAAGTGTAGTTTTGTTTTTCTCCTGCTTTATGTATTGTAGTTCAGCATGTCCCAACCATGTAAAACTGTGGTAAAATTGCATTGCTTTTTATCAGTGAGTGCAGTGTTAATTGGTTTGGCACAGCTTGTGTTTTGTCACCACGCCTAAAAAAAACTCTTTTGGGTGTTCTTAGTGCAATCCTGATTGGGATTTGGTTTTTATTTCATTAAATGGGAGAAGGATTTCATCAGCTAGAGGCAACAGTTTGCCTGGGGTTCAGATGTGTGAAGCAACAGAAATGATAGCATTTTCTCCTATAAACTAACAGATGGGATTATATGACAGGCATTAGATAAAAGGTTTACATGAGGGCAGGGCATGTTGACCAATGAGTCTGACTCTTGTGCCAAAGGTTTTATTACATGTTTTATAACAGAGGGACATCGAGTTACCATCATTTTCCCACCTCTGTCATTGGACCTTTTTTTTCACTCTGAGCAATCTGTGCTGCAACTTGGCCGGCATGATTAGCACGCACACCAAAGAGCAGCGTTTCATTACATTGGAGTGAGATCTATATTTGATCCTACTCTTTTAGCACATTTTTTCGTGTTAATACCCCTTCTGATGTCTGATTAAAACTGTCCCCAACCCCCACCCACCCACCCACCCACACACACACCCACACACACACCCACACACACACCCACACACACACACACCCTCTATCAGACACAAAAAGCCAATTTGAGAAAATTAAAAATCTTTTAAAAGGATGTAGTTATCTCACCCTTTTCCAACGGACATTTTTATGTAACTTAATTGATGCATGGCTGCCTCCATTAACTTCTGATCCCCAAGTTGGTATAAATACTCTTTTCAATTTAGATAGTGGCGAGTGTTGAATGGGGCGTTGCGATGGCGTGCATATAGAGTAGTGACCTCCGCCAGACTTCTTGACAAATCATTCATTCTTTTATGATTAAGCTCATGTTCACCTACTGCAGCTCTGCCCGGACATTCAAAAAAAACTAGCTGTCTCCAGTGACGAGGCGATATACATCTCTCAATCTTTTATGGTGACTAAAGCCTGAAATTGCATATGTTAATCTTTTGTAACACAACCCTGTGCCACTATCTGATTTTTTCACTCATTCTCAGTCATCTCAATCAATTTGCCGTCCCCTTTCTGTAAGCAGATGCTGTTTATTTATCTTCCCCGTCATCCACTTCTTCACTTACCTACTCAGAATTTATGCAGTGTCGGAGCAACCTTGTATTTTTGCCCTCACACCCATTCCTCTGAGGCTCATAGCCTGTAAGTGTGTGCGAGAAAGAGAGAGCGAGAGAGGGAGAGATAGCGACACTCTAATGGGGTTTATCAAAGTCAACCTGAATACTCTAACAGTCTGGGCCTGAACATCAAAGCCTAGTCTCCACTCCACTGCCAACTACTCTGGACATCCATCAAACACCCAGGCAGGAGAAAGCCTAAATTGACTAAACTGGTTGACGGAAATGTTTGTATTGTAAGGACAAATACTGTGATGAAGGGTTAATCGCAGCGTGTCAGTGTGACTGTGATAAAACCTGACATTTAGGGGAGTTAGCTCATAGGTGTCGCAAGAAGCTTCTTACTATATGAAACTGTGTGAAAGAATGGAGAAGCAGTCATCCTTGTCGGTAGATTATGCCAGAATGCTGCGAGGTCTGCTCCAACATACTTTATGACATGCTATCGATTCAAGAGAAGATGAAAGGAAATGCTGTGTGATTTGATTTCTCATTCAGGGGTCTTAATTCCCCCTGACACGCATTGAGAAACAGACGGTCCTTTTGATTGCAGTGAATCTGACCAACAGGGTTATTCTCTCTGGGAGATCAGAGCGTTTCTCCCCATTTTTATTAGACTTCAAAGGTTACACACAGAAATAAAATGCAGTGTATATACAGTATATGTATATTCATCTTTTTGGTAGCTGTGGGCACACTTTAATCCATCATGAATCTGGGTGTATGAGAGCGTGTGAGACTGTGTCCATTTGGATGTAGAGTGATGTTTGCATACTTTCCTGGCAGTGATAAATAAACTCTATTTTCATAATAAAAAAACACTGACGCTATGCACAATAAACCCATGTAAAGGATGGAAATCCATTACGTGAATTGCACTTAGCATTCTGTACAGGTCATAGAAACAGATATTAGCATAAAGCTGATCACGGTTCACTTTGAATTGCCTAGTGACATCTTCTCAGCAGCCATATTTTGCCACTCTTAAATGGAGCTTTCTAGTTAGGATTGGGCACCAAATAGAAATGGATTTTGGTATTATGATGCTCAGTGAGATTACAGCCCCCCTTCTCGGGTGCATTTATGGCTGTAATATTGTGAAAGGAGAGGTTAGAGATGAGATAAAGGGACCATATTGACCATGTGCTTCAGTTTGAAGGCGGAAGGGGGAGTCTTGACGAGAAGCAATAAAATATGTCCTAATCAATTAAAATGATTTTCTAAAAGTGCTTACAAGTCTATAAGTTCAAAGAATGGACATGTCAATGATGCCTCATAATAAAAAATGAATACAATTAATGTACCTGTGAGCACAAGAAGACGTAGAGTCTACAGCCAGGCTAACGGCTCTATGAGGATGTATTTCAGCACAGTGTGCTTTGGGCACATTAGCATGCTATCATGCTCACCATGACAATGCTAATATGCTGATGTTAGGCAGGTATAATGTTTACCACGTTCGCCATCTTGGTTTTGAGAATGTCAATAATTTGTGACCATTATATTTAGACAAAAATGAGTGCTGTACAAATAGACTTGACAAATAGAAGATTTGACCTGATGGTAGTGCTAGATCAGTGGTTCTCAAAATCAAAATCTCCTTCAAAATGTATTTAAACCAACGTATCATGATCTGTTTGGGTTTTTTTAAACAAATGAATATCATTAACAATTACAAACATGCTCATTGCACACATTCATGTATCATTCTCATTCCATATGTTTCTATCAAAATGCAGCAGTGTAGATGCAGCGTAAGCAAACTGTGAAGCCCACTGCACCAGTAACACACATACACATGCACACAAGCGTGCACGCACACACCTTAACTGTATAGTTATTGATTGCTCCTCTCTATTTTGCTGAGACAGATGCTGTTTCTCCCCGGATGGTACTAGACCACTTGGCTGGTGGCCTTTCTCTCTCCCCTTTTGCCTCTCTCCCTTTCCTTGCTAGATAGCTATCCTTCATCAGCAGCCACACACACACACACACACACACACACACACACACACACACACACACACACACACACAGACGCTCACCTCAAGTCATCACATCACAACTAATCACCTGCCTCTTTCTCTTGAATATAGACAGCTTGCAGTCCTTCACATTTGTCTGTTTTCCCATCTCTTGCTGCTCCCGTCATGCTCTGTTTTTCCCATTCCCCATCACTTGCATTTTCCCATTTCTTGATAGTGTTTAATTGTATGTATCCTTTCAATTCCCTCCTTCTCTCCAGCCTCTGCCATTTCTCCACCATCTGCTGTTTCCTTATTCTCTTTCTACTCCAAAACCCCTCAGTGTCTCCATCTCTCTCTCTCTCTCTCTCTCTCTCTCTCTCTCTCTCTCTCTCCTTCTCTCACTTTTCTCGACAGCCAAGACCAATTTTTCTCACCCGTGTCAGTCTTTGTGTGTCAGCCTGTTATTCCTGCCATTTTGCAGTGGACAGGTTGTACCCTGCTTTCGTCTCTTTGCACCATGCTGGGCATCTGGCTGACATACCACTCCTGGTAACTACCCCTGTTTGATACCGTCTGTGTCACTAGATGGTTTACAAAGCTGCTGCACCGTTTGTCTTCCCTTTTACTGCTTCATTGGCAAACTTAGTTTATCTTGTTGTTCTTTGTAAAATAATATAGACAATGATGTAAAACAGAAGAGCAGAAAATCTACACTTTCAAGATGCCTGAACTAGAGTGTTTGGCATGTTTCCTTAAATATTATATATGCAAAATTCACTTGCTACAGGATGTTATAGCACCATTATCTCAGGCCAAAATAATGGGACAGACACAAAGTAAAACCGTCTTTGTTAGTCGTCAAAGTCACAGTCAAAATAAACCCTTAATTCACAGTCACAGTCAAAATAAACCCTTAATTCACAGAGTTAGATGCAAAAAATATTCATGAAAAGGGCTGTGGTGGCTGCAGCGTAAGCTATCGGAAAGTCCACTACAAGTGCTTGATTTTGTCACTGACAGGCTCGGATTGGTATTCTAAGTGTCTGAGAACATTAAAGAAAGGATAGACCTTTAGCTTAACCATCCAGAGACAAAAACAGTAATTTTTCCTTGTAATTTATTGGAACATCATAACTTAAGTCAATGTGGACAGAGACTAAATAAAAGTAAGCAAATTAGTCTTTGTTAGTCTGTCCACTTTTCCAGCTCATCACCAGCTCTGCTTTAGTCATGGTGGTATGTTAACAAACCACAGATAGGCGGCGATAGCGACACAGGCAGAGGAGTGTGACGTCATTCTCTGTCCAGGCCACCATGATTCCACTATACAGGTTGTATACTGTTACTACAGGTCGTAATTTGATTGCTTGGCATGGTTTTGACAAGCACATACAGGTTCAGATGTTGCTTTAACCTGGTTCGGCAAGATGCTAATGGCGCACTATTGTGTATTTGACTTGATTTTTGTGTTATGTTCAACTAAACAGACCCATGATTTTTGACTAATCAAAGGAAAGTGCAGATTTCTTCAGGGTTATTAAATAGGCAGCAAACAGGCATGATTCTATCACAGGAGCTGCTTGGGCTGCAGGAGTAGATGAGTGAAAAACTCCAGGTTTTGTTTTTTGTTTTTTTCTATACAAGATTGCAGTTGGAGAAATAAGCAGCGGAGGAAATTGAGCTTCATAATGAATTCCAATGAATGCGTTGTCTCAGAAGTCACAGAAAGTGAGTGTACACAATGCACGTAAGAAAAAACTGTTACTCCCAAACCATTCTGCATCGATAGAAATATGAAAACACCTCAACTATTGACGGAGCAGTAAATAATGTTTTAGGCATCTGTCTTGTTCCCAAAGGCTCCCTTGTTTTCTAACAAGTGAACTGTGACTTGTTGAGCAATTTGGTTGTGGGACCCACAGTTGGAGCAGCTTAACCAGCAGTAATCTCCTCATCTGGCACTATGCACTGTGTCAAGTACAAGTGGGCTTTATTTCACTTATTCGTTGGCACCCATCAAAAATAGATAGAACTATTTTTATCTTGGCACCTGTGAAATAATGCATGTGAGGAAAGGATAATGAATGATCATAGCAGGTGTCAAAAGTATTCTGGTTTAAAGCCCTGGGGCTGAGGGAAAATTGGACAGATCTTGCTGTGTTTATTTATTCATGCTCGAATCTGGCACACATGTAGCAAAAGCTATGTTGTGGTACAGCTTCCCTGCTGCTTAGACCCCTAGAGCTAGCGCTGAGAGCTAGTGCTTGGCTAGCTTCCTGTTGCCTTCTTATTGTGCTGGTGGCGGGCAAGAATCCCACTGCCAAGTAGGCCTTATCCTTCCTTAAAGCTGTAGTATTGGGGGGGGAGAACCATCACTGCTGATAAATGAGGTTGGAGGAAAGTTTAACCCCTTCAAACTCAAATTGTAGTTGAGTGTATTCCTTAAAATGTATAAAATCAAATTCTCCTTACAAATTATACGCTATTGAGGCCACAAGTAAAGTGTCACTCCATCTGATTAACTCGCATTAAAAAAAGGCGCCATCCAGGAAATCAACACCTCCCACTTCAAATAGTGACTGCTAACAAATTTGACTTTCCAATGACAGAAAGAAGAAAATAAGCCTAATTTGAATTTATGAATCTTGTTATTCAAATGCTCACAAAAGCCAGTGGAGAAAAAAACACTTCAGTTGTACTTACCAATTAGCTGTTCTCAAACTGGCAACCGCAGCTGCACTTCTTTTTTCCTGCTGTACATCCTATTACTTGCCTCATAAACAAGCATGCACTGATTCACAAACACACATACACCTGCAGTATAACACACACAGAAGGCGGAGAGCCTGTCAAAGGAACTGCATCAGAATCTGCACTGACAGGGCAGATATTTGCAGAGTTTGTGTCAGTAATGATAAAATGTGTGTTTCGGAGTCTAGGTGGAGGAGGTTATAAATGTTTTTAACTTCAAATAGTTTTCCCTGGGATTTCTCCAGCGGAGGTCCAGCGTTGTGCTCAAGGTGTTCAGTGTGTTTTCAGCAAGCTCAGAGAGGAAATCTTAAACTTCAAGCTACTGCTGATCTCCCCTGAGGGGGCAAGGGGAGCTGAGGCTAATCTAGACTTACATAGACTAATACTATTACAGTAAATGTATGTATCTTTATCTATACAGCGTATGCACACCATATGTACTGTACAATACACGCAGTTACTCAGACACATACTAATATGATGCAACAGCTTATGATGCAAACTCATAAACAAACACTAATATAAAATTGTCCATTTACTCTCTGTAGCATACGCTTATGAAGTGAAAGGATATCTATATGTCTTGGTGGACTCTGTGGAACAATACTTTTGTTGTTTGTATAATTCAGTACAGTAAACTGCTTGACCTAAAAGATGGGTTGAGTTTACCTCAGCTTGAAACTTGAGGCACTACAGGCAAGTTAGCGCACATTGTTCACATATGTTATTCTGTATTCTTTGTGAATTCTTGTACCAAACAGGTTCAAGACTTCATAATATATTTGAAGATAATATTAAGCTGCTGTCTGGTTTTGACAAGAGCATGTGATAGTGCTACACTTTAGTTTCCAATAAAACATGATGTGATAAAGATCATGTATACTCTCACTGTGACATGAGGATATACAGACCTGAAGGCAGTGTAGAAGAGTCTAAGTGGTTTTAGAGGTCATTGGAAAACCTTGGCGTTGTTGACGTAATCTACTCGACAGCTTTGATTCAGCTTTATTGATCATCATCTTAATCATACATCTGACAGCGTCAAGTACGCAACTTGAATGAAAAAAAAAATCTGAAGTTATCTTTTAGCCACTGGATGAGAATTACAAGCTGAAAGATGTAAGATATTTGGTCTGTAAGATTTTCTTACACAGATACAGAGCCTGTGAAGAGCCACAGGAGGAACAATGTGAGGTGTGTGTGTGTGTTACTGTGTGGAGAATGCTAATGCAAATGTAAAAAAGATAAACCACCTTAATTTGAATTTGAATGCACAAGATGCTATTTCTGAGCTCTGGGAATCTTTTTCATTCTATTGTGTGTATAATCACAATTTCTTAATTGCAAATAAAGTGTGAACAAGTTAATTATGATGGTCTGCAATTCAGCCATTTGCCATGGTGAAATGATTTTTATCTGATTGACAATATTAAATTAAAGGTGCCCTGTGGAGTTTTTGACCACGAGCAAAACTGTGGAGCAATGTTTTAATGAGTTGGTCCCTATTTTGCCTGTGTAATGCACACACACGAGGACACACATGTGCATGGTGGTGGTAACGCGCCAACAAACGAGGCAATGTGCTAACAAAGGTAGTAAAGACTGCTAGTAAGCAAACATGGATACAAACAATGGGCTGTTTTGAATATTTAAAAAAAGGATTCATCATTCCAGAGGTTTTATGAAGAAGGAAATGCATTTAACACATTTGTTACAAGGATTCACACTATGGGTTTTGGAGAGTTTCACAACCTATTGGGATATAATGACAATACAGACCTCCAATAGTAATGAAAATGAAATACTACTGAGTGAAAGTGTGACTGATGTATAACTAAAGGACAGATCTGCAACCTTGTGTACCACACTGACATTGTTGCCCATCAAGCTGGGTGTCTTGACACAGATGTCACATTACTAACAAGGCAACACTCAACATCCCTGATGCACAGTGATACTAGGCATGTGTGTGACACATCCAAATGATGCAGATCTCGCATTTTAAGTCTGGTGTCTTTGTTTCTTGGCTGTCATCACTCCCATGAGTCCAAGGCTAGTGACCTAAAAAGACAGCAGAGCACAGAGACCACAGATCCAGAACCCTATACTGAAACTGTGTATGTCAAACACATGAACTCCAGGTTAAAGAGCCTGGATTTTAATCGGCAAACAATATGATGCTTGTGTTGGACACGCGATTTGATGAGTGAAAATGTTGACAGTATGTCATACAATGGTTCAGTGACGGCCTGTTTGACGTTTTTAACTCAAGAATGACGGACAAAGGCTGGAAGATGAAGGAGGAGAGGGAGGGAAAGAGAGACTTTCCTAACCCCTGTCTGTACTGCGCCATGGGATAGAGAGCAGAAGCAGGGAGAGGCTGACAGGACAGAGGAGCGAAAGGTTGGCATGTTGACAGCTGCAATCTCTCTCACTCACTCACTCACTCACTCACTCACACAAGCATGCATATGTACACATAAACAGAAGAACAGCTGATTTTAACACACAGATCTGCACTGTTTAACTCCAGTCAGAGATCAGGTGTACACCTCTTTTCAACATAATTTGTTAAAAAAAAAGTAGGTGCCCTGTCAACGCTATCACCTTGATTTTGTTTTTAGGAAGCAAAGTGTGCCAGGAGCTCCCTAAAGAGTATTGTTAAAATATTGTAGCAGGATAATAATAAAAGTGTACTGCAGGAACTGATAGAGGGCAAAGCCATCAAAACTAAAAGTACACAGAGCCCTTGAAGAGGATCTGGCAAGGATTATTATCTTTTTTTCCCATTGTTTTCCAGATTAAAATCAACCAGACCTTTATTGCAAAGTATGGATGACGAATAAGTAGTCTGTGGCTGATAGTGGCTTAAAATCCGAAACCTATGTAAAAAAAAGTTTTTTTCATCCGTTTAATACAATTGTGTGTTATCCTATATTTTAATCTGCCGACGCTGTATTAAAACATCTGCAATCTTATTATATCGGCACAAAAAGATTACTGCATTGATAGCCACTGCAACAGTTTCTCTCCTTTTATCCATGATATTTCAATAGGTTTAGTGCAGTGGCTTACAACAGAACTGAAAAAAAAAGACAGATATTGAAGATCTAGGTGAATAAAAACACAGGATATGAATAAGGGCCGAAAGAGGCATAGCAACAGTTCCGTCATTAGACCTTTCCCCTGCAGACTCAAGCCTCTGAGTCTCTGGGCTTGGAGTTGCTACATTTCATGGACATCCTAAGCATAAGGGACACATATAGATTAGCCCTCAAGGGCAGTCTCACACTGAACCGATTGGTACTCTCTGATTATAGATTCAGCTTGACTGTTCTGCTCCTGCTTCGACTCAGGATATCAGTAGACGGGGACAATGCCAGTGGATTGCTACTTGGCTTCCTGAAGTCACAGTCAAGATTATAGTAAACATTTCACGAAATGCTATCACTGGTGTCTTATAAAAACTTTAATTCACTATTTTGCCCATTTTGTCAAGTTTTACACTTTGTTTTACATTCATTTTCATTCTCTTTTCCTCATTGGAAATGCTCACTTCAGGCAGTCTTCGGCTGTTTGCACTGTGCAGATTCAGGTTAGGTTAGGTGTAAAGTAGTTGGAGAGGTGGGGAGAGTGTTAGTCATTCACTTTCTTCTCTCAGATTTGAACAAGCAGCCCTGAAGTATGATTCTCTAACCTTTGGACGAGTGCAATGCTTTTTCTTAACTAGATCTTGATATTGCTTCCCATGTGGAAAAAAGAGTCTACAGCCATGCTAGTGGCTTAGTGAGGCTGCACTCAGGCATGGTGGTGCTTTGAGCTAACTGCTAACATCAGCATGCCAACATGCACACATTGACAATGCTAACATGCCGAGCAGGTTGTGTTTACCGCGTAGCAAATGTTAGCATGCTAGCATTCATTCAGAACCACAAAACTAATAAAAATCTTAAATCAAGCACAAGAGGAAGAGTCAGAGAAACACCAACGGCATTAGTGTTCACCCTCTGGGCACCGTAGATATCTCCATCAAATTCCGTGGCAAGCCAGCTAACATGTTGAGATTTTCCATCTTATCCGCAATGGTGGACCGACAAACCAACAGACCCATATTGCTATCGCTTGCGCCATTCCTTGAGTCATGGTGCTAGCATGGTTAAAAATGTCACTTCCAGACAATAAGATAACTGTACTGTATAGCAAGAGAAATGGATTTAAGATTTAGTAGTTTTCTGCATTTAATTGAGGACTGTAGGATTTATTTTAATTTATTATTCACTTAGATATTCCTAGTTGGTTTAATGCTTTTGTTCTTTTTCCTCTTTTACATGAAGGTCAGATTGTCAGGTCAGCAGTCAGCAACAGAGTGCATCTTTAGAAACTTGAATCAACGCCTTAACCACTATTCTTCAAGACATGCAACCTTAAACCCTCGCACTGCAGCTGATACTTATTCATTACACAGTATAGACTTTCTGCATAAAACCAGCAATATGCTAACTACTTCAGAAAATAAATGAGCAGACTGTTTCATAATCTAGAGAAGGGTTTCTTTCTTTGTAGAGAATGCTTATCAGACTGTCAGACTGATGACCCTGAAGAGAGTTGGATGTGATTGTCCGTCAGTGGTTACAGTGCGGACTCTGGCAGTGCTCCAGCCTTATTAGAAGGCATTTCAGTGGCCTTTGCTGACTGAAATTATGAGCCTGTCACCAAAGATGTGTCCATATGGGAGCATGTCAGAACAGTCATAAAAGCAATGACAGCAAGCAGTACAACAAAATGGAACATCTGGATGCTCAAAGCTGAGCATGCATGCAAATCTTGAATGTACACATGCAGCTGCATAATTGATTGTGGGCGCTAATGTATGCACGCACTTGTGTGAATTACATTCACACATGCACACATATGGGTACATACATATGAATACAGGGTCCTGCATTTAGGCCCCACCTAGGTGCTCTTAGTCACATTTTGATGGACCACAACACCATAAATACCTCATATCTCACCCTCCTCTCAATAAAATCAGTCATGCTGATCAGTCATGTGCTGGGATGAGGGTTTACTGAAATTTATTGTGTGACACTCGAGCAGTTCTCCCTCATAGCATGATGATGGTGAGACCGCAGGGTGAGAAGCAAAGATGGACACAGCAGTGGGTTTCAGTTGATAGTTCATCAGTAGCTCATTATGCATGCTGATGTTTGTTGCAGCGCAAACAGGGACTTAATCAAGTGTCACTGCTGTGAGTGGAGGTATATTTATGTGTGCAAACCTATTTGTGTCTGTGTGAGAAAGTGGAGGGATATAACATCTTGTTTTGTTGCAGTGAATAAATCTCAAAAGTATTTTCTACTGTGAGAGTGTTGATTTTAAGGAGCAGTTTTGGGAAATACACTTTATTTTAAATTTCTGTCTGTATTTTTACACTTACACGTTTTTGTAAACGTAAACAAATTAAACAAACATGATCTAAGGTGTTAATAAGCGAGTTTTAGAGGTTCTGCTTGGCAGTTACCTTCGCACATAGCCAGGGTAGCTGTCTCCCCTTCATGCTACTGTTATGATATGCTAAGCTAACGGCCTGCTGGCTGTAGCTTCAAAGTTAATGGACAAACATGGAAGTGATATCAGTCTTGGCAAAAAAAAACTAAATGTTTGTGTTAATGTAAGCAAGATGCATCGTGTAGCTTCCAAACCATGAAACAAATTATATACACATTCATGCTTTGCATCAAACCCCAGACATTTGTATTTGTCATGACACAGTATGTGTATGTGCCTGTGTGCATTTGTGCACATACTGGCTTTGAAGTGCTGAAATCTCAGTACTGTGTTATTGATTATTGGCTCCCACTGACCATCAGTAAGTGAGATTGCCGTCTAGTTAGATGAAAGTAGAGTAACCATGACTGTAAAAGTACAGAAGTGCTGAGCTTTTCGACCTGAATCAGTATGATAGAGGAATTGACAGATACTCAAACATTCTGACCTGCTCTGCTCTGCTGAGTCCAGGTAGGAAATGCGTTAGTCAGCTTTTTTTTTTTACGCACAGTTGAAGGTTTTGTCGAAGACTTTTCCCTCTGCTTTTTCCTTGAAAAAAACACCTGCAGGATTTTCCCAACAGGTCCTATTGGGGATGAAGCAACAGTTAAGACAGCATGTCAAATGTGGGACTTGGGCAGTTGCCTCTCCTTTTTTATAGATTCTGTGTTAATGTGAGTTGGCTCTTGGTGGATTTTTAGGACATACAGTATTTATCTCAAATACCCCAAGTGAATTTATGATTTGATGAATGCGTGTTTGAGTGCTTGCTGTTGCTCTGCCTTCAGGAGCAGAGGATGTGTAAAACGCCATAAAACAAGAAAGGTTTCTCATATTGTCTTGCACAAAAACCTTGATTATCAGTTCTTGTGTCAGTACAAGTATTACCCATTAAAAGGAATAAAATGCAAATAGAGGGCTTAAAACTATTGAAATACGTAAGGGTGTGGATTACTAAAGCAACCTCCATTTCATTTCAGTGTTCAGGCATTTCAGCTGTTTCATTGTTCCCAAATCGCTGGCGAAATGAAGTCCAACACTGTGGTCATCCTCCATTACCTTCTAGTCTGCTCTGCTGGGAGTTGTTTGGAACAGTGAAACCTGAGGTTGCAAGTGTAAATGCAGTTTTCAGTGCGGAGATAGAAATTTAATTTTTATTTGTGTCACTACAGCACCACCCTGTTATCCTCCAGCATCCCCTCCCTCTCTGTTTCTCTGTTGATTGCATTTACTTATCTGAATGTAATGGCCATGGCTTGAAAATACGCCATGCTGCAAGGAAACCACTCAGCCTAGATATTTGCCATCATTATGTTTAACCACTCCGGGTGATTACTTACCTGGCAATTTTGTGCGATTTCATACTTAATGTGACATTTGGGGAGACGTGACACAATCTTTGATGTACACAAAGTGAATTTTCTTTTTCTCCAAATGACATCCAATAAAATGAGCATTCCTGTGGGTGCCAAGATTTGTCAGTTCACTGCCAGTCACCCTGATGAGTTGTCTCTACAAGAATAATTTGCTGACTGGCATAAATATTTTTTCTGCCTGCAATGGCCTTAATGCACAATCAGGGTTGGCTATATTTAGCAGGCTTATGTGTTTTGGAAATATACTGAGTAGAGAGTCAGGGAGGGTAAGAGCAAGACAATGGCACATAGTTTAGTCCTAGAACAATGAGTAAAGTATATTACTTTTATTATGAGCTTATGATTTTGTAGAGGGAAAATTAATCCAACAAATCCAATTCAAGCTGATCAAACCAGCATTTATTGTCATGAACAAACGATTATGTAGAAATGCTGTACCTAAAAGAGGAAATGAATCCAGTTCAGCTGGATCAAATGTGGAATGAATTAACAAGAGGGTCAAAAATGGCCTCATGGGTCCATATACAGCTGCTGTTTCCAATACTGGTTGAAGAGACACCAGCCCTGCATGGATTATCCTCTGGGCTCAGTGGAGAGAGACTCAGTCAGAGCGAACACAGGTAGCCCAACACACTGAATATTTCCGTTCTGATTCAGCCAATTAAACATCTGGTGTATCCCAAAAGACTGGGGTCAAAGTAAAGAGGACAGGAGATCGAAACTTGTGGGTTTGTGTGTGTCTGGGTCTAGCAGCTTCACTTCATCTTTCCCCATGACATGCTCACTTGGCCTGGTGTTTGTGTGGTCAGAGAGGCCGCTGTAAGGGTGTCAAAAGGAGCTATATCTCCTTGGTGACAGCAGAAAGCATCGACTTGCTGACACATGTAAAGAAAGTGTGGTGGTTATTAGTTGTCAGCCATTAGAGGCATTGCTGAGGGAAAAAAAAGTCTATAAGTCTAGTCACAGCTTAATGTCTAATCAGGTGGGAATAAGCTATAGGGAGAGGAGGGATTGATATTATAGCATGGACTGAATTGATTTTGAACTCAGGTGACTCTGAGGCAGTTGCACTTTGTCAGAAAGTTTTCCAACCAGGCTGCAAGCTAATAGACAAGATGTAAACCCCATGAGTTCCTCATTCCCATTTTATCCGCCTTGTTTGTTTTTTTTTTGTACAGCACTTGGTAACATTGGTATAGCAAGGGATATATGCAGTTACCCCCAAAGAGTTTTTTAGCATCTGTCAAATCTTTTTTTTTTTTTGGCTGTATGGCCCACAGCATTACAGTTTTGGTCAGTCTCACTGGTCCCACAGCATCGATTTGGGCCCCAGCAGACAGTTGTTTTCAGCAAAACAGCTCTATCAACCTACTACACGCTACCTGTCCAGCACCATACAGCAGAAAGACAAAGTTAGCTTCTAGCTGTTTAGTGAAGCATTTATCAGCTAAAATGAGAGTTGGTGGAGCGCTAAATAGAGCTAAAAGGAGAGTGAATAATGGACTTTACAGTAATCAGGTGACCAGAATCACAAATGGAGCAAAGCCTGCGAGCTAGTTCAGGCAGTCAACTCGAGCTGCACTGCTATACACACATGACATGCCTTATTCCATAATCACTAACCAAGCGCACCCTTCCAATCTGGCGGTCTATTTAAACTGCACATTTTCCCAGCTCTCCCTCTGCTCTGTCAGTGCCGCTGTTGTCCTGCATCCGTATTGCTGCTGCTGCTCTGTAAGCTATCGCTGCCTGCTGCGCTGTAAGCCCCACCACCACCCCAGCATCCACCTGTGGGCTCCGGCTAGGGTTTAAGGTATTTGCTCCCCAATATCGAGGAGTGATGAGGTCGGAGCCTAGACGCCAAAATCTAAATATGCTATACTGCTGTAATAAACATTTCAAACGTGAGTTGGCTGACTGAACTAGCAGACAAAAGAAATACTCAAAATCAATGCAGCAGAGGCCAAGATATCCAGCATTTTAGTTCTGAAAGCTCTGCTTCCTATCATGCAACTTGATAGCTTATATTCTATTAAACTTCCCTGTCATGGTCAGCATCCACATCTTTCTAACCCCAATCCCCAAGTTCATAAGCAGGCAATAATAAATAAACTACCCCGATGACATAAAACAAGTGATTTACTCTTGGAACAGAAGACATGATCTGTTTTCACAGATTAATGAGTACTCCCTAGACTGACTCTGAATCAGTGAAGATTCCCTTTAAATGTTAGAATTGAGTGTACAAACTCATGCAATGTGTATTAAAATGAATTAATTTAGAAGAAGACTGAAGCTGTACACCACTGGTGCAGGAAACTGTGTATGACTGTTTTGGGAAACATTTGCTGTTTCCCCAAGTGTTCAATGTTCATAATCTCTATTAGATTTCTCCTTGTAGGAAAAGTGTCATTCTATAAATGCCCCACATGTGTACTAGTAAACTGCACTCCACTCTGCCAGCCTTGTTTCTGGAAACAGATATTAGAAGTAGCTGTTGTAGTAGCCCATGTGTTGTAAGGATTATGTTCTCAAAGGGAACATGAATGTTGGAAATGTTTCCACTGCGGCTGACAGTTGTGATTGTTACCAGAACTGTGGGTTTTATAGCGTGGGCTGCCTCTGTTCTAATGACCAGTTCCCTTTAGAGTTCTTGTTGTGCTACACAGCTGCACTGGTGGTGTAATATTCTTAATGCAGCTGTAAATCCTATTATGGTCCTTTTCAACAATTTGTCAATCACTTTAGTGATGAAAAAGTTTCAGAAACTGGAGCTTAAAGGCCAAAATCTCAATCTGCATCTTTCTCTTTCTCCCTTTCTTAATCTCACTTTCATAATCTCTCTCTCTGCTTCCGTCAGCCTCTCCATCTCTCTCCACAACCTCAGATTGAAATGCTTTTTCACCTCACTCGCCTTTATTTTTCCTCTAGTCACTGATTCAGTCTATTTAAAGGCTAATATTACAATTTCACCTTGAAATGACATTATTTATAATCTTAAACCATGTTACCATAACTGTTACTGCGCTAACGTGGCAAGCAATTTGTTCTGCGTTCCCTCAAATCCACTTGTGTTTGTATTGGCCACCAGCTAAAGTGTGCTTGGCTGCAGTTTATCACCCCACTGGGTCAAATTGTAGCCTGTTGTTGGCATAGAAAAGTCTGCGAGCCATTGATTCCCCCCTGGGCCCTCTGGAACAGATGCAGAGCGGCAGTGAAAATTGAAACAGAAGTCTGCTACCTCTCATAATTCCATGACAGTGAAATGAAACACTATCTCAAGAAAGCAATCAGACTCTCAAATTACCTTTCTTGGGGGGCATTGTTTGCAGATCAGCAGAACTGTCCTCGCTCTGTCCCTTTATGTCATTGTATCTCTCTCTCTCTCTGCCTCTCAGACACTCTGTGTGCCGTAATGAGTGGCAGAGTGGCGATGTTGTGTTGATTTATTGCATGGTTGCCCAAATGGAACCTGGATGGAATGTGTCTGTCATTGGGGCGTCACTTATATAGAAACACCTGTGATGCCTAGGGACAACTAACTGCTCCATCAGGAATGGGTTCCCGCCTGAGCCATCAGTGCATCTTACACACGCGCACAACAACTCAAGAGTTTACACAGATCGAATGCACAAGCACCCAAAACAAAACGTGCACTCTGCATTGACAAAGCTGCAAAGTCATTCGCACAAATTTGCTTGCAATCAGATGTACATCCAGTATATCAGAAGTGTAGTGGTATGTATTATGCAGGTATATAATTTATGGCTTTAAAAGAGTACTCCACTGATTTAGCATTGCTCTCCTTCTGTATAACATTGTCAGACTAACAATGGACAATGGGGGAAAATGTATCTAAACTGATGCAGCAGAACCAGGGATATTGTCTTTTTTATCAGAAAAATTATTCTTCCTTGTCAAAACCTGGTGCCTCCATTGTCCACAGTGCATCTCAGGACATTTGGATGTGTTATGCTAATAGCAGTAAATGTAGCCTCAAGCCGCTAGCCTCAAGCAAAGATGAAGAGTGTGCTACAGTGGTCTGGTAATATCACTAATTTCTACACCCCCAGATTTTCAAACTCAGCCCCAACTAACGCTGACCCAAGTGACATCAACTGAGGCAATTAATCAGTTTAAAAGCTTCATACAACTTTTTTTCACATATGCAGTAGTACCCTTCCCAAAGACCTGTAAACAAACTTTGTCAAATCTGTGGTGTTCTCCTTTTAACTGTGCACCAGAGACTTTTGTTACATGACTTTAGTCTTTTAGGCAGTGACTCTTTCAGGCAATGGGTGCACCTCCCTGGGTGCAGAGAAGCACCGTCTTCTGGACAAACTCAAGGAACAAAAGTCCTTTCCATAACCTTCAAGTTTTGTGACGGGGGAATGAAACACCAGTACTGGTAGACAGCTAATATTATTATTAAATTTCATCAAAAAGAAAGCACTGTCTGACAATGATGACGCTAACGACAAGACACATGCTAACACAACTATCGACACACACTCACAAACACAGACACACACATAAACAGATTTCTTAAATCCATCACTGTGAATAAAGGTGCAAAATGAAGTGAAACTCCATCCCAACGACCAAATTCCCTGCTGTCTTCTCAAAGCAAAAATTTTGATGGACACTTTTATTTGGTGTGACACATACACTGTAAGTGTATATGCAACCGCAGTACTTGTAACTGTGGAAATGGTCCAGGAACAAAATATAGACAGATGTGTGGACATTGAGAAGGATGAATGGACATATGAGCAGATTAATTAACGGTGAAGAGATTAAGAAGTGTTCCCCCTTTTTGTTATTTCTCACCAAATTGCTCAGCTGGCTGAAGACAAGAGTGACATTTTAGTCAATGAAATCAAAACTAATTAAGAAAGTAACAATATACCATATAATATATTATAATATGATAGTATATGTTTGTCAAATATCAATGTTTGTCTTCCATTTGTCTTATATTAAACATACATATGTGAGTTAAAGCATGAGAAAATTTAAAAATCCTGAATAAAAACAATAAAAAAAAAAAAAGAAGACAAATTTCAAATGATTTAACATTAACCCAAAACCTCAGTAAAATATATATATCTCAATTTCCTTACATATTTGTAACAATTTAAACAGCAACTTATGGGCAATCCACAATAATAACAATCGGGGTGCTGCGTAAGTTGGCCAAATAAAGTCCCTCTCCTGGCCGCTTCTGAGATTTAAAAAAAATAAAAGCAGGAAAGCATTTTATGCTGGATCCCAGAAAATGTCTGTTCATGCATGTGAAGGGACATCATACTGTATAAGTATTTTTTATAAGAATTTCTATTCATTACATGGTATTTTTCACTATCCAACTCTTGTCAAATATACATTCATTAGAAGTCCTGGATTTAAGATCTATTTACTTTGAATCACATAGGACACTGTTGTAAAAATACGTGATTTTTGAGAGAAACTGAACTGAGATTTGAACAAATAAACGCTCGTAAAATGGCTAAGCTATGTCTCCCACTTTTGACTCCGTAACCTTAGCAACAACCACGGCAGACAGACAGGCAGGCAGAGAGACATACACGCAGAGAAAAAAAAGAGAGCACTGACCAGGAGAAAAAACATCAATTATTGTCTCGAGTTACCTGTCAAGTTTGCCTATGATCACGTTGTGATTAAACTAGTTGATGAATACTCTGACTTTTTTACTGCACTTATATTTATGCTCAAATTCATATTCCTTATAATCAGTTACCACTATCATCTTTGTATGTTTGCTGCCAGTTTATCAAAGGCAAGACACAAAGAAGTCAGAAATTTCCTGGTTACACAAATCAGACAGGTTAAGTATCAAAATCAAATTGGTTCCTAGTTCTAGTTTTGACTGACAAGTACAAAAAATATAGTTTTATTAGTTTGTTGTGTTAGATTAATACATGTGTGTAACAAAGTACAAAAAAGAGATCCAATTTTGGATTCCGTATTGGAATCCATAAAGAACGGATAATATGATTATATAATAAATACTGTTAAAACCATCCAGTTTAAGTTGAAGATGACCCTGAAAGTCACGTGCTTGCCCTGCTAGGTTGTCCTTGAGCAAGACACTGTATCCCTATCCACATCAAGAGCTGCTCTACAGCTGCTTCCCTTATGGAGATCAATAATGGATCACATGAATCATTAGTTCACACACAAGGGCAGAGATCACACAGTTCTTGTAATCTATATGCCTCTGAAACGCTGCGACTGTCCGTCCTCCAAGCATGGACATTTTTTTTAAATGGATATTTCTGGATACTGAACACCTCCACTGGAACATAAAGTATTGGGGTTAAGTGCCTTGCTGAAGGGCACCTGGACCATAGATGGTTGAGATAGGGGTGATTTCTACTCAGCAGCTTTTTTCCACTGATTTTTCCCAGCTACAACCCCCCTCACTGTGTCACTGACCATATTTTGCATTCCTTGTATTATAATTTTGGTGGCTACTGTGATAAATACAGGTCAAGGGCAGTATGTATTAGTGCCCGTATGAATGAAGCAGAGTGTGTTAAGCTTCCCCGGATAAATAAACAAAAAAAAAATGTAATTCATGTGCACCATAAGCACAAGACAAACTCCTTTTTTTCTTGCTTTTCCTCTGCAGACCAGTCCAGTACAGTTCTTAGCAGGATCGTTGGTGTGTAGCTGGTTTTGCTTGTGGTGTGGCACTTATCGCTGTTCGGGGCACAGACCCAGCTCACTGGCCATGACACCCAGGGTGTGATGAATCCTATCAGCCCTCGGCAGATCCTGTGGCCCCGCTACTTTCACCGCAACTGTTCTGTATAGTTGGGTTGTCATCCATGGGGTCAACAAAGCCCTCCCGAGTGGGTATTAGCTGTATAGCTAATCTTTACAGCAGAGTTTGATCGATAAGACCTTTTGTTTGCACAGGCAGTGTTTTTGAATAGTCCAATATGAAACATGCATGTTTGCGCTTTGGGAGTTGAAAGCTGGGTGAGTTGCTGGATTGAAAACTGCAGACACGCACTCAGTACAGGAAAGTATGACAAAGACAATCACCTCGGCCAAAATTGTTCCTTAGTCGTGATTGAAAGGGCTGGAAGTAATCAACCTGTGGAAAATTGTTCCTTTTTCTTCCATATCTCTCTACCTCTTCCTCTTGTCTGTCTCTCCAGATCCATCCACAGCTGTGCCCGGTGTGATTAATGGCAGCCATTCATTAGCTTGATCAACCACTTTAGCAGAGATTATTAATCAGATGCTTATTTAAATGTCACCACTGAGCAGCTGAGAGGAAATGAGGCCACTGGGAAATTGAGTTTTTGTGTGTGGGCTGCTTATGCAAGTGTGTCCTCTGCATGTTTGGTTCCTGGAGTATTGCCACACACTGATAATCATGAGCCTCATTCATATGCTGTTTTACATACATTAGGCTCAGCAGCTAATACTGAAGGGATGTGTAGAAATGGAGCCTAATGTTCAATTCCAAATGAGACATATTGTGTCTTATTAATAAAACATAGTGTTGTGCCGGTATTATGAGGAGCAATTCAATATTCCTGGGATTGTACAGTTACTAGAAATTTACAATCTCTTGACATTTTTGCAATGCTGTTTCATCTCTGTATGTGTGTGTGCCCATACTTTCTCAATAAAGGACATTTCCCACTACATAGCCAAAGTAATCAGGGCGTACTCATCATTTGTTTCAGAAATTTTTACTAGAACAAATTCCTAATGATTATTTTTGTGTCTGCCTGCCAAACACAATTACGATTGCCGCACTGCTGGCATTATAAACATGTTTTTGAAGCAATGTGATGAGCAAATTTGAGCTGGCATTTGCAAGCTGCTCGTGTTTGCTTCTGGGGCCATTTGCACATAACTTCTGTAATTCTGCCCTGTCTCTGAATCTCTCTGGTTTCACTAACAGTACTTTTATATATGGGTGTATACCTACTGCACATTGGTGTGAGTGTAGCATGATAACTGTTTTTTTATTTATGTTTTTGCTATCTCAATATGTGCAGTGCTGTGGGGCAACTTAAAGTCGGGCTTTAAAGTGAGCATTTTCAGTGTTGCAAAGGGTAAATACAGTAAGCCCCAGAAGATTACACACTTAGTCGAGCTTTATGAAGAGAGGAGAGGGTGTGGCCATGTGTGGATGTGCTCTGAATTCAGCTCACTCAGGAAAAGGCATTTACACAATGCAGTAGAGAAAAGAGAAGCTGCAGTGTGAATACAATAGCTGCACAGAACACACATATTCCAAATGTCCACATCTGTGCTCACTTTGATATGTTGGGTATTTATTATGGTACTAATGCAGTGTAGCAGCATACACTGAGTGCATTTACATGCACACTAGTATCCCGGTTTTGTATTTGGGATATGGCATTTACATGAAACATGGTCATTCATATCCCGATATCATAACTAATCTAATCTATCTAACTAATTCCATTCATAAACAATAACCTTTGGGGTTTAGTATCATGTAGACGATTAATGGACAACCCGCTCTACCTCCTGAGGCATAGCCGCCCTGAAGGTAGAATAAATCTATGTTTCTCAAAACCAGGATAAGACCTTATCCATGTTTCTTAGAGCTGGATATGACCTTTACATGCACAAAATGTAACCTCCAAAAACCTGATCATATCCAGGATACTAGAGCACATGTAAATGCATTCAGTGATGCTTTTGAAGTTTCCTGTAATCAAATATTACATATTGTGACTGAGCTGAGGCATCCAGTTTATAAATAACAAGGTTAAATCACACGCTGTGAAACGAGTACACGTGCTTTGTACAGTTCATCAATCATTTTATCAATCCGTGTAATTGATTGAATCGATTAATCAGGGAGGGCAGCGAAGGAGAGGAGGTGATTGATGGCAGCGAGGATGGATCCCACCTGATTGAAATTCAGTAGCCGGAGTCTAAAAAGGTCAAGGGTCACACTAGAAGCATTTATAGGGATAGCAGCCTCTTAGTGGGACATTTGATGCCATGTTATGAATAGCCTTTATCCAAAGTGTATGTTTGTGTGTGTGCGTGCCTGTGTACATCGGGCATCTATTCCTCTGAGGTTGCTTGGCCTTGTGATTGCGATGGGTTAAGTGATGCCGAAACCCAATAATAAATCTCTGGCATAACCTGCACAGATGACCTGAAGGTCACTGTTTCATTAACTGTCTTCCACTTTGATTTCCGCATCCCTTGTTCCTGTCTGCTCCCCTGCCTACCTGACTACCTGCTCCCTGCACACACCTACCACACACCACACACATCCTGTCGAAGACAACATCAATAGACATGGACAAACTGGAAGGAGGCTATATGGTTGACATAAACATTCTTTATGTGTGTGTGTATATATATATATATATACGTGTGTGTGTGTGTGTGTATGTGTGGAGAGAGAGAGAGAGAGAGAGAGAGAGAGAGAGAGAAAGAGAGGACAGATCAAGATAGACAGGAAAGGGGGAGAGAGAGGGGACGACACACAGCGAAGGGCCTGAACCCATGGCCGCTGCAGCAAGGGGCATCAGATCCATGAGGTGAGCTATATATAAAATAAAAATCCTTAAAGGAATAGTGTGACATTTTAGGAAGTGCTCTTATTCACCTTCTTGCTAAGAGTTAGATGAGAAGATTGATACCACTCTCTCATAGCTATATGTTAAATATGAAGCTAGAGCTGGATGAAGGTGAGCTTAGCTAAGCATAAAGACTGGAAACAGCTAGCCTGGCTCTACATGTCCAACGGTAAAAAAAAAGCCAGCAACTATAATGCTTTCAAAAAAACATGTTGTATGTTGTATCTTCTGTGTTTCATATGAGCAAAGCTCTTTCCTTTGTTTAGATCTTAATACTAAGCTAAGTTCACCATCTGCTAGCTCTGGCTTCATTTTGACCGTGCAGACATGAGAGTGATATCAATCTTCTCATTGAACAGCCGAAAGGAGAAAAAACAGATTTTTAAAATGTTTAAATTTTCTTTTAAAAGTTTTGCAGCTGAAATTATTGATTGATTAATTGAAGATTAATAAATGACTCAATTTGCAATTTGGTAATTGAGTAATTGACAGTTCCAGCTTCTCAAACGTGAATATTTACTAGTTTTCTTTGTATTTTATAGTAAATATAAAAATATGTAATATCTTTGGTTTTGGACTGCTAGTCAGACAAAACAAGCAAGCTGAATATGTCCACTTGGGCTTTGACTGTGATAGGCGTACCATCTATGACCAAAATATGAATTAATCTAAAAAATAATTAGCAGTGGCTTTTTTATGAAATAAGCTGGTTCTGCTTTGATTCACTTCTTTGTGAAATAAAAGAGAAAGAATTACAGTAGATGTCTGTGTTTTGCTCTTGAAAGAAAAAAAAAGCGCTTTCTGTGTTGAGACTTGCCACCACTCCAGATGGAGAGTGGCCATGTGGGTGGATTTGTTTGTACTATTCAAGCAAAGTTTTACTTTCCCCAAATGACAAAAAAGTTGCTCACTGCCACTTAGCTGTCCAAGGCCAAAGGAGCCTCTTGTAACTGCATGGTATTCCCCATTCAGCTTTTTATAGATCAGATCATTTGAGCCTTAGTTGAAAGCAGCAATTAATCAGGAGGGAATTGTTGTAAAAAGCCTCAGGAGTAGAATCTAAGCACCTCTCTTGACTGCTTTTGTGTTCAAATGAATGTTTTACCTTGTCCTGGTTGGTATTGAAAGCACCAAGGAGAGAGGGTCTTCTGCAGCCTTGCTAGATTTGCACACAGGTATTCAGCGGCCTCTTCTTCTTTTCACCATAAGGGGAGGTTCATCTCTTCTGAATCCCCACTACAACACAGCTGAAATCGGGCCAAGAATCTCTCTCCTTTGATTATAGGTTTTATGCAGTGAGTGTCATCATCAAACACACTGAATGCTCATCCTCACTCACCCACCATTTCATTCACTCTTTTTTTCATCTTGTGTTCTGTCACCAGACAGGCTGTGTTGCCAGGTATATGGAACCTGCTCCTTGGGTTCGGCGTACAAACACTGAAGCTCTGACTCATGTCTAGACAGAAAAATTAGGGCATACATACAGACAAAAAAACTGTGACATTTAGGCAAGGTGTTCACGCTGTGCAATCAGACCTCATTTTCCACACTGAGCTCAGTCAGTGGTAGCCATGTCTCGATTTGGCAAGGAACAATCAGATTTAATGTGAAGCCTTTTTTGTGATTCCTATTTCCGCAGGCTCTGTCCTCAAATGAATGCAGCCCAGAGCTCACAGCTAACGGCATATCTTTGAAAGCACAACTGCTCTGTCACTAGGCTGAACTAAAATGGAATCAGCAGGAATGCATTTAATACTGTGGAGTTCTTTTTTTTTTTTTCAGACACAGTGCTGTGTGTCATAGCATGGCGACAAGGTGACATGCCGTGCCATTACAGAGGAATTCTAGCTCCAAAATTAGTCTAAGAACAATGATCTTGTGATAACTTATATGGTTTTCATTTTTATTTCATTTCCTCCTATTTGGAATATGTTTTAACAATAAAAAAAACATTTATTTTGTCTTTTTAAATTTGAATCTGGATTTCAGTTCATCTTAATTTTGAAGCCATTTATGCTTTAGAAGCTGGTGTATGTCAAATTCTGCTAGAGTTTGGTGGGGAGAAACACGCAACGCCTCGCACAGCACACACAGAGAGAAATGATGACGTGAAAGAACAGTAGAGATTGTTCAAGAGTCAATTTTTGTCTTGTGTGAAGTCATCTGAGGGGTGATATTGAATCTTTGGGGATAAGAGACAAGACTGTGATGTTTCAGTAGCAAGACAAGGTAACACACCTCAGCGAGACTGCGCTTGTTGATGTAATTTATTGCAACATTAAAAAAACTGTTTAAAACATTTTCGCTTCAAGCTGACTTTCAAAACTTTACCAGACACTTCCCTTATCTTATTTAGCTGACAAAATGTATGGCCTGAGCTTGGCTTTGTTCAAGTTTTTATTCACAGTGTGTGAAAGTTTTGTTAAGGATTAGATTAACAGTCCCCAACGGTCTGCTAAAAAAAATCTCAAACCTTTCTTAAAGCTATTTCTAATGTTTTTGCTCCTCCATTTATCTCTGTTAAGCTTCAGTTCTGTTTTGTTCTGACACTGCAAAAGGGAACAAAGATAAGACTTAAACTTATTTGGTGAGCTCAGAGGAGTTTTTACTCATATTTAGTATGTCAGTCCAAAAACATATAATCCCAATTGTATTCTTGCTGTGACTTACAATGTAATTGGTCCTGTGAGTCAATAGTGACATGACAGTGACCTTATTGTCATACTCCTTTAATTGGACTGGCTGTTATTACCCCCAAAAACAGCAGCAGCCTTGGTTTCAAACCATATTAGTGGTTTCAACAGCTACTTTGTTTAAAAAAATATATTTAAATGCTTATTATATTAAACCTAATTAAATGAAATTACTGTCAAAGTTGGTGTAAAATACAGCTGCGTATTTTACTGATTAAAATGTTGAGTGAAACCCCAAGAGAACATCTACTGCACAAGAGTTTGACCTTGATCCTCCAAATTTGCTTGCAAGGCCTTAATTGCTTATAGCTCTAATGAGGGCATTTTACATAATTTTAGAAGAGTGGGAATACTGTGGTGGGCTCACTCCTTTCCATCGTTTGGCATAAGAGCAATTTAGAGTTCTAATTGTATGTTATTTGGTCAAAAATGACTTTTCCATTCAATGCTCTCTGTAGGCTACTTCAGACGTACATATGGTTGGAGTAGACTTTTGTACACAAATACTTACTGTAATGAAACTAAGACATTGAGCTTAATTACTCCATTAAAAGTCCAGTATGTAACATTTAGGAGGATCTGTTGGCAGAAATGGGAAATTATATGCATAATTATGTTTTCATTAGTGTATAATCACCTGCTGTTGGTCTTTGCTTATTTATTATTGTGTGGATATCCTAGTTTTTGGTTGTGGAGAGAAATCCGTTCAGGAGGTACTGTACAGAGAAGGGACCAGATTTTTATAAATTAATATGAATGATATACTGT
Organism: Dicentrarchus labrax; assembly: GCF_905237075.1. Taxonomy (NCBI): domain Eukaryota; kingdom Metazoa; phylum Chordata; class Actinopteri; family Moronidae; genus Dicentrarchus; species Dicentrarchus labrax. Next base: position 12,099,251 of record NW_026136709.1, on the reverse strand, counting down.
AGTAGGAAGTTCAATCAGCAGTTCTGCAGTTACTGTTTAAAAAAATATCTTCTTGGCTATGGTTTGTGAGATTAACAGGTTTTTTCTAGGATAGAGGATTTTTGTAAACGTGTAATGCAAAGATGTCAAACAGTGCAACAATCATGCATAAGTGGAAGTTCCAGAGAAAACTCTCACACTCAGGAGCTCATGACCTTTGACCACAACTTTTGGACTTTTGACAGAAGATGATATGGATGACGGCTAACATGCCAACGACTTTCCTTTAGACAACTGCAGAGAGTGGAGAAGCATTCAAGGATGCCAAAATCATTTAGGAGGGAGGGCTACAATTTGTTTTCTCTACAGGAAGTTCCTCAGTACATTGTTACACCTGGTTGTTTTTGCCTCTGTGAGGATCCTGATTTTGTAATCATTTATTAAAAATGAATGCCTCCACCCCTTCTGCTCTCTCCTCAGATCCGGACTTTGCAGACTTAGGAGTACCCCCACCTCTGCCCTGTAGGTATACTCCCTCACTCTCTTTCTGCCTCTGTTTCTTCCTTTTTATCTTTCTGTCACTTGTTTTCACATTAGCTCTCTCATTGCTCTTTTTGTCTCAATAAAACTATTTATACTATGATTCCTCCAGTTATATACGTACAATATTTGTGTTCTAGTTATCTAAATTATGTACGTATGTGTACTTGTGTGGTAATTGTGAGTCCATGTGTTTGCTTGAACAACATGTGTGTGTGTATATATATATATATGCATATATATATATGTGTTGTGTATATGCATGTGTTTGTGTGTGTTTATGCATATGTGTGTGTTTCAGCCTGTCAGTATGACATGGTTGGTCCAGAAGGTATCGTTGAGTCCCATCAGATCACGAGAGACGGGAAGGCTGGCGCCACAGAGGCCGTCGACTGTAAATGGTACATCCGTGCTCCGCCGCGCTCGAAGGTTAGTGACATAAGATACGCTCCCATCCAACTGTGAATTAGATTTACTGCCAAATTCTGAAATGTCACATAAAACACAATGGAAATGAAATTCTGTCCCCATCAGCTGAGCTGATGACAGCATAACGCAGTTATGTCAGACAACAAATCAACAAGAAAAAATAGATGCTACAAGACTTTGACAAATACTGCGTGTCTTCATTGATTCCAGCTTCAAGATCTATTGAATATTTTTCCTTATTAATTTGCTGTTTCCATTCAGCATTCTTTCACATGCAGTAAGATCAGGGGTTGCATCAGGAAGCTTTGATATTGCATGTGGGTTTGTCTGCAGCTGTCAGCAGTATCCCAATGTGAGTGTTCGTGGCTGCGGGGGGACTTGTTCCCCTGCTAGGGTCAGACAGATAGGCAGAAGGGTTTATTTGGGGTCAGGCCCATTTTTTTAATCAGCAAGCTGTTGCCAAGAGGAATAGAGGGATGGAAGGAGATAGAGAGAGAGAGAGAGAGAGAGAGAGAGAGAGAGAGAGAGAGAGAGAGAGAGAGAGAGGACCAGACAGACAGAGAGAGGGAAGGAGCGTTAGTGCTGATGAAATAGTGTTGCCATGCAGTTTGACCCTGAGGCCTGCTACAGCCTGCATTTGTTTTCTCTGCCAGTGTTCTCCACGCTGCCCTGCATACATATACAAATCCTGACATGCACACACACACACATACGCATGCACACCTTTGCTACATCCCCAAACACACGCTAGACATGGTTCCTTATCTACCAGGGGTACCCGTGCTGCATTAATGCTAAAGGATTAAACGTTTCCTGAGGGTAGAGCAGCAGTGCAGGAAAAGGCCACATTTTACAAATGCTATAACTTCTCCTATGAGTCCATAAGGCTTGATCATATACGCATACACAGTCCAGTCCATGACTGCAGTAAATCTGCTGCTGAAATAGTGTTGGCCCTCTTCTGGGTGCATTTGCAAGATGTTAGACATTTTTACTTTGACTTTTATGGTTAGAACAATTCACTCAAGGACAGAAAGTATTATAAGGTCTACTTTTTTAGGATTTAAAGGGTTTGGTCACATTTACAATATTGTATTTGTAAAGTGTGAGGTAAAATAGACCTGCAATTTATGTTGTAATGGCTTCAGGGATGTTCAAAAAGCTAGTTCGACATTTTTAGCGGAATGTAAGAGACAATGAAAATAGACATGAAATGTATATAAGAAAAGCCTCCTTTAACCTTAACACTTATAGGTTACTGGGAAAATCTGAAGTCAATACATATAAAATGGTGTACCTTATAGGTTTTTATTCAGTTTGCAGAGTATGTGCATTTTCCCGTTGTTCCCAGGAGTGAGATAAGGCAGCAGCAATGTCAGCTTAACCGTGTCACTATTTGTTTCACTAATTCAGCGCCTGTTAATGTTACAAGATGTTATCCTTTCCTTTTTGAGGCCACCACAGAGATCTTTTTAAAGTGATACACTCCACATTAGGGAAGCTATTAAGCTTTGTTCCATCCCTGATAAAAAAAACTGTGATTTGCTTCATAGTAGTTTTTCATGCAAGTTTTTCATGCTGCAGGCTCTTGAACTGTACACACACACTGGCTTATGATATGAATGGCTGATAATGTTGGCGTGACTGTGATTCATGGCCGCAGCACTTGCTTGGCTCTTATCTGACATATTCTTCGGGTCGCATATTTCTCGCTTATGCCTTTAGTTTCCCTTCAGAAATGTCCTTCAGATTCAGCTACTTTTAAGCCCCAAGGCCGCAGGAACTATAATACGTCATCCGCCTCTCTTCTTCTCTTCACCATCAGCACTCAGGTGGAGCCATACAATAAGTAACACTGGAACAGGTATTAGGTGGAGCCCCTGTCTGTAACGGTCGATTCTAAAAAGAAGCATTGATTCCTCAGTCCCTCTAAGTGGAGTGTGTAAGTCAGCCAGTATGTTGTGGCTATGGCACCAAAGAGGACCATAAGTCAGTTTTGTGTGCGTCCCATGCATGACTCTGTGTATGTGTATGTGCAAGGCTGTATATGTGCATGAAAAAGCGACAGAGTGAGCAAGCCTGGCAGTATGATATATTTCATTTGGTCTGAATCAGTGTCATATTTCGCCCTGCAGGAGTGTCTCACTAGGCAAGTCATGGGCCAAAGGCTGACAGTCATTGGCGGTGATGGACAAGCCGGCAAATAAAATTTTTAGCACAGATCTATCTTCAGTCATACAGTCCTGGAGCTCTTACCTCTATCGGCACTGCTCACACTCAGTTAAACATTAAATATCTAAAACTTACTGTATCTCTCTGTTTCTCACTTCCTCTCTCTTTCTGAAGCTCACACATGCATGCTCACATGTTACTGCAGTGAAACCTCAGCCCATCAATGTGTATGTGCATGCGTTGGGTTGTGCTGCGTGCAGGGCAGGGTTTTCATTTCCCTATGCTGATACAGTACTGCACTGTACCCAGTGTGCCAGAAACAGCAGAGAGATAATGACATCCTATACCGGAGGCTCTAATTAGACTGCACCGGAGCACTCCAGAGAGAAGGGAGAAGAGGGGGACAGAGGAGGAGAAAAGGGGATAAGGGAAAGATATACTTAATAATGCATTTTGTCGGAGATCTAAATGTATAGGGATGAAGTTTAGGGGTGAGATGGCAGATGGCGGAGAGAGGGATGGTGTGAAAGGTAAGGGAAAGGGGAGACTGACTGAAAGATATACCTGCAAGTAAGCAATAATGACCATGTGTTGTTGCCAGAAGTGACAGCACTGCACCAATTTTAATGCCATAATGTGATTGCTTTACGCCACCATGTGTCATTTTAATTTCAGCTTCTCCTATAAATAGATTTCTCAGAAATTACCGCCCCCCCCTAAAAAAACAAAAAACAAATTAGCTATAGCTGGTATCCAAAGTAATGTAAAAAACCAACATGCAGTTAGCAGTAGAGCCTGTGCAGCACAATATCGCCTTTTACAATAAAGAGATAATCGATGTTTCAATGAAAAGAGTTTTACAAAATAACGACTCTCTTCAACTGCAGTCTGCGTTTTTCTAGTAACATTTCTTCTTGGTTTTTTTTCCGTTTGGAAAGCTGTCTTAATTCAGCTGACAGCTGTTAGTTGTGGAGGAATATTTTTTAGTTGCCTCATGTTGACTCATAACAGTTCCTGCATTTTCCTCAGACATCATTTGTGTCCTGTCTGTTTCCCACCACACCTGCCTGCACTGTCTGACACCTTCTGTATCTTTTCATGAAGATAATGGCCAAAATATGGACATTCATTCTGACTGTAATGAACACCGCGAACAGAGTGAGAACATATTCTTCCCCAGTCAGTGATGGATTCTGCGTCATTATTGGGTGCTGCAGAATCAATGAAGAGGCAGCCTATTTTCCTGCTGGAGCCAATCTTTCGTCCTACAAATTGGTGATTGTATCTATCTGATCCATTGCCGTCATTTGGCTTTGTGATGCCATTTTTACTCTGATTTTTCTTCATCATTCTCCAGTTAGATCAGCTCAGCAACAAGAGCTGTAGAAAAACCAACACAAAAAGCTTTTATTTATGTATCTGTTGAGTTGCACCATGTCTCCTTCCAATAATGAGGCCTTCTTGATTGCCTTTCTGGTCAAATCTAGTAACTGGCATCTATCAGACATCGCTGTAGTGACGGCAAAGGTTGAGCAGAGATATGACAGGCCCGAGGAAGTGCAGTTATTATTTTTCCATGCTAAACTCAGCAGGATGCACAGCAGATATATTGCAAACAATAGCAGTCTGTGTTACCATTTACACCATTTCATGTAGTAAAAATGATACATTTTTGATTCGAGGCAGTCATCTTTTACAGCATAAAAGGGTGTATGTGGCAACAAGGTGTAAGGACTTTTTCTTTTATCACTGTGTGTTGCCCCCCCCCCCCAGCACATTTAGATACAATAGTAGGCTACATATGTGTACATACAGTACGTGGTGGCTGAAACATGGGGGACACAGCAAGGATATTAGTTAAGCCCAGTTCAGACCAAATAATTTGCGATGAGTCGGTTTACAGCACTGTGATGACACGAAATTGTGTATCCTCTCCATAGCAACAACACTCTGTACTTCCATTCTAACTTCTGGCTTTTCAGGTTTTTTTTCGTTCCTGGATAATTTGTGCCTCCTTAAAATATGATGAGTTGGTGAGCGTACCTGCTACAGTTACATTTCTAGTATTGATGAAATGCCAAAAATGGGCAACAAAATACCCGGGGGAAGTCTTTATTTGAGCTTGCTAACATTTGCTTAACACGAAGTACAACTGAGGCTGATGGGAATTACATTTGTTTTTTTATTATTTAGTCATAAGCCAAAGATTAGGACAAATGAAAATTCTGACCAAATGATGGCGCTAGATGAGAAGTCAGAGGAAGTGAGTAAATTTCAGCCTGAGGGGGACATGAACGACTGTACAAAACTTCAAGTCTGTGTTTTTTTTAAGCAGTTTTTTGTGTGTAGTAATAAATAAAAATGATACTAACATAAACAGTACACAGAAAAGATATTTCCACAAAATGGCTACAGTATACATGGCCTGTTATTAAAGTGTGGAAATCTGCATGGCGCTGATGTTAGATTGCTGGCCTGAATTATTATCCCAATCAGCCAAAGTCAATAGGATATAAAAATCTTGCATCGAGCAGATGTTGAATGCAAGGCAATCCAGCTACCAACTTCTCCAACACCACCAGCAGCCTCATGATTCCATCCAGAACCAGTTATCATGGTCAAGCCGGGGGATTATGCTCTTTAGTGATTGGTGGTTCATCGCTTTAATCAGCTATTACCACCAAATTAAGTCTATTCAAAAAGTTGAATGTACACTTCATCAACAATGTTTTGTATTTGTAATTAGTCCCCCCTAATTGAATGAACTTTTATTGGTTACAGACTGCTGCATTAACTGCATTCTTTGTGCTGTGGGTGGGAAACTTCATGTCTAATTTGCCGTCACTTTGACTGGGCCAAGTGACCTAATTAAAATGCTTATAGGTACTTTTGCCCATTATTGGCCCCTTGAACTATTAAACAAATGGAGACAAAGTTGGCTGAGAGCACCTACCCATAACCTTAACCTTGACTGTAACCTTAACAATAACACATTAAAGCAGACTTCTTTGGCCCCATGCCGCATGGAATGGAGCCATTTTTAAATATCATCCATGAATAACAACTGCTTTGTACTTAACTTGTTTTTGTGACCGTTTTCTTTAAATTTCCTTATATTTCTGAAATCTTTTGCAGCATTTTTTTATGTAAGTTCCTACAGTGTCACATGACGTTCCTCTCAGATCACTGACCTAATCACTGTGTCATCCACCCTATTGAGAAACCAAGTTTAACATCCACTATCTCAATCTTTTAATCACGTTAAAAGGAAATGGAAATCCATGCAATAATGAAGAGACCACAACAGCACTCCTCAGTGACGTATGCTAAGAAATTGTCTTCCAGCCCTCCCTGCAGGGATTAAGACATTTTAATATCAATACAAGTCTATACAGTCTCTGCGACAAATTAAATTTAGGTGAGGCACATACTGCCCCCGCACAGTACTGTATATATGTACATTCATCTTTGCAACTTTGCTCTGACATTGAGCAATATTTTATTCCAGTATCACAGCATAGAAGAGAAAAAATGCCCTGATTCTTGTGACAAAGCCAATATAGCCCAAACACTGGCTGAATATGCCAAATCTTTATTAGAAGGAAGATTATTGACACCAATATGAGAACTCTAGGGGAATTGGCTAGCTTGTTTTCCCCCTCCGATCCATTTCACATGTCAAGTTGTTGAAGCCGAGCTGACATTGCAGGGTCTATTATCCTGCTCCATCTGCAGCTTCCGTCTTTGGGCATTTAAAGCGTCACATTTCCCTGTCACAGTTCGGGAGCGGTCCACTCATTAACCGTAATGATGGCGAGTGCTGTGCGCAGCCGACCAGAACCATAAGCTGTGATTGGGCGATCTCAGCCTGATAAATGAGTGATAGACACTGATGTGCAGGCAATCAGGAAGTGTTAGTTTCACCTAGTATGGCTGTTGTGAAGAGTCAAGGTGGATAGCAAGGTGGATATTTCATTAAACAAGGTATTGCTACTGTGGGTTAATAAAATAGTCCATATACTGTATATATTGCTCATGAATGACTTTGTTATATGCTGTATATGTTTTGAAAGTTTAGACTGAATTTCAAAGGAAGGGTCTCTAAGTGGATGACATTTTCTCTCTTGAACATCCAAATCTTGTGGCAAAATGTCCAAGGTCTCTTTAAAGTTTAACAAGGTTGTAGGTTTAGTGTAATGCTTTATCTCAACAGATATGGATAATGAGTCTAAAGCTAATAGACTCTGTCTGCCTCTGAGTCCTCGTTTGATATGCGTATGTAATGACTTTGTACAAGCTGCAGTCTGTCAGTCTTATTTCATTACAGAGCTGCTATATCAGGCACTGGGATAATGAGTAAGATGCACAGGCCATAATAGGACGGAGCTGAAATCTTTCCTGTCAACCCTCTCTGTTCTGTTTTGTTCACCTTTTTCCTGTCATCTTAAATTTCCTCATTTGATCTCTGCTTTTTCTCTTTGTATTTTCCCTCCTCTCTGCCTCCTCGCATTGGACAGATCTACCTACGTTTTCTCGACTATGAGATGGCCAATTCCAATGAATGCAAGCGCAATTTTGTGGCAGTGTATGATGGTGGCAGGTGGGACTTTCTCTTTCATTTTGATAAATCATGCAGAGGCTCAAAGTGGGCTCAGTTGCTCCTTAATTTTAGGCCCTTTATCTTGTGATCACAATGTTTTTTTCTGGTGAAGTCTTAAATATTTAATTATGAAAGGACAAGAAATTCATGGTTTTGTCAAGATATAGTTACTTTGTCCTAGTGAGTCCATGTCAGGTTGGCCTCTCTAACCGACTGGGTAACAGAACAAAAACAAAGATTGATGAACAGATCAAATTTTTACATTACAGAAATTTCAGTGTTTCTCAGTTACAATTAAGAGAATAGTCTAAAACATTTATCAGAAATGTGTTCACTTCCAAAGAGTTAAATGACACCACTCTCATGTCTGTATAGTAAATATTCAGCCACACCCAGCAAGTACTCGACTGAAACGAGTATCCGGTACAGATTATGTACTTTTTAAAAGGTGTCAGTAGTCGTACTCATAAATATAATATTCTGAGAGTGTTCTTTAAAAAGTAAAAAATACAGCAACTTCCGATCAACCCAAGTAGGAACCTATCATGACGTCACCCATTGTTTTATGGAGTTTTGAAGCCTCGACGTACTGCGAGTTGGGCTGCACTTGGTTTCAACTCGTCTGTAGCAGGAAAAACAGCTGCTTGCCTGGTCACACAGTTTCTCGTATGAGAGATATATTATATACAGAAATATAATCAGACGTCAATTTTATAGGCAACTTCACAAAAACCTAACTTCTTCTTATCTCAAGTTAACAGGATATTAGGATCATGGTCAAAGAAAACAATATTTGATATTTTGAGATTAGAATATAACGGTATAATTAACTGTAATGTGCTTAAAACCAAATATGAGTTCCCAAACCATCTAATTTGTTATATTGAGATTATAAAGTTGTGATCACAATAAAATAATATGAGCAACCATGGCTGCTCTGGGCCTGTGTTTAATATTGTGGATTATTGAAATGCACAGCCAATAACCATAATACCTGATAATAAACCATGAATTCTTATCTCATCCTGTCTCATCTCAGTTCGGTGGAAGACCTGAAGAGCAAGTTCTGCTCCACGGTGGCCAACGACATCATGCTGGTCTCCACGCTGGGTGTCATCCGCATGTGGGCGGATGAGGCGAGCCGCAAAAGCCGCTTCCGCATCCTTTTCACTACCTACCAAGAACGTAAGATACAACAAATATCTACACCCACACATGTGTTGTTAACCATAAAAAAGCTATTTACTGCAAAATGGCCCACCTACTGAGGGAAACTAATTAGCTTTATTAATCAGACCACCACTCAGGGTCAGCGACATTGACGGCTAAATAAAACAGGTCTGGTCTTCAGTGGTAGCCATTAAAAGAAGATGGAAGCACATTGACCATGTTTATGGCAAGTTATATTGTATGCCATTCATAGGAAAGGTGCTGTCAGAGGTTTCCATTTAGTTTTATGACCATTTAAACAGCAGCAAGCTGGAAACCAAGGAATATAATTTCCATTATAGGGAATATTGCCTGTGGGTGAAGGTGAATTCATTATTGGTGGACTTTTGCTCAGCACTGCAGCACTACCAGCTGCATCTTAATAAATAGACAAAGGAATATCAGGATGAGCTACAGTATGTTCACATCTACCCGTTTTCTTTGAGCCAAACACCTGGGAGAGAATTAAATTCTCACACACACACACACACACACACACACACACACACACACACACACACACACACACACACACACACACACACACACACACACACACACACACACACACACAGTCTTCCTCTTTCTCATTCACTGGCTTCTCATTGATGGTGCTTGTAGTTTGACAGGGGTTGCAGAGGGCATTCTTTGTACTAGTGGGGTGAATGAAGAGGGTCTGAGGCTTGTGAGTATGCAGTATGTCAATGTCAATGGCACACAGTTGCACAAACAGAAACACACACTGCACTACTGAACGTTGCATCTGCATTTTTGTACTCAAAAAGGAATCTCTCAAAGGGTCAGAAATGAAAACAATAAAGGGCTGTCCAAAAAAGGTATTATAATGGGATTCAAATAAAATAATTATGCAAAATGTATTCACTGAATATATAAAATAATAATTTACAGTTCCACTGAAATTTCAAAAAGATGCATTTTTCTTTCCTTTATTTTTATTTTTTTGTCAATGCCATGCAAGATGCTTCCTTACAGAATACTCTGTAAAGGTCACATTAGTGTTATGGCTATTGAGAAGAAGAAATAATTCACTTTTCCTTCATGCTGCATGGTTGATTGATTGAATAACACAAACTATACCCACACATGTAAGGATTCATCAGACCCTGAAGAGCAATCAGCCTTTTACAACACGTCTATACTAGTTTGTACGTCTATATTGTAGTGATAAGAGCAGATAAGTGGCTAGCTTCTACAGAATCTGCGACAGCAGTGGCAGCGGAGTTGTTTGTGTTGTGAAGTCAGTGTCCCTTTTGTAAGGCCTTTTCACGAAGTGGAGCCAGGATGTGCTGTTGCCGGGGCAACGCTTCTGCCTAAGTCACTCAGGCGATCCCCAGCCAGACCTCAGCCTTTAGAGCAGCATCCACCACAGCTCAGCAGCACTGCAGCAACACTGTCAACAGTGAATGTATACAGGTGCACCAGAGAACTGGGAAACACAAGCAGTGGAAGAAACTCAGTCTAGTGTGCTGTCTAAACCTGCTTTCAGTGCAGATCAACTTGTTTTACAAACTTCCAGTGAAGTAAGTAAAACACACTGTGGTACATTGGCAGTAGTGGAGTATGGCAGCTTATTTCAATATGCATCATCATTTGTTTAAAGAAACTGCAGTGTATATACTGTAGTAAGTATAACGACGTTTCCTCCCTTTTTAAAATATTTTAAGAGACAAAACTATATTAAATGACTTGTGTACAATATGTAATGACATGTAAATCATCAAATGTATTTTTATTGTTGATTTCATAATGTAAAACAAGTGTATGTTTAATTAGGCTATATTTAACAACGTTCAAGATTACTACTCCCTGAAAAACAGACATGTGAGTAAAGCATTTTAATGACTCTGTGTTTATATGATTAAGCTTTTAAAGGAAAATTCTTCCTCAAACAACCCTGTGCTACCCTACAACTAGCAATATCTGTTAAGTTTTTCAGTTTTAAGCATCTTTAGTGAGTAGTACACAGGTTTTTGCTGCATTTAAGACATTAAATATCATCAAAGTTTATCTTCTATGTGTTTTAATAGTAAATAATATTCCAGTGAGAAGAATAGGCTTACTTGCAACAGCAAGCACTGTACTTTGTCAGTGGGCATTTACTCTTTCTCTTAGTAGAGATACCTTCTATTCACTTGTACCAGAATACATTAGGGAAACTTAAAAAAAACACCATATTATGATGATCCAAAGAGCGTGTATGCAGACATGGCCTTTATAACCTGCTGTAGTGACCAGTACAGCTACACAGTGATGTGTCCATAAGCTGAACAGAAAACTGGTCCAGTTAATAAGTTCACACTTTTATCAATATGTGAATTACAAGAGTAGGTAAATACATTTTAAAATTCACTGCTAAGATAGAGAGCAGGCAAGTACAGTCGATGGAAGGTAAAGTACTATGTGCACTGTGTACTACAGAAGTATAGTAAGAAGTTATGTAATTCTCCTCAGGTAAAAGGAAGGCATTGTGCAACTACTACAAATGAGTGTGTGTACTCTTTTACAGGTGCACTAGCTGGATTTGCAGCTTATAGGGCAGTTTTTACAATAAGAGTTCCCTTGCTACAGTAGTTCCTAAGCCTTTATATATTTGTTCCCAGTGGGACCAGCAGCTTTTAGAGAACCATTCACAGCTGCTGACTCCCAGCGAGGTGCTCCAATAGGGAGAGCAATGTTCCCAAACGCAAACATCCACCTTTATCATCTTTTTGTGTTCACACCTGCTGATACTACTGATCTTGCTCTGTTTCAAGACTCTCTCTCTCTCACACACACACACACACACACACACACACACACACACACACACACACACACACACACACACACACACACACACACACACACACACACACACACACACACACACACACACACACTTCTACTATTCAGAACTACAGTGTAAGATTACCAATTTGAAGTATAAGAAAGTGAAGCGTATCTTTACCCAAGAAGCAATTATGTCTTAGGTGATAAATGTGCGTGTGTGACATCTCAGCTGTCAGCACTGTTACGCCTCATCAACAGATACCCGTCTCTGGGGTTGCAGATGGAAATTTGCTCTGGCTTCACTACACACATCACTTCTAGTTTCTTGCAAAGCTTCTTTACTGTATGCATGAGAGTAAGTGAGAACAACAAGAGTATGCTAATGTCTGTTAACATATGGATCTTTGCTAGGTCTTAGATCAGATAATATGGCCTCTGCGTACTTGCTATGTGGGTTTCTTTGGGATTAAATACTGTGGGGATATTAGATGCAGCATTGTACAGCAACACACAGTAAGATGAGAAGTAGCACTAGATGGATGGATGGATGGATGGATGGTTGGCTCGTCCATGGTTCCAAAACCCATTGACTGGGACTTAGCTACATGATGATAAAATAAAGTAAATTAATAGGTAAATGACAGTTATAGACAAAATTAAAGCAATTATTCTTGTTACATTAATAATTAAGGATCTATTAAGGGGCAATTATAAAAAGGTGGTTCTTAAGCTAGGATTTAAAAGTAGTCGTAGTAGGAAATCTGAAGAGGATCTTTTTAACTAGCTGCAGGCAAGATGGATATATATGACTGACTGACTCCCACATAGAGAGAGTTATAGTATTTATTATCTGCTATATTAATTGTTAATTAATTGAGACAATGATTGCAGGAAAATAAAAGTGTACATAGTGTCAAAAAGTAACATTATGGATTGAAAATAAAAATCGGTATCCAGAAATGTAACCAGTTACTGACAGTAATATTCCAAATTAGAGAGAGATTATATAACTTCTCATCAAAGATCATTATTGTTATTATCATCCTCATCTCCTAGCAATAGAACTCTGCTCCTCTAGAACAAAAACACTCAAAACACAAATCAATAATGCTTATTTGATTTAAAAAATTCAATTCAAACCATGTGTTGCTTCTAGCGCTTCACTGCAGAAGCCTTTTTGCTCTTGGAGCTCCCATTCTGCAGAGACACCCAGACTATTTTCATCAGCCACTCATTTAGGAGTTAATTTATGCTTCCAGCAGTGCCTGGGAACGTTTCTGTGTGGGCAAAAGGGCACTTTTATTACAAAATGTCTTGAAATTAATTTTGCAGGAGATTAGTGTGGATCTCACTCTTTATAATGTCTGGTCTCACCCTGTGCTGTGTGGAGGAGACAGGAGGACTCAGTAGCAGCAAGGAGAAGGAGTGGGCTCCCTCTGCTGGTTGTTAAAATAAAAAAAAAGGTTACAGCTTTTGGCATGTACTGTACGAAAGAAAAAAGATGAGAAACAGAGGTAGGGGGAGAAAATGAGAAGAACACACACAGAGAGCCAATATGACTCAGGAAATGCTGGCCAAGGCCCAGACAGGATGGGATACAGAGACAGATAGAGATAAGTCACTCTAATTTGGTGTGTTATTATTCACTTGGGATGAGTGCTGGGATGAAAACAGCCATACATCACTGTGGTAACACTGTCAAATAGTCCCCAGCTCTGCTATACCACTGGCAAGCTGCTTTAGTACCCAGTGCCAGTGTTGTGTGTGAGAAGGGAGAGAATGAAAGACATACAGAGAGAGAGAGAGACAGCCCCTAAATAGAGCTATCCATTATATTCACATGTCAGTGGCAAACAACTTTTTGGATATTCAGCAACTAAAACTGGTCTCAGAATACTTGTGCATAACGGATAGTATATATAATAATAGTTAGTACTTCTGAAGTACTATTCTACAATATAATTCTACTTGAGTATTTCTTTTTATATATATATGGGGGGGATGACACGCAGCAAAGGGCCACAGGTTGGATTTGAACCCTGGTCTGCTGCAGCAAGGACTCAGCCTTGGTACATGGGGCGCCGGTTCTACCAGGTGAGCTATCTGGGCACCCCTACTGGAGTATTTCTATTGTATGCTACTTTTTAGTTCTTTATCATAAATATTGTAACTTTTACTCCACTATATCGGACAATATGGTTAAAATTGTCTCAGAGTGTATTATATTATATATTATATTGACATATATCTTGATACAGTAGATGTTCTGGAAATTAAGTTAAGAAACTCCCTAGATAAATATAACCAGATGGGAAAATTTGTTTTTGGTTAATGAAATACATCAAGTCACATTTATGTGAAAATCCTCTAAATCCAATATTGCCATATGTTACCATTGTCTCCAATGACCTACTGTAATACAGTTAGGGGTAATAAAGACATAACTACTATAACTATAAATCCTATAATAAAGTCCCTACCAGGTGGCAGTGACACTAACACAGCAGATTAAATAGGACAAACTATTTAGCCTGTGGTTAGCTTGTCATGGCACTGTGATTGACAGTAGGAAGCAATGAATTGGCCAATCAGCTGGCGTATGCATTAGTATGATTGGTTGTTGAGAGCAAGGGCACCTTGGCTTTAAATTACACAGCTCCATCGTCATATATATATATATATATATATATATATATATATTGAAGGAGCCTGTAACATTATCACATTGGTTTTACGACCCTGTCTTGCTGATGGGTGGCTCTACCTCTCCCTGAAAGAAAGGTGAAGACATGTCTCAAACAGGGCACACTGGGAGGGCAGGTGTCATGATGATGATTATGTGTTTCAGGACATGCTCTTATTTATGGTCTGGTTCAGATTTGTGTTGACAAGGGCTGTGCACCCAGTACAAATAAACAACATCTTGCATAAATTGGAAGTATGTGTTTGTGATTGTGAAATGTCATGGCTGTCTTTCCAGACACTGCACACATGCAGCACACACACACATTGCGAGAAATTCATTTATATCCACAAGTCGTCTCTGCAAATGTTTGAAGAAGAGGATGAGGATGAAAATTCATGAAGAACAGATGGGTTTGTGGGGTGGGGGGTGGAGGGGGAGAGAGACAGGTCTAAATTTGAGTAATGCCCGTCCAAATTTATTTCCTCAAAACCTGGCACACTGGAACTTCTCTTCCGCTGTACTTCAAATACTGATTTGTGCCTACACATTTGCTGCTGTTAATGACGGGAAATTCACTAAAAAGTAGTTTAACTCTTTCTAAACGGCTTCTGATTAGATTGCAACTGGATAATGTTTAAGTTCAGTAAAAAAAACACTACTACACTAGATTTTGGTAATCTCTTTACTTTTAATATAAAAGCTCTCAATGTGATAACTATTGTGTTCATTTTCTCTAATCCCTTTCCAGCTCCATGTGATGCAGATGCCTTCTTCTGTCACAGTAACATGTGCATAAACAACACGCTGGTGTGCAACGGCATGCAGAACTGTGTCTACCCCTGGGATGAGAACCAATGCAAAGGTGAGATGTTACATTTCAGCTCAGTCATTTGAGCTCCATGAAGAGAGACCTTAGAGAGACTACGTTTGAATGTTTTAGCACCATGGAGAGCAGCAGAGAGACACAGTAGGTTTGAACTGGATGGCTGCAGTATTTGTCACTTCTGCTACTGTTAATAATAAGAAAATAAATCTTAATTGGTTTTATTGTTAATCCTTTTTTGAACCATTTTTATCAATATTACAATTAAGAATAGACACTTAAAATACATTTTTTCCGCTCTTTAATGCGAGTGATGGGACCCTACACACACTATTTAGTCATTTGTATCAGAATCTAAAGACAGTTCTGTCACTGTGAGTTGATTTTTGAGTGTTAAAATTTAAACTACTACTAGTACTTCTTTGAATGTTGATGATTCAGTCACATCATGTTAGAGAGAAATACTTAAAGGACAAGTGTGCAGGATCTAGCAGTGTAGTAGCTAATTACAATGCCTTCGCCTCACCCTCCTGTTCCGAGTCCATTGGAGAAACTACAGTGGCAGCGAAACTTGCAAAAAACACAAAAGACCCTATCTAGAGCCAGTGTTAGGTTGGTCCATTCTGGACAATATGTCTTGCTCCACTGTCTTTGTTTTCATTGTGAGGTCCTGTGTATCCCCTGACTTTGTGATACTGTCAATTTCTTCATTTCCTCTGTAGCCTGATCCCTCACTCCAGTCAGACTTTTAAAGCCACTGGGTCTATACATTGATCCCCAGTGTCTTGCTCCTGGCAGCTCTGTACTTTATCTACACGTCTAACTGACATTCCCTTATTGCAGCATCTTCTTATATGATGCCATCCCATAAATTAGCTGAGATGAGTGAAGACTCTGGGGAAAAGCAACATTTTCTCTGCATTATATTGCCAATTAAATACCCTTCTGTTCCTTAACCTTTCATGACCCATCGCTGTTTTCCAAATACAAAAATGAGATTTATACTGTAGCTCCCCTGAGCCCCCGAGCATTATAACTCCAACGTCAATAAATACCATGTGTTTTTGATGATCATTAAGCTGTTGTGCTTGGCTTGCAGTTATGATGTAGACTTCCAGCCACACATTGACCCTCTCTTCCTTTACGTTCGATCCACACAGAGATGTCTGTATTCTGTATGTACAGAACTGTAACTCTCTAAAGCTCTGAAGCCAATGACAAATGGAATCAATTAAGTAAATCCTGCATGGCCTATTCCTCACTCAGACTAAGATACCTTTCCACCCTACAGTCTGAAACTGTGCAAGAAGAGGCCATGTTTCTCAGCCTGTTACTCCATCTTCCGCCTTCTCTCCGCTCTAGTAATGCATAGGGCCACGGCAGAGTCCACATTTGTCCTCATTAGTGATAAAATGTCAGGTTTTATTCCCTTCTCCTTTACACTTCTGAATGTAACCATTTACTGTCATTGAAGCTCAACGTGCTACATGT
This sequence comes from Dicentrarchus labrax, assembly GCF_905237075.1. Taxonomy (NCBI): domain Eukaryota; kingdom Metazoa; phylum Chordata; class Actinopteri; family Moronidae; genus Dicentrarchus; species Dicentrarchus labrax. The sequence goes on along the minus strand of NW_026136709.1, from coordinate 12,082,532 downwards.
TCATCCAGCATTTAAAAGTCACATATATCCCCACAGATTGCCCTTCTACAAACATGGTTAGTCTGTGCCACTCTTTATGGTTTCCCTGGTGACCCAATATGACCTTCTTGGTCTTGGACCATCTTTTTGATAGCTAATCAAAGTCATGGCTTAATCGTGAGGTCCATTTGTTAGAAGATTTCTTTACATGTGAGCTACTGTATATCCTTCTTTCAGCCGTTGCTAAGGAAATTGTTTTGATCATTAGCTAACCCCACTCCCTTTAGTTACTGTTGCTATGCCATTATGCACATGTGCAGTTTACAATGAAAGCAGTGGCAGATTATGTCTTGAAACTTGAAGTAATATTTGAAATAAGGGATCCTTGAATTCAAACAGAGTTTAATTTCTGTTCAGTGACAGTTGATTGTTTTATAATTTGGTTAAAAATGTAGTCTCCAGCTTATTTTTTTAATGTTTCAAACCGGCTCATCTTAAAACAAGAACCCTGAAAAGAGAAAACTTGATCACTACATACAAAATATTGTGCTAAAATACTGAGGCTAAAGCCCTGCAAAAAGTCAGCATCCTCACCACTTGAGTTGACCATATTTTCCTCCAAACCGGGGCCCTTAAAAGGGTATTGCAGGTTCATGCACACACATGTTAGTGCTTACGCACACACCATAGGGGTTTTCATTAGGAATATTTCAGCACATAACACCTTTCAACACCATGGACCCCATGAACACAGCAGTTTTGTTGCCGGGTACTTTACGAAGGAGTAGCCTCCTGGATTTCTTTAGAAAAGACAGATGTTCTCTTCGGCATGACACTTAATCGTTACCATTCTGACAGTTTCTGTCAGAAAGAAAGCTTCATAGTCTATGATGGCTGCCTGTGACTCATGAGTTAACTAACACACTGCGTAGTCCAAATCTTAAACTTTTGCTGTTGTATTGTGGAAAGGCTAAAAAAAGAAACCACCATCCAAACTCTTACAGAGTATCTCTGTATCCTTAGAGACCTAGTTATGGTTGCTAAGCTCTGTGTCACTGTGTGCATGAGGGGTTTAGCAAATGGGTCAATTAAGCGGGAATAGAGTTTATAATCATAGTTGTGTTTTCTCATTGTGATAGTTGCGTTCACACATGTTTTGTAAGACATCTCACAGCGCCATTTAGATATATATAATATTCTCATAAATGTTCCCTTTCTATTGTGCTGTCTCTATAAACTCAGAGAAGAGGAAAGCCAACATCCTGGACAACCTGAACAACACAAACGGGACCATAATCGGTGTCACCTGTTGCATCGTCCTCATCCTCCTCATCGTTTCTGTCATCGTCCAGATCAAGCAGCCACGTAAGAAGTACATCCTGCGGCGTGAGGACTTTGACCCCACCATGTTCCAAGAGGTCTTTGAGCCGCCTCACTACGAGCTGTGTACTTTACGGAGCGCCACCACAGCCGCAGCGGCCTCAGCAGACTTGGTCGACCTGGCAGAAGACTTTGAGAACTACCATGCCCTTCGTCGTGCCTCCTCGCGTTGTGTCCACGATCACCACTGTGGCTCCTCCTCCAACCCAGGCTCTGCCCACATATCCCAATTGTCCCTGAGTGGACGAGGAAGCCGTGGCAATTTGAGTGCTCGAGACGCCACGGCCGCCACTCTGCTCACAGACCTTCCACAGCCACCCATGTCAGTGCGGCCATTGCTGCCGGCCACTGGAAACCGAAGGAGCATCTTGGTCATGAAGCACAGCTACTCGCAAGAGGCAGCGGACAATGGATGTGACCTGGACGACGACCTGGAAGAAGTTCCCACCACCAGCCACCGGCTTTCACGCCACGAAAAGGCAGTACAGCGGTCAGTATCCATAGATTTCTGATGAGGAAAGAACAACAATCCTAGAGTTAACTATGGGGATGTTTGGAATGTGTGTAGGATACTTACCATTATTTTTGTTTTCCTCTTATTTTAGCTTTGTTCTTCCTCTTCCTCTCATTATTTTTTTAGGATTATGATAAGCTTTTTTTTTTTTTTTGCATTGATCCTTGTTCTTTCTCCCCTTTCTTTCATTAAAAATGTTTTGAATTTGGGCTAAATTATGATTATGACAAATTTGCCCCCTCTTTGCATGCTCATCCTTCAACATGTCAAGCGCCCCCTGTCTAGTTTTCCCTCAAGTGATTCATAGCTTACGTCTTTAAACTCTAAACTGTTCTTTGAGGTTTGTCAGAACTCTTTAAGAAAATACAGACCTCCTTTTAGAAGATATTAATTCTGTAATCAGTCCACTTTTGACTGTTAACACAAGGGCTTTAATCTGTGCCTCATAGAGATGACTAACTTTATTGACGCTGAATGCAAATTATTATAAAATATGCATTTCTATTCCTAACTGTGAAAATATATGACTTATATTCTATATAGCTAAACATTTTGGCATGATCAAGATTTTCTATAAGAAAAAAAAAAAATAAGTATTTCATTGTGTACTTGCACCCTGACTGCTTGATGCTATCTGTTTACAAAAACACTATGTGAAGGTATCAGAGTACATTTTTGGAGAAAATACTTTGAACGTACAACCTTCTTCTGCATGCACTTTCTATGTGCGCCTACCAGAGTGTTCTTGACTGTTTGTTAATTTTCTACAAGTCTGCATGCAAGGCTCCCAGAGACTAGCGAAGCACTAACGAAGTTTTTTGCTGTTATGTAGCATATCATGCATTCTGACCTCACTATGCAAAACGAGTTTGATATTAAATGAAAGAGCCATGACATTTCAGGTTCTGCCTCATTGGCTCTTTGAGCAAACATGAATCAGAGTACAACACAACTAGGGTCTAAGAGACAATCTCAAGGTAAGCACCCTTATCCAACAATCAACGTCTTTATATGTTGTTCTGTAGTCATCATTTGCCCAGTCAGTATATACTGTTATTTTTTCCTTTTCTGTGATTTTTGCGCAGGTTTATATTTAATTTTTTTATGTTTTTTATTTGTTCATTTTTCACCAAGATGGTTTTCTTGCTTGCGGCCATCTTGCCCTCCTAGTGAGTTTGTTTGAAGTCTTTGTGATGCTCAAGTTGACTGTATGTCCTCCCAAGGTCATACATTGTGTCCCTCAGTGGATATTCATTAGCATGGACTTTTTCAATCATCTTTATTTGAAGCTGTTATCAAATAATATGTCTAACCTCTGCACTTTTCTCTTGCCTACAGCACATAATTTATATCGGTCATCTAAAGACACTTGTTAAGTCCACATAAAAGCACAAATTTGAAAGCAGACACAACCCCGCATTTTCATTAAATGACATCAGTGGGGTTTTTTGCACACACTAAAGAAAGCACATTTAGATCATTTAAATATCTTATTCATCTCTTTGTAATTTACAAATGTTTACTGATCACACACTCATACAGAATTCGTCCGTAGTTTTGCATGATTTATGTCACTTGTAATTGATTTTGTGTTTGGTTAATTGTGAAGCATAGCCTTTATGCCTGTGTGTAATAGTTCATGTGTATGCTCCACGACTGTGCTTTCATGAGGTTGCAATAGGCACAAACAAAATCCCAGTAAAATAAAAAGTTAGATGAATGAATTTGAGGTGTTAATAACTGAACTTGCTCATTAAAAAGTTACATTTAAGAGAAATTCAATGCAGAGCTCTAGAAGTTCGTGCTTGCAGCGTTAGGTTTGCATATACTGGAGCAGTCACATAAAGTGCTACCCATTGTTTTGTCTTTTAGTGTGAAAAATGTGCTGTCCTGTTGTGTGTGTGTGTGTGTGTCTGCTTATGTTCTACATTATGTTGCATTGTCTCCATCATGTAGACTTCTTGAGAATAGTGCAATCCTGGATCAGTACGAACGGGCCTCACTGACATATGAAAAGGCGGAGCGGAGATTTACACCAGCATGATGCTGATGCTGATGATGAAGGGACACTTTGACGAAAGGATACTGAATATGTGTAATGTGAAATCATGTGCAAAGATGAACACTAAGGACTAGATGAAAATACTTTAGCTGCAATGCTGTGGAGCGATTTTGAAGTTTTGGAAATCAGTCAGCACTGTGCGTATTGTAGTCAATCCAGATTTTTTTTGTCTAGCTGGAAAGAAATGGACCTTTAGAATGAAACATGAAAACATGATTATTCATTATTAAACTTTAAATTTGGGATGTTAGTCAGAAACATATCTTCCACTGTCATAGATTCCTCATTGAAAATGTGATCAAACATCTTTAAATTAAGTTTTGAGCATGTATTTTTCAAATTAGTAGCCATATTATTTCAATAGCAAATTATAAAAGCTTGCAGTTTGACAAAACTAGGAAGATTTTTTTTTATTACTGAAAATTGGAACTAAACTCAATTAATTACTAACCTAATTAAATCTAATGCTGGAATAACCAGAAGCAGTTTAATTTGGATAATAAATCAAGGCCGAGTTGAATGGCTTGTGCATGCTTCTTTTATATCCATTAAAGCATTAACATACTAACATTAAACTATAAAAAGCCCCCATCTACTAATACATAAGTCATATGGACATAAGAAGTGGTAAAAAAAAAAAAAAAAAAAAAAAAGCATCTTCACTATAATTAATTGCATTGCATGTTGTTGCTTAGCTAAATCATTAGGTTAAGAGAATTACACAGATGAATTTCACCAGTTTCTTTTTAACACAAACTCCCTTTTAAATATATTGACTAACTTTTTCACAGGCTTTTTATTTTAAGAGGGTTTTTTTTTGGCAAACATATTTACTTCAAGTCTGTTTGTCTTTAACTCTATTCTACTGTAGGAGCTTAATATCTTTGTATTAAAACAGATTTTTTACTAGGGCAAATTGAAACGATGACAGTTTTTACAGTTATTCCAATTATATTTCAGGGCTGATTTTACTGATGCTTTGTAAAATAAATAACAATAAAGCTTCACCTTTTTTCTTTGTTTTATTGGCTTTTGGTCCGTAGTTCCTAATGTGTCATCAGACTGTCAGCTATCCATGTCTTACAATCATATGTTTTTAGATGTTGGTTTATTTGTTGTGGCTGATTTGCTTGAGAGGGAGACCAGACCCAAACCACCGAAACAGGACAATAAAACGAGTCCTAGACGGTTCAAATAATCCCAGGTAATCACAGGTATCTGACAGACAAGTTAATTGACTTTTTGTGTTTGTCCTGATGAGATTAACCCCATATATACTGCAGAAGGGACAGGATCAACCTCAAACAACACTCACTGCTGGCAGGCTGGTTTTGTAGAGAAAAAAAAACAACCTGCATCATGTGGAAAGTGAGAAGAGCAGATCAGCTGTGAGCACAATGACATAAACATACAATTCACACACATAATGCATAGGATGTCTTTTTTTCTTACGCTCTGTCATTGTCCAAGTACTTATTTTCTTCTTACTGTGTCAATTTGTTATGGTATTTGCCATCTTTGTGTACATTATTTTCTGTATTCGGTGTCATGTATGTATTATTTACATCCATGCTCTCCACTCTCTTTTTCCTCCATATTTGCACATCATACACACACCCATATTTCTGCATTTACTGAATAAAATGTTTCTTTTCTATACATACATTGTGCCGATGTCTGTGTGTTGTCTCTCTGCTTTACAATAGTGCCAACACCTCTGTTATAGATATTTCTAAAGTGCTCTCATACATAATCTCTCTTTTCTTCTCTCTCTTTCTCTCTCTCTCTCTCTCTCTCGAACACACACACACACAAGTTACACTCATCTGCCAGTATATAGATAGAGGCAGTCACTAGTTAAGTAAGTCTGAACCATTTCGATCACAAGCAGCCCAGGCAGCAGATGAGAAAACGGAAGGCCCAGAACAGAATTAAAGTAATAGTGTTTTTATTTCTCTGCAGATACATCAGACAGATGCATCATTCCTCTGCATCTTGCCAAGTCTGACAGCATTCGGAGCTAAGGTTTCTCTCCCTTACATCTTGAGTGAACTGTTGCCCTGAGCAACTTTACCAACGTAGAGTGTTGTGATGAGAAAATTAAATTAAAAAAAAGGTTTGTGATGTATGCAGTTTTTCTTCTTTGCTTCGGACCGCAGCGGTGCATTTTCCCTACCTGTGCTCTATTACTGGCTAGGATTGACGAGCCATGGAACACTGATTATCGCAGATATGGGACTGAAACTTTGTTTTTTTTGAAAAATAGAGTACCTTTAATGTAAAGTTGTTAATGGAGAAAAAAAAAAAACAAAATCAGGTTTTTTAAATCATTTTCATGTAACCATCAAAATATGAAATTGCATATTTCACATTATATTTCTTATTTTGATGTCTTTACAGTATCAGGTTGTTTTTATATCCAAACAATTACAGATAGCCTTGTTGAGAAGACAAAACAAAAAAAGAAAGTTTGAAATAAAGTGATGTTAAACTTAATAAATAGGTGCATATACATGATTCTACTGACCCATCAACTAACCTTTATTTATTCCCACTCTCACTGATGTCTGAACATTCTCTTTGTCATTGCATTGTGGTGTTTTTTTTAACCCGTTTGCATATTTATTTGATAAAACATTAAGAAAAATGCTGGACAGATGTTTTCAATAAACTTATGTTTACGGATTTTATTGTGATGATTTATTTTGTCAGTAACATTCATTTTATTCTATTCTGGTCAGGGTTGTGCAGTACCTACTGTACCATTGAGGATATTGAGGTCAGGGTCAATATGTATTTTTCAGCTTGGGAGAACTTGTCAGTAATTCGTAAACACAGGATGGATGTTTTGAATGCATATCCCATTATTTTTAGACTAAGATTAGACTTTATTGAGTGTACTTTTAGTCTAAATGTGACTACTTTTAGGCCAGCAAACAAATCACGAAATAAAGGATTTAGTATTGACTCATCAGAGTCCGTAGTGAGGTGGAGAATGCTGTGAAAGCACCATTTAGACATTTGTGTTGGGAAATAAAACAGAAAATATAACAGAAAGTGTAAAAAATATAACTGTTTTGGTTCATTAGCATTGCTCTCCACTTAATGCAACCTGTCACACCAAACAGCAGACAATCAAAGTTAGCAGCTGGTGAACATAGTGGAGCATATAGCGGCTTAAGATTCAGATATTTCCCTCAGAAATTGGTGGAAACCAAAAGAACAATGTCAGGATATGTCAGTGTTGCACTCACAGCTTGTTTCCACTGCCTCCAGGTGGCAAAAGAAATATTAGAAAACAATGCAGAGACTTTCATTTTGAGTGGCCCATGACCTCAGTATGTGTACAATCCTGGCTATGGCCCTGAGTCTAAATCTGCCCTAATCAGAAAAAACATAGTCAATAAAAATGTCTTCCATGTCCATCCGGTTGTCATTGTGCAAACAGCTCCCTTAAGAAAAACATGATTGTTTCTTTAACAAAAAAAAAACAACCTAAGTTTAAATATCGTTCACCGTTTCAATGTTACTAACAACTATTAATTATACCATAAGTGTATTCTTACCTGCAGTGTGTGAACTCTTTTTCTGATCTGCACTTAATAACATTGTGCTTGCCCTGACCACTGCCAGTAGCCAATGGTGAGGGCAAGAATAGCAGCATCTTTATTAAAGTGAATTAGTGATGAATCACCCTCATGTAGCTATAAATCATAAATCAACAGTAGTCCAAGTTTACGCACAATCCATGACGATGAAGATATAGAAAAATAGAAATCCATGGCAAAAAATAGCAGACTGTCAGTATTTTAGAGAGATATCTTATTGTTATCTGTAGTTCTCACCCTGTTTACCTGTCCGTGAAGGTGTGTAGGCTGTTAAATAAAGGTGCCACATTAAAAACTCAGCCTCCCATGAATCCTAGGAACGGTCTGTGACGTCAAAAGTGTGCGCCTCCGGAATACAAATACCACGATTGCTTTGCCACAGATCACCCCTGTAGCCTAGTGTAAGTCGTTTATCCTGTCACTTTTACATTATTAGAGCCTCTGCTAGGTACAGTCTCACAGCGTTAGCTGTTGGCTGTTAGAGATCACAGCTCACCTTGCTGGCTGTGCTGTGCATGTAACCAGAGTTTAAGCTAACTCCCAGAGGACGCAACCATGGCTTATACGCAGATATTGAGGGCTCTGCACCGGAATCTGCAGCAGACAGCCGCACAGTACTCCGTGCAGAAATGTCTGCTCGTCCACACACACAGGACAGCGTCAACAGTGTCGAGACTGACCTTCCACAGAGGAGGCGAGGCTCCTTCCTCTGTTGTCCCAGTGCTGAGCTGCTTCCCTCGGGCACAGAGGCGGCGGGGTATCTGGCTGGACTCTGCGGTCAGAAATAAAAGCAGCCCCGAAGAGAGAGACAGGTCAGTTTCCAGGTACCAGAGTGGGAGCCCAAAGCCTTCAGCTGCACAAAAAGGTCAGTAAGGCCCTCTTATAGGCTGGAGGCGTGCACTGTCTAGTGTACTCTCATTTAAGCACGCTAAATTGCATTATTATATAGTTTCCACAGTATACACAAAATAATCAGTGACAGTGTTAACAGTGGGTCCTGGTGGAGTTTTCCATATGCACAGGAGGGTAGGCATGATTTCCTGTGCAGCAGCAGTTTTTATAAGTGATTATTATAGTATTTTATGGACTAATTAAAAACTATAGTCAGTTTATTTTATGTATTCCCTCAGTGAATGTATAAACAGTATCTGAGTCCAATGCATTGTCTTACAGTTGTCTGTCTGGTCCAAGAGCCAATCAGGCAACATTTATTTACTGAATTAAGCAAGCACAAGTTTTCATTTGTGAGACTTGAACCAGCAAATGTTTGGTACATTTACTTGATAAAGTATTAAACTGTTACAGTTGACTGATTAAACCCCCCCACCCTACATATCTTCCAGTGAAAGAAGCTGGCAGAGACTTCACCTACTTGATAGTCGTCCTCATCGGGCTTGGAGTGACGGGTGACTACAACCTCAAGATTTCAAGAGTTTCCATCACAAATGAACAGATTTATTATCTCAGTTCAAGTCAAATAATGGATTTTGATTTTTGTGTGTGTTTGTGTGTGTGTGTGTGTGTGTGTGTGTGTGTGTGTGTGTGTGTGTGTGTGTGTGTGTGTGTGTGTGTTTGTTTGTTTCAGGTGGGCTATTATATGTGGTGTTCCAGGAGCTGTTTTCTTCCTCAAGTCCAAATAAAATCTACGGGAAGGCTTTCAACAAAGTGAGGTTAGACCCAGAGGTAAGACAGAGATCACAGGATGCTGAGGTCTAAGACACAGTATCTCTCTTTTTAACAGTTCAGTAACCTAAAGATAACATCTTCTCCATCAGAACACAACTACATTGTGTCAGTCAGCTCCTCTTGTAATGTAACATTTTGTTTATTGAAAATCTAGGTAATTGGTGCATTTGGGGAGCCGATCAAGTGTTATGGGGAGACTACCCGTCGAGGAAGGAGGCAGCAAGTCAGGTAGGGATTTTGTTACTCAAGTAAGCTGTTGATTATTAGTACACAAGGTCATAAATAGGTTGCACCTTTCTGTCCAGTTACTTTTTTTTCTATTGAGATTGTAAAAAAAACCAGCACCGTTATACAAGAGTAAGCGTCTGTGTGGTGGCAGTGTTTTGATGCTATGTGTGTTTGTGTGTTTGTGTGTGTTTCCAGTCACATGGAGTACCTGAAGGACGGACTGAAGCATATGCAGCTTAAGTTTTACATCGAAGGCTCTGAGCCCGGCCGCAAAGGAACTGTACATTCAGAGTCGAAAGAGGTTAGTGTTTTCAGAAGTGTGACATACCAAAGCAGTATTGTTTGTGTTTTAGCTCAATCCCGATATTTAAGAATGGAAAGTATCCAGAAGTAATTTCACATGTGACAGCAGAAAGTTGATAAACAGAAGTGATAATTAGACAGTAAATTTTAAATCTTTTTACCAATGTCTGCCAAATAGAGACACTGTTAACTTCTTGTTGCTGCGTTGCTTTACAGGATCCTGAAACTGGAAAATATGAGTTTCGTTACATATTTGTGGACGTAGACACCTACCCAAGACGGACCATCATTGTGGAAGACAACCGATAAGAAAGACAGTGGACTCACTCAGAGGTGTCACTTTGATGGAAAAGCATTGTGTTTGTGTTATTGGACAAATAGCTGAAGATGTACTGTACATTTACTATTCAAAGCTGTTATGTTAAACATCAACAGTATTGTAATTGGCAGGATTTGGTGAAGAGCTTTGTAGTCATTTTCACAGAAAATGATCATTGACTCTTATGTGTTATGTTTTATAAATCAAACACATGTGGTTTAAATAGTTTTTCATTAAAAGACTAAAGGGAAACCTCCATTTTGAAATAACTTGCAATCAAAGATGCTTTTTAATTGTAATAAAAAATGTTTGTTCGTCATGTTGACAGGAACAGACATACGACAAAAAATGTTGTTCTCTTATTTCTGAGTGTTGGGCTGAATGGATGTCATGATGATTGACCTTTCACCTTCATTGCATTGGGTGTATTTTAACAGAAGTTTTTTCCTTTAAAAAATCGAAATACTTTAAAATACTTTGTCAAGTTTGTCTTTTCTGCTTAGAAATTAGCTCAGTTACATACACTTCCTATATATTCTGATAGCTCTACTTTTCTTTTCACTGTACATATTTAATGCAGTCTTTGTTTACTGTATTATTCTGTATTTGGTTGTCTTTGAAACAGCAGCTTGCATTTTAAAACAATGACCACTAGATGGAGGCAAAGAGTCAAGCGGTGGGAACAACCTGATATGACCTTTTTAGACTGTGTAATTTCTCATTCAGTTACATTTTCATTAGCATTTAAAATGGTGTTTTTTGAATAGTTCAATAGATTTTTAAAAGTAGACGGATTTTAAAACGACATTAACTGAACATCTGGTCTTAAACAATGAGAAATAATAGGAATATTTTTGCTTGTTCAGTATATTTTCCATACGTTGGTACATGTTTAATATAAGGAAAATGTTAATGAAAATATTCTATGGTCCCACTTTTCCCCTTTTGTGACACGAACCTATGCTACCTTACATGACCCTCGGAAATATGTACATTTATGTAATCAATGAAACATCCCTAGCAATAATCCGGGAAAGGTCATTTTTAGTCACTCTTTGTAACAAAGCTGCTGCTGTCTCTGCTGAGATGTGAGAACTATTTTTTAAAACATTTGTACATTGGTCCTGTTTTTTGTTTTGTTTTGTTTTTGCTATAAATAAAAACACAAACTATAAACCTTCCTAAAATTGACTTTTCTCATCCCCTTAAATTTTATAGCAATACAAGATAGCTCGGGCTCTGCTCGACTCTAATAAATCAGTAACCAAAGCGCCATTTCCGCATATAATTTCTGACAGTGACAGCAGCACTTGAACGTAAAACAAACTAAGCGATTAAAGATTACGTCCGTGTTCAGGGGGAGCGGTTTACGAGAAGCAGTGAAGGCAACAGTCCCGTGAACGCCGCCCACTGTGAAACCAAAGGCTGTATTGAACGCAAAGGGGATGAGCTAAATCATCCAACGCTAACTAAAACTCTCTAAGACTAGTTTAGTTGTCTCCTCAGTGTCAGGTTAACGGGCAGCTTACCTAGCTAGTGACCTCGTATATTAATACCAAGACGGTATGCTCTCAAAAAAGCCCAATTTCAGTGGTTGTTTATTTCGTGGCGTGGGTAAATAGAGTAGTTGCTGTTGTTGTTGTGGCCTGCTACACGATAGCTTAGCTAAAACTAGCTGTAGCGTCAGCTGGTTCCTGGAGCTTTATTTCGGCATAACATCACCGAAACGACAAAAAAGGGAAATGGCACACCTTTAACAAAACAAAGTAAGTTCAAGATTCCTTGTGTTCTTGTGTTTAGGTTTCGCTAAGTTTGGTAGCTAACGTTAAGTAAACGGGAGGAGCTGTCGTGTAAACTTCCCATCTGGTTTAAGTTATAGAAAGTACTTGAGCGTTTAACTCAACCCTAACTTAAGTGGTGAGATGCTCTGAGCTTCTGGGTCTATAAATGCGAGTTAATGTTCAGTTATTATAATTGATTAAGTGAAGTAATGTATTGATCAAAAAAACTATTAAAAATTGTTACTGTTTTCAGGGCAAGTGGTGGTTTTGGACAGGGATCAGCAAGGTGTCCCCCAGCTATGAGAGCCTCTAAACAGTGATTGACATCTACAAAAATGGAGCTGTACTGGTACATGTGAGTATAACTTTCTTTTTTGATAAAAATGTTTACAAGTGATGCGTAAAGCTGACATTTTGTGTCCAACCCCCCCCCTTCATGTTGTCCCTTTCCTCTTTCCTTTACAGAGTTGTTATCATATTTATCATCATCAAGATATTCTTCTATGTGTGCTGGTACCGATCAAGACAAAGGCAGCTGGCAGCATACCTGAGCAACCCACGCAATGCTCAAATAGTCATTGTTGGAGGAAGGGCCTACCTTCATCAGATGTGTGAGAGGCAGAGTGTAAGTGCAGACCCCCACGCAAACACCAACTCGTCCTACATTTGAAACTCATAATCTAGCTGTCGACCGCTGAAGTGGTTTTGCGCCCCCAGGATATGTCCTTATTATGGCGGAGGTACACAAAGGTTCAAAGGTTTTGGCATTAAAGAGAATCTCTTTATGTAGGCTGTGAGACTTGAGTAGGGTACATTGAATAAAAAGAGTGAGCATTATAGCTGTAATCTTGGTGCCTTGCCATTTTGAATGAAGAATATGGCACCTTAGTGTACATCCAAAGCACATTTCACTTAAGGGAGTACCCTGCTTTTGTAAAGACCAACGTGAACTTACTACAGACCCCAATATCCCAGCATATTGGAAAAAATGCCACAGAAAGGAGTGAGGGAGCAACTATAGTTGTCTGTTGGAGCATTGACAGTCTCTAGGAGCACATGTATGGCCCTTTTGAGAGTTAATGTGTGGGTATCTGTGTTGTAACCAGGCTAGCGACTCTGTGGGGGGAGTATCAATATATAGCCTCAAGGAGTGTCAACATACATAATAGACCTCTCGAAGTATTTCCTAATTTGTCACAGTTAGCGAGAGCCCAGAGAGTTCAGCTGAACCAAACCTAGATGACACATACAAGCTAACTTTGAGCAGTAAAGGCAGTTTTTTAAACAAAGTATGAATTTTGTTAAAAATAAGCTTTATTAATATCATAAGCCTACAAGAATCTCGGTGATTATGTGTATAGTAAAAAAATCACTACATTTTCTAGTGTGTAGTTCCTCTTCGTGGCTTTAGCTTGGTTTGGCCCAGCAGAAGCACACTGAAAGCGGTTTGTTGTAAAGTGAAGATTGGTTTCTATTCAGTTTGCAGGCCTGGAGTAAGAAAAAGTTAAATAAGGTCACAGTTACGTGCATTTATGCAGAGGAGTTGTCTGGTCTCTTAAGAGTGCTTGTGGTTTTCAGTCGGTCACTTTCACTTTGAATACAATGACTAGACAGGCTACATTTCCCTCTCGGTGACACAGTGAATGAGTGTGTGGATGTGCATTAATAGGTACATGCTTCTGGTTTGCATGCACTTGTGTGCTTACATTCTTCTGTTACGTTCATTTGACCTTGTTGACGTCAGGGGTCTGGCAGGTTACAGCTTTGAAATTTCTTCGGTTAGAAAGTAACAGCGAGTGTGGGACTGGGCCATTTTTTTAACACGTTTGTAAAATTTCAACCATCCATGTGAGATTTTTTTTGTGCAAATATCATCAGTAAAGACACAAGACAGCAAGACAAGAGTAGACTGATTTACTGCAATGCATTCCCCGTTTTTGAAGGTCTTGTTATTCCCCTATATTTCAAAAGGTCACATTTTCAGCCACTGATATTTTTGTACTGTAATTTTTCTTACTGTTACTATCTCTTGTCCCATGGAAATCATAAGTTATATGTGAGAAAAAAGAGAGTCTCTTCTAATGTGTGAGTAATTTGCTTGAGATTGTGTGTTAATTTATGTGGTTTGTCTGGACTGTCCTTAAGGAGTCATTTGATCACTGGCAATGGCCTTCATAGTTGTCTTTTTGTTCGTTTTGTAACTTCTAAGATTGTGCTGACGCATGCTTTTGTATATTTTAAAATTGGCTGCAAAATCCCCTTCAGTCCTCCCTTCAAGTGCGAGTTGAATGTAGTTTTAGTTGGGTTTTCACTGATATGTTTGGAATAGTAATGCCTTTCCTTAACATCAGTTTGTATGAAGTCTTTTCTGTGGTACAGGTTTAGACCGTCACCATGCCCCCCCCCCGGTCTTTCTGCTTTACTGCCTCTCTAAAACACCTGGAAACAATCTCCATGATTCAGAACCTTCCTAAAATATCCTTCATGAATCATATGAAACGGGTTCCTCTGACGTTTTTCAAACTTACTTCTGTCTCTTGCCCACATAGTCCACTTCTTAGTAGTTATTGAAAAATGATTCATTTAAATGGAAGTCTGCACAAACTGCCCCAACCTTTGGGTTATCTTTCATTGTGGGAGTTAAGAGGCACAGACCATGATATTTTTAGCAGTGTTTGGAATATTTGTGTAACAGGAAATGCCCCAAAAATAAATAAATAAAATAAATGCTGCACTTGAAACTGAGAAATGCCTGGGCTTTTAGCCTTGGGTTTCCCCAGACCACTTACAGCATCCTGTGTGCTAGTCGAAATGTGCGTCTGATTCTAGAAAAAGTCAGAGATTACCATGTTTCATGTCTTGACAGACATGTATACTGGCTAATGATATGTTCAGTAACCACCTTTTACAAGTTTCTCTTTTCACTTCTGCTTCTTATGCCTCAAGTCCCTAATCTCTCCTTGTTCCGCATCACCGCTGTTTGCTCTACTTCCTCTCCTACATCCTCTCTTTTCTTCTTTTCCGTTTTTCTTCCTGCTCCTCTTCCTCTCCCTCTTGTTCCCTCTGCAGTCTCTGGTGTATAATGTTCCCTGTTTAGATTTTAATGGAATGTGCAGCAGGGAGGCCCCACGGTCATCCATAACCCCGCACCCTGAGCGTTTTCTGGAGAGACGCCAAGATGACTCGAGTCCTGGGCTTAAATGAATCAAACATAGTGGGGGTAAAAAAGTCTTGATGTAGTACTACTCGCTAACTTGGGCAATTTTTTCACGGGCTACCTGATAAGTGATTCCAGAAGAGCTATGAGGAAAAACTTTTGATACATGCTGGCCCAGGACAAAGGTGAAAGAATTGTATAGTTAGTTTATTATTAGGCTAAATCTTAATTTGTTTTGCTCTACTTCTTCTTCAGGCTTACAGAAATGAGATGTGGTCTTTTTTTTTTTTTTTTTTAATGCAGTCGTTCCCAAACTCCATGCCGCCAAGATGTGACCGATAACCGGCCATGGAACATTTGATCCAATTAGATTTGGTAAAAATGTGTTATGATAATGATGTAACTTTATAGACCATTCCAGGTTTTTTTTTTTGTGCTGTAATAACCTTGGACATGGCATGGTCTGTCTGTGCTGCACTTTTCCTCATCACTCTCCATCACGCCCACAACAACAGGATGGCATTTCTTAACTAATTAAGACATCAGTCTGCAAGGGCATCAGTCCCTCATCACTGGCCCTGCGTGTGCCTTCTTCCTGTTACTGTTGCAATTAGCTCGCAAACATCAGTAAGAACACAAAGAGTGTTCACAGTAGAGGAGATAAAAGAGCAAACACTTGTGATACTTTTAATAAATACTGAAACCTCAGACCTATTTAGAGCCTTACTGGTCATTTGATAAAACTGACTGTGGCTCTCCTTGTAGACTTTCTGTGTCTAAAGAGAATAGAATATATCTATTAAGAATATATATTAACACAGCCATAAGATTAGATAAGATGTACCTTTTATTGGTCCCCCTTAGGAGAAATTCAAATGGCCAAAGCCCAATGTAATATCCTCAACCACTCCCTGTTTATGTGATTCACCGGCAGACGTCTTGCTCCTGCGTTTTGTGTAAACGACTTCATGGGGGCTGACATGGTTCATCAGGTTCGGGGTGAAAATGTTCCATGCTGGTCACCCCGATTTTGGAAAACACAAGAGAAAAGAGGCAGCCCATCACACCTACAGTATATAGTAAAAATATTTGTCTTGCTGTGTGTTCAGTGGTGTTTGTACTTCAGTGTGTATAGACTTGCTAGGCCTGAAGCAAAGAGTTTAAAGAAATGCTCATTGGAGCCGCAAATGCATAAATTCAATTGTATTGATATAAACAGCAGCAGTGTCCTCTCTGGAGATGTGTGCAGTGAAACCAGCTGAGTTAGTATCTCAACAGTGTTAGCAGCAGTGTTGACATTTCTTTGTTGGCTTTAGCAAATAGATATGACGGCCTGTATCTTCTTGCTCACTGTGTGCACGTGTATGTGCATTTTTTGTTTAACTGTGTGTTTTCTTCCCTGTGTAGCAAACCTCTGTCTGGCCTAGTTGGTATGGTGTCCAGGATGACCTGTCAATAGAAGAGCCCTCCACAGCCCTGCCACCAGCTGCATCCTTCTCCCACTTGGACATGCCACCACCATATGAGGCAGTCTCTGGAGGTAGCGCACACACACTCTTAAAAACAGCACTGCACCATGCGTCTGCTGCTTCCTCATTCACCAAGCTGATCAAAAGCTGAACCAGGACGATTGCTTCATTCTTATTTTTTTCCCCCCCTCCTATTTCTTCATTCATAATTGCTCTGTTCACAGCACCCAGTAAAGTAAAGCCAGATTTATGCTTGATGCAAGGAGTTAACAAGTTGTAGATGCCTACAGTGTAGGTTTTGATTAATAGTTCAGTGATTTAAATAATATTCCCCACTGTGTTTACATTGTTTCATTCACATTGTGTTACGAGCAATAGTGGCAAAGTCTCTGCCTTGTTTCATTACTGAAAATTCCTGTGCGGTCACCGTATTTACATAGTTGGACTAGAAGATGGCTTTGCTAGATGTGCGTTACCCAAAAGGAGAACCTAACTGATCAGTTTTTGTTTTTTTTCAACCTGTGTCATGCTGTAATCACTCTGGACAATCTGTACTGGCATTAATAACTTGTAGGTGAAAACACCTCGGCAGCCTCACAGTTCTCGCATTCCCCCTGTGGTCTCTCCATAGCCCCGACATGTAGTTACATTTTTTTTTTAAGAGCCGCACATCGGGTGTGGCATAGCCTACAGCGTAACTGAGCCTAAGCATGTTGCCACCATGGGGACAGCATAACCCCTAAACAGAGAAGTTCACAGTCTAGTACTATTCTAGATCGCAGTATTGTCTATCTATTGTCTTCCGATTTAAAATGAGCTCACACACAGAGTACTCGGTTTGCTTTGAAAAGACAAAGGTCTCAGTAACTTAATCTTACTGAAACCAACAGCTTCAAGGTTTTCCTTGATGCCAGACAGTGCCTTGATGTATGCTGCTCAAGTGTCAGTTCAGGCTACAGTAACTCACTTCTGTTGTCTGTTTTTAGCTGGGCTGCCAGAAGTAATGCTGGTAAAGGAAAAAAAACTAACTCTTTCCACTAGGAGGCTATTTCTCCCACTAAATTAAATTTTTTAAAAAAAGAGAGGCTCATGTTCTCCGCACTGTATAAATATACGGGAACCGGAGCTTTGTGGGGCAGTCAGATCTTTACCACTTGTTGAGTTTCCTTATTCTACATTTTCCTCCCATTGACATCAGATGCTCTATATATTTATTGAGGGAAAAAAATTAATTTTATTATTATTTTTTTGGAATACATCTTCTGATTAAATGTTGTTTTTAATTGCGCTGCATCTCTCCCACTGGTAAAAAACTAACTCTTTCCTAGAGGCTCATGTTTCCGCAACTACCGGACTTGCAGGATCTTTACCACTTGTTGAGTTCCTTATTCTACATTCCCCCCCCCCCATGCTACCCTTTTGTACTTTTTACGCCTCCGCACCAGCGATAGCCCTGGCAGGAGGCATGATATTTTGGATGGTCCTTAAATCTGTACATTACATAGTCTAACTTATTTGTCTTTCACATGACTAACTACAGATGTGTTTTTTTTTTCGTCATTGTAAGTTGAAGGAGGTGAAAGCCAGCCATGCCAGTTGTTATAATCTTTGTATCAGGTTTCAGAATCTCCTCTTTTGCAAATGGAACCTCATTTGTGCTCCTTCAGTCTGACAGCAGGATGTGGTTATAGAAGGTGTAAGAGGTGACATTTCAGCACTAATTGTATTACTTGATGTGGCTGCCTCTTTGTCGCCCCCATATATGATCTTTTTCCTATCAAAGTTACAAGATGAGAGATACCTGGTGCTATCATGGAAATGTTTGAATTACACTAATGCATGAATGTACATGGATTACTGTCGGTAGGTCATGCAGCCTTTCTTGATGCGTCTGAGGAAGCCATATTGCTTTCAAGTGTTTTTTGTCAGAGAGAGAGAGAGAGAGAGAGATGCAAAGGTGGTTATATGCAAGTGAAAAGAGAACACGTTTTATGAGAATACAGCAAACAAGGAAGCTGGTTGAGTACAGTGTAAGGGGACAACAAGAAAAAGTTGCAAAGAAGGAAGTTTTTTTGATGACAGTTACGGTTTGGTGACTCTACTTCTCTGAGGGTCAGTCTTCTCTGACAATGTTTTTGTCTGGGTTTTCCGAGATTGTAACAAAGTCTTTCCCACATCCTAAAAGTCACTTTCTATCACCGAATTTTCCTCCCGTGTCTCTCACATGTAGGATTTATTTTTATCGATGTCTTTCCCCCGTCTTCCTCTGCACGGCTTGTCATGTGAATTAACACACACTTGCCATTTGCTGATGCAGCTCAGGGAGCGTTTGTTTTGATGCAATGGACCTCTTCACAACACAGCAGAATCATTGTCACATAAAAATGAAATGTCAGACGTTATTCAAGATCTTATTTTGACTGTGACTGTGCAGCCTGAATGTTGAAGCTGATTTGACCTACTGCTTATATTTATTTAGACAGCTGATCGGCTGGTTGATGTGTTTTTCTCCCTTTTCCTTTCAGAGGATGATCTGAAGCCCCCTCCCTACAGCGAGTGTGCTCATGGCGGTGAGGCTGCCACTCCCTGTCTCTCCCAGCAGACCATCCTCATTCCTGAGGGAGGAGACTCAGTTAGCGTAAATGAAGCCCCACCCCCTTACACACCGTCTCCCCCCACACAAGTCAGTCGGCAAGACGGCTCTGTAACCCACAGTGAGTCCCAGCCAGAGAGCAGGTCCACCTAATCAATCCCTGATGCCAGTTTGCCTTTTCCATGCACTGCCTTCCTATATCCAACCTCAGCAATCGTTGCCAGCCTAACTCTCATCACATGAGAGCAGATGTTTATTTGGGTGCAAGTGTGTGTGTGTGCGTGTGTCTGTCTGTGTGGGTATGTTTGTGCTTGCGTACTTGGTGGTTTTTAGAACTAAGTTGATTTTCTATTTTGTATTGTTAAAAAAAAAAAAAAAAGTGGTCATCTGATAAGTTTGGCAATGACATCAGCAAGCCTGTGTGCCTGAGTCAGGACCGCAGATCCTGCCTCCCAGCAAGGATGAGGATAATACCCTTGACCTCTAATCTCAAAGGGAGTCAGCGAGGTACAGATAAGCAGAGAGTAAGATACTTTCAAGAGTGTTCTGTTTTCTACATTTTCCTTCTCTGTCTGAGGCCACTTCTTTTCACAGATCTAAAACAACTGACGCATTCTAAAAGCTCAATTGGGGAAATGAGAAGTTTGTCGACAGCTTTTTGTTCTTGCTAATGTGATACATTATATGTTCGACATTACTTTGTCTGTGTGTGTTCTGAACCAAGGTTATTATAGTTAACTAAAACTAGGTGTGAAACAAGATTTTAGTTAACTGAAATAAAAACCTAAGACAAAAAACTAACTGTAACCATACTGTGCACTTACCAAACACAATGAAATAAAAATATACAGGGAATGTCTTTAGTTTTAGTCTTTGTCACTTTGGTCAAATTTTTCAGCACAACAAGCACGAGGAGGCATCAGTTTGAGTCAATTACATTCACAAAGTGTTAACTTTCAACTTCTTAAATCTTGTCCCTGACAAATATCCCCATATTATTATAATAAAATAATAAAATAAAACTAATAAAAATTAAAATGACTTGAGAAAAGCCACTGTGGAATCTAACTGAAATTAAACCGAATTGAAAACCAAAATGAAAAACTAAATAATACTAAAAACTAATGAAAAATGTAAAACCATAATTGAAGACAGTGACGCAGTAACAGTCTGTGAAATTCATAGTGTAGACAGTCTAATTAGATTTCCTGATAATTTGCTGCATACATGTGCATATTAAATAAATTGTGTTTCTACTTCTTCAAAGTGTTATTACTCTGAGCGCTTCATTAATGCTGCACATG
Source organism: Dicentrarchus labrax (assembly GCF_905237075.1). NCBI lineage: Eukaryota > Metazoa > Chordata > Actinopteri > Moronidae > Dicentrarchus > Dicentrarchus labrax. The sequence continues at coordinate 12,062,149 of NW_026136709.1, read as the reverse complement.
TGTTATTTGAAGACAAAGTATGTCGACAGAGAACTATTTGATAATGAATGCTCTAATTGCTTTAAGTAATGACCTCATTAGCATAACTGCTTCTGTTTAATGTATCATGGTGATTGTTCTGACACATTTAGGCAATTCAAGTGCCTATTAGATCTGTGGATGGAAGTGAGCGAGGACAAGAAATAAATGAACACTTTATGGTAGTAGACGATATGTTTTCTGTTTGTTCACCTCTACTGCTGGGTTCTGTGTGTTGCTGCTCTACATTAGCACCTATATGCCAGAAAGCAAGAGTTCGTCTGTGCAAATAGTATGAACACGAGTTTTGTTATTTCTGTTGTGAAATTGGAAAAAAGGTCCTCAGAACTATGAGGGATAATGTATGCTTTATCCCATAACACACATGAACACACATTTTCTCACGTGGTAGATCCAGCTATAAGATAATCAGACTTGATGTTAGGAATTGTAATGTCTTGAATTGCTGAAAATATTGAATGAAACAAGTGCAACAATCCCAAATAAAAATACGCACAAGGCTGTGAGCTGAAGCTCAAAACATTTGATGAAGCTGAGCTGAACGCTGCATTTTATGCAGTTGCTAAAAAAAAATCATCAACAAAACTCAGTTATTTTTATTTTATTTCCTACATAATTGTTGCAATGAGACTAACCAAAAAATGTTTAACAACGGCTTCTGTTCCTTGTAATCTTCATGTCAATCTACCACAGGCTGGTAGAGGTTCGCAGATTTTGTGTATTTCTTCTGTTTGTATTTTCTGGTATAGTGTTGCTTGGGGGAAAGGTGATGACTGTGCTTTTTGCTTTTTGTATCACACATTTCAGATAATCCGGAAATAACACTGTAAGAAAATGCTCCCCAATGATCCACCTCCCGTGTTTGTTTCAACAACAATGTAATCTGTGTACAGTTTCTGAACATTACAAAACATGAGAGCAAGAAACACAAAATGAACGCTGTATAAATATATTCTGGGAAAGTGCGTGAAAGTGGATCTTCGTGCAGGATCAGAGTTTAAAATGTGTTTTAATGATAATCTTTTGTATTGTGATGACAAATCGTGGAGCATCTGTCACTGATGCCTTTAAAAAAAAAAAGTCTTTCCTGTGATTTTACAGAAGCTGCAGTGTACAGATCTGAACTCGTTCACTAACGTAGCAGCAGCACGATGAGGATCCAATACTTAAGTGTTACAGGCCTCTACTGTAATATACGTCCTGTCTGTTAACTTCATGTTCATTCCCATGATGGTTGACATCAGATCTCTCCAGTCAGTAGCTTTGTGATTTGAGGGGAATATAATTAATTTTATTATTATTTTTTCTGTTTTGGGGTAAATACATCTTCTGTATTAAACTGTTGTTTTTAATTTTGCTAGTGTTATTTTTGTGTGTGTGTGTGTGTGTGTGTGTGTGTGTGTGTGTGTGTGTGTGTGTGTGTGTGTGTGTGTGTACACACACACACTCTGGTTCAAATTTCACACACTGTAATTTCTGGGGGGGTGTATCCATTCTATTTTTAAGCGAATCAGTGGACAAAATGGACATTTCCCTCCAGAGCCACAGAACACCTTACGTAACGCTATATACTCTTTTCAAATGTATTGTATGAGGTTTTTGTACTACACGCAGTTCCAAGAACAATTTAAAAGAAGATAGATAAAAATAGACATACAGCTGAAGGCAAGGACAACAAAGATGGGTAAAAATGAACATTCAAGTGTAATGTACGTACAAACTATATAAATACAACAACGAAGACATAGAGTGGGTATATACGGTTTGTTATGGTTTGTATCCTTGCTGTTGTAGCAATGATACATTAGTGCAATGGTGTGGAGTACAATACCTATGTATAGAATGAATGTTGGTTTAAGATTTAAGATTTACTTTATTAATCCCCTTTTGGAGAAATTCTTCTTTTCTCTTTTATTTTATACACAAACCTTTTGTTTGAAAGCACAAGCCAAAACCTTAAGACACTCATGTATTCATGTCCCTGCATAACACGTTATTCTTCAAACATTTATTTTCATTTACTAATGACAAATTATCAATCATGAAATGTTTATTAAAATAATCTGAGATTACACTTGAAACTTAATCAAATCTTTAATCAAAGCAGCAACACCCATTTAAACGGGACAGGTAACTAAATTAAAAATGAGTTAGTGGAACTAGAAAGTGCGTACAGAGTACTGATACAGAACCAAAAGCCCTGCCAAAATAATGGAAAAACTGTAACTTCTATTTCTTTATTCTATTTACTACATTTTACCTGGTTTCTACAGACAACACATAAGACATAATTCAGTTATTTTCTCCTTCACTCAGGAGCCAAATGCAACCAGTGCACATCACACAACACTTCATAGACAACTCTGCTAACATTTACCTCCCAAAATCCCCATCTTTTCTATTTCCTTAGAAGTAGATGTAGCAAATTACAGCCTGAATTTCGAAAGATGTGGTTAGGAAAAGAATAATTTTCCCACTGGGGATTAATAAAGTGTATCTTCTTCTTCTTCTTTTAGTAATGAAAGAGGGAAATCTCTAAAAAAAAAAAAAAAAAAAAGACGGACACTTCCTCTATTTGTGGAGCTCATATTAGCTTTGGTTGAACTTTGTAGAAACTGCTCTGTATGTAGTCTTCCATCTCTCACAGCAATGAGACCCCTGTTAGGAACTGATCCCTCAAAGCCGGTATGGATGTGATGGATGATTACAGTGACCAAAAACTGTTGAAATCTACATTTGGGCATGTGTGTTTTGACATAATGAACCTATGATGTTCCACTAGAGAGCAGTATTGCACCAGTGTTCATTTCAATCACACATCAGAGCGGCCTGCACCTGTTGCTGAGAGCTGAGCGTGACACAAGCAGCGCTGTTGATATCACTTTAGTATAGATTGATGTCTTTTATTACACATTTTTGTGACAGAAAATGGCATTGGCGTTCGCTCAAAATGTCTTAAGACTTCAGATGGAAGAAAATAATTGGGCTCGATCAAGATCAATTGCACAGCGGTCTTGTGGAATGTATAGCAGAGTAGATACTCAAGGACATTCATTTTTCATATGTTAGCCTCTCAGCTGCTGCATCACTAAGCTGCATACAAATGAGCTGAGCTGGAACAATTCACAACACTTGATTATGGACCTTTTTGGTAAGCAGGATATTGCATGTGAGATCAATCAGATAAATGCTCATTTGACAGGTAACTAGAAAAACAAGCCACAGAAGAAAAATACATGTGGAACTATTGGGATTAGATTATCATGCCTGTTATTAATGGTAAGAATATTTATATATATAATTAGGAATTAAAATGACATAATAGCATTTGCATGCTTTATCAGTTGTCTATTGTTTTGAAGCTCTTATTCAGATTTCACTTTAAACACTGAAATCAAGGTAATCCATCAATAACACAGCCTTCATTCATTGATTCATATGTGAGAGTATATCTTGTGCCAGTGTTAAATACAGTCAGATAATCGGTCTGTGTTTGTCATTCCTGTAGGCAGTGCACTGGTTTTTCTTTGAGTAATTGATGCTTTCAGGGGAAATATTTGCATTTTGGAAAACAGGCAACTATCCATCATGTAAGCAGCTTTAGTAATCATTACATCTCGGCATAAACAGCTGTATAATAGAGACGACACAGAAACGCTCCCCTCAAGGATATTCACTGAGCCCCTCTCCCGATTTTTGAGGTCTTCAAGGCCGTTTGAGGAACAGAAGCAACACCTCAATTACCCTCTGTTGTCTTGTCGAATGCTTTGCACCTCCAAGCCTTCGTGCGGGTTCAGTACCTCTCAAATGATGAATATGTTTTAAGGGTTCTGAATTCAGCCCATTCCAGGCCTGGGTGAGGATGTCATGCTGTTACTGATTTCCCACCCTCAAAGTCATTTCAGACGAGGATACCCATCACTAGCCTGACCAACGGTGTTATTTTACACTCTTTAAATTTTTATCTTGCTACGAATTCATTTAAGATCCTTGGAAGGACAAGGACAGTATAACGATGCAACACACAACAGAGGGAACGTTAATGAGTTTTTTGCAGGTCATTTAACTGCAAACAGATTCCTTCCTTTTTCTGTCTGAACACCTTCATCACTTTTTGTTCTAATGTCTTACTTTTCTTGTTAGTTTGGTTCAGTGTTAATGTAGCCAGCTATCCATTAATTATTGTTTGTAATGTTCATTCAGACTATATAAAACCAGAAGGAATTGGAACCACTTCCATTATAATTATACATGGAAACTGGGCGTGCCTTATAAGCTTCCATTCTTTAGAAGCCCCTCTGTTAAGTGGCCATCTTTTTCAGACCATATTTGTCTCATAAATCTCATTGGTGGGTTTAGTAGTAAAGAGATGTGAACATTTATCAGCTGCTGGGGCCTGTTTACAGAGAGGATGATTTCCTGCCAGAGTACACAGTGTCCAGACATTAACATCCACTCAAATATTGTCAAAGATCAGAAACCTCTGGGTGAATCATATCAGCGCAGACGTGTGACACTCTTCTGCTTCTGTGTAAACTGCTAAACATTTCCTCTGGTGTTTCAGTGGCACATAAAAGCAGTTTTACCCTTGAGGCATGTTTGTGTCCCATATGAGAATTGTGAGTGACGAAAAACAACTGGAAAGTAAGTTGGTGCCTTATTTAGGTGCAGGTACTTTACTTGAGATTTTCATGTTATTCTACATTTATTTGACAGGTGTAGTTACTTGTTACTTTACAGATTAAGATTTTGCATTTAAAAACATTTGTTTAGTTGTAGATATATCTATAGATTTCCTGCTTTTCTGGCTTTTGACCATTTGACCAAAAACCTGTGTGCAGTCGGAGCCCCTTGTCACGTCACAGATGTTTAGGAGTTGTTAGCATCTCCACAAAGAAAAAAAAGAGAAGAACTAGTACTTACTTTTTATTATTTAAGTACATTTCGAAGAAAATACTTAATTTAAGCGCTTTTACTTGTAATGTAGAATTTTTTTTTGTTTTCTATAATAATTGTTCAGAATGCATTGATTAGTAATGAGGGCTGGGATGCAGTGATTGGTTAAGTCAGAAAGTGCAATTCAATATTAGAAAAAGTTTTGAAGAGTCAGTAGGTTTTTTCCTCAGTAACAAAGCTGAGTGTGTGGTTTGCTTCACACTGTGTTTTAAAAAACATTTTAAATCCTGCTGTCCATACTAGCTGTCATCAACATGAAGTGTCAACAGCATGATAAGCAGGTTCATCATTTCTCCTTGGCCTGCCACTATAGATATAATCTAGAGGGCAGGGACATGGCTGCCGCTGTGTCTGTGTGATGACAGGATAAGTGAGGATGTCTGAATGTCAGGCAGTGAGGATGAGCACCTGGTGCAGACAGGCATGTGTTTGAGCATAATGATGTGGCAGCCAAGATATCAGGTTGTTTCTTTTGAAGAATTTATTATTACCCGCTGGATATAATCATTAATTTTCCTCAGGACCTATTCTTTAATGGCTCCAGTGCTTATTGTGGTCTCACCAAGCAGTGCACTCTTCCAAGAAGGTAATTTGTTGGTCACTGCAGTCAATATGTTTTGCATTTTTAATCCCAGAAAATCTCTCCAAATGGAAAGTTGTCATCCAGGCAAGTGAGTTTGTGACTTATATCCACCACTTGCTTAAAGGGGAAAATTAGAAACCCTCCCCTTCTGGAGGACCTGCAGCTCGCCTCAGCATTGGCCTGTGAAGCAAAACCATTCATCTGTCCCACCACTGTTCCTTCAGCACTGTAAAAAATCAGCTGAGAGTTGCTGCAGAGATGGTTTGGAAATAATGTATTTGACTTGCAGAGATGTAGTAATTCTTGTCTGGATTCAGCGTTCCAAAGTGTTGCGTTTGCCCTTCAGCGTTTTGGGTTTTTGACGTGACGTGCATTTTTTTTTTTAAACTATCACGAGTCAAAAAAGTGTGTCAGCTCCCTGCAAACAATGTTTCTCCGCTTGTACAGTTTGCAGAAAAACTTCAAAGGTGCAGGTACAGAGCAGATTGAGTTTTTCTGGGAGCTGTCAATACACCAGACAAATGCTTGCAACAAACAGAAGATACGTGATGTGCAGGAAACAAAGAGGAAACAGCAGAGACGAGACCAGTCTCTAAATCCCTCTGAATGGCCTCAATCCTACCCACCTCTGACCTTATGTTAATTCCCCCTTTTGCCTGCTGGGCCTCATTGCTCACCTGCTGTCCCGCACAACCACTTGTTGCAGAAACACGCCTACTGTCTGGCGCCTGAGGAACTGAGAGCGCTGTTGTCCCCGTTTATCAGCTTAGCAAGAATTTACATTTTAATTGAATCCTGATGTTTGAGCCAAACTTTACTTGCTGAGTAACTGGAGCTCCTTCAGAAAAACAACTTACAGGCTTGAAGTGTGAGTCCACTGAAGATGACAGGCAGTCGGACCCATTCATTGACTATGCAGAATTCAACTCTATGTGCCAAGACTGCTCATGCAGCAATCACCAGGAATAGCCTTTGATTGTGTGCGTGTGTAGGAATGTCACAAAAGTACAGCTGGGCTTTGTGTGTGTGTATTTACACATCAGCTTCTATGTATTTTAATGAGTTTGATCGTGCCAAGATTGTTCATGCTTTCATTGCCAGGGATATGCTTGGAACGTGTGTGTGAAGACAGCAGGGAATTAGATTTGGGCTCAAGGTGTGTGTGTGTGTGTGTGTGTTGTCTGTGTTGTCAGATCACTCACAGATCAGCACTCTGTCATACTAATTAGGATGGACACGTCCACTCCTACACGCACTTTGATGTGGCATGTTGGCCAACTCTGCTGATGTGAAAGATTCTGTCAAATAAGATATGAGATAAAAAGATATGATTTGTCAGCATCTGTCTTTGTTTGGTCGACCTTTTACATCTATTTAGAATATTATAGCAGACAATATGGGGGTGCATGCTATGGGATCTGGTGAGTGGTGAAGTTTCTTCAAGTTTGTCTGTTATTAATCTACTTTGTGTTTGTCTTTTAATACCATCTAAATAAAAGAAATATCACCTTTATCATATTTAAACATAACATACAACAATCAGCAGCATGCATGTAACAATTACAATCATTATTAATTCATCTACAGGTTTTTTTTTTTTTTACAATTAACCAATTGAAAATTTGCTCTATACAATGTCACAAGTTCTCAGAGCAAAAGGTTAAATCTTCACATTTCTTGTTTGGCCTCCCCAACAGAACAAATATATTCAATATCCTATCATATGTGGCAAAGAAAAACAGAAAATCTTCACAGTGAATAACTTGAAAACATCTAATGTATGCGTTGGCACACATTTGTTGTGGCTCTGTGTGTGGACACAGAGGTACTTTGAGCTAAATGCTAATCCTCCTCACTCACAGTGACAATGCTATCATGCCGATATTTCGCAGGTGTAATATTTACCATGTTCACCATCCTAGTTTAGCGAGTTTACAGGTTTTTTGTCATAAACCAAGATCGGAGGATTGTCAACAAATGTTCCTTTAAAGATGGGATCAGTCTTTCCAGAGAAAGATGACTGGTGAGTCTTATTCTTTGGTTTATGGTAAAAGGGAAACCAACAAAGTAAGCAACAGAACAGGTGGCATTTGTGCTCACAGATCACTATGGGTTGCCAACATGTGGGTATTTGACCACACTCAACAATCAACTGTTTTTCTCCAGAATGACTGACTCCAACATTAATGTCTGCACCTAATTTTATTGGCAACCTTATGGTGGCACTAGAGGGAAAGTCAGGGGATCAGCAAAGTCATAAGGATTCATCTTCTGAGAATCATCAATGTCCAACCAACAGACCGACATAGAGCCATAGTGTGTAGTATGGCTCCTCTACACACACCATACTCCTCTCTTCAAGGATTTGCAAGGCATAATGCTAACTGATTTCACAGTCTTGGCACAAGTTAATTGTTGGAATAAAGCTGCTAGAAACTCTGTTTACCGTCTTTCTTCTAAGATTGAATCAAGCCAGAGTTTTCTGTTTAAAAACGTCAGGACTTCCCATTTTCTCATTAGACTAGCCCCAGTGCTATTTCAAAGCTATTGTTCAGTGTTTTGTTACACAACGAATCAGGTAAAGGACTAGACTTACTCTATGTCTCATTTACACTGTTATGGACCGAAGCCCAACCCATTATAATGTAATTAAAATGCATTAAAATGCTAATTTCCATTGTTATTATTACATTATTTCCAGACTGTGGCACCTGCAGCCTTCATCCAAGTGCTGTACTCTGTAACGAGATAGTGATTAACTTCTGCAGTATCACACTGATGAAGAGCAACTGAAAAGTCAAGAGCATAAATTGAGCGACAGACTACCAGCACCAGTTTCCAAAAGAAGTCATCAGGATTCTGACTAATTACATCTAGCCTGACCTTCCACTCTCATTGCTTCAACCTGAACAAATAGATGTTCTTGTCTGTTCTTTTACCTCATGCGTATGGAAATAAAAGTAAAGTTGTGGTAAGAGATGGTAGCAGCGACGTTGTAACTTAAGCAGATTATGCTTCGGTGTGACACAGGAAAGTGTTCTTGTAACAGTAAAGCAGATAAGAGTTAATTAACTGATAATGGCACTCTATTCATTGAGCTGAAAGTCGGTGAATGAAAATAAAGGGTGGGAGTCAAAGAGAAAAATGGACATTCTCTAGATTTTAAAGAAAAGCAGATAATTTCACCCTCCTGATTAAGTTTCACATTGGGATGGCATGGATGCCAAGAATGCTGAATAATCTTCATCACAGCTGCCACAACAATGACCTAAACCAAGGAGTATGAATTTCATCATGTCTATTTCTATACAAAATTGCATGACAAGCTTCTTGGAGAACACACTACTCCTGTCACATTAGAGCCTTTGATCTCTTGATGATGACCTCTTTTATTCACTCCTACTCTTCTTCCAATACCCAGCATATGACAGCAGAGCAAATCGATAGCAACAGCGCCAAGAAACCCAAAGATGTTCTGTTTTGCGGGGAGTAAACTTAACAAGAGGGCAAGGCAAACACAATTCTTCCTTCCTGTATGCGCAGCTTTTGATCAACTTTCCAGCTGGGCAAGTCGGGGGCTTTATCGGCTCTATCCTCCTCTCTCACAGATGAGAAACAATGTGCTTTATTCCATTACACTGTAAATCCAATCTCATGCTTCACGCTCTGTAGAAGAGTAGCAGAAAGAGGGAATGAATGAGACGGCATGGGAAAATGTTGACACAAATCCCACAATCCCTAAGGCGACACCAGTCGGTCATTGGGGTACAGTTGAGGGATTCTGAGCAATTAACCAATCAATCAGGGGGTTGATTGGGCCCCATGTAGCTATTATGGTAATACATGTGTTGCTGAAGTGAAAAGTGTGCACTTGGCTCGACAAAGCACCAAAGTCAGGCTGTTTATTCAGTCTGTTGCCTATTCCAACCAAGAGGTCACACTTGGGAAATCAGTGCCCTTCCTAAGGGAAAGCTTTCAAGCATACAATTAAGAAATAATTAGCATTTGGCTGCTTAAAATGTACACTTGCAGAGATAATTTCTGCAAAGTTATCACCATAGAGGGCAATAGAACGCATTCTAGTCTAATGAAAGGGAATAAAAATATCTGAACATGATCGGCTTGAGAATGAATGTCTCTAGAAGCCCTCCATTACTGCTGTTGACTCTCCTCGACATCTGATGAACGTCTAAATTAATAATGGATTGGGAGGAAATAAATATTTAATTCGTTAAATCTGTTGCAAACAGCTAGTAATATTCTCTGATCTATCTCCTGCATGATTCACACTGCTGTATAATACCTTTAAAAAACCCAGAAGCTATACCTCTAGCATTCATGAAGACCAGAACGGCATTTATCTCCTGGCATCAGTTAACAAAATGTCTAACATATGGAACAGTCTCCATTAGGTGTTGAACACTGCTGAGTGCCGAGGAAGCCGATGTATGACTAATTGCTGTAGAGGCTGTTATTGCTCAAAAAAGCTGCTCAAGATCTAATACTGAATATTGCAACATAAAAGCAGCTTTTCACTGCAAGCTGCAAATATCATCTCATATCATCGACATCTTCACTGACTGATGCTCCCCCTCCAGGCTTTAACCTTATTTTTAAGTAGTGTAGACTGTGAGCTGAAATGTCTTCTCTGGTTTATCATAGTGTGTAATTATGTTGTAGATATAACTAGTTGGTTACATTTGATTTATTCAGGAATTCTCAAGGTCAAGATATCTGAATCCAGTGGCAGACTGAAATATCTCATTGATCATCTGCTGGAAAGAATTGGCATGACATTTTGTAAAGGCATTCATGAATCCCAGATGGTGAATCCTGATAATGTTGATGATCTTGCTGACTTTTCCTGTGGTTTTGTGTGAAATATCCCAGACACTATTGGATGGATTGCAATGCCAATTAGATATTCTGGATGAATTGTAACAATTTTGGTGATTTCTTTACTTTTCATCTAGCACCATCATCAGGTTCAAATTTCAGTTTGCTCAATACTTTGGTTCATGACATAATACTAAATAGTTCACAGTGATTGTACCTTAGATCAGTGATTCTCAACCTGGGTTCCGGGGGCCGCCTAGGGCGTATTTTGGGGCATATTTTAATTTCACTATTATTTAACTGAAGTTAGCCCAGTGACAGAATAAGAATGACTATTCTCTTTATAGGTTTCACATTGATCACTGAGAGAGTTCAGAAAAAAACTTTAAATTAAAAAAAGAAAAAATAGGTCAGGATTTTAGACAGACATAAGACCTCATATAGTTGTTAGCAGTGTCACCACCTCTGAGTCTATTACCAATTACCAGAATTGATTAATTACGTGACTTCGTTATTAAGCAGTGCATATCGTGTGACTTACCACAGTCACACCTCTCTGCTCACCAGAGTATGTTTCTTTTAAAAATCTTCTTCCACCATCTGATGACGCTTTTTCAGTTTAGTGCAGAAGCGTGCAATCTGGCCAGCGCCATTATAAACTGTTGGTAGTCTCTTATTTTTAGCTTTTAGAGGCACTTTACTTCACATGCGCTGTCTCCATATAGTTTGTTAATGTACCCTGACTGGAGTGTTCAGACATTTGCTTTCATCTTGTCCAAAGGCATGCCTCAAAGATGGAAAAAGGTGAAAGTGACTCCGGGAGGTGGGGGTGAAAAAAAGGCATGTTCAAAGCCAAAGCAAAAGAGTTTCTTCCTTTTTGCCAAGTGTCCTAAATTTCCTAAAAACAAGCAGTTGCTTCCATCCTATAATGCCATTTTGAAGTCTCCCATTCTACTGTATAAAGACAGCTCTACTCTCATGAGCTCACTCTCTCGATCTGTAGGCAGAGCAGCTCTTAAGACAACTTCAGAGGGAAGTCTGTCTAAATATACTTGCAGGTAGGTCGTCACCCCAACGTACAGGTACATCTTTGATGAGCAGAAAAATAAATATCAGACTCTACCTCATCTGTACAGCCGGGTCCAGAGTTGAATTCTAACCCCAACTGGAGAGCTGCTAGTAATTGAAATTAATTAAGTTGTCTAAAATGAAGCAAAGACAATTACCCAAGCATCTCCTTGCTTGTCAACAAAGCTTGTTTCTCATGAAAAGAATGGTGTGTTACAGTTCTTTGCAGTTAGCCCTTACAGGAGACGTGCAGAGATGATGGATGTCTGTATTTCCAATGGTGCCTTCCTTCTAATGAGTTCTTGTACCATATCACAGGCTCATTACAAACAGGAACTGAGAATAATAAGAAACGATAATATCCCTGTATTGTACATGACTATTATCAGTTAATGAAAGTTTTGGCTTCTGTTCTCAACCTTGCTGGTGATTTTCCTTCATTTAATGGGGCGGTTCATGAAAGTCAGTGTTATCTAATGTATAAAAAAATAATCAGAGACACGTACATTTATCAACAGCATACATATTTATATGTAAGTTAAACATTTCTTCCAAAGTTCTTCAGTTTCTTCAGTCTCTGTATATATCCATTAGTCTAGCCCCTCAGATTTCTGACATTTTTTGTTTCCTCTGCAGACCTGAGGAGCACACATAAATCAAGGTTTCCAAAACTCTGGAGATAGAAATGCAGCGTAGCGAGAAGACCAATCTTGATTTCCCGTGCACACCTGCTCAGGGTGCATCACGGTTCACACAAATACAAACTCCCTCTGCATTGGTCGGGCCTGTGTTTGCATGTGTGAGCGAGAAAGATAAAGGCACAAAGCATGTCCTGCACATCTGTGTGCATGGCTGTGCCCATGCATATTCATTGATGTAGTGTTTGTATATGTAATACTGGAGTGCGTGAAGTCTGTGATGTCAGTTAGTGAGGACATTGTACATTGAGAGAACAGACAATACCATGCAGCGAGAGGCCAGTGAAGTCACCCTGAAACATTAGATGGTGATGAAAGAAACAAATGACTTTTTGCTGAGTTAGAAATTGCAGGATTTATTCCAGTTTCTTTGAGACAGTTTGGTCAGTGTTGGTGAATCACTTTGGTCTCCTGTGGAGCAGCGAACAGTTTATTTGTCTGTTTAATCTGGGATGTAAATGTCCACTGAGAATGAAGTGGAAGTGGGAAAGTGGCTGTGACGAGAGGAGGATTTTTTTGCAGATAAGTTTATATTTTTAGCTGATAGCATTGCCATAGTAATACAAGATTCTCTTTAAAAACGCATATGTTAAGCTCAATCACACACACAATACACAGTAGATGTCATATGGTGGTTCATATATGTTTTGACTGGACTATTTCAAGCTTTATAAATGAAATAAGAATTCTTTAATTGAGTGGTATTCCCCTTCTAACTCCGGGTCTGCCTTCAGAAGATTACAATGCACAGGAGATGGTGCTAGTTTTCCCCACTGTGGTTTCTCTGGATTATACACGCCTTGAGTACTTACATAAGTGGCTTTATTTTTCTATCCATTTAGCCATGGGTAGCTTTTGCCTACTTTATCTTCACTTAAATTGCTTTGGGCTTCTCAAAATTACTGACTGGGAATAAAATATCTTCTTAACACTGAGGAAAATCAGCAGACTGCTCTCTTTACTGTGAATGGCAAACACCGTGGCCAGCAGTCACATACATAATTGTCCTCTACAGCCTCACCCTCTCCATTTTGACATTAATTAATCTGAAGCAATCTCTAAACTGCCCATGGGGCCAAGACCTCACGCCTCCAAACCTTCAATTCCCATGATTGAATTTCACAGAGTTCATCTTTCCAGCCCTTAACTTTGCCACTTCGCTAATGGTGATCGAAAAAAAAGAAGACACTAAAAAAGAAGAAGAGTAGAAAAAGAAACTCTCACCATCAGCCATATTCTTTTTACTATCCATCATGGGCCATAGAGGGGAGGACAAAGACAAATACAGCCAGCCAGAATCTAGGCAGAAAGCGAGAAAGATGACCCCCCTGGACTCTGGTGCTGCATTTCATTATCTCATGCAGTCCATTCATTCACTACCTTTGGACGGACTGGGGCCCCAAAAACACTCTATCATACCTCTACACTGCATTGTAGCAGGCTAGGTGGACCAAACAGACCCATAAGAATAAGATGAAGATGGAGTAAACTTCCATTATGATGTTATAAGTGAGAAAAGGGAGTATAAACTTCAATCCGTGGAGTACTCTACTTTATGACAGATACGAAGAGCCAGTCATGCTGATGGCACGCGCGGAATGCCAATGGCAATGACAAACACGAGGTACTAAGATGTTTAGCAGATATGTAATGTTAATATGATGTTTATCATGTTTGTTGACATTGTTGTTGTCAGTAATTTTGCATGTGAGAAAGTATTGAAGAAATAAAAGTTTTGACCTGATTATGGTGCTAGATGAAAAGAGAAAGGGATCTCCAGAGGTGTTGTAATTTATCTTGAGGAGAACGTGAATATCTGCTCCCAATATCATGGCAGTCCATTCAGTAGTTGATGAGATATTTCACAAAAAAACAGGAAATGTCCACCTGCTGGTGGCGCTTAAGGAAAAGTCTGGCGATCACCAAAGTCATTAGGATTCATCATGTGGGGACCATGAATGTCTACTCTAAGTTTTATGGAAATCCAGCCAGTAGTTGTTGAGATATTTCAGTTTGGACCAAAGTGGTGGACTAACCATCAGACCGTCATTGTCATGCCCCATGATACAAGCATTAAGAAAAGATGTGGGGGGTGTCAGTAGGTATTATCTCAGATCATGCGTTGATAAATTAGCACCTACAGAAACTTACCCCACTTTTGCTGAGTCTGTCACCTCCAGAACTGCTGTCCCCGCTGTCGCAGACATACTTCCTCTGACACTGTGACAGTTACGGCATCATTGTCCAATCCTTCCTCCCGTGGAGCGTGGCAATGGAAGTAGACTTTGTGGAGTCCTGGCACTACAAGGCCCTGGATGCTGCTGCTGCAGGGGCGCAGTAAGGCTGAGTAAGCCTGAGAAATCGCATGGCTTTGGCCCTGCTGCAGCGTGGGATGGCTCATTGAGTCTGCAGGTATGGAGCTGAGAGTGAGGAATGACTGCAGTCTTTCACAGCTGGCCAGCTTTTCTCTCTCTCTCACCCTTGCTGTCTTTTCATACTCTTCCTCCCTCTATCTATCTTTCCCCAGCTCTTCCTCTCCTGGGAAATGACCCCTTCTCTCTCTCACTCACCTGTGCTCTCACCCCTCTAAATAGACAGTCATTCTTGCACAATCATGCATGTGTGCGAGCATCAGAGTGTGCCCGTATCTCGAACACCCACATGTGAAAAATGTTGCATTTATGTGTCAGTGAGCCAGTGTGTGTTTTGCATATCCCAATGGCTGGCTGTTTGGCTTGCTGTGTTTGGAAGGTGTGAGCTGACCTGAGGCTTGAAACAGTAGAGAAACTGCATGACAGATGGCCTGTTTGAGAGAGGGATTTGGGGGCTCGGCTACGGTCAACTGAGGTTTGGCACCAAAAGCAAGAGGTTGGCCTGCTGTTAGTATCTCCTTCCATCACTATATACAGGCACACACAAACACGCACACCAGCCACAATAGATGCACACATCCACAAGAAGGAACAATGGAATATAGCCACAGAATATTCTCAAATTGGTGTATTTTTCCCGTATATGCCTTTTTTCCTGTACATATAAAAATTGGCCTTCAGTTTCTTTCATTATGACATTACTTTGAAAATACTGTTTGGTCACTGCAGTAGAGTTAAAAAAAAAATGAAACCCCATTTGTTCAAAAAGCTGAGATGAAACACTATATAAACACACACACACACACACACACACACACACACACACACACACACACAGCCACACACAGCCACACACACCTGCACACACACAAATACACCCTACTGAGATCTTATATGACCAGGTGAAATATAGGAGGCTCCTTCTGAAACTGAATTTTTTGTGGTTGCCTGGCAACTTCAGTTCGTTTGCCTGACATCAAAACAGGAATGCTGAGCAACAAAGGTGGCCACACACACGCACACTCAAACACCAGAGGACGCTTGAATGCCAGTGTGGGTTTGATTCATTCTGTCTCAGGCCTCCCATCATGAACTAATGTACTCAAAACCATCCATCACTGAGTCTGATGGCTCATTCAAAGACACTGCATTGTTTTTACCGTTGAAACTTGCTCGCTTGGTGCAGCGTAAACAGCTGAAGCCTCGGTCTGAATTTTAGCTGGAGCTCTGTGGGTTATGCTTTTGCCTGTGAGCAAGCAAAACATCTATTGTACGAGAGAGCAAACCATGCGGAGTAAAAAGAGAGTCTGAAATTCCTGAAGCTCTGAGAAAAAGTTCTGGAGGTCAAAGCACTTTGAGAGGATGAAATTATTTGATGGCTGGTTTTTCTAAACAGTTGACCTAAGTGCAAAGACAGTTTGTTGTATCTAACTTAGTTCATAGTTTTTTTTCTTACTTTCTTCATTATATTTGTCACCGCCTTTGGCGTGCCACATCTCCTTCCAATCTGTTCTGATATTTTAAGAAAGCAGATCTGCTCCCTTTGTGTCTCCCTGTGCAACAAGAGAAAGGAAAAGGTTACCCACGCATTTCCCAGAGTTGCACGGAGGCCACTTGAAATGTAAATCTCAGCTTTACTTCCCCACCATCGTGGGTAGCAACATTTTTATGAAAATTACCTGATTTGAATTTAGATGCGGGTATACAGGAGCTGAGGCATTCACTAAGGCACGTTCCCATTGAAGGAAGAGGCGTATTAACAGGCTGTTGTTGACTTCGCTATGTGTCTGTCAAAAAGACAGACACACTTGCTGTTGAAGCCCTAAAGCTGTGTACGACACTCTTTGGGCTGTTGGAGCTTGATAGAGGCTGCGTTCATTCACCGGGGGATAAATAGGTAATTGAACTGGGGATGTCACTATTAAAACACACAAAGGCACAGAAACGTAGGGCTGCCACTCTCTATCTCGCTCCCCCTCTTCTCTCTCTCTCTCACACACGCACACACACATGCACACACTCAGATGAGACATGACATATTTACTTTCTAAATAAGATCAATTTGCTGTTTTTCAAAATAAAGATGAATGGAACAATGAACCTTTCTTTACTGCTTAATTTCTCTATTAAAACTCTTTGACAGCTGGATGTCAGTGGTTACAGATATGCATGAGAGGGTTCAAGCCCCACTTTCAGTAAGCTCATCTCTGCTTAAGCGTCCTTGAATCTGAATCCTTACAGAGAGCACAGTTTTGAAGATTTTGCAGGTGAAACGACTTTAAAATGAGGGGGTTTTAATGTCCATAACAAGGGTTATACATCAAAATGTAGCTTAAGACTCCAAGAATCACTTGCAAATAAGAAATACTCAATGGGTGGGTGGTTTTCTGAGGCTGATATTGACCTCTGACCTCCCTGGCAGAGACACACCACAGGAGAATTCAACTGCTGGAGCGCCATATTGCATTGAGGAGGAAAGATGTCAAAATAGCTCAAAAACTTGTACAAATCTCACTCATCCCACTTGTAGCTCCAGCGGTTAGCGGGCTGTATTCCTCTTCTCCACCTGCAGGACAGCTGTGCGCCGCTGCCACGTCTCTCCTCGCTGCTGGACTGGACGCGCAAAGTGGGGGCGCACTCCTCAGCCATCAAAACCCTGCTCAAGAGATGCGCAGCTGTGACTGAGAGCAGCATTGGACACATTGCCCACGTCCACTCCGTTTGGTTATTCGTGCGCACGCTCTTAGTGTCTCAGTTGAAGGACAGTTTTGTTTTTGGGGTTGGGTTTTTCTTTTTTTTTTTTCCGGTCCCCCCTCCCAAAAGCGGAGGCACATTGTTTGTGGCGCAGCGCGACAGAGCGGTGTCCGATTACAAACCGTGCGCCGAGGAGCCACCGGCACAGAGCGCTTCTCTGTGGGGCAGAAATAGCACGCAGGGCTCCGGAGGGACGAGAGAGAGCACAGAGGAATCTCTGCAGAGAGAGAAGGAGTTTTTTTTTTTACCGCGGTCGATTTTCTGTCAAGTGACACAGCAGAACTGAGGATATATCATCTTCAGCGCATCTTTGTTTTTTTTTTGTTTTCTCCATATCACTGTTCTCACCGGGACAAGACACGCCGCTTCGCTTCCTACTAGATGAACGGGAGTTGGGCACCTCACTTGGTAAGACGAAATATATTCTTTTGTGGATTGTGCTGCAGCTTTTATTATTTAGATATGTCACAGGCTTCCGCAGACGTTCCATTTCTAAACGCGAGATATTTGTTTTCTCCCTGAAAATAAACCCATGACTTTTACAGCTTGTCACATATTTTGCATTCATATCACCAGTTAAAATAGGTTGGAATATTTTGCAGAATGAGAAAATAGCATCATTTGAAAGGAACCGCACACTAATGCACAAATCTGAAACCCCCAGCAGGTAAATAATCAGTTTTAGAAGTTTTGCATTTTGCTTTGCGATGTCCGGCCGCTTGGTGGTGCTGGCAGAGTGCAACCATCACCAAGTCCCTGAGAGCTTTCAACAAATTTTTATATTCTGCAAAATTCCGTTCCACTTTCAATATCTTATGGCAATTGATTAGGGTCTGGCATCATGGCCAATAGTTCCAGTAGCACAAGGCATCTGCATTCACAGCTGCAAGTGCACGAGTTAATAAAATATTTTGATTGATTAAAAAAAAGAAAGAAAATAGTAAAAAAAAAAAAAAAAAAAATGTGTGCACTAGTCCTGAAAATATCAGTGCCTGGAAAGCACAAATGCACACACACACACACACACACACACACACACACACACACACACACTTGTTACATTGTTACTTGTCTTATATAGTCTTTTGTTAGTGGTTGTGGATCTTTTGTCCCTGCTTTTTATATGTTTAAAACTGTATTTGCTGCCATGTTTAGCTTAGTCTAAAAATGTTCTATTTGCTTTTGGTGAAGTGAGGTTTTAAATGCACAGAGGAGGTGAGCAGAATGCGTGACCTCTATGAGACATGCTGATTGTGTACAGTGTAATACTTGTATTTTGCATTTAGTGAAAGAGACTAGATGTGCCAGGTTTCTTTTATTCTTCACATCCCTTTGTTGAGGTTTTCAAAACCTTCCAGCCATACACCTCAAACTTCAGGCTTCCCACACAATGATAGTGTGACAGTGCTGGGTCCTTGGGCGCTTCTACCTATCCCTTTTGTAAAACTATCATGAAAGTTAGTTTATAGGTAGCATAATAGCTTCACTAAACTTTACTTAAATACAACTAATTCCAAATTAAACCATGAATTTCTCTTCTACAAGAGCCTTCCAGACAAAAGGAGCCAATGTAGTATTTGTCAGTGAGCGCGTTCAAGAATATTAAATATACACTGGTAAAGCTCTGTTTGGTGTTGTGAAGGAGTAATAATATATGTGCTTCAGTTGCTACATGAATTCTACTACTCTGTCCTTGGCTCTTGCCGGCCCTGCAGCAGGTTTAGATGAATGCTAATCCCCAACACTGATCATGCTGATTAGTGTACGATTAACCGTACATAATTCTTAACTAAGTCACTTTTTTGCCAGTGTCTCCTTAAGCCTGGGGCCAGCACCTTTTTAGAAAACATGCTAATTTTACTTCAGATGTTGTGTCCAGAGTATAAAGCACCGAGCATTGGTATTCATACGGGTCTGTACTTGTTTTGGTCGTGCTTTGGACTTGAAAGCTGCAGTTCTGATAAACACAGTCGGCCTCTTCTGATCTTATGGCCTCAGACCCATGAGGATGCTGTGGCTCATCCGTCCTGTCACACTGTGCTTACCAATAGAGAAAGGGACCCTCATCCAGATGGTAGAATTACTTTGGACTCGCAGTGTCCAAGCCTTTATTAGACGTCGGATGCTAAAATCCCTCCAGGAAAAGAGAGGAAAAGGGAGATGAAAAAGAAATACAAAAACCAGAGAGTGAGAGGGAAAGAGAGAGAGAGAGATGATGTGAAAGTGCTGAATCAAGAAATCATGTGACGTGATGCCTGTTGGCTAAAATTGCCAGTTTATATTGCAGCTGAAGTGCTAGAGAAACACCACATGGAGGAAAAACAACATCAGAGTTTCACTGATTCAAATCATTATTCTACTTGTCCACTAATCAATTTTGAAACTACTTTGATAATGACATTTCTTAAGCTAAAAACACTGTTTTTAAACCAAGTATCTTTAGTTTTTGGACTGTTGGTCAGACACATTTGAAGACGTCACCTTTTGTCTGATTAATAGTGATTTTTTATTGTTCTGGCTTTTTATGGTTTGAGTTCCTCAGATGTGAATATTTGCTGGGTTTTTTTTCCGTTCATAGTAAATAATGATTAGTTCCAGCCCTAAGCGACATTAACACGTGCACTCCTGCTCCGAACAGTCACAACAGATGGGATGAGCAGCAGATACACAGAATATGGAAACCAGCCACACATTCCAGCGCCTAGTGAAGAGCAGCGTATGATTAGCATGATTGATATTTGCGCTGTGTTGGGAATTTGCCCGAGCACTGACACAGAACACCAGCACAAACACAGCAATTAGTCCCAGCCAGGAGAATTCCATGATGAAAATGACCCTGGTGGCCTCAGCGGGCTGTGTGGTCGCCACGGAAACCCATTGAATGACAAGCCCATTGTCGTCGACCTTTGTGATTCGGCATCCCCTCGGGGGTCGAGCACTGTAGGGAGTGAAAGTGAAAGGCATTATCATGCACGTGTAAACTAAACAGCCATTACCCTCTGGCCCCTCGGTGCTCTTTAAGGCCCTTTGGTTACTTATTTATCTGACAACAGCAAGATGGGGCTTAGAGATAGTTTGTCCCTGTACACACAGCCTCACAAAAGATCCGGCTTTATTGGCTGTGAATTGCATGGAAGCCCCGGATTTTACCAACTCTCGTCAGCGGATGATTTATTGTTCTTATGCAAGTAAACTTGGAAGCTTTAACAATAGTTGAAGTGGTTTGCTGTTCTTCCCTGCTGTGCTTTGTCCTTTTACTACCACAGACTATTTATACATCACAACCACTTTGCCATTATCTCATCCCACCCTTGTTCTTCCTGCCACTTCTGATCTCAAGACTGTAGTAGCTGCAGAGCATCATCCCACATGTTCGAGGACACCAATTCAAAATATTTATGTTCATTTTTAGTGCTTATTTGTGCCAGCAGCAGCACTCTCAGATACATTTCTGACCTGTCTCTACATAACAAAGAAAGTTGCCACGGTGCAAGCAAACAGTTTTTTCTCTTCTGCTATTCTCAGTTAAGTAGTGAGATGTTGCTATGGCTACTCCAAGGTTTCCTGCAGGGGATTTGAGTGTGCGCGTCTGTCACAAAAAGAAAACATTGGCAAAATTAAAGTTTATCATCCAGGCCACTTCTGCTCTTTAAAGGCCAAAGAGTCACCACGGTTGCCATAGAGATTGTGAGGAAGCTATCAAGTGAGATGCACAATGCCCCATAGCATCTGTTCACAAAAGTCTGCATGGCGGCTACGTCGCTGTCGCACAGATAGAGTGCAGTTACATCTCTTTCAGTCAAGGTCAGCTCTGAAAGGTTTGGTAGGAAAAAAAACCTGTCGTAGTTCAATTATTTCCAAACCTTCATTGTGACTTTGTTTTTCTGCCAGGAATATTATACCATAATGCTGCACAGCTGGAATTTGTGCAAAGAGCTGCAAATGAAGTGATAAAAAGTGGATGTGGGGCTTGTGTGTAGACACAAACACAGTTCTCTGATGGGACAGATCCTTGTTAAACAGGCAGGAGGAAGCTATGATAATTTCACACTGCATGCTAAACAGCAGGAACAGCACAGGGGCAGGTGTAGGAAATAATTTTACTTCACAGTGCGGCACAGAAGCACAGGCAAGCGTTATGCGATCCGGGATGCACTATTATTTTTTTGCTGCTCGGATCCAAGAGTGAATGTCTGTGGTTTGAGTAAAACATCCAGTTTCATGTCCACACGTCAAAGGGAATTAGCGCCGCTGAAGCAGCCGTCACTCGCCAAC
This sequence comes from Dicentrarchus labrax, assembly GCF_905237075.1. Classification (NCBI taxonomy): domain Eukaryota; kingdom Metazoa; phylum Chordata; class Actinopteri; family Moronidae; genus Dicentrarchus; species Dicentrarchus labrax. Next base: position 12,040,568 of record NW_026136709.1, on the reverse strand, counting down.
ACTGTTACACTACATTAGCCCTGTCCCTCTCTCTCCGCTACAACCTCAAACCCCACTCAAATCGCAGAGGAATGTGTCTTTTAACCACCATGCCAGTACGGGTAGAAGAGGGAGACTCTATTTGGGTCACGATTAAATAATCCCCAAAGCCTCTTTTTTTCGCCGGGGATCAAGCCAAGAGGATGTTTGAAAGGTTAAACAGAGATGGATCCAAACTTCTGTGACAACAGGAGAAGCGATTATTGTAAACTCATTTAAGTTTGGAGTTTGTTGTACTTTGCTTTTCGCACTTGCGGTTGAGGGGGGGAAGACAGCGCCGAGTCTGTGACGAGATGTAATGAGTCAGGGGGAAAAGAGGTAAAAAAAGAAAAGAAAAAAGAGAGATGGAGGGGAAAAAAGAGTGAAGAGGCTTTGCTAGTCTTTGTTTATTGACTGATTAAGCGCCACAGGGCCATTTGAAGGGTGAAATGAGTCATGAGTTGTCACCAAACACACAGAGAAACACCCCCCCCCTCTTTGGGCCGTCACCCAGCTGTACTTCTCTGGATGATGAATGACTTTGAAGCATGAATGAGAGGATCATTTGATAGCGAGCGCTCAGCTCGTATATTTCTCTTTTATAGGAGCTTCCTCTCCTTTCAGGCTGCAGCTTGCACCTCTGAGGTGAGAGCAGAAACTGGACTGCCTCCTGTGAGACTTTGACACTCGTCGCTATGTATAGTCACAGTTAAATTAGCAGCCTGCACCTATTACTAAAGCAGGTGCATATGTGCTTTGTGTAGTTGTTTTGCTGTCCATATGTTTTTCCCATCAGCAGGAGGTGATGCAGCTGAAGTCTTTCGTGGGTTTGAGTTTTTTTACTCCTCATGGGACCTTCATCGCGGCGTCTTATCTTTATAGAGCATATCATTATACGATAAGAAGCTGTTTTGATGTGATGTGTTTAGAACTATCTGAGCTTCATCTATTGCACCACTGCAAACATCCAGAGAAGCTCTAATTTGATCAGTGAGAGGATATAAATACAGAAAATCCTTTAATCTTCAGCAAATGAAAACATTTATCTCTACTTTGAAATCATTACGAAGGGCTAATCAGAGCAATATCCTCGAAGAAAAAAAGGAAAAAATGTTCAAGTTGCTTCCCCCAGCAGATGAATGGTAAATTGCAGAGCGTGCTATATTCTTTTTATCCAACCTCATATGAAAAGTTTGCGATAAAATCTAAAAGATAAAGCGTCCCACTACTTGTAGTTCGGCCACGCAGGAAAAATGGGAGCAGAAGAGAGATACAGAGGGAGATTAGAGGAGAGATATAAAGAGAGAAAAGGGAGATTGGACGGCGCAGATAGAGGTGAAGAGATAAGAACTTAAGTTTCCCAGACAAAGAGGAGAGGCGCCTGCTTTTTTGGGTGGGGAAAGAAAAGGGCAAAAGAAAAAGGAAGAGGAATTATGTTGAGATAGAAAAGGGTGACACAAGGATTGATGTGCAGATGGGCAGGCCGGGCGAGTTCAGAGGGAGATTGTTGAATATACAGGGAGGAGTGTCTCTCTCAAGAGGCAGCGGTCTAGTCGGTCCCTCGGATCCATCCGTCTGCTGGATTCGTCTGTCAGTGCTCGAGGTCCTCAGAGAGGGACGGACAGAAAGACAGACAGAACGGGACAAGACAAGAAAGAGAAAAGTAGGCAGCAAGAGGAGGGGGAAAACAGGAGAGGGGAACTGACAGAAAAGAGGAAAACAAGATGAAGGAAGAGAAAAGGAAGTAAAGGCGGACTTTCCACAAGGGATGAAGGGGACATGTCTCAAAGTTTCATTTCGAAATCTTCAAAAATCCCCACATCTTTACAGCTTTGGTTTTTTAGTGTACTCACTAGAATCTCTCTTCAAAAAGTGTCCTCTTTGTCAACACACTCAAATTCAAATGTTGTTGCCACCAAAGCTCCACTATTTGGAGACTTCTTTTTGCCCTGGGTTTTATCTCACAGGTTACATACAGTGCTGGAAAGTAACTAAGTACATTTAAAGTTTGAAACACTTGTACTATACTCCAGTATGCTACTTTATACCTCTACTGCACTACTCTTCAGAGCGAATATACTTTCTACTCCTCTATATTTATTTGACAGTTACTACCAAGATTTCACTTGAGCTTATGAGAGAACTTTTTTTTCTCTAAACTTCTCTTCTAAACTTCTCAGATGGTTTCATTTGAATATCTGGTGGAGCCACTAAGAGGTAGAATTATCCAATACTTCACAAAGAGGCAAAGATTAGAGAATAGTCCAAAAAAACTCCATAACTCCTCAGATTTATCTTCTGCTTCAACTTATACAAGTGTTATCTAGAAAGTCATCAGTGTACATACAATGAGAATGGACTTACCATTGAAGTAGGAGACATCTTTTGTAGGAAAGGGAAATGCAAATTCATAGATTCTGTAATAAATTTGTAATTATGTAATGAGGTAGAAGGAGTAGATGCCTTTTCAAGGATATTTCTGGGAAAAAAACATATCAGACTGGCATTATTGTTTCAAGAAGACTATTAGTATGTATGTCTTAATACATGTCTGGAGGGGATCTTTCAGTAGGATTTTGAGTACAGGACTTTTACTTGTAATTGTATTTTTACATTGTTGTATTGGTGCTTTAACTTAAGTTAAGGATCAGATAGCTTCTCCCACCACTGCATTACCCACCTTTATTGCAGGAGGTAGTTGAGAGAAGGTCTGCTGGCACATGGTGAATAAAGAACACTTCCGCCTCCTCAGCGTATTTTTCATGTAAAAATGAATTCACAGTTAATATTCTCCTTAAATATGCAAGAACTGAACATAAATTCAAAAAAGCAAAGGTGGAAATAAAGCATTATTCATCATAAAGTATCGATCAAGGAAACTGAATGTGATTCTACTGCATTAATAATGCAGCTTACGTCTTTAGTTAAAGGACACCTGACCTTATTCTGTGAGTGAAACAAAACATACATACATACATTGAAATCGAAGTAAAAAGTGAGAAATGAGGAAGAAAATACAGCTTGATGGTGAAGTTCTCCTTCACACACACCCCTACTGTTTCCCAAACCCTTGCCTGCAAACACTCCAGACATGAGACTCTCATGAGTCATGTCCTTTACTGTGTCAGGCATGAGTGTGAGTGTGTAGTCTACCACGGCATAGACACAATGCTGCCTCAGTTCTGAAGGTGAAACCACACTGAGGATGTGTGGTCTGATCTTAAACACCAGCAGTGAATAACAAACCACGTATTATTCCTTCTGAATAACATTTTATTCTTCCTTGAATAAACCATTGGGAAGAATGAACCCTCAGTTAGAAACCTGGCTGAAAGCTGTAAATGCCTTATTTTGTTGATTGCGCACATGCAGCACGCTAAGCTGACTTGACTTTGATTTTTTTCAAGCCCTTTGCACAAAGAGGAAGTGGTCACTTGGAGTTGAATACTGTTGTACACAAGTGGTAGTTTGGTTTCAAGGGATATTTTGTTATGGAACATTAAGTCTATTAAAAGTCTAGCCAGGTGCTGGGCTTCAGCGATAAGGATATCAGTTGCTGTAAAAGACAATGAAGTAATTCTAGAGGTGTTGCCGGGAGTGTCCTTTTTTCCATTCACAGTGTTGGTTGGCTAATACACTGGTCTGATTATGCTGTTCATGAAACAAGAGAATGTTTCTATTCTCCTGCTCTGGCTCTATTGTGTTACTGAATTCTCCCGAGAAGTGGGTTACGTTCAAGAGTTGTGCTGACTCCCTGCCTGTGCTTCTTTTCTTCGGTTGGGACTGAAGTGGATTGTTTAAAGATTCTCTGGGATGAGATGTTTTGTTTTTGGTTTTTTTTCCGTCGCTCTGTCTGGCATACAAAAGAGACGACTCAAATACAAATCCGAACCTGAAAGTGGCTAAAACTACACATCCCAGCAGCGTCGTATAATGTAGGTTTGACGGAGAAAGAGGTTGTCACATGACAGAAAGATGACACCAATAAATAAATCACCAAGAATAAGCAAACTAGAGATAACAAAAATATCCCAGTGTGCAATTATGAAGCATATTAATAGTTCTGCTGTTTATTTCACATGCAGCTCTGCTCTCTGATGCATGTGTCAGGCCTCCGCAGGGTCTGCAGGGTGACTCAGGGTGACTGAAAGGAAAGGCTCTGGTTTCACTTTCTCAGAGACCCTACTGGTTGACCTCAGCTTGACCACAACCGACCCCAACCCTGACCCCGACTTCACCGCTGCCCTTTCAAAGAGATATACTGTATGCCTATAGGTGTGCATGGAAGGTGCACAGCGTGGAAACACACACTCATTCACTGCTTAATTGCCTGGTTTTCCCTAAATAAGGATAAGCCCAGATCAGCTCAGTCAAATCATTATAAATGAAGGATAAAATGGATTTTGTTGCAGGAAAGCTTCACAGTTGTTTTTCACTTAAGCTGTTGCAGAAGTCTTAAGACAGACGCAGCAAGGGAGGAACTCCTGCGCAGAGGATACATTTCCTCTGGACTTGCCCTACCACAACACTTTATTGCAGTGCTCTTGTTGTCATTAAAAATAGACCTCTGCCCTTCTGAAGCAAGGGCCCCGTAGCATCCTGATCTATTTTGTACTCCACGCTGCTCCCCAAAGGCTTTCTGGGTAGAAAAGTACTCCCTTCTCTGCAGCAGTTAAGGGCAAAAGGGGATTCTTTCCTGCAGGGTCTACGTCTTTTTATTGACTTTAGAAAAGCACACAAAAAGGAGTTATATTACCCAGTGTGAAGAGGAAACTGTTGCTAGAGACCATCAAGCTGCCTGATAGGTAATTGTGTGAGTAAAGATAGTTGAGTTTTTAATGCCTCTGCTGGTGTTACAAAAGTTTAAATTTGTAGCTGGAGATCTACAAACCATTCTGAATTGTTCTTTAAAAAAAGGGATGTTGTTTCCTATGTTTCAAGCCAATTACAGCTCCCATCCACCTTCTCACTCTGTACTGAAAACCATAATATTAATGCAATACTTATTTCATCCCCAGAGGGATATAATATTTTCATTCGCCCTCCCTCTGATACAGGAAGGTCAGAGTGCAGGGTCAGCTGGATCTGGGAGGGATGCAGAAACTTTCTCAAGGACACTTACCACACTCATGTTCAGTTTTATGGCCAGTGTTGTGTGTTAATAGGCAAGAAACAACCGTGGTTTTCCAGTTTCCCGGAACAGGCCAAACACCCACAGGCGGTGGCAGGTTTCTCTGCACACAATGAGACCCACTGTAACCTGTCATTGTCATCTGCGGAGCCCCCCCGGCCCCATATCATATCATAATTAACACTTTCCCATTGCAAATATATGTTTTCTTCTTAGCCTTCTCTTGAGAAGATATTTTAGTAATTGCATTTGAGCACACGTGCAGGCACCCATGTATGATTTCTCACCCTCTCAGATATCCCGAGTTCATCAGTTTTTCAGCTGAAGCAATTATAATAATTGGCAGGTTACAGTCAACATCTTTTTTTCATCTTTAATTCTCACTCTTAAGTGCTTCTCAGTCATCCTTTTTCCTTGCTCGCAGTGCGAATCAATGATATTGAGACTTCAAACTCCTGAGTCGAATTTGCAACTTTTCAGGAGCTGCAAAATAATTAAAAGTACCTTAAGCAGAAGAGGCTAAAATGTGTCTAACACAAATCATCTGCGTCCACATTTAGCCGCAGAGCATGATTACTGTGAAGGAGGTAACTGATGTTAATTGCAGTGTACAGTCACATGGTTTACTGCTATTGTTGTAAAGCAGTGGCAGCAGAACGTACCTAAAGAAACAATTACGCAAATCACACTGTTCTTTCTGCCTCAGTGGCTGGACTATAATTTAGCTGCATGTCTGATTCTGTGTCTGGTCCCACACATTGTGTCACTCAAAATTACCTGTTTCTCTCTTCTTTTTGTGTCTGTCTTCTGTTTCCAAGGCACACAGACATTTACCACTTTCATACACTCCCCGTATATACAGAAGAATGCACTTTGACGGGTTGATTAATGCAGATCATCCGGCCGCATCATCCTCTTGAGAACAGAAAGCCTTTGCACGTATTAGATACATATTTCTGCAATTGCAACAAGATGAATGCTCTCACAGGGAAGAATAAATTCATAGATGGATGTACAGCGGTGGTGGAATTTGAAAAGACGGACAAAGTAAAAAGTGGCCTTTGCGAGCTGGGAGTTTAAGAAATAACAGCGATGGAGTTGAGCGCACCTGGAGGCCACATGTGGATTAGGCCGCCCGGCCCCCACCAGCGCCCCCGACTTGGAAAACTCCATCGTCATCATTATAGCAAAGGGTGGAGGGGATCATTAAGTCATTATTTATGTGCTTTCTGCTGTTTTATCACCTCCAGACACAGTCTCACAATGCAGACACCCACACTCACAGCCCCAGAAGAATAACATAATTGTATGAGGCAGCCAGGGGGTCCCGTCTAATAGAAAAAGTGCAGACATTAACAGTCTGGGCCAGCTGTAGAGACGACTAACCCACCCTCTTTATATATATTTTTTTCACTCCTGTTAGGCTCGTTTACACCTAGTGTTGTTTATGTTTATTTACAAGCTGCTCCCACAATGAACCTTCACTTCCAGATTTCCTCTGGTTCAAGGGATGAGGTAGCACAGAGGAAGTTTTTACAGGCAATTTCCCCTTTACAATAGCAGTAGTTTGCTTGATGAGCCCGGATAAAAAAAAAAACACATTGCAAACAGAGCACTTTAAGCTCCCTCTCACCCAATTTTGGTTTCTTCCCCCACAACATTTTCTAGCCTGTAAAAGCGTACAGGCTGTTAAAGGTATTTTCTTGTATAAACTGGTTTATTTCAGTCTTCCTTTCCTTGTCATGGGCGTCTTTAATTAAATTTTCAACCCGTTCTGTCATTTCACACCACAATGGACAATATGATTGCAGTTTACAGAAAAATAAAACAAAAAGAGTGTTGGAAACAGAGACACGTGGGTTAGAGGTGGTCTAAAGAAATAAAATACATGGGGAATTGGAATAGAATTGGATGTTAAACAGACCTGCACTGTGTGGCACCTGGAGCTGTGGCTCCTGTGAAAGGCCATGTAGAGTCAGCTCTCTAGACGCCACAGTCCCAGATACTCTGAATACCGCTGTTTCCTTTCCCTTTAGTTTAAAACAAGGGGGGACTGTTGCTTTTCCAGCTGTGCCTGACCACCTCACCCCGAGTCTGTTCCCCTGTTGTTTTCATGTCCTGATTCAATTACCTCTGCGGGACCGCACTCCTGACACATGACACACACACACACACACACACACACACACACACACCCACACACACACACCAGACTGGAGAGATGTGAGGAATTGCAGTTTTATGGCATGTGGTGTGTGTTATTCATGGAGAGCCCAGGCTCTCTACATAGCAAAAGCCACACTTTCACAGCCCTTCTTTTCCCTTCTCTGGAGTGCCTCTCCAACTCCTTCTTTCTTTCCATCTAAACTCATCTTCTATTAATCCTCTCCATTCTCCTGCTCACTCACCGCTCCTTTTGTTCCTGCCTAACCTCTTTAACACCCCTCTCCTCTTCCGTCCATCCAAACTCGTCCCTTCATTTCATCTCATCCAACCTCTACTCTTCATCCTGTCCTGCATCTCCTTCATCCTTTGTACCTTTATTCCTCTCATTATTGCCGGCCTCTCTCCAGAAATCTATCTCAAGTGACCCTAAACGACTTTCTTGCCTCTTCACCCTCTTGCAGTCTTTTGCTCCTCTCCCGTCACGTTTTGAAGAGCAGGTCAGTGTGAGCCTGAAAGCCCCCAGACAGCCGAGTGCCTCAAAGAATTCACTGGCAGACATAGAAATACATTCACTCTCATGCATTCTCATATTCATGGACGTGCGTGTGTGTGTGTGTGTGTATGCACATTTTCACATATGCTCACTTGAATGAAAATAGTATATGAGACAAGTATAATATATGCAGGCAACCAGACGAACTCGCCGGAGTGTTCAGCTGGAGCGCTAACCGCGGCACAGTTATAAGGCATTGTCACGCACGCAGACACTTAAATTTGTTCTGATTTTGTCCACCGACTGCTCGCATCGGAAAAACACAAGTCATTGTAACTGTGTGATAATGCACCTTTGGTTTTCTGACATATTTGCACTGTTATACTACCACAGGACTTCAGCCTGACTGCTAATATTTCAATACAAAAACAATTACAATTGGGAATGTGTAGTGTTATATTATATATGAGGGTAATCACAGAAATAAGCAGATCTGCCTTAAATACTTGCAGCTAATAAGTCGCAGCTAATCTGTAACTCATGTTCACATTGAATGAATAAGGCTCAGAAGATACAAAAAAGCGTTATTATAATAATCCTGTCAAGAAGTTTTCTCTTTCAGAGTTTGGGAGTATATTTCACCATAGAACTGCCCCAAGTGATCTTCTAGCAGATCACATGAAAATAGATTCCTCTTGAAGTGCCCCCTCTTGTCATTGTTCCGTCTGTTTAAGATGATAAATAGAAATCTTTCATGTTTGTTTCACGGGGTGTAGATGATTTCTGTTTTCTGATTTCTTCTACATTTTGTTTACAATCTGGTTCGCTGAATGTGAGTCTGTTTCTGAGTGGACACATAGGCTATACCCACAACAAGTATGAAAGAAACACGTGCATTTGCCATCTTGCAGCCCGGAGAAGCATAATTCTTAATTTTTTTTTACAGCTTATAAAACACTGGGGTTGCTTAAATTATTATTTTCTTTATTGGTACTTATCTTGATTATTTCTCAATTAGCCTTTTGACCATAAAATGTCAGATAATTATGGTTTGATTATAATTTCCAAGAGCACAAGGCTTCATGAATTCCTTTTTTTATCTGACCATGATAGTTAGTTCAATATGGTATAACACAGAAAAACACAGATTTATCTGATTGACAGCTGTACAAAACCCGCACTGTTTCTGCAGGGATGTAGAGGAATCTTTTGCAGACAAAAAAGGAACACTAATTCCACGTTCAATTGCACGTACCCTGTCCAGACATGGAGGAAGAGACATCTAAATACCAATAAATACGATCGGATAAGCAGCTGTTCACAACACCTTTAAAAGTGCTAACATATAACACAAAAATAAATACAAGGAAGCACAGATACAAACTCACACTCACAGCAAAACATGCATGTAAATATACACGGATACAAGTGGGTCAGGTACGCTCACACTGACAAAGAGGCATTTCAGCAGTAATAGATACATTTGGGTCAGGTAGACAGCTGTGCACACAAACACACACATGTATTAAGGTGGTAAGAAACCATGCAAACACACATATACGGGCAGGAGCATCTGTTTTTGGCCTACAATCAAGCCCAGATGGACCCCGGGGCTGGTGCAGTGGAGACCACACATTAAATACGCCTAGTATTCTTGTGACTGACTCCTGGGGATTTAGAGCGATGAAGGGGTATTAACCAGAACCACAACCTATAATTGTTATCATAATGACACAGGAAGGTATTTCCAAATTAATACGCACCATAATTTCTGGGAAATTCAGGTCAGTCGACCAAAAATCCGACAAGCTTGGAGTCTTGCGTGGTTTGAAACTCTTAGGTGTTGTAATGTGTGCACGCTGCATGAATATGCATTGCAAGGGCAAGATAACTTTTTCATCTCCGAAGCAATACGAGGCAGGACCTAAACATAGAAAGTGAATTAATATATTGGAGTTAAAAGTGATGATATTCAGCTTTGATGTTGAGCCATCAAAGGCGTCATGAAACTGCATGGTTCAGAGGGCCAGCATTGCACTGTACTGTATATTTAGCTGTGAGCTTAAATTAGACCTGTCACAGCTATAGACATATGCCATACCGGCTTGTGTGTCTCCTCATCTGTCGAGGAGGTAGATGGAACTGTTGCTGCTGATTAGATGGTATTGTTTTTTCTCCCGGGTGGCATTTTGGGAAGGGTTGTGTCAGCATGTATGTATTAAAGGAAAGAAAAAAAGTAGGAAAGGTATAAAGAAAGACGAAGATTGCTGGTGTGTGTTTGTCCCTTTGTGTACTCATATGTGTGTTCTTGTCAGTTTGTCCTTGCGCGAGCCTTCATTTCAGCGAAGAGGGCACAAAGCACCTGGCCCATTCCTGCCTAATCAAGTTAGTAGAGGAGCCTGCAGCCATGAAGGCTCAGAGAGTTAATACTGGCCCAAATAGAGACTACAGTGCCGCACTTTTATCCCGGAAACCTTGGAGTTTCCCCCACAAAACTCATTAAACACCAACATGAAGCCTGAAGCCTGAAGCCGCTCAGCGCGTCTGCACATACACACTTGCTCTCCTACTGTATACCTGCTGACACATCCATTCTTATAACAATTATAGACCATCCACACCCGCCTCTTAGCAAGAGTTAGGGAGTTTTTCCTAATTCTATCTCTGTAATTTTACCCAGACAAAAAATGTTTATAAGTCCGTTTGATATGTGATTTGTCCTGACAGACAGTATTTGTGCACTCACACACACTTTTTTCTGCACTCACAGACAGACGGGATGTGTTTTCTCACTCTTTGTAGCCTCCACTCCTTGTCGCTCTCCCAGTTTTTCTGAGGGAAGTGATGACACATTATCAAAGTGATTTCGATATGTTACATGGCTCATTTAGGTCAATTAGAGGAAACTTGTTATTATGTTGTCAGTGTTTCGGGGGCACAGTGGCACTGTACCCCAAAGACTTGCAATTAATTGTCAGACTGATACATCCTCAAATATTCGCAAATGTTTGTCATATGGAGTCTTTAAAGGCTGTGTTGTCGCTACAAGGCAGTTATGACATGAGCTGAAAAGAGCATTGTTGTTTTGCATGTGTGTATGTGTGCGTGTGTGCTATTGAACAATTGTGCAAAAGCACTTTCTAATATCAGCCTGTGAATTCTGCAGAAGTACAGGCTTTTACTGAAAAATCTCAATCATTTTCAAGTGGACTGGAATTTTTTGACATTCATGATCTCCTCAAGATGACTTGTAATCACTTTGTCACTTTTCCTTACACTTAGGTCAACATCTCAATTAGTCCAGTAATGTAGGCCTACTTTGAATTTAGTGCTTGCAAATGTTAGCATACTTAAAATTAGATGGTTAATATAGTAAACATTATACCTGTTAAACATCAGTATGTTAGCATTGTCATTGTGAGTATGCCAGCATGCTGATTTTAGCATTTGACATGCTATGCCCAAATACAGCCTCACAGTGCAGCTAGCATTGCTGTAGTCTCTTACTGTTATTTTTACCTTAGGTGCTACTTAAGTCTTTTCTTGCTCTACTTTATCAAGCTTTGGTAATAAAATCGTTACTTTTTGAAATTGTACTTTTAGCACAACTATAGTACAGAGTCAAATATGGAAAGATTAGCTAACTGCAAATGGCAGCTCATTGCTGTGCAATTCCTCAAAGCCATTTTATGTGAGTGTGTGTGTGTGTGTGTGTGTGTTTACTTGCCCTGCACACCTGTGATCTAATCTTTGCCTACTTTACAGTTCTCCCACCCTTCCGTCCATCTAATATGGCATGTTGATGATTTAGCAGTTCACCAGCGGAGTGGATTAACAGTGCAGTTCACGCTTTCTGTCTGAAGTTTCATGCTTTTAAAGGAGGGCAGAGTGTCATTGATCAGAGAAAGAGACAGTGTGGAAACATTATAGTGAGACCTGATTAGTAAGAGTGTAGCGTGACGCGCCGAGGGATCAGCATCAATAATGACACCCGCAGAAAATCAGCTTGAGCCTCGATTTCCTGTTTCCCTTAGAAGTTTGATATCTCCCCTCCTGTCCTTGTAACGTGTGGCAGCTTCTCAAATGCATCCCCCCCCCCACCTCCATGCTGCTATGACAGAGCGTCATATAAACGTTATGGATTCCTGTGTAAATGCTACACAGAGAAGTTTCCATTTGACAGCTTTACAATGTTCATAGCTCACCTTTAGTTTGGCTGACTTGTGCTACCATTTTCTGGATCATCTACCTTATATGAGGGCAAAACCTTAATTTAACCACTGCTTCTCCCTTTTTGTCAAGTTGTGCTCTCACTGCATCTGGTGACCTTCCAGTTGGCATTTACAGAGGAAATCTACCTGCACAAAAGGCTTTGTCACACTGGTTAATGAGCACATTCTGAAGGACAACTTGATCATTAAGCCTTTGGACCTAAGCATGTAGATAATGGCATCTATTGATGTGGGTGAGATAATGATGGGACCATATGTGGTGTGTGGTCTTAAGCTTTGTACCTAGAGTAGCACAGTTGTGTTGACTTAAATGAGAGCCAATGTTAGATGTAAAATATGGGCTGTTAAAGCTGTCAGCTATCAGCTTCAGTACTTTATAAATAGAGTGGTGAATATTCATGCTGCACTGTGGAGAGTGGCATTAAGGTTAATAAGTTATTTTGAAACCATAAAAAAAAGGAGAAATGAGCTGAATTCTTAGAGCAGAGTTTGTACCGCATTCTGCAGAGTATATGATGAATAAAATGTGCTGTTTGATTTATGTTTTTTACCGTTTTGTAGGCTATAATTAGGGACGGTATTGAAGCGGAATACAGTTGACGTTCTTCATGATGCAACTATGTAATGATGGGCATCTATTAATATTTGTGATTGTTGCTCCTGTCCTCCTTGCTTTCGTGTTTTTGTACCCCTCCGAGAGTGTGTTGCGAGACGTGTATGTTGTTGTTGTTCTTCAAAAACAGCCTGGCATCCCTCATGGGGAAAATACACTGGATCACACAGAAGGAAATGCAATTACCGCCTCCCAGCAGATTCCTAATCACTGAGCCCTGATGTTAAAAGTTAGCCTCTTTAATGTGTTGAATTTCAAAGACACAGCACAAATCATTTGATTTACCCACTCCCATCTTCACAGGATGTAAATAAGCTTATTAACCAGCCATTTTTAATGCGCACGTCCCTTGACCTCAAGAGGAGCTACTGACTTTATTAAAATAAAATGTCTAAAGTCACACTAGTGAAATATATTTACAGTGAATTTGTATATTTAACACTTTATTAAACCTTAAAAATTCTGTTGGTGAATCAAATCATGACAGCAGTTTGGATGTGTGTGCATTTGGGCTGTACTGAATGTCATTTCTTTTTCACATTCTAAGCTTCTGTTGACATTTTTGATTGATGCTTTGAATGTCTTTCTTCATATTTTCGTATCATCACCCCCCGAAAAATTAAAAACCTCAAAAAAAAAAAACAGTTTAAATAAAGTGATTCATCAGATTAAATGAGTTTGTGTTTAAAGGCAGAATGAGTTGGATTTGTCGGTTGCAGTTTGTAAACACACGAATCAAAGTTGGCCCCATGCAGACGGAGATAGAGAGAGAGCAAGAGCTAGCGGGGGGCGAGAGAGATAGAGAGTAAATGAAGAGAGGGAGTGGCGTCAGCGAGGATAAAGCAGTGAATCAGAGAACTAAAACATTATTTTCTTACTGTTTCATGTTGGTTACGCTCTAAAGCGCAAATACACACAGCCACACCACCACAAACATTTACACAATCCTGCAAGGAAGGAGCACAATCCTGCAGAGTTTTGGCTGAACGCAGCCATAGCCACGCTTCATCCACACACATACTGGCCTCTCTGCTCTGCGTGTGTGTCGGTCAAACAGACACACAGACCTGCAGCTCTTAAAGCAGTAGAGAGAGACGGAGATAGCGATGTAACCTGGTCGCTCAATTTTATGGAGTCCTGACCTGCAGAGAATGTTGATTTAAAATTCTAATGTCAACTCATTGGTACAACCCTTGTGTGCGTGTGTGTGTGTGTGTGTGTGTGTGTGAATCGCACCTGAGCAAACACATCAAACCCTCCCCAACACGGCACTTAATGTTAATGTTTACACAACATCTTTCTTAATGCGCAAGTGCTCGCAACGTGTCATTATCTGTTACTGTGCGAGGATGTACAGTGCGTGTAATATATATGAATCCAGGATCAATACGTTTCAAGTCTGGTGCCTCCTAATTGTACCACTGACTAATAAAGTCTTCTTCCGGACTCCAACTGGGAATCAAATGCCCAATTAGAGCCTTTACCCTTAGGCCCTGCTCCAGTAGAAGTGAAAAGAAAAGAGGAGCTAGAAGAGGAATTACTGAAGTAGTACATTCCATAGTTAGGCTGAAGTTTTTCCCTTTACATGGCCTTAATAGATCCAGAGGCACAAGTTGCCTGGGGCTAAGGTGTGCAGGGTTGGTTCTGAAGGTGGCTGTAAGTCTCGGGCGTCTCTATTTTTGAGGAGGCAAACTGTCAGAGTGGACAAGTCCGTTCAGCTCTCGGTGAAACACTATCCTTCAGGCTCCTCACGAGCATGCAGAAGAAGAAAGAGAGGGAGACAGACAGACAGAGGGGGAAAGAACGATAGAGGCGAGACAGGGAGAGATAGGCCTACATCTGTTTGCTTGGTCTAGCAGAGACACGATCACATCGGATGCCTGCAGGCTCCGTCTCCGACTCCGCTCCTCTGTTGTTCCAGTTTACCCTTGGGAGACGTGTTCTGGGAGACGGAGACTCAGGCAGGCACACACATGCATGCACATGCACACGCACACGCACGCACAAAGATCACTTCTGCTGCATCCTCCCTGTGTTAAAACAGCTGCCGTAAACCAAACCCATCTCTCCCATCTCATTAATGCTATAACTTTGTGCTATTGTGCCTGTCTCTGGTGTTAACGGGACAAATTACGAAGGCCAGGCCACTCAACAGACACACAGAGACACGCACACATGCACACACTCGGGTAATTAATTGGTTCCAGTGGAGCCAGGAGCTAATTTACTATCCCTCCTGCCACATTTCTTCAGATACAGTAAGACGACTCATCTCAAGGCAGCTTCCTTATGGGTCCCTCCCCATCTGTGGGTTCTTTATGTGTATACCGGTATGTGTATGATTATTTTTCCTGCAAAAGAGGTGGTTGTTGTTGTTTTTCAGCCATATAATTACTGAGCTGTAGGAGTTTGCAGCCTGTTAGGCTTGTTATCTTGGATATGTTGATTGCAAGAAACGTGGGAAGATTGATTATAGTACACTTCTTTCCCTGCCCTCTGCCTGCCTGGGAGTTTGACCGATTGGGACTTTAGTCAGTGAAGGACCAGATTTTGAAGAAAGAATAACTGTGATGAAATGCAGTTTCTCTATATGTGATATGCAGATTATGCCCTGTAGTTCGCCATCTTTGTTAGATCTCGCAAAAAGCATTTAACTCATTTAGCGGAGTAAAAGAGTAAAGGGCATTGAATAGCATTCCATAAAGACTTTTCTTTGAGCTGTGTAACATATACTTTAATGCTTTAGCTGATCTAATGATGCTGGTGTTATGCACCTTAAAAGGAGAAAACATATAGTGCCGTACAGTTGCTGTCTTCACTCAACAAACACTAAATGAAAGCATGGACGTGCAAGGTTGCAGTTAACCAGTTATTAAAGGCTCATCATCCTTTAATATTAGCTAGATATCTTATACCTTGAAACCATGGGATATAAAAAAGCTAACAGGAAAGCTAAGGCAAGAAAACTTTAAATCTGTAATTACTTATTTCTTTGCCACTCAGAAGCAGCAGAAACGGAAAAAGCTGAAAACACTGACTATGTTATCACCTTTTAAGTTAACAGAGTGAATTTGTTAGCAAACAGTTGCCTATTGCACATCCAGCAGCTAGAAATTAGCATTTGTCTTAGTTTTTGTCGTGTTTCTGATCACTTTCCAAATGTGAGTCCAATATTCAATCTCCTTTTTGAGCTATGTTTCTGGTATCTACCGACTCCTGAGAAAAACATATGGCTTAATCCAAATGCTACAGCGTGTTCACTGGTTAGTTTTCTGACATTGTCTGCCTGCCATTTTGTGCCGGGCAGTGGGTTTTATTTTATTTTTTTTAGCTTTTTGCTGCAAACCAAAAGTAAAGCCTGCTGTGTCCGAAAACAACACTGTAAGAGTGAATCAGTAAAGTTGTGGGCAGGAACCAACACAGTGAGGTGAAAGCTGAAGGGGGAACAGTAGACTCGAGTAACAGCACTAGGAACAACCCCTTTCGCATTACACATATATTTAATTCATTGTAATTATTATCTTAATTAGTGCAGCTTTAAAGTCATAAAATAACTACACAAGGGTAAAAAAATACAATATTTAGCTCACCTCATTACCTACAATCTCACAAAATCTGTTAATACTTCAGAATTATGCTGATGTGCAGTACCTGAGTAAATGTACTTTTTAACCTGCCCCTGCTTTGGAAGATCCAGCAGTACACACAGTCGAAAGCTCTGTACATTTACCGCAAGTATAACCAAAGAGACTCGACCTCCCCTGCAGTGAAATCTATCTGTAAGAGATTTCATCCATCATTCCCCCAGTCATATCCTGTCACCACTAAAGCTGATATGATTGATTACGATATTAGTAATTGGATGATTCAAAACTGCAGTATTCTGTGAAGAACGAAAAGAAAAGTCTCCAGTCACTGATTTCACAGTCTTAGCTGAATGAGAGGAATTTACCCTCGAATGGCTGTAATTTTCTTTTCACTTAGAATCTGGTTAGCACCAAGGTAAGATTTCATTCTTCTGTGAGGTGCCCTTTGGAAAGTATAGATCAATGAACAGGTCCCGTAGTTAGTAGTTAACCTTGATAGTGGCAGAGCGAGTGCCATCACGTTGCTTCTTCACCTCAGAGCTGCAGAAGGCAGGTGTGTTTGTGTGAATGGCAAGTCAGTTTTAGACCTGTGCCTGTGCACAGCTGTAGGCTGTGATAGTGTAATTTTTCGCCCAGTGAGACAGTCAGCTACCCGTTAGCCAAGCACGTAATTAAAGCTTTAAAAATGACACCATCCCTCAGTGGTGGGCTTTATGCCCCTTATCGCTGCAGTCCCAGGTGAGTGTGCATGTGCCAGCATGAGCGCATGGGTTTAATATTTGTATTTCCTGTGTGTGATGAGTTATTTTGTCATAAGTCTTGATCAGGCGTCAGATGACACCGTTCCTCTCGTGTGAATTGGCCCTGCTAATACACCGCACGGAGAACAAAGGCTTTGAAGTGCAGGAAATCTTTGATGCCGATATATTACACAAGCAGTTAAACGTTGAGAAAATGACATAATATTCTGAAAAACATCCACGAGGGTCTTGTTTTGATCATCTCCAGGGTAGAAAATAACCTGATCTGATGCTTGCAAATAAAAAATAAAAAAAGTTTAAGGTTTTGGGGTCCATGTTAATCTGTTATGCTAGCTGTTAAGTCAAAGTCATCGATGACCTCGGCACTGAAGAGGTACCCTGGAACTTTGTATAAGGCAGCTGGTAGCAACCTAACACTTGCTTACACCTTGCTGTGGTGGTTATGGAAATATCAAGTCGCAGTGAGATATAGTTGTGGGACAGGGTGACAAACTCAGTTTCTTCTCCGAGATTTAAGCCACTCCACTCCAGCGCTGCAAGGTTGTTGTGACCATTTTCTCTCTTTGAACTGCGCTTTCTTGGCACTGAGAGCAGCTCAGACAGTAGCCCGAGGGTCTGGGCTATGTGTCAGAGCCGCTGTCTCAACAGCAGATCAGTGCCTGGGTCAGCCACAGGATTTTTTCACAAGTTGACACTGTGCTATACAGACAACTATCAGCAGCAGCAGCAGCAGCAGCAGCCTGGCTGTCGAGGTAGAAATGAGGCTTATGAAATCATGTTGATTGGCACTGGAAGGCAGTGTGCGCGCTGTCCACAGATCCTGATGAAGCTGATAGTTTCACTCCGTGTGTGCTGCATGTAGCTTTGTTCATTTGTTTTTTTTTAACTGCTTTAGGGTATTTTTCTCTCAGAAAATGTTAAAGGAAGGTTTGACATTTCAGGAAGTATTTGCTGTGTTGCCGCAAAATGTGAAGTATGTATGCTAAATAAAAAGCTACAGCCCGCAGCTGGATAAATTAGCTTAGCATAAAGGCTAGGAATGGGGGCAACAGCTAGCCTGGCTGTGCGAGGGTGACACAATCTCTATACCAGCAATTCTAAAGCACACTAAAAAACACATTATCTTGATTGTGTAGTCCAGAAAAAGCCGAATTGCCATTTTACGATGGGTAATGCCGGAGTATTTCTTGGTCGGGACCAGTAACTTATCCGCTGTTTTGCTTGCAACTGCTCAGAGTCATAATCCTGTAAAACATTAATTTGACATTTTTATATCTCTGTTTCTTTACTGAAGCAAACACGATAAAACTTCTTGCTTAGAGGCACTGGTATTTGTTGTAGCTGTGGTAAGCTAAGTGAACCAGTTGCTGGCGATCGCTTCATATCCAGTGCACAGACATGAAAGTGGTATCAAACCTCTCATCTAACTATCGGCAAGAAAGCAAATGAGAACATTTTTCAAAACGTCAGACTGGGCACAGTTTCTAAAAGAAATGAATAAAACTGAAAAGATTAGTCAGTGCATCTATTTTCATAGTACCCTTGTCTGAAGCCGAGAAGAAACCAACCAACCTCTATGATTAATTCTCTGTAATTATGAAGTCAGCTGTGTAGGCTACAAGTCCTGACTCTGCCTTACCTTGACCTAAATTTGGAAGTGAACAGTTTTAAAAAGCCCTGCTCTGCATTCAAAGGGCTATCCTGCCAGGATTTCTGTAATGGCTTAAAGTCACAGGTCACACCGAACTAGCTCCAGCAATCACGGAGGCAGCGAGACAGGACTGGGCCATTCTGGTAATTTAGTGGCGCGTGAAACCTTTCACACGGATGTTTCTCTCCTTTCAGCCATGATGTCACTTTTCTCTGCCACATATTGCATGTTGTTGAAGCCTCTCCTCGTCTGGAGTTATGTTGTGTAGACACACACAGACCGCACTCAGGCACGTGGTAATGCATCAGCATGAGTGCTAGAGGGTAAGTTGAGTTGAGTAAAAATAACAGCAGGATTTGGGAACCTCTGGAGAGTTAGGGTGGGACTCAGATGAAATTGCTGGGTGTGTTTAAGCAAGACAGTGGAGAGAGTCGGTGTGTGTGTGTGTGTGTTTCTGTGGCAAATGTGTGTGATGTACGTCCCAGATTTAGCTTGACCAAAGCTATGGTTGTGGTCAGGCAAGTCATCAGGGCCTTTCAGCTCAGTACAGTACCCAGCCTTTGGTGTGTTTAAGATTCATTGTTTTTTTTTCAGCATGTAGAAAAAACACAGAGGCTGAGGTGTGTACAGCCATTACTCAGGAGCAGAAGAGGGTGACATTTTCTTAAATTGACCCCCAAGACTATTTACTGTAAAAAGTTTTAACAGAAGTTTGAGTTGAGTTATGCTAGTTTCAGTCCACCACGAGAGAAGCTGCTGTTCTGCTGTTCCTCATCGCCAGCGCCTGTGTTTCATCAGCTGTGTCTCTTCCCTCCATATGCTGAGAGCAGAAAATACACAGAAAATCACAGTTCTGTTTTCCAAATCTTATGCGGGCGGTCGCAAACCTAACAACAGATTGGAATCTCGGAGTGTCATTCCGGCACTGGGGAAACTGATCCAGTATTTGTTCGATTTAATGTTTATTACAATATAGAGCTGTTTGTGGAACATGATGGAATTCAGGTTCAGAGTCAGATTATGTGGAGGCAAAAATATAGAATTACGCTAAAGAAATATGCATCAAATGTACATGTGTGACAAAGAGTGATTTTTCAAAGTAAGCCACAGTGCTTTGAAATTGAACTGAAACTTATTTTTTGTGCAAAGACATATAAACTATAATGATTCTGCAGCTATTGTGCATATCTTTTCATTTTCCAAAAGACGTGAGACTTCTAGTCCGTAGGGAATATGGGAGAACCCATCGTGCTGTTGTATTGCACTCGGAAAATAGAAGCCAGCAAGCATGTTTAACTATCTTCCACTCAGAAAGTGAAAGCTAGGGGCTTAGCCTTCCAACATTAGCACTGATTCCCACCAGTTATTACTTCTTGTTACTCAAAACTGTTAGCCCACGAACTGGATAAATGCTTTGCAAGCTTAACTCAATAATGTAGAGGTTGCTGTCACTGCAGGGAAATAAACAAAACTTAATTTTCTTCTTTTTTTTGATTATATTTTTTATTTTGTTTTGTAAACTGTCAATACATGTATTTTTAGTTGTTTGGCTTGAAAAAAGATGAATAACACCTAAAGATAACATAAAAACGTCCAAAAACAATAATAATAATAGGTTTTATGTTTATTTTCATGAAAGGATTGTATCTCAAATAATGTAGTTCAAAGTGATTTACAAATCAAAAACAAAGTGGTAAAGTCATTTATATATAATAAATTGCATATAATACATAAGAACATGCTCACACAGCTCATTCTTTCTCACACACAGAAGCAGAATGACCTTTTTGATCCGAATGCAGAGAAATATCAGTACAGAGTCAGAAAGCTGGAGAGAATGTGAAAGAGCGAAAAAGACAAACTGCACATGTGCACATTTGATTTGTGCTTCAAAAGCCACACTGTGCACCACAGATAAGATTTTGAAACAAACAAGCCAGCTGATCCAAGTGCGCCTTTCAATCCCACTCTTGGGGAGACACAAACATTTCTCGGCGTGGAATTAATCTGCCCTCTGATCTGGGGGTCGTCGAGTGGAAAGGACCCTGCTGTGCGACGATGAGCCTTTGATGGCGATATCATCACTCTGTCATTCTCTCTGTCATCCTCCGCTGAGCCCTCATGAGGCACCCAGTGGACTGAGGTGAACTGAGAGCATTAAACAGTGAGGGAAAAAGGTCAACCAAAGGTAGACACGGAAAGAGGAACGATAGAAGTTTGAGAAACCCGACAGATGTCGGTGAAAAAAAAACTCCCTGTGACAGCCAGAAAAGAAGAAAAGTCAGTCAGCTGGCCACTCTACCTGTCAATCATGTTGTGTTTTACGCAGCAGTCATTCACTCAGTCAGGCACCTCATCAGTCTCTCTGTCAGTCAGTCCTCTTGTTCGTTATTTTGTCAGATCGTTTGTCATTCAGTCCACCGGCCTGGCAGTCAGTCGGTCTTCTAGTTTGTCGGTCACTCACAGTCAGCGAATCAGTCATTCATGTGCCAGTTGGTAAGTCGCAGTTAGACTTTGAATTTGTCATTTCATTTTAGTCTTTTTTTCAATCAATAATTGGGTTCAATCAGTCAGTCTGACATTCAGAAAATCAGATAGCCAACCGTCCTTTTGAGACAGACAGTGAGGAAAGTAAAGAGCAAACATCTCCAAGGTTTTTGTGTGTGCTTTGGTCTGAACACCAAAATCACAGATAACAATTGGCAGACAGAGACACAGAACAACAAACAAAAACTGGCAATAACCCATGTGATAGACAGAGTGATAAACAGGCAGACACCCAGTCAGTCGCATCCACACACACACACACACACACACACACACACACACTTTGACAGACATACAGCTATATAAAGCAGCTCTGTATTGTCTTTGTGTGCTCTGGTCTAAAGCAAAGTCTGGATAGATTTTACTGGTGTGTGTCCTGTCTGGCCAGAGAGAGGGAGAGAAGCATCTATCAGCACTGTGTTGCGACCCCAAACTCACACTCCCCTGACTGTGTTTGGACAGATGGATCATCACTGCACCACTCACATTTGACAGACGTGTTTCTATGTGAACCTGTGTGTGTGTGCGCGCGCGCGTGTGTGTGCGTATGCATGCATGTGTCAAGTGTGATGAACACAAAGCCAGCATTTTATTCGTGAGCTTGTTCATTATGTATAGTGTAATTCAACCATCATGAAGTGGCCCTCAGACAAAATCAATAGTGGTGTTAATATGATCCTCCCTGCACTCGTTACTGCAGGAAGACTTCAATTGATTAGTTAGCTGACACCTCAACTCCAAAAATGCAAGGATGCAGTGGAGTGTGTGTGTGTGTGTGTGTGTGTGTGTGTGTGTGTAATACCGTCTATACGCAGCTGAATGTACCATTATGTAACTTTCCAGAACTATGAAGCAAACATCTATTGGCTGTCTGAGTCAATCCAGTGGAGTTTGACATATAAACATGTCTTTAACTGTAGGTTTTGAAAGGACATCAGATCCCCCAAATTAAACAAGCCACACAATATTTCAGTGGAATAATATAAATGTAATTTCCTACAAACATCAATTACAATCAAAAATCGTCATTCACAGGTTTCTCTCTGCGACTGTGCACTTTTTACTTCTAATCACATAACATATACAATATACACTGAAGAAAAATGTCGCCATGCAACAAATTAATGTAATTTAGGGACTATTATAGACATGCTCCTGTCTGGCTGCATCATTTCATCTACCTCACATCTGATATTTGCTGTTTGAACACACATAAATCTTTTATCATGGCGAACCACCTCCTTCATGTCTGCTTTTTTTTTCTCTTTTTCCCGCTGCTGTTGTCCCTCTCTGATGTCTGTCTGCTTCATATTCACAAACTGTGGTACCTATGTAGTTGTGCAAACATTTAATCATTAGTTATTTTACTTAAGATTCATTGGTTATGAGTTTGTTTACTGAAATGCATGAAACATTTCTGTTTGAGAGGTCCTGAGAGTCTGTGGTGGGAGCAGTATTTAGGTATTTCCCCTAACTAAAAGTACTAATACCACACTGTGAAAATACTCCACTCCAAGTCATGCATTCAAGGTGGTGGTAATGTGTGTTGCATTTACTTCTGTAAATGTTTAAAGTTGACCTATTTTTAACTACTATATACTGCTGGGTAGATGAATCTACAGCAATGCATCATAACATTGTCAGTTGCTTATAATGACTCTAAAAAGTTGTTACTAAAAAGTCAACTTTTTATGAGAACAGCATTGTGATGATGCATATTCAAGTTAATCCAACAGGGTTTTTAAATAGTTTGTTGGGTTTAGTAGGATAATATTATTAATCCATACATAAACGAACACTTAATCCTAGTAGAACAATTCTAGTTCAAAATTAGCAAATCTGAAAATATATGGTTTTCAGGGGACAGGAAGGGTATGAAAGAAATTAATCCGAAAAGTAACTAGTAACTAAAGCTGTCAGACAAATGTACTTAGTTACATTCCACCACTGAACATGGTTGTATCAAATATATTATAAGATTTACACAGTTGAGTTGTACAGATCATTAGAGAAGCAGTGTATATAATGATTTATGATAATAATAATTACCTCTTAATGATGGTTGTATTGTATGTCTTGTATTTATTTCTTTTCTTTTCTTGACACATGACTATTTGATTGCTATATTATGCTACGTTGAAAGGAAGCAGAAAGAACCTCAGATATCACCCTGTTTAAGTGGAGATAACATGTGGGTAATAAAGCATGTTGATGATGCTCCCGTTGGTCTTTCCCTCACTGTCTGTGCCCTTTCAAAATTCAAAAGAAGGAAGAATTATACTGTATTATCTTTCAAATGTCAACTTCGTTTACCCCATGTTTAGTTTTTTGTGTGGCTATAGGGCTCCCTGTGCTAAGTGCCGTGAATGCACCGGTGTGTTATCCATCACCAGGTCCCAGGGTATTTTCAGTGTGTGTGTGTGTGTGTGTGTGTGTGTGTGCTGTGAATGCACTACGTGTGTTTTTGTGTGTCCCTATTTGTAGAGGTGTGAAAGAGAGTCAGGGAAAGAAGCAGGAGTGGGAGCAGGAAGGAGGAGGAGGAGGAGGAGGTGGTGGTGGCAGAGGCTTGTACTAATGCCCTGGAGATGATTTAGAGTTTAGACCACCGAACAGCACAGAAAGCTCTTCCAGTTTTCTCCCACAGGACCAGTCGGTGGCTTGTGGTGAGTGAAGAGAAAATAGGAACCACCAGAGATCACTTCAGGGAATGAAACAACCATTCAAATTATTTGGTTTTAAATCAAGTCATGGCTGTCTGTTTGTGCTCTGTTGCTTAAAAGGCATTATGCAAACACATGTGTGGGCATAAATTAGATTATCTGTGGGTCTTTAAAGTGACATATGCATTATTTTTAAATGATGGCTTATAAAAATGTACAGTATCTTCTTTTAGAGTTCTTAATTGTTTCACATGTAATGGCAGGTTTTCATTAGGGTTATAAATAAAAATATGGAAGTATTTTGAGATTCATTAAATCCAGATGTAGAAAGTAAGGCAAAAACAATAAGGGTTCACTTTCATTTTGTCTCTGACGTTAAATATGCAACAAAATATATACTGGAGATAATTTGTATCACTAGAATGATATGTCACTTTTTTTAATGATCAGGTATGATTATTTGTAAAGCAATGCACTTTCCTGCAGCAGTTTTCATGCTATTCCACCCATCGACAGGTGAGGGCGATAATGCGCGAAGAAGTGCAGCAATAAGCCAACAAAGGCAAGGAAGAAGTCAACAAGCTAGAAAACATTACACGATTTGAGTTTTATGTGGAACAAAATACATTAAACACATTTGTTTGACCTCGAGGATACACACAATGTGCAATAAGCCAATAACCTTTTTTTGTTGACTTGAAAACTCTACAAGGCGCCTTTAGATTAACATCAGTAAAAATAAATTAAAGCAGGAGGGGTAACTGGTAATAATAAGATATGGTTACACAATAGCTTGTTCTTGAAATACCATTCCGAGATTGTGGAACTTTGGTTTATGAACATGCACATGCACTTGTGTGTGCAGGCCTGTATGAGCTGTCGGGAGTTTGTGTGCAGGGCTGTTACAGAAGGAGCAAGGTCAACGAAGAGCACACAACTCACTGGCCTCTTCTGCTGCTGTCAGCCAGCACCTGTAGTGGGCTCTTAAGGGTGCTAATGGAAAAGCCATATAGACAACGTACAGGCTGGAAGGGTGGAACAGAGAGTAATGCAGAATAAGATGTGCAATTTCACCACAGTGGACAGTGGCATGGATTTATCACTACACAGCTGACTACCTGCTGATATTTAAGCATGCTGATTGGCTGTTCCAGAGCCATGATCAGATAAAGGATAAAAAAGATAAGATCGACTTAACTAGGGAGCATTCGGCTTTTCATATTCAGTGATGCTGGATGCTCATACAGCCACACAGCATTATAGCCTACACAGTACAGTCACATAATCAACCCACACACGGTAACAAAAGGGCTACAAGTGTGCAAGCAGTGTGTGTACCGCCATTACTACAAAGGCGGCAGTGTACAACAGAAGCAGCAACAAACAGCGCTACTTTTGGACAGATAGTCAGCATTTATGACCAGCCTGTAGTAGTAGTAGTCTGTATGAAATGTCTAAAACAGTCGAACACGTCTTTCGCCACCATCATCATCACGGCTGCTTTCAGCTAACTGCACGGAGCGAGCTGCTGCTCCTTCCTAACATGTTCATCTGTTTAGCAGGACTCTGTCAGAGTCTGTCTCTCTTGTTGAGTGAGAAGAGGTTTTAAATACGGAACGGAGATTCTTACTCTGATCTCTGGACTTTGTTTTACAGTTTTATTGTAAAGAAAAACGAGGTAAACAGAAATACAGTCCCAGTGCTGTGCCTGTGCACATCCAGGCGGGGACCTATCAAGGGGGGGTACTTAGGCGGTGGAATCAGCAACAGTACAAACAGGCCACAATGCCGCCGCTGGCGGAACCCCGCGGCCGTTGTGCTCGTCTCTGCTCTGCAGAAGACGGACCGGTCCGACTTTTTATTTTTCAGTCAAGACACACAAACAAACTTTATTATTATTATTATAAATATTCAATATTATAAATATTCAAAGGTGAGCCCCTGGAGAACTGTGGGCCTCGCTCACTCCGCTACAGTGTGTGGGTGTGTTTGTGTATGTGGGCATGTGTGTGTGTGTCCATGTCAATACCACAGTTCTTTTAAGACCATATATACTCACAAACAACTCAATAATCTAATTTCCCACATCCAAGTTCACCTCTGTGCCTGGCAGATTGTGAAATATCTCCCCTAAGTGAATGCAGACATAAAAGTTTATAAGACTGTATGAAAAATGACAAGCAGCATGTCCTAGCTAGAGACTACCTGGGGAAAATGACTTGTTCGCTCTCAGCTGCAACAGGTAAAATGGCTTTTTGGTGAGGAAAAAAAACATTAAAGACTGTCAAGGAAACTAGCAGACAAAGAAAAATGACATGTAAAATGACAGGTTGACTAAAGCGAAACTGCAAAAGAGTACAGAAGCTGACGTGTGAACCGTCAAGACGAAAGGGAAAAGAAACAGAGAGAGGCAACTGGCACTGGCTGTCACTTGCTTTCCCTGCTGTGCCTGACAGGTGTTTTGCATTACTCTGTGGGTGAAGGAAAACCACATGTGCATTTATATAGTGGACTTTGAATGGATTCCGTATAGGCCTCGAGGTCACAGAACTTCATTCATTCATGCACACTAAAGGCAGAGTAAACTTTCCATTGAAGGAGAAAATGAAATAAAACCACCACACTCACTGCATTAGGGTTTTCATTTGAAAGCAGGAGTAGAGAGGTGCCTTATGTTCTACCACAGAGCCACTCCAAGATTTCCAGCAGTAAAAGGGATTCAAGTGGAGATGAGGTTTCTGTGAGGAAAGCAAATGTTCACTCTCTTAGCTCACTTCAGTTTGTCTTTTTGTTTTCATGTTTTTTCTTTTTTTTGCAACATGCAGACTTTGCCATATTTTGCTTCCTACATGATATTAATAGTTTTTGCTTATTTGCAAACCACCATTCACACTAAATCAACTCTGTCATGGAGGTAGGATTGTTCTGTTCTTGCGCTACAAAGCACCCCCCCACCGACTGGACAGCAGATGAAAAGCCTATTTCACATACAACAAAATAATAAGGATTCTCCGCGCTACAGAATACATTTTCTGTCATGAAAGCTTTAAGCAAATCAAATGCTTACCATTACTAGCACATTAAAGCTAAGATTCTCAGTATCTTTACTCACTCCACCACACACGCTGCTCAAAATGTGGTATACAGCCAGGGTGGCTTATTCTTCTGTTGCGCACAGCATGAATCATTCTTGGTAATAGCATCACATAAATGATTAAAAAGTAATGATGTAGATGGTCTAGACTGCTCATCAATTCACCCCCACAAAGAAAAGAAATCAGAAGCAATTGAGTTATAAAAACTGCTTTGCTTTTCTTTCAGTGAACGGCTTTTCTGGGAAGCATGAATCTGCTGTAAGCGTCATATAATCACATCCACCAATTTAAAGGGTTTAGTTGTGAATAAAAACACATCAGATATACAGCAGCCATAGGATTTAATTGGCCCATAAGGAGAGCAGTGCAGCTCCATATCAGCATATGGACACAAGCAAATAGACTCTTTGTAATGAATAACACATGAATGCATAGTACACATTCAGCTGCCCTTTGTCATTACATACAACAAAGCTCCTCTGCAGTGGAAGCAAAGACATGCACAAAGGGGTAACTTCAGATATTAGAGGACACACGTGAGATGTCTGAGGTAATGCGGAGCCATGCACCGGGTGTCACAAGGTGAGAGGTGGGAGCTATCTGGGTGTTTGTGAGGAGCACGCAGGCTGGTGTTGCTCAGCAAAACTCCCCACATTTTTTTTTTTTAACCCAATCTGTCACACTCTGTGCACCTTGCTCCATCATTTCTTTTTTTGTAAGGATTTATTTTTGCTGCTTTCCATCTCCAGAGAATCCGTGGTGTAGCAAGGTGCTATACTGTATCAAGCTTTTCAGCGCCAAAACTAATGTGAGATAATTCTTTGTTTAAATATCTGTCTCTTTCTGTCTTTTCAGGTGTGTCTCTCCAATGCTCTTGGCCCCTGAGGCCTGAGGAGAAGTGAGCCAAGCCCAGGCCCCCATGGGACGCCCTGTTACCCAGCATGCACTGCTGCTGCTGCAGTGCATGCTGGTCCTGCGGCCTGGAGCCGTGGCCAGTAGGAGAGGGCCGGTGCTGCTGCCTGAATCGCCCTGTCACAAGACAGAGCACCCACTTATCCCACACTCAGGTAAATGTTCAAACTAACACACTTAAACATGCGCACACACCATGGTGACCTCATTCATTCAACTCATTCTGTTTTCTATTTTCCTCCATAAATATGTGAAATTTTCTGTATGCTTATGTAGCTATTCATATCTTTACTGAATGCATTTCTCCCTCCCTCCACTCACTCCGTCAATGTAACTTTAAGTACATTAATACCTCCATCATCAACCTTCCCTTCCTTCACTTTTCATAAGGTGAGATTTGTAGACCATATATAGACAGTTTCTTCTGAACATTTTACTGTTGCTAGGAGACATAAACACTCTTCAACACAAGCTGTCAGCTCTTATTTGTAAGCAAATTGATGACCAAGGAAGAAAAAGTACAGAAGTAAAGTACCTTGACATTTTTATTAGTATCTAGTTAGCAATTTGCCGTTTCTCTGATAGTTAACGTCATTTCCCTCTGGCAACAGCTGAAAAAGAAATATTGGCTGAAATGTTGGGAATGCATTTTGTTCTTTACACAATGAAAATTAAATGTTATTAGTTTATTGTGTTGACAGTAACAAAGCTAATCACGCTGTAGAAAGGACTATTAAAATCTCCAAGAACCTAAAAACAATTAGTCTGAAACAACATTACATTATAGACATTTGGCTGACATACACATACACAGTGATACACTATAGCTTAATAACCATAACTATGCACTGCGGGGCTGTTGAGCTTTCTCCATATGGCGAGATGTTACTTAAATGCAGAATGATACTGAGCATTTAAAGAGTTTGGAGGGTGGTATCTTCTTTTTAGCCTTTCAAAAACAGAAAACAGAAAAAGCAGAAATGTAAGGAATAAAAGAAACAAAGTGTCAGGTGCAATCATGAGAATGTCTGGCTAACTAGCTCACTACCTATACCTTACCACCATTGCAACAAGAAGCTTTAGCCTCTGTTTTTCAGCATAATATGTATGTCATCATCAAGTGCATCATTTAAGACCCCTTCTACAATCTATTTTAAACAAGTCAGCTGGAAACATGAAGAAGTCAGCCATGGATGATGTTGTTTTCAAACAACTTAACGTGAGCTTAATTAGCTCGCTATCTGCAGCTGGTCGTTGTCATTTTAGCCGGAATAATCAATGGTTGCTGACAAGAAAAGCGAAGCCTGCTTTTGTCTACTTCTGACTGAAATCAAGGACCCATGGTTTAAAAACTTTAAGTGGGAAATTATTACAGTAAACTAGAGTTGCCACCTTCAGCTTGGAAAACTAAAGGGGCACCTTGCCGGCGGCCCCACGCCAAAGGAAACACAGATCAAGCGTGGGGTCTAGGGGGTTTTGAGTGTCAGACACATATTTCCTGCACTCTGGGGTATTTTTATGCAGCAATTTGTGCTCTTTATGCATCAATATCACATCCACTCTGCTACTCTGAATGTAATAGGAAATAGAGAGTCAAGACAGTAAAAGCACAGTTGCATGAATTATATTAAGGATTAAAACATCAGATCATAGACATGTTTGGTCTGTCAAAATAACTCCACTCTCTGCCCTCTGCCCACCACCGGAGATAGTCTGCCATTCAGATCTGTATTTGGAAAGCTTCTTTCTTTTAACAGGCAGACTTGAGCTGGAGGTTTTTTTTTTTTTTACAGCATGCATCTGAGTCTCCGTAATCAGAGCAACAGATGATGTTGAGTGACAGACAAGTTGTCCGTGATTCTAGTTGTCATTCTCTTCCTGAAATACTGATTTAATATTTCTCTCCTAAGACTCATGAAACTCTTTTGGTTTTTATCATATTTCATGTCATTCCAAGCAGGTGAAAATGTAGGGTATTAGAGTAGGGTGTGCACGAAAATATGGAACAATTCACATCTCGAACTGATTTAGTAGTGGACAGTGCATTTCATTTTTCAATACACGACATGGCAACCCAAATTTACACTGTAAAGAGAGTAGCGGGGGCTTATTGCAAACTGTGAATACTTTTTTATTATCAAACTAATTACATAGAGATAGTAGGTCCTCCCTTCCTTTATTCCCTTCCTTCTCTTTTTACGTCTTTGTTCCTTCTCTCGAGACACAAAGCAGACACAACCTTCCTCGTTGGCCTTTAATTACTACATCGCTCGGCAGTTTTTAGATACAGTATCTGCATCAGATTTCATCGTCCTTATCCTTTATCTTACATTGCTATTGAACAACTAAGCTGTAATGAAATGCTGTGAAACTTAGTCTAAAGAAAGTATCAATAGCGATCAATGCAGTTCTGTCTACCCATTGCCAAGCAGCAAAATGTCATTGAGCTGTTTTTAGTCCCAGTCAAATAATCACATAGCATTCTGTCTAGGGCGAAATTGACTACAAGACCAAGGTCACTGCGTGTGTCCAAAGATCCAAAAGCATGCAAAGACTCACATTCAGTATAACCACACAGCACAGACACACAGACTTCTACCTCTGCAACCCTTTCCCTCTCTCTCCCTCCGTCCTTTCTTCGCAGTCTATGTCACTTCGTTGTTAGCTGAGGTGGCACTCTTCCCTCTGTGCCAATCGAGTGCAATGATGATGACTAACTGCCCAGCTAACGTGATACGTTCCTGCCTTGTGCTTTCTGCATGAGGGGGATCACACGCCAGCCAGTGGGTCAGCTGTGGTCAATGCGTTTGTGTTCTCTAATGTACCAGAATGGCCCATTAAGCTCCAGTGGCTTAATGCTTTGGTTGAAGTATAGGAGCATTAATAAAAAAGGGTCGACAATACAGTTAGCAATCAGACATGGTTCACTAACACAAAGCCTACTGTATAGAAGAGAAAATAAAGAGTGAGGAACTCAGGGGCTTTACTGTCTGAGGGTTTCTTCGGTCTGAATGATCGACTGGTATGATACGGTGGTTTTCTATGGCAGGGAGGTAGAAAGTAGACGGTAGCTTCATCAGAGAAATAATACATTATGGATTTTGTATTGTTAACTTAAATTTGCTCACTTACCTCTTTTTGCATCTCGCCACACATAGCCTTGGCTTCTTTGTTCAAATTTTTGCTGCCATGCTAGTACAATAAATTCAACTTGTAGTGCTTTCTGCCAAATAAATAGCCTTTTTGAAAACTTTTGGTTAACCAACTCCTTAAATGGTTAAGGTTTTAATGCGATAATTGGTATTGCAATTACGAATCTGGACCTTGAGAGCATAGAGCTGGTAATTGAAACATGTACAGTGCAGATGTCAATTTCATTAGTGTGTTAAGGCTGTCGACCCCTGAAAGTTTCTAACCCCACAAGCTTTTTGACTGTACACATAAAGCTCTAAAGTTCTGCAGACATTGCAGAAGTCTAAAGGTTTGTTTCTGCCGTCATGTCGGGACAGAAAGCACAGAAAGTTTCCCTTTAACACAAGTTTTATTGTTATGCTTTGTTTACTTACATCTTAATCTTATTTATTTTCACCTTGTGTAAGAATCAGCACCTTTGCAGAGCAGCTGTTAATACCCATGGCTTCATGAAGATGTCCATTAATCATTGCCTTAACAGTTATATTTTTGCTCAGTTTTTTAATAACTTTCCTTTCATGGGCTGATGATAGTCTTTGTGAGGCTGAAACACATCTCATTGTTTCGAGCCGTACAGTATACAAAGCTTTTTCAGAGACTGCCAAATTACAGCCCTCGCTTTTTTTTTTTTCCAATAAACACAAAAAAACTGACTCATTACAGAATACACTGACATATACACATTTGCACACATACGTACACACGCAAACAGTGTGCAAAGGGGAGAGAAACCTCTCGTTAAACCTATTATCATTCTCTTTTGTGAGTCATTGTGCTCCATGTAATGTAGTGTAATCCCTGGTTGTTGAGAATGTGCAGAGTGAGGCTGCCATGGCTCCTCTTGAGCCGAGCTGGGAGGACTACAAACACATTAAACATACCCCCGTGGATCACAACAGCAACAACATTCCCACTCTACTCTGGCAAACCTTATCCTTTTGGACATACACAGACATACATTTAGAGGTTTGGTTTCAGTCTTACAATAGGGCCTAAACAGTTGAGAAATTGTTTTGTCTGGTAAAATAACCTTTTGTATTTTTTTTGTACACGCCGAGAGTTAGATAAGACAATCGACATCAATCTAATGACTGTAAATAAGAAGGTACAGCCAGCAGCTGGTTAGTTTAGCGTCACATAAAGACTAGAAACAAGGCGAAAAGGCTAGGTAACAATTTCTGCCTGCTAGCACCTCTAAACCTCATTAAGATGTAATGTGTTAATCTGTGAGCTAGATTTAAGATAGGCTAAACTAATCAGATGCTGGCTGAAGCTGCGTAATGACATAAGAGTGGTATCGATCTAATTTTCGGCAAGAAAGCAAACTATTCCTGTAATGGAACAGGTTTTTTTTATTTTTTTTAAAATAACAGAAAATTGATTGACCAATTCTTTCTTTTCTGAATCAATTAATCAATTTGCAAATATGTGAAAACAATATCTAGTTTCACAACTTTTCTTTTATCTTAAACTGAGTACTTTAGGAGTTTGGACAATTGGTGGGATAAAACAAGCATTTTGACAAAATCACCTTGGACTTTCATTTGTCACAATTTTCTGACATTTCTAGAGGTTAAACAACAGATTAACCAACAACAGATTGATTAATCTTTCTGCCGTGTATTCTTTTGTTTGGGGTGACAGTGGGTGAAGGGTATTCGGAAATAAAAGAGTTATATGCTGCTCCAGTAGCTAGTGCCACTAGACCAGCAGCTGTTGCTTTTCAACTCGCTGAAACAGCTCACAGAGCAGCCGGTCTGGTAAAAGAGGAGTTAAACAATACAGAGCTCAAAGAGTGGCCGTGACCCGTCATGAGATGCCAAGGTCAAGGTTTGTCTGAGTGTGTTCCAGTGACAGCATTTCTTTCTCTCTCTGTGTGATTGTGGCCTGACTGTAGAAGGGTGTGGCTCACATGGCTTTGACCCCACTGGGGATGGTGGTTTTCTGACTTGGCACAACACTTGGCTGACAGAACTGCTACTGTGGTGCAAGGATGCTATAGTCTAAAGACCGCTTTGTGTGGTGGTTTTTAGAAATGTAGGGTTTCAGAAAGAAAGTGCACTGTACAGTTCAGCAGCTATAGGTTCAAAATGTTTACCCAGAAGGTACATTTTCACGAAAACCAGGTCTGAATATAGCTTCAGCAGAGGTCCAATGTAAATGGCCTTTATAGAATTATTTTAGGAGGGGCGTTGAAAGACTTTATCCCCATTTTGGTGAAGCTCTTCTAGCATTTGTGGTGTTATTGTAGCTCAAAGCCCCTGAGATACACTGTATTAATAACGTGTTGTATTTAACAAGTGTTCCTGGTTGTAGGCTTGAAGGCTTTTAAAGGTTATAAACTGTGGCGTAAACAATGCCTTCACAGGCCAAGCTGAGGGCCATGTCTCTTAGGAGTGGAACCGGCAGACTTGTTTTACAGCCACAGACTGAACTCAGCTTTTATCATCCCTGAACGGCTAACACATCGTTAGAGAGAGGGGAGTGAAAGCAGGAAAAAAAGCAAATGGCCTCATAGCATTCATAAATGCAACAGGCTGCAACTAACATCAGAGATATTTTAATTGCTCATTTGGGGGTGATTGATTTAAATTTAAAGCCATCCAACGTCTTTGGAGCTTCAATTTGAAACACGAACTTTGCTCTATTCACGTCCAAGGTCAGCTATGTTCTAGCCGTGTTTTATTTTAATGGATGACAGGCTGCCGATGGTATGAAGAAGGGCCTGTCCATATTTTTGGATTTGTATGTCTTTCATTTACCCGCTGCAATAAAAGTCCCACATGTCATTTCCCTACATGTATATTTCCATCTCTTTCTTGTCAAGTGGCTTGAAGAGATTTGGTCATCTTGTTAAAAGGTTGTCTCCTCTCTCCGCACCCCTCGAACCAAACGACTCCGCTCCTAAATACACATCAGATTTAACTATTTTATTGCACACTTATTTGTGGTTTCACGGTGGTTTGTTTTGCATGATTCACCCACTGCCCCGGGGCCACAGCAATGCCGCGGTAATTTGAGTCGCAGGCCTTTTTCTTGCTCGAAATAACATAATAGGAGGAAAACCTTCAAGCACAGAGGCATGCGTGAAGGTCTTAACTGACCTTGCCTTTTGCTTTAAACTTTTTCAAACTGAGCAGGTGTTTGTTTTTCGACCGCTCGGCCAAATCGTTTCCTCACATCAACTTGACCAAATAGTTACCATTCTTTCTGCTGCCCAGTACCACAGGGCTGCATTCAGAGAGAATTGGCTCTTCATTTATGTGAGCGCCTGCTGCCACACTCTATTTACACCACTCACAGAAAAACCATTCATGTTGCAGAATCGGTTCCACATGTTGCCATTGTTGCCGGCCTGGCATTACTATATAGCGCTAACTTTGAGCACTGGCAGACCGAAGACTGGCGTTGCTTCTGATGCAGGGTGTAAATATTTATACATCCTGTCATTTTGTCTTTGTGTCAACTGCTCCGTGTCAGAGCGGGAATAACAAACGGGATGTGAGTGATGGGCTGTTCTATTTTGAGGAGGAGGGAGACAGGGGTTAAGGGGATAAGACGGATCCGAGGGGGGAGAGGGGTGTGTAAGTGTGTGTTCGCTGGTTTCATGTTGGCCCAGAGCCCTGGCTGCTCTCTGCATATTCATCCCAATCCGTGTGTGCGGGTCTGCATGCGTGTGTCTGTGTGTGCGATTACGCCTTCGTCTCATCGGAAGCCAATCCCCCATTTCAGGCAGCTGCTGTACAAGCATGGCTCTGATGTGATTACATTATCACATGCATTTAAACTGCAGCTGATATAACCTGTGTAACATGCAAAGCAGGCCTGAAATCTAGGAAATGAGATGGGGGATAGGATTTGTTTTTTTAGGGGTGTTTATTATGTGGGGCTAGTCCTACTGTTTCCTTTTCTGCTGGGTTAACGATAAGGTTGATTTTATGGGATCATAAAAACCTCCCCGGGTGTCCCTAAAAATGATAATAACCCATCCAAAAACAAATAAAAGTCGCAGGTTAGATCAGAGTTCAAATCACTGAGATTAGTCTCTGTGGTAAAGGGAACCCAGTATCCTGCAGTGCTGACATTCCAATGTGCCACAGCTTTGTAAACCCAAACTATGATCTGCTAAACCCCCATGAGTTTGACTTTGTGGAGCTCCGTATATTTAGTGTCACAGCCTTGGGAGGGCCCATCCGCGTTGGTTATGAATGTTTATGAATGGTCCTTGGCCTCGACACAAAAGGCCATAAATCCTTTGAGTGCTGTTGTGTTCAATTAAAACCTTTTGCCCCCTTTTGCACACTCCGACAAATATCCTCTCTCTTCTCTCTTTCTGTCTCGCACACACGCACACATCCAGGCGCACACACTCCATCACCCCGTTAGCGAGCCTCCCCTGGTGAGTCAGGGAGATTTATGGGGAGAAGCTGGGTTCGTCAAGCGCCGTCTTCCCTCGGGGGGTGTCACAGCTACATTTGTATTCCAGGGATCTTCTGGATGGCGTGAAAAACAAGCCCAGTGGAGCCAGAGGATTGGCACGTCCAAAACTTTGTGTCTCCCTCCAGAATAAGCAGAGCAGCAGCTATTAAGCAAAATGAATTCTTCTGGGGTGAAGTTGGTCGTGATCTCACAGATATTTATTTCACCGTGGCTAATGAAAATGTATTAGTGCTGCAAAACCAGACGCGGGATGCTTTTTCCTCTTGTAGTCCTCACTGGAGACTTGAAAGAGAACAAGGGAAAACGTCTTTGCATACAGTGCCGCTGTCTTGCAGCAGATGATGTTGTTTTGTTAGGAGAGCCAGAGTTTGGTCCCACTACGTGAGCTGGAGGAGGCAGATGTTCTTTGGAGACTCCCGTTTTCTTGCTCTGTTTGTCCTCGTTTTGAAACACTCAGAAATCCCACGTCTGTCACCGAAACCCGAAAGTACTTGCTTTTGATGCAGTGAAGGGAGAGCGTGCTTGCATTTGAAACGCTGTCTGACAGGTGTGTCTGAAGAAGCAGATAATGTGTTTCGAGGAGGATATTCAAGCTGTCCTGTCCCTCTGTTCCGGCCCTGATGGAAAGCTCCCTGGTAAATTAAAAAAGTCCCTTTGAATTTTTTTTGTCTGGAAATAGCACACAAATGTAGTGAGGAATGATTTTAAGTCACTGTGGCAACCACTGCTGAAGATTCAGCCTAGCCGGAGTTCTGGCACCTTTTTCAAAAATACTAGCAGTGTGGAGAAAATGTCAAATATATGACGATGGTTTGGGAAGTGTAATCCGATCTGTGTATACAGTATGACTACAGTTCAATCGTGTGATGAACGATGTAGAAAACACGTCACCATAATGACTGATTGACCACCCTGGACTAACCCTATCGGGTAACCAGACGGTAGACAGGCCGTCCTCATCTCTCGGCAACCACCGGGGGCCTGTGATTCGATTGGTCAGGGGTTAATGGGTTGGGCGCCACGAGAACAGGCATGTTATGGATAAGATGTCAGTGTCTGTCTGGGATATCTCTCTCACTCTCTCTTTATGTGGGCATGTACTCACCATACCATGCTGGACTAGACAGGGTCAGTTTCCATAAAAAGCCAGATCTTCATGGTTCACTCGCAGTATACATTAACATGAAAGCGGTCAATCAGCAGCAGTGATGGCTTACAGAAATCAAAGGACTGCCCACTGAGTCACAAGAAACTAAGTTTCATTGTTTTGTACACATTCACTTATGAATGGAGGTGTCAGGTCTCACTTTTATTCTGGTGGACAGAATAAGACAAAGAGGCAGAGAAGCACTAATGTAAGAGTACTGCGATCTGTGCAAAATTATTTTTTGAATGAGTGACCTTATCAGCCAAGGACAGCTCTAAGCATTTTTATTCTTTATTCAATCTTCTCTTCATTTCCTTCCCTGCCATGATACATATTTATATCATGGCAGGGAAGGACTTTTGTTGAGGAATTGTGATTGCAAAGTACAACCTTTGGTAATATACCTTTGTCATTATACTGCCACCTTCATAACACAGAAATATAATAATGTATAATTAGTTTATAATGCAGAAAATAAATGAAATTTGTTTTCTGTAACAAAATAAATTGTAAAAGATATATAGATAAATGAGTCAAGTCAGGTCAGAAGGACAATTTTCTGTGAACAGTAAAAGGGAAATAGACATGTTTTTTACTTTTGGAAATGACTCCATTACGACTAAAAGTCCTGCATTAATCATCTTACTCTAATAACTAAACTGAAGTAGTTAATTGTACTTAAAGTATCAAATGTAAAAATACACTTTATACTGTAAAATTACCCCTGTCAGTGTGATACTATTATACAGTATATTATTAAATGATACTTACTGATGTATTCAAGTGTAAGCAGCATTTGTTGTAGCAAGTTGTAGCTGGTTGATGTGGG
This sequence comes from Dicentrarchus labrax, assembly GCF_905237075.1. Taxonomy (NCBI): domain Eukaryota; kingdom Metazoa; phylum Chordata; class Actinopteri; family Moronidae; genus Dicentrarchus; species Dicentrarchus labrax. Next base: position 12,003,094 of record NW_026136709.1, on the reverse strand, counting down.
GATCATTTTGTATGTAAAATCTTAATCTGCAAAGTAACTATAGTAACTAAAGCTAATAAATAAATGTTGTAGATTATCATCCTTCTGAAATCTAGTGGATAGAAGTAGTAGCATAAAATGGAAATACTCAAGTAAAATACATCTCATTTGTACTTCAGTACTTGAGTAGATGTTCTTTACTGTACTGTACTTTGTGGCTCCAGTGTTCCCGTTCAGATTACAGCGCAGGAACTATCTGCTCTGGTGTGATATGTTTTGTCAGGAGGCTTCTGGTTCTTAATGGTAAACTGAAACTTTCCTGATCTGAAATGTTAATAACAACATGTTAATAACCATGATAAAGGTTCATGATATGATTCTTACTTTATATATATATATATATAAAGAGAACCCCCATGTTGTTCATTATTTTTAATTAGCCCTGCCTCTTCATTCTGTTATTACAGGCTTTACTTATGTGTGGCAACAACCATTTGCACCTGCCAATAATGCAGAATTACTGCCCTATAACTACTATAATCTCAGTTTGCAGAAAACACCACTGCTTTCTTGCGATTGATCTAGTATTTACATCACAAATTTTTAGAAAGGTTGGAGGAAAGATAAAAAAATCAAGGCAGTTGTGAAAGAGATGTGCTGCTTTTATAAATTGGCCTTCAAGGGCTCCACTCTCCGAGTGTCTTGAGAAAAGTTACAGCAGCCCTTTGAAAGCAGCAAATTCATCAGCACAGCTGTCATCTGCAGTCATAAACGCTCCACCCTGATTGGCTCACTGTTTTTGTTTCCTGTGGTGTCTTTGGCAGAGATGGAGCCGTGGATCTTCAGGTTCAAGGCAGAGGGCACGGTGGATTACTCACAGCTGACCTTTGACCCAGGCCAGAACGAGCTGATCGTCGGTGCCAGGTAACCCATATCTGAGTTATTTTCTCTTTCTCTTTCTCTGTGTCTCATTTTTCTTCCCTCCTGTCTCTTTCTTTTGTTGTCTGTGCTTTTATTGTCTTGTCTTTCATTCCCCGTTTTTTCAGTGTTTGTTGGTGCATTGCATGAGTAATGATCAGTTTCTCTATAGATGTCTTCAAAAGCCAGAGAAAATGGCTTTGGAGATTGTTTCCAAGTCTATTGTCTTTGTCAAGCCTAGCCAAATGTGTGTGTGTGTGTGTGTGTGTGTGTGTGTGTGTGTGTGTGTGTGTGTGTGTGTGTGTGTGTGTGTGTTTGTGTGTGTGTGTGTGTGTGAGTGTTTGCAGTCTCTCTGTGATTGAGACATTGAATGTGAAAGGGATTGAACACATTTAGTGATAAACAAATCTGCTTTAAACTGTGTGTTCATGCATATATGTGATAAAGTTCAAGCATGAGTGTGTGTGTGTGTGTCTGTGTGTGTGTGTGTGTGTCTGTGTGTGTGTGTCTGTGTGTGTCTGTGTGTGTGTGTGTCTAAAGACTGGCTGCATACATTCACGCTGTGTGAGTCTCTGGCTGATTCCAGATGAAGTGCACCCTGCACTTCTTTTAATGGCTTAGTTGTCAATAGAAAAAAACACTCACTACAACATGAAGGAGATAACAGAGGAGCCAGCAGGAAGGAGAGCAGCAAAACAAACAGAAACAAAGTGAGCCCAGGGAATATACTAATGCACCCTAGGAACTTAGATGGAAAAGGCTAATCAGGGAAAGTGTGTATGTGTGAACGGATGAGAGCAAAGGTTGAAGAGGTGAGCGAATTCCCACTGACACTGCTGGCAAAATTGTGATGTATAATATGATAAAATATGATAAAGCCTAATATATAACAGAAAAACATGTTTTTTGCTGGAAATCGTTTATTTTTAGCTACAGCTCAGCCAATACTATTAACACTTGGTATTTGGAGCACTCAAAAAATCAAATAAGAGATTTAGTTCAATTCTCGGTGGCAACTTGACGGCTGTGGAGTGTCTGACTGTGAAAGGCGATGTGGTTGGATGGATGGCTGCAGGCTGGGTTAGAAGTATGAGTGATAATGGAAGGAAAAAGGGATCGATGCAGATATCAATACAGTAAAACAGAGGGCCGTGGCCACACTGCGACCTGGCTGATAGCCACTCTTCAGGAGATTGATAGATCTCTGCAGAAGTGTTTATGTGTATGTGTGCGCAAGAGTACGTGTGAATATTGCTTGAAGATTTTCACTCCGAAATGAGATGTCTGCTTTATGAAAAAAACAATGCATGCTCTTTAAAAATGATTGCTGGTGTGAATGAAGAACACATTATGGGTTATTGTTAAAACTACTGCAAGATCTCTGCCTGCAAAGTTTTAGAGCAATGCAATAAAAATCTTTCAGTTCAATCTTTGCTGTGAAATTACACAAACATTTAGGATACTTACAGACAACGTAGACAATATTCTTGGCTCACGGTGGGCCCATGGAACCAAATCTGCAAAATATAGATAATACAGGCATCTCAAAGGGGAAGAAACACAGTAAATAATCATTTTAGTCCTAATTGTCAGGTTTCATGTGATCTCATTCTGGTAATGGTGTATAATGGTTTTAGTAGACAGCCCGAGACGTCGTTAGTCAATATACTAAATATTCCCCTTGAGAGGGCATTCATTAGAACCTAATGTTTCTTGAAAAGTTGAAAATGCCAATGAAACAGTTTTGTTTGTGCTGTGCAAATTTGAAAAGCTCCAGGCAAGGCAGGATAGGCACTTATTAGAGTGAGGTTTCACCGCCAGGCTTTGATTTTCTTTCAATCTCTATTTTTCTCTGTCACTTGCGCCCTGTTTTTCATACACACAATACTCCAGGAGAAAGGAGCATACTGTAAACGTTTAAGCACTGCTTTATCTGGTCCTTTTTGCCTCCTCATTATGGGTCGGCTAAACCTAGAGGTCCATCATTTGCTGCAGGTGCTGAATCCGACCAGCCACCGAATTCGGCCCCTTTGAGGTCCCTGACTCTGACAACTCCTTATGCCACCAGTGAAAGGGTTCATTTTAACTTCGAAGAGGGGAAAACCTTACAAGCTTCAGATGCAGCACTTCTTAAGGCGAACTCCACATATTTTAAAGCCTTTTGTGGGTCTGTAGGTAGCTGTGCAAAATCTGACAAATTGCCTCTAGTCACTTGAGTCGGGGTCGGTTGGGGCTGAAGACTACAAGTTTGAAAATGAAAAAAAAAAAATCTTGGGGTTAAAAAGAAGTGATGTTATCAGACATCTGGCAAGGCGCTCGAGGCTGATTAGCCGCTACTAGCATAACGCACCTGCAACTTTGATTGAACTGTCAGCAGTCGAGTTGTATTGTGGGTAATGTAGGCCCAGGTTTTGACAAAGAAGACAAATGCATGGAATAACTCAATCTGTCTGGTTCTGCTGCGTCAATTTAAAGAGAAAATTGTACATCTTGAGTTTGACAGTGTTATAGAAGAACAATGCTAAATGGGTGGGGCACTCTTTTAAGTTTGTTGACATCCTGTGAACCATTTTTCACCTCCAGCTTGCTATTTAAGCATTGTATGTCTGTATGCTCCCCTTTTGGAGGTGGAAATCCCTTTGTACTGGTGGCCCTATGGGTAGGGAGTGAGGATGAAAGAACTAGAGCTACAGAGACTTTGGCCTCTGAGCAGAGATGCTGTAATATCCACACATCTTGTTTTTTCTTGGTATATTTGCAGAAAATGGCTCCATCAACTAACATACTTACTTCTTTTCACAGAAATCACCTCTTCAGGCTAAATCTGGAAGACCTGACACTGATCCAGGTGAGTGCTAATTCTCTCCCGCTCTGCCTTTTCTCCCTTAGTCTTACTCACCCACTTTTCTGAGGGAATATCTACTCATTCTGTCTGCTCATATGACTCTTACAGTCACACTGGCACTGGCATCCAGAGCGCTGCCTGCCTCCAACAAACGCCGTGCTATAGTCGTAGCGCGCTACCAGCTCCCACAACTTAAAGCCGTTACAGTAAAACGGTTTAACATTTCACATGTCACAACAACTTCCCATCCGGTGGAGTGACAGTGGGCTTGGTCGACAGTGCTGTAGGTTGATACACAGAGGGAGGTAAAGAGTGTTTAAATCCAATTTTAAACTGTACATGATGTGTACTCTGCAGCTATACTTTTCCACATTTTCTAGGGTACCATATTAATGTCTTGTGAAATTTCTTTAATGTGAATCTACTATTTTGGTTAAACTTTCCTGCTCTTCTCAAAGTAGCAAGGTCAAAAAATCCACAGGAGAGAATCAAATGAAATACTAAACCTAACTTAAAGAACGCTAACTTTAGGGTTAGAGTTTCTGCCTATGATGACATGTTGTAACATTTGCACTAAACATGCATAAATAAAAGTATAGTCAAGATGGAAATTATACTATTTTTTTCAATCAGTCTTTCATTCCCCTTCTCCCACATGTTGTCATTCTAATTTCTTTCTGCATCCTCTCATTTTTCCTTCTTTTTCCACACTTGTATGAGCCCACATCCCCTCCTGTGGAGCTAAGCATTTTATGACACACTGAGTTACCGAACAAACATTGACACATTGACGGGCTTATTTCTAGATGGTAGCAGCAAGGCTTCTTTGATGATTAGGCAACTCCATTTACACCCTAGAATACCAGAGGAGAGGATGAGGAGGGAGAGAAAGAGAAACAGTGGAGTGAGAATGACTGGATGGAACAAAAGGGAGACTGGAGGGAGCCGGTGTTGATACAAATCTGTCTGGAAAAGGAAAATGAGAAAAACGGTCAGATGAAATGAGAAGCAATACTGAATTTGTTGGATAGGAAGGAGGGGAGGGCGACACACAAAAAGGAATCAGGGAGCAATGAGACAGACAGAGGAAAGAAAGCAGAGAAACCCCCCACTGAGAGAGATGAGGACTCATGCAGAGCCGGTCTTTTGTGGTCGCTCACTGGGACACAGATGCTTTTTAAAGATGCTCTGTGCCATCCGTGCACCCAATCATCCTGCCTTCTTTATTTCATCCTGCGCTTGGCTGGCTCTGCAGAATCAGCGAGGAGATTCCACCGACCCAATCAACCTCTCATCTCCCAGACATGTTCTCTTAAGAGAATAGGACCTGGTAATCCCTGCCAAGGCATAGAGCCAATTTATGCTGACCTGTGCACTAGTCCCTGCTTTGCATTTGACTGGACCAGTGCTACACAGTCAAGGGGAAAGCTAAGTTCAACTACTGAAGTGCTTTTCCTCCATTCACCTCACTCTGAAATCTTTTTATTTCCTTCTTTTCTCTTTCATTCTGGCATAAAACAGGAGATTCATTGCACAGAGATTTGGTTGCCTCTGTGGCTGGGTTTACTTACAGTATATTTGTCATTCTTATTGTTGTTGGATATGAAATGGTTTTCCCTTTTGGTACTGTTGCTCCACTCACATTACTTACATTGCTGATTGATCAAATAGATTTACAAGGGAATATGGTGCTGAAAGTGCCAGAGCGAACTAGGAAAGTTTGAGCAGAAGCAATCGCGTTTCATTTCGGGTTGCAACGTTGTTCAAAAGAGTTGCATGAGGTTCTTTTTTTTATTTCTTTCCTGCAGAAGAAAAACAAGCTAAAAGCTACACCTACGCTTGTCTTTGTGATTTCACCCCATCCCCATGCATCAGCCCTGTCAGATAATGCCCAATGGCGGTGATTTGTTCTTGCATGGCTGGCAGCGCTAAGAGGGAGGCTGTGTATGGTTTGACAGAGCACAAGGCTTAGAGCCAGTGCAATACAAACAGCCTTTAATACTCTAAAGAGGTGGATATAATTACCATATGATCGATGGCGGGTTGATCTCATCTTGTATGTACATCCATGAAACATTTATGAAAACAACAGCCACCAAGGTCTGCTGCTGCATGAAGGCAAAATGAATCCGACCCACTTTTCCTGCCCTTGGTTGCAATATGATTTTAGTTGTTTTCAAGCCTTCTGCAAGGCAGAAAATGAACCCTGGATACTCTGTAGTCTTACGGTTGTATTATAGAGGGGTTTAGAGAGTAGTGACACTTAGGGTGGTAGTTAAACACTACTGGTCTAACCCGCTCTGTTGCACATATCGAGTTGAGACTTAGAGATCGATAAGGCCTGAGCCCAGCAACCATAATCTCCTCAGTAAATGCCCTCCCTGCTTGGAGTTAATGTAAAAAAAAATAGAAAAGAGCCAAGAACATCAGAAGTTGGAGAGAGAGAGAAGACCTTTGTTAAAAGAGTTGATATTAAGTAATTTGAGAACTTTTTTGCTTTCATTGCCTGTGTGTCTTTTGAGGACACCCCTCATATTTGGCCTTCTGTAAGTCCTGGGAGTAGAAATGCTTCAGGTAGTTATGAAAGATATAAAGGATTTTCTGAGGAACTGTGTACAGAGGAACATTTTATTAAAATCAAGCAGAGGTAGAATATCTTCCACATTACATGAACTAGCAAGGCATGTACTCAAACTGAAAGGCAATGGGTGGATTGAAGTGGAAAAAGTCAGGCCTTGAAACATGAGTCAGCCCTCCCTCTGCCCTTGATGGGAGTTAATATGTGGTACTTAAAGTTTTTTTCCCGCAGTGTCTCAACAGCCTGAAGAGGCCTTCCTCTCCCTGTCAACCTCTACCCTCATTCTCACTGATCTGGAAAACTCTGTCAAGAACAAAAGGTTGATACTCTCCTTGCTCCACTTTCAAACTTGAAGACAAGGACTCTGCAGCATGCACAGCTAACAAGACATTTAGAGCTACCGTAGCTAAAGAATTAGCTATAAAAACAGCAGCCATGAAGCACAATATCCTTCCTCCATCTACAGGTGAATCCTACTTTATAGCTCACATCTGTTCGGTATTGTCCTTTTGCCCCCTTGGTGCCTCATTCAGCTCTCTGCCCTCAGCTGCTGCCAACCTTGGGCAGACGAATCAACGTTGGCATCGCCATTATCCACCTTGCATGGCCCACTGCAGAGAGGCGACAAACACTGATGAATTGGCCCTTTTGCATTTGCATTGTGTTCAATTTCCCATTGTGTTGCCAGGGCTGATGAATGGCCAAATCGACTCAATGTACCACTCAGCCTTATGTTTCTGTCTGCCGGTGAGCTCCCCAAAAAATTTCCTTTGACGCCGTTGAATACCCTAATACAGTGAAACCCCCCCCCCGCCCATTTTAACTCCATCTTTACCCTTGCACACCTGGTCTAATTACAAGCTACACACTTTCATGCTGGCCTTGAAAGCCCAAAGTGTCTAATTTGCCTGCACAATAAGAGCTCGTTGAATTCACAATATCCTAAGCAAGGTGCTAATGTAAAAAGACATTCAAATAAAAAAAATTAAAAAAATTAAAATACCAACATTAGCTTGCTTTTTCCATGCTTAATCGAAAAAGGATGCAGACACTGAGGCTGAGTTTCAACATAAACACTGTGGCACAGCATTAGTCAATAAGCACTGGGATGAGGAGGATCAGTGGCATTGTTCACCATTCAATGCAGCACCAGAAGAGGAGAAAAATAGTGGATATTCACTCTAGCCTCTCTCTCCTCATGCACTGGCATACATAAACCCTATCCATAACAGCTCCCTTTGGCAACAGTCACTGTATGATGTTTAGATGTATATTGTGCCTCCATTTTTCTTCACTTTCCACACGTATTGTTGAGTCGTTAAGAAGGAAGGGGACGCCAATGAAAACAAAAGGTTCTCTCCAGTCGCACATGTTGTATTTCATGGGCCTGTCTCTTGCAATTACACTTTGTCAGACAGACAATTAGCCCTGCTAATCAGTAGCTAACAGAAACCGTCCTCCATAGCTCCAGAAGCATTGCTAATTCAATTACTAGAACCCACTAACTTGGCCATTTAAATGCATAGAATAAAGAGCATCAATGGGACTGGAGATGCAGATACCAGCACATTCACTGATATCATCGCATTTGATGTCATGTTTAAACAAAAGGGTTGTGAGTTTAAGTAGAAAGAGGCGTAGCAGGGGGTCACTACAACACTGACTGATCTTTTTATGTGATATGTCAGACCTAGACACGCGCTCAGACATTACATCAAGACTAATTTCGTGTGTAAATCTTTCAGCAGCTTACATCAGCAGACATCAGTCTGAATAGTAAATATTGTGCAGGCACATCAAAAGGTAATATCAGCTATTCATAAGACAGATTAGATTTTCCCGGCAGGATTTGTCCAGCTCTCACTCTCAACCCACTGTCCCCTTGTAATGAGACACACAGCCAGTCATTTCATAAAGCTAGACAGCTGTCAGCAGCGAGTGTGTTCTCTGGACCCTCTTTATGCAAAATATATTCAATATCATGTCTGGAAACAGTGCTGTTTTGGAATTCAGCTCCACGCTCCCTCCTCCGTCTCACTGACTACTTCACTCTGCCCACACTGTCTCCCTTGTTCTGGCTGACTCCTAAGTTGGACTCTGTTTTCTCTTTGTTGCTTTTTTTCTGTCTGTTTGTCCCTGATTTTCCTTTCTCTGTCCTTTCCTCTGTCTCTGCCTATCACCCTCCCTGCCCACTCTCTCCCTTGGTATCTCTCCTGCACCCACCTCATGGTGACAATAGCCCCTCAGTGTGAGGGCTGACAAGACACCCGAGCACAATGGTTCATCTCTGAGGATTGCACCCATTACAGGGGACACAGAGAGGGCGGACAGACACACAGAACATAACATATCTTAGTAGTATTTTCTTCAGCTTCCCTGAAGCAACAAATGGCTGCTACCAACTGTGCCAAGTTCCCTCTGTCTCTCTCGGAAATTCTGCATCTTAATCACACTTTATCTTGCTTAAAGGATTATTCTTGTTGGTTACAGTATGGGTCTCGTTTTTGTAGTTTTGGCTGGCATTACCCTTTGGTAATAAAAAAAAAAGACTACTCACCAAGCTGAGGTCTAGGAGGGTGGCAGTATTTCTAAAATGAAGTCAAACATGGCGAGAAAAAGGAGCAGTCAGATAATCATGCAGGTTTTAAAACATATTTGGAAGAGAAAAGGAAGGATAGAATGATTATCCAAATTGTCCATCGTAAACAATTATCACAATTTACCACATATCAATACTATCATACCCAATAAAAATGACGACTAAAAGAATGAAAATAAATAGTTTTAATAAACCATAATTATCCTCTAACAGCTGTATTTTCCACAATATCCAATGGATGTTTTTCTCCAAAGATGATTACAGTGCCATAGTGAATTTTTTTCCTCTCTTTTGGGCCAATTCACCACCATGCTCAGTTCACTAAATTTAATCCGGGTCCTCTCTTGTTCTCTCATCTTCTGTGTTTCCCCTTAAAGTCTCTATTTCAGTTTCTTTGGTGACAAAAGCACAGATAAAAGGTCTTTGTAACGCTTCTTTTTCTGATAAAGCCAAGAATTATTATTTAACGACAGCACATTTCAGACATATTTCTGCTCAAGACAGATTCGTCTTAGGAGCACAGTGGCTGAACAATAGCATGTTAATGAGCTTTTAATGTTTCTTAATGATGCTGGCGCTTGCCTTTGCATGGCTGTGATTCTGTTCTTTACTCTGGACCATTTGCGGCAGGGCAGTCAGATAGGTTGGCTTTAATGGTCAATGATGCCAGCACATCCCCCACTTACAGGCGTACGGACATCACCTCCTTCGGTAGTCATAAAGTTGATGTCTTAAAGATGTAATGGGAATATATAGTATTCTGAAAATCTGCTTTGAACTATTTCAGACGATGATAAATCACATAATCGGCCCGTAATGATAAAAGCAACCACTTTGCTCCCTTTAATGTGATCTCAAGTTGTAATTTTGCATCGTATTATGATTGATTTTTACACTGAACATGAGTGAGTAAGGTTTCGGGCCATTAACAGGTTTTCTCCCCCCTTGCGATTAGTGAAAGCACTTTTCAGCGCCCACATTCGATTCAGCTGGGACACGCTGTGGTGCTGTGTGTGCAGGCTGTGCTGCTTGTGCTGATGTGTGTGGTTTGTGTGCAGTGGCTGCACAGCCCCAGAATAGCCTGCTTTGGCCTGGAATGTGAACTGACACACACATGCACACACACGAAGAAGAGAAAGAGAGAAGCCAGCTCCCATTAATACTCCATATCTTATCCTCCCTGAATAGTACCACACACCCTGAGCTCTCTCCTCCCTCTAAGCTCCCTCCTGTTACTGCCCATGTGTGCATTTATGTGAGTGTGTACATACGGGGTGTCTCTACGCCTCCCAAAGGCCAGTGAGGCAGAAAGCAAAGGACTTGTCATAAAACACACAGAGGAAACTCTCAAAGTTTTCTCAAAGAGGAAATGAAAGAAGTTCTTCCAATTGCTGAGGGGGGTTCAGCTTTCCTTTCCCCTCTTGTCTTGGCATAAAACAGTCCTGATACCAAGGTGAAATCTAATATTCTCTTTCAGTTAGCGATATTTACTATATTCCCACAGAGAGTGAAGTCCTGTGCCTCTGGCCACTAGCCAGGTTATTACTGAAAGAAAGTAGTACTTCCGTGGCCAAAAAAGAAGTTGAATAGTTTTACTTTTGGAGACTTTTCGTGACTTGGCGTTAAGCGTATTATTGCGCCAGCCAGTTTTTCTGTTAAGTATTCCTCTCTTTGCCAATCTCAGTGAGCTGGTGGCAGTGACGGCTAATTCTGCCTGTCACAAGCGTGAGTGTGTTCGTGGCCAGCCGCTGTCCCAAGGCCAACACTCAGTTCATGAATAGAGAACTTTTATCAATGAGAAAGCCCCCCCAGAGGTCACGCTGAAATTAAACGGTAGAAACTGGAGCACGCTGGTGTCTTCACCCTCAGAGGAGACGAGTCGAGGTTTTATCTTCTTATTCCTCTCCCTCCTGTAGTAAAATGTAAAAGGCGTCCCTCTGTTTCTTCCTCACATGTAAATCACGTTGGCATCCCTCTCCAGGGACTCGCGCGTTATGTCTTAAGATCCCTTCTTTTTTCCTCGCACATAAATCAAATTGGCATTCAGCTCCACGTGCACTTGCCTCTCGTTTCTTGGGGTCTCTGCTTGTTATGCACCTTAATTGGATTCTGCATCTGTATTTAACACGGCTTAAAAACTTGCGTATACTGTAATTGTGTATGTGTGAGTGTGTGTATGTGCGATTGAGAGTACAGTGAAGATGTAATGTCAAATTAATTTACTGTTCGCTTCTGTTTTTAGCCATTCCTCCCACTCAAGTCAAAGAATAATCAGCATCCAGAAATCAGTGCTTCAGCCTGTGTATTAACTCATCTCACTGTGGTTTTCTCTTTCTATTTATTTTAATGTATTGTGTAGCATTTTTATTGCCGTGCTATCTCAGACATCAAGTCACCAGACATCAAACTGACTTCAAAAACATTGGGGATTTTGCCTCAGTTGAGAGCCAGGCATTGTTTTGTTTGGGTTCCCTGAGTGGTCTTCAAAGTGGTTCATGGTGACACAGTGCCAAATGTTTCTGATGTTTGCTTCTTCTTGATGGTGTATTGGGAGCCTCAATGCTGCTTTTCTTTCTCTCTGCAGGAGGCCGAGTGGCACTGCGATGAGTTCACCAAGGGAGCCTGCTTCAGCCGTGGAAAATCTGAGGTGAGTTTAAGTGATGCCTGAGTGTTTGAAATGTCACACTGTTATATTGCTTTATCAGACCCTTGTCACTATGTTGAGAAAAACAAGTTTTAGTATTGGTATTGTAAACAAACAAAAAAAACATATTTCTTTGTAAAATGTTTACTTCATGAATTAAGTTCATGCTTGTTACTTTGCAGCCAACTGAACATATGGGTTTTAATAAAGTCAATTAAAGGGGTATTTCAGCAATTTAAAGGAGTATTTCATGAAGTTTTAAGATTATAGTTAGAAAGCCTAGACCCTAGAACACAATTCACACCATGTTGCAAGAGTCTACAGCCATGTGAGCAGCTCTGTGAGGCTGTACTGTGATCAAAGTTGGATCCATAGATGTATAATGAAACTAGATACGGTGGCGGAGCTCTACCTTGCTCCCACCTTGCCCAGTGGCCACTGTGCAGCCCAAAAAGCGTTTTCTCACTTAGACCACCATCATAAAGCAGACGTCTATAAAACAGTTAAAGGACTCCAAGAACTGCAAACAAGGTCCATTATGACTCTGTTATGATTTTTTGATCCATGGAGGTTTTATATTTGTTTTATATTAACTTTCCTTGAGTGGAGAAAAGTGCAAAAGTTGATTTCAAAATCCTCCTTCTTAACAAAGAGGCTTTAAATGGACACACTCCTTCATTTATCTCCAGCCTTATTTCTCCATATACTCCATCACAACCTTTACGTTCCCGCTATCAACTATTCCTTTGCCCACTGAACTCTGTAATCTACCACTGCACATTTGGGAGGCAAAGTCTGTTGATACTTTGAAATCCAGGCTGAAAACACATCTTTTTTCTGTTCACTATGATCTCTCCTAATTTCAGCAGCTGGAACTCAAATCACCGACTGTTTTGCTTCTTGACTAGTAGTTACTGTTAAAGAGCAAGCGTTAAAGAGCTGCTTTGTTTTTAAAAATACTATTCTCATCCTTGTTGTCATATTATATTATTAACTGTGTGGGTGTGTGTACTTTTACATGTAATATTGCATGTTTTCTTTTCTGTTGTTGTCTTTTACTGAGTTAATTTAGTTTAGACATCGCAGCTTTGTATGCTGACATGCTGACGTTCAGCAATGTTTACCATCTTATTTTAGCGTGTAGCAAGCAGATTTTTTGTCTAATAAGCACTAAACACAAAGTACAGCTGAGACTGATGGGAAGTTTTCAACCAATATCCTCAATGGAGTCAGGGGATTGACTGACATTGCCGCTCCTCAGGTCACACCACTATGTGGCTAAGAATTTAATGTCCAACCCAAAATTACGTCTTCACAAAGGTCCTTCCAGAGCCCCAGAGGACAACTAATAAACTTTAAATTAATAAACTAATAAACTATAAAGTTTCCTTTTAATAGTATAATAATAATATGAACTACTACTAACTAAAAAGTAAACCTCCAACCCTGCTGAACACTTTTTTTAAATTGCAAAGCTGCAGCCTCCAAAACAGCTGATGATTGTTGAACATTTCCCTGTGGGTTTTGGTAATCTACAAAAACAACACATGAATGAATGCTGTTTGCCAGTGGAACAGAAAGGCCCAGATGTCAGACTTTCCCACCAGTGCATCAGCGAGGCATAATAGTTAGAGAAAATGTAATCTCCTAAAGACAGAAATCACAGATCTTCCTTCAGAAGATGCATCATCAATCAAATAGCTCACTAACATTTTAAAGTTGTCAAGTGATATGATGAAACATGTTGAAGCCTGAGAGCAACATTGAATTCTTTATTAAGCTTTAACATATGAACTCGCTGGGAATCCCTGCCCCGTATGTGGTATTGTCTTCAAAAAGGATCTAAATCATCTTCCCCAACCACAGCTTAACTCTTATTTATAGACCTTGCAGAAAAGGGAGTTCCTATTGTTTTTGTAGTTCCTTTTTGTAAGTGTGTGTTTTTGTATGTGGTTAGCTGCCATTCTCTTGTCTACCAAACAGCTGGTTAAAACGCTGAACTTGACTTGTAGGTGAACTACCCAGCCCTGATCCTAGTCTGTGTGTGTGTGTGTGTGTGTGTGTGTGTGTGTGTATGTGTGTGCACCGCTGTGTATTTATCCTCCTGTGAAAGGTGGTTAGGGGCCCATAATAGGCATGCACGAGCTGGCCAGCACAAGATAGCTGTTGTGAATTACAGACTCAAGCTACCTCAGTCCTTGAGAGTCGCTGCCGTCTGAGGGAGTCGAATTGTTTTGCTCACTGTTCCCTTCTGAGGATCAGCTCCTGTGATGTACACTAAGAATAGCATTAAAAGACTTCATTCTCCCGCAGTTGACAGGGCTTTCGATGGTTTATTACCTAGCTCAGCGCGCAGCAATATACCATCGCTTAAGCTATTACACAGATACCGTGCCTGCGCTTTGAGTGAATTTACAAGTGATTGTATTTTTTTTTTTTCTCAATGCGCACGTTCTCTCTTCTCCTGTGTATTTGATTTATTTCAACCGGGAGAAGAAAGGAGAGTTAAATTGACTTGACAGGACTTGATTGCTGCCTCTGTTTTGTTTTATAATGCGAGAGCCAAGCATAACAGCTTCTGTATTACAGTACGGACGTGGAACATTTGTCAGGAAGTTTTCATAAACAAGTCAAGACTGTGAGGACGGGCAAATATTAAATATGCCGTTATTTACCGTAGAAACAAAAGAATTGAATTATGCAGAGCCCACACAACCCACCCCCAATCCTGCACCCATGCGCACACATATACACAAGCGTACAGTACACAACTAGCTGTACAAACAGCACAGATATATAGGTACACATAACAAGTGTTGCTACACACACACACACACACACACACACACACACACACACACACACACACACACGCATACACACATACTTAGGCTGTGCTTAACACCAGGAAACGAGTTGTTTTACGAGTCAACCTCCATCTTGATAGGGGGGAATAAAAGCCCTTCCCCTCCTTTCTCCCTTCATCTCTCCTACAGTGCCCTCCACTCCTAAATCAGACCCTTGAGAGGAGGAGGAAGGGAAGGGGGGGGGGTCGCCCTGGGCACCTCGAGTGGCTGAGACAATAGCAGATTTACAAGGTTTTAAATTTCTACGAGGGGCCCTCAACCACCCAGCCGTGGCCCCTTTCAGATGGAGGGGACCCTTTGAGTTTATTACCTTGTCCTAGGACAAAAACAAACACCACTCTCTGACATGAATACTGACTGCTGCTGTAGTTAAATTTGCTTTGAGTTTTGTTGATGAAAATTCCCAGCAAAGCCTGACTGCGACGTTGAGAGTTCATGACATTCAGCGGCAATCAATCATTCGATCAATCATTCACTCCGTCTGTCCCGCTTTATTTGTCGTGCGCTTTAAACCAAGCGCTGAGTGGTTTGCTAGAAACCCAGGCCAAAGCCTCAGAGGAGGAGCGAGCCAAGGAAATAGCGGTGAGCGAGTACTTCACCATCATTTAGAGAAAAGTGCTTAGATTGATTAATACAAAGAGCAGGCTCAAAAGAAACATGTTTGAATGAAGCGTATGAGTGGCTACAGTCTCATTCCACTTTTTGACTAGTCAACAAAGCCAAGGCAATTTTCGAAACTAATCCTGAGTGGTCCTCTCCCACGCCCGCTGCATTTATCAGTTCTCCACCTCATTCAGATCCCTCTCCAAATCTCGTCCCTGTTGAATTAAGATGTGACATGACTAAGCCGTGTGGGCATTAGGCTTGATTTGACTCTGTCAAGCTTGGCCACGTTTTAGTGTAGCCCTCCCGCGGTTGCAGGTGTTTGTCTCATTTATTGGCATAAAGTGTAATTTTGTCCCTCTGCCTAATGCTGCTGCTTGTCAATGGATAGATAATGGCACTGCCGCTAACTGCTAACCGTGATATGTGTGTTTGTTGGTGTGTTTCCTCAGGAGGAGTGCCAGAACTACATCAGGGTTCTGCTGGTGAATGGAAACAGGCTGTTTACCTGTGGAACCAACGCCTTCACCCCCATCTGCACCAACCGAACGGTATGAACAACTTAGGTTAGCCATTCCTAACCCAATTAAGGCTTCTACTTATTGAAATTACCATATAAATTCTAAAATATACCATATAAATTCTAAAAATATTAAACTAATCTGCTAACAAGTTTGCTGCCATTCTAGCAAGATATTATTACAGTGTTATCTCATGTAAACCACACTAGCTGAGGGTTTAACTAATCTTGTTTTATTTTCTGTAATATCTTTATTATATTTTTATTTTATTATTATTTTATTGTATGTTTAGTCTTCTCTACTATTTGCACTACACTTCCCCTGTGCTGCTGTGTCAAACTTGAATTTCTCTCACGGGGGATCAATAAAAGAACATCTTATCCTTTCTGTTATCTATTAGCTTCATTAATAAGTTTTTCCAGCCCGACATACTGAAAAGTGTTGGCGTGAGTCTTTCTCTGGGTGAGAGACACAAATTAAAGTAAGAATATGTCGTTTTTTAAAGAAGCCATAACATATTCCTCCTCTTTCAGATAAAGGGCAAATTTGTGAGCCTTAGTTGTTATTCAGTAGCTTATGGAGGCTAAAGTTAGCTATGTTCTATTCCTGTAGAACAAATGTCAGTCATTTACGGACTTGAATAACCTTCTGTTGCTAACTGTTATACAAATGTGCCATTATCCAACAGTTGCCAAGTGGCTACAATAATTTAGCAAAGGTTTTATTGTCTCGCTTTGAAGGACTTTGAGAGAAGGAATTGTTTAAAGGTGATACGGTGCTGCTTTGTAAAAATTAAATAGGAGTGACATAATAATGAAACATATTAACGGACATTCAGCAACTGTTGTACTCATTTTTCAGTGGTGTTTTTCTTCACTGATTAACTTCTTTCAAGACAACTACAGAAGCTAACGATTCTAAGAGTCCACAGCAGCCATAGTTGCTCGGTTTATTTCTTTTTCTGAAATATATGTCACATTTATTTGTCAATGTGTACTGAAAATGTATATAAAAAAAACACCTTTTAATAAGTCACTATCTTTAAATACCAGTAATATTTCAGGCTGTATTAGTCTGATAACATTGCAAATAAGAAGATTGAAGTGTCATTGATTAAACTGACAAAGTCAGAAGAATAGGTCAAGGTTGATCAACACATTTAATCAAGGTGTGATTGAGTCGTGATATTGATATCACAGGATATATCCTGTATGAGCTCTTGTGGCTGTTCCTGCCTCCTTTGTTGTGCAGTCAGGGATGTAGACTAATTATGAGATGAATCTTATTAAGCTTGCTTATTTAAGAAGTCGTGTTACCTCAAACTTGTTAAACGTCGTAATCAAAATATTGCCTTAAGCTCATTACTCTTGATAATCATGACGTTGGCCTACAAGTAAACATATCCTTGTCTCATCTTGGCTGCTTTAGCCTTCTTCCTGAGTCATGGCTGTCATTTAGCTTCTTTTCTTTGTATCAAATCATCTTTTCTTCTGTATTTAATTCTAGTGCACTGCTAGTACCCAATTTTTTCACTCCTTTTTCTCTCATGCATCTGCAAATTCTTCCCAGCTTTTAATCCCATGTTTTAAAGGGATGGTTAGTCAGACTTCTCAGTTTGAGTTGCTATTGTGTGCAGGCTCAGTAGGCTGTTGGAACAGGATTTTTTTTTGTGCATTAACCACCGGTTTGCAACTTGCTGTCACCCTTTAATTTTTCTTACAAAAGCTGCATGGTGCTAATATAAGCGTGTTTCTCGGTAAATGGAGTGTTAGCGGAGACACTTTTTATCCACTATTGTCAGTGAGAAGTGCCCATTGAAGTTAACCAAGATTTAAAATGTCAAAGTTTTGTTCTTACCTGAGAACATATCAAATATCTGTGTCTACTTTGTAGGATTTCAGAGGAATAGGAGGCAGGAGTTTACTATTATGATGACATTTGTTTTTGTCCAAAAGCACTGCATCCAAAGGTCACAGGCTCATAATGACTGTTTACCGCTGTGAAAATACATATAGTTGAAATGTCATGACATTATTATAGCAGTATTTCATCAGGCGCTGTCATATTTACCCACTGAACGTCCGTTAATGTAAAACACTGGTTGGGCACAGCAACAGCAATAGAATCACACTCAGACAGATTTACTTTCAGCTGTGATGGATGAACAGAGAAAGAGCAGAATACTTTATTAGTTTAATAAGTGCTCGGAGGTTATAGATTAAACAGCTGTTAATTTCTCTGACTTTTAGCCATGCTGCCCCCGATGGTGGTGATAATGAGAGTGATCATGGCGATGAGAGAAGTTTTTTTTTTTTGGAGGGACCAGAGGTGTAATGATAAGTCATTAACACAGATAGAAGCTTTTTATATAAAAAAAAGAGCACATTTTAACCAGTTCAACAGCTTTCTTCATTTCAAGAGGATATTGTGCTAATCTACTGTAAGGTTGCACTACTGAGTTTGTGTATTTCGACTTTTGGATTTAGTATTTTGCCAGTTCAGATACTAAATTCATTAAATACATTTCTTTTTGCTTTTTTCGGACAGTATTGTAGGAAACAACGAAAAGTCCCAGAACACTAATTAAGTCTAATAAACTGTAAATGAGATGTCGTTCAGTTTGAAAGACAGATTCTTAAAAGTGGTTTGTAGGATAAAAGTGATAAAATTAACATTTTAAAGGTCCAGTGTGTAACATTTAGGAAGCTCTATTGGCAGAAATGGAATATAATATCCATATATCTGTTTTCATTGTGCATAATCACCTGAATATAAGAATTGTTACGTTTTCCTTACCTTGGAATGAGCTGTTTTTATGGGGAAACAAAGGTAACAAAATCACCTAAATATTGGATTAATATGTTCAAAAACCAAATTGCAAGTGACAGATCCAGGTTACCCATTTCCCCCAGGTTTCAGTCTTAATGCTAAACTAAGCCAATCAACTACTGGCTAGCTTGGACTCTCATCTAACCCTCGGCAAGACAGCAAATAAATGTATTCCTCAAAACTGTCAGTCAGTGCTGCTAATGATAATTCTGATGGTTAGAGTAATGATAAGGATGTCGTAACTTAGTAAGTTTGTTCTAGACAAAGAAGCTATGTACAACAGTCAAATTTATTGTGACATGTGTTTCTGTTTTGCCGCCAGGATGTGTCATGCTTATATAAAGCTTGCAGCTAGATTTCCTGTCATGGTGGGCAGTTAAATATTCTCTCAGTAGCCACAGTAGCGTATCAGTAGCACCATACATAGCACCCAACTGGCTGTCACAGAAGTCCATCTAAGCTTTGAGCTGTCTCTTACTAAGAAAAGTCTCTGTCAGAGGCGTTCAAAGTCACTTCAGTGTCCTACTCACACAGCTGCTGGGTGCAATATAGAGACGACTTTCACTACCCTTCCTAAAAATGCAACGGATGCACCGGCATCTATCTATTTATCACTCCTCCTCTTGTTTTTCTAAATGACCCAATTGACCTTAAAGCGGCTATTCCGGCCCGCAGAATGAGCCCCGTCAATACCAGGCTTTCATCTCAGGCCGGCAGAGCTTAGACAGGGCTGCACTGTTTTGTTGAGGTTTGGGTGGAGCAGAGGTGGCAGGAGTTAACAGAACCCTTGATCCAAATCGACCGGCTCCAGGAAATTGGCTAAAGAAGTCGCCTGTGTTCCCCAACACATGCACTGAATGGAGTCTGGCCTCCTGTGTGAAAGAGCTGTCCGCAGATTATTCAGTCGGTGGAAATGTGAAAATGTGTGAGGAGAGAAGAGAGATTGAGCTGTGAATCTTTCGAGACTTGTGCTGTCACTGGAGGTCCTCTGCAACCGGCGAGGAGTCAAAAATGTGGAACCCTGATTGATGGAAAAGTAATTGCAAATAGAATCATTCTAATTATCATTTGTGGATTACAAAACCTGAGATTAGTGCAATCTTTCTACTTAAAGTCATGCATTTGCCCTCAGAACTACGATGAAGTTGGGTGGAAGCACAAACCATGAGCTAATCCCCCCATATACTGTGTTTACTTTTGCACCATAAAAATATAATTACATCTTGGATTTAAAAAATGCAATACTCCTTTTTTGCAATTCAAGCTCGAGTCACTGAGCTATGGCTTGTTTTTTTTGTTTTTTTAAACTAGGAACCAGTGCAGTGTGTCAGGGCTAAGCCAGGGTCATGCTGTAAAGTATTTTTAAAAAGAAGGGAGTCGGATTTGGTTTCATATTCAAAGGCAGAATGCGAGGGAAGACTGCAGCTCACATCAAGCCTCTTTTGAACTCAGAGAGGCTTCCCACCAATGTGGTATAATAATGTTATAACGAGACAAACAGCTGGTTGTCCTGTAGAGACATCAGAGACCAAAGCAAGGAAACACTGCAGCAAAGAGTAACTTTTAAGAAGCCCACAAATTTTATTGTTTCCTTAACAGGTGGTTTCCTAACATTGGACTTAAGGCAGCTGCTCTGTTTGTGTGTTTTATGCTGCTAATGATTCTAAATGTGTTCTCTGATTATGTTTCTTGCTCCTGAAGGTTTTGCTCATATATATCTTGTGTGTGTTTCTCAATAGATGTAAACCAAACAAAACATAATGAGATGAAGTATTTTTTTTTTAGCCTGCACCATTTGCATTTTGGCAGGAACAAACAAAACATTACCAGACTTCTCCGGTTTGCATTTTAATGTTGCCCTCTGATACTGTCCTATATTTCTAGGCAGGTTTTTTTTATTTTTTATTTACAATGATCCATTATTTAGAAATAATAAGGAAATGCATCTTACTCCCAAGTATACTGCGTCTTATTGTTTTCATTTCTTAACTCAAGGACTGACTACTCCAATCATAATCATGTTCTTGGCAGTGTCTGCGTCCTGTCAATACCTATTTTTCTTTCCATTATAAACCTGCCACTTTTGCCCCCCTCCCCACCTCATGCTCTTCTTTTTCTACATTGCAGCTGACAAATTTGACAGAGATCCACGATCAGATCAGCGGGATGGCTCGGTGTCCCTACAACCCCCTCCACAACTCCACTGCCCTCATCACCTCCAGCGGGGAGCTTTACGCTGCCACGGCCATGGACTTCTCTGGGCGAGACCCCGCCATCTACCGCAGCCTGGGCGGCCTGCCACCGCTGCGCACTGCCCAGTACAACTCCAAGTGGCTGAACGGTACGGGACTGCTAAGGTTTTGGGGTCTGGATAGAGATAGTTTATGTATATGTGTGTAAAAATCATTACATAAAGATAATGGGCATTTTAAAGGAGAAAATTGTCTTTTTTATCCTCCCCTTTCACTGCTATTGAACATTACAGCAGGTGGGGATTCGGTGTTTTGCTCAAGGAAACTTAAGCATGGCAGATGCTTATCTAACATTGGTTGAAGGATTGTATTCTTACTCAAATCACCACTGTTCTGCGCACAGTAGTTTAGCGGGTGCTAAAAGAGATCCTCCTCATAATCGTTCTTTCCTCTTTTATCACTAAAAACAATGATTTCTGAAGTTACTAAGCAACTAGAAAATCGTTGTCTTTTTCTCACCCTTTCTTTGAGGAGCATAAAATTGTGAATTCTTCAGAAATCAATGTCTTCTTCCCTTAAAGCTCAGACCCACTTCAAGCACAAAGCTCCTCAGTGCAGATTGGAGAACTTCAGACAGCTTAAGGTGCCCAGCCTAAAGAGGAGCAGGTCAATCAGTATCTTGTCAGCAGGTGACTTTTATCTGATTCACATTTAAGCTA
Organism: Dicentrarchus labrax; assembly: GCF_905237075.1. NCBI lineage: Eukaryota > Metazoa > Chordata > Actinopteri > Moronidae > Dicentrarchus > Dicentrarchus labrax. The sequence goes on along the minus strand of NW_026136709.1, from coordinate 11,981,800 downwards.
AATTGAAAAAATAAATTAAAAGCCACCACATACATCGCTTTGCAGCAACCTTCTGGGAAAAGGTTTAATAACTAATTTTATGGCGAATTGATTTTTCTCCTCCGTCTCCCCCTGCACTGCCCTCCAAAGGTGCAGAGGAGAAGAGGGCTGAAATGAGGAGGAGGGGGAACACTTTCATTTAAAGGTGAATTAAATCACTGTCAGCGAGAATAAAGTGCGCGGTTTAGATCCAATAATGTCATACATAAAGATGAACGTCTTAGCTGTGACAGTGTCGTGGAGGTCGCATGTTTCAGATAGGGTGAGAGCTATTACGCTACACCTGTTTTGGTCATTTCTCATCCTAACCTTTAGGTTCGGAGAGTGAAAAATGAGTTTTCTTATTACAACACAACGCCATTAATAACATGGCCTGTAGTTATTAATCCTGATCACCTGCTGTTGTGTGGGCCTCACGCTCACACGCACTGCGAGTCAATCAGTCATAACACGTACACATTCGCTCTCCCTCTTACTCCCACAGTCTTAAATATTGTTCTTTCGCAATTTTTTTTCCCCTCACTCTGCACTTCATCTTTCTCTGACACCCTCCCACTCATTTTCCTCATCTCTTGTTACCTCTCCTTCCACAGAACCAAACTTTGTTTCCTCCTACGATATTGGCAACTTCACTTACTTCTTCTTCCGGGAAAACGCGGTGGAGCATGACTGTGGACGGACGGTATTTTCCCGCGCAGGACGGGTCTGTAAGAATGACATTGGTGGCCGCTTCCTCCTGGAGGACACGTGGACTACCTTCATGAAGGCCAGGCTGAATTGTTCCCGACCAGGAGAAATCCCCTTCAACTACAACGAGCTGCAGGGAACATTTTACCTCCCTGAGCTGGAGCTACTCTACGGCATTTTCACTACCAATGTGTGAGTAACATGAATGACAAAAATACAATGACAATAACTTTCTTCACGCCAAACGTATGACATGGTTCCAACAGAATTTGCATCAAAAATCGCAAACCCAGGCCCCCTTACTTACTGTTGCTACAACTTTCAAACTTTCTGTTCTTGAAATAATTGGTCCTTGATTTCCAAAAGACGTAGACAAAATCAGCGTCCAACGTTGCTGTTTGCTGTAGCTGTAAGTAGCTCACGTTAGCTCCATGAGTTGATTGAAAACGCAGTCTTAACATACTGGTTATTTTCCACAATCGCCCCAGTTCCACTGGTTTATTTGATAGTTTGTATCATTTGCATTGTGAAAGATGAACCAAAGTGCAGCTCACAGCATCTTGATGTCAGATAAAAAATACCAACACATATCATCAGATTGTTTTTTTATTCTTTGTTGTTTTTAATCCACCCACAGTATACCTTCATGTATAATTCAGTGTTTTTTGGCAGCACATTGTCATTTGTGTAAGCAAACACACTTCAACTGCATCTGCAATAACTCTGCATGTGACCTTTTCACATCATGCACACTGAGTATATAAAATTGAGTGATACATGACAATGATGTGAACATGGCATGTTTACAAATGCATCTTAAATTGAATTTCCAGTAGAAATCTCCTCCCGTAAACACTCAAAACCAGCTACAAACAGGATCACATATTCTAGTGCCATCTCATGTTTAAATCCCATGAAAGAAGCTTATCATCACATATTAAAAGTGTACGCTGTATCATGCAGGGATGTAAGAGATGGGATGCATCCATGGATGAAAACTATTATTTTCTATTTTCACAAACACCCCTCCCTCTTTTTGTTTTTCCAATTTTTTTTCCCTCTCTCACACGCACACTCACACACACACACACACACACACACACACACACACACACACACACACACACACACACACACACACACACACGTGCACACTCGCACCCACAGACCATTATTAAAAGCTGAGTAATCTATTCTTTATGGTCAGTGCCTTCACATTGCTGAAAAAGAAGTCTTTTGAAGGGTATTGGAAACATTTCCCCCTGCAGGCACAGAGTTTAATGAACAGCCGCATTGGATTATAATTCACATCGCCCAAGTCTCACAGTTTGAGTTGAGAGTTAATACTCTCATTCTTTACTTTCTCTTCGGAGGGAGGAGACCAGTACTTGTTGAAACTGACAGCTTAAAAAGTCAAAGCTGTATTTCAGGCCCGAGATCTGTACAGTTAATCAGACAAGCCGAACAGTTTAATTGTGTCCTATTGCTGGATTTATAATCCAATAATGACGATCACTTACATCGGCGTCTGCGTCTATCTGTCCGTTGTTTGATTTGTATTGTTGGCTGAGAGCAATACAAACATACGGTGGTCAGCTTTACAAATACCAACAAAATTTGAAAGAACAGAGTTTTTTTGTAGTGCTATGGTGTCCTTTTCTAAATTTCTTTCTCCTAATACTTCCTGTTTCTCTCTCTCTCATCCATCATCCTCTCACCCCCTTTGTTGGGTTTTTTTTTCCTTTTTTCTGTTCCTGACATTCAGAAACAGCATTGCTGCATCTGCGGTGTGTGCCTTCAACCTCAGTGCCATATCACAGGTCTTCAACGGGCCCTTCAAGTACCAGGAGAACTCACGGTCAGCGTGGCTGCCCTACCCCAACCCCAACCCAGACTTTCAGGTAACAAAAGAGAACAGAGGTGCCCTGCTCTGTTTGTTTCTGGATTGGAACTGCACAGAGACACCAGAAACACTGAAACAAGTCAAAGAGTCTGCAGCACATAGACTTTATATAAAGATGGATGACATACCTCCAAATATCCCAGATTCCTGGCGCTGTCTTGTGCTGGTGATGTGATTCGTAGCAAGAGTCTGCACAGTAGTGATTAGGGTCGGAGTCACAGTATGGAGGTCCAGCCCATATGCATGTAGGGCTGAGCTGTCAATGATGATGTGAAACCTCCTTTTTTATAGTATCAAGTAACTAATTAAAGCCAAACTTAGATGTGTGAATGTACATAAGCACGATAAGAACTACCTAAAATTTAGTTTTACCCTTGTCCCATCCTCTAACATTGTGGTGTTTACCCCAGAGGGTGATCAAGAGGTTTTGGCTTCATGCTTTGAAGAGCTGTTATGTCGTCCATCTTTATATACAGTCAAAGCTACTGCCATGCTAGTGCCTCTGCAAGGCAGTGCAGTCCTTGAGCTAAATACTAACATCAACATACTAACATGCTCAAAATGACAACATGCTGATGTTTAGTAGGTGTAATGTTTACCATGTTCAACATTTTAGTTAAGCATTTTAGCATTTTAGCATGCTAACATTTGCTAATTAGCACTAAACACAAAGTACAGCTAAGGCTGATGGGAATAGCTAGCCAAAGTACTGGACCAACAGTAGAATGGGATATTAGATGATTAGATCATGTCAATAGTGGGAATATCAGGGATCAATAAAGTTACTCCAATTACAGATTTTGTGGCAATCCATCCAACAGTTGTCATTTCACACTGAACATTTCAGTAAAAAACTAAAATGTCAACCTGCTGTAGGTGCTAGACTCTAACTCAAGTCAGTCAGATTCGTTCTCTAGAACCATGAATGTCTATACAAAATGACAGAAACTAAAATCCTGGACTGACCAACACTCCCATCACTATAGTCACAGATAGCTGCTGCATGGCTAAAAATACATTCACTAAGGCAGTTTATGAAGTGTGCATGTGAGTTAAAGTTCAGAGCTAATCCTTAATGATCATTTCTTCATGCTTGAGGTGGTTTAGACCCAGCACATTGCCCAATTGGCCAAACAATATGTGAGGCGGGTGGGGGCCTAAGGAAATGTATGCATGTGGTGTGTACGTGCATGTCCTGATAAATAAATGTGTGTTCACCCTAGTGAGCCCGCCTCAGACTCCCAGCAAGCCCTTCACTCTCATTAATTTCCTTTCTCTTCCAATCATCCCTCTCTCTCCTCATGAACACACATGTTACGACCGCTCGTTATAAAATCCAGTGATTTTTACAATGGGACAATCATTCCTTTAAGATGTTTCATAGCCTCATTCTGCAAACTGTAGTCCCTTTCTAATAAACTGTCCTTGTTTTGCACAAGTGGCACTTTATGTTTATGCTCCATCTTAAACCCGGAGGTGCAAACCAAGCAGTGTCGGGGCACCTTATCCCGATTTTAGGCACTGCTCTATACTGATGACACACAGGGAATGTTTTATTAGCAGGAGTAGCTCTCAGTTGTTGCAGGCTTAGAAGATAGTGGGGGAGCTAATCCTTGCAGCTCTCCATGAGGGATTGAATTCCCTCTGAGGTCTGGCTTCCAATGGGTGACACACGCCTCACATCCACACGTTTCCCATCATGGGCCCTCGATCATGTTTCCATCAAGCCAGCAGATGCATGAGCATTCGCGCCGCCTGCTATTGAGAAGTTACACACACATTATCTATAATGACATGCAGGAAAGTGCTAGCTGTGACACATCCATACCCATGAATCTGTAACATAGAAAGTGTCTCGCTGCCGTCATGCATTCATGTCTAGAATTCACTTACCTTCAAGAAAACCAATTTTCTCTATCTGGTCAGTGCTGACCAAAGATTTATCCTGTTCAGCATAAAGTTAGTACCTCACAGAGAGGTTCCTATATACCATAAGGCTGTGTTCCTCAAGGATAAACGAGGATCAGTTCTTCCTCTACATCCGCATCCCTTCACTATAGCTGCACCTCACCGCTGGACCGATGCACACTTTATCTAGGTTCCAGTGACATCTTCATCAAGCATTTGTCAATGTTGGAGGATTAGATTTACGAGCGCAGGATTTATGGACATTTTTTCCCCCCCAGCCCTTTGTGCACACACACCTACACACCTGCACATGCACACCTACAGGGAGACCAGCCCCTGTAAAAGCCACTGGCCACGCACATATCTACTGTACACAAATACACCCACAAAAATAGAGGGTTGCTGATTGCTTCCAAATAGGGATAATTATGACTGTGAACTCATCACTCGACACACACACACTGATCATTGATTGAGAGCTTAATTCCCTGTGTGTCTGCAGAGAAAATCCCCCCATTTATTTGAAGCGCACGGATTGATTCTGCTGGGTTTATTCAGGTTATGAGTCATGTTAGTTGGGTGTTAGGTGCTAATACCGTCTCTGTGTTGTATAGGTTTTCTGTCACACTGTAATTGCTTACTGTACAAAACACAGTCATTGCTAAGCTTCATATGTAGGAAAATATGTTAAGTTAGAGTCTGAGCCAAATGCTGATGGAAAGTTTGGTTATCTTAGAGATTTCAAGTGCAACAAAAAAAAGACGTGTCAGTTTTCTGCGCTTTCTTTTTAACATTATTCATGACCATTTTGAGCCAAAACTGCCAAAATATTATAATCAGATGTTACTAGGATGCTAAATAACATGGGCCGTGTTTTAAACAAAAGCCCATTTGGCAAAAACATGCTGTAATGCAACCATATTTCTCAGTGGCACTTATCATCCTGGCAGAGCACACTGTGCTGATGATAAGCGTGACAGCTGAGTGTTGGATGGGCCCTCAGCCAAATGACAGTTCTGTCCCTCACCTTGACTGTACTGAGGAAATCATCACATCCATCTCTCTGTACATTCACAGACCCTCGCTGGTCACTGCCTAACTTTGTCTCGCTGTGGCGAGAAATACAATCATGCAGACGTTGAGGCACACATGCAAGGACAAAACCCCAAAGGGAAACCTTAGAAGTATGTTATTATATTGCCCACACTACACACATGCTACACATTCGAGCCACACAAGCCTGCACACACAGTTGCATTTCCTTGTCCTTCGGGGCTTTAATTTCCCATCTCCTGATGTGGCGAGGGCACTGATCCGTTGCCCATACTGGGGAAGCCCGCTATGATTCTCATCTGTCAGCCCAGGGAAGGCCGGGGATTGATCCGTATAAAATGTCTGTGCTGCTGTTGCTACTGTAGCTACTCAGCGGGAACTAATCGCCACCCAAGGTCCAGTCTCAGCTAAGTACGACGAGGTTGACGAGTTAGCTGAGAGCAAATTTTGTGCATTGCATCTGCGATACTGTGTTCAAAACAAAAACAGTACCAGTCATTTGGGTTTGGGTAATTGTCGAGCACGCCTTATTTTTGTTTTCTCTGCTCTGTGTCTTGGAGTAGATCTATTCTTTGTGGATGGTGCCTCAATCCGCAATCCTGACCCCAGCCTGAGACTTTTTTCACTGAGAAGGACATGCATGGTTAGGTTTACTCATCCAGCTCTGCCTCAGCTGGACTGGCTTTGTGCCTCACTTTGTCCCGTTCTGCTTGATGGAAAAAGAGCACTACATTAAAAAGCACCAATAGTCCTGGCAAAACAATGTATCTTCAAAACGTCTATATCTCATGAAAAACGGCCCTGTTTGCAGCTTAGTGACTACACCATTTTTTGTGTATTTCAATGGGTTTTTAAATGCTTTCTTTACTCTAAGAAGTAGGAAATACATTAAACACACACTGGACACTGGACAGGGCCAACATTCTACAGAAAGATATAATATATATTCCTTGCATTTAGCTTGCTATTAGTGCTACAGTGGGTCATAATAATACAGCCTGGCTGTGATAGCAGTGTATAATATTCTATATAGTGCTGGTTGGAACCACTTTCAACTTGGAAAGCAGTATTTCAAAATGCCAATTATTATTTTGTTTCCCGGAAAAAAAAGAAATGTAGTTGAAATGATATCATTAAAACTAAAGAAATGAACACATTTTATTTTTAAAAACACATGAAAACTTTAGTAACCTCCCGTATCACTCAAATACAAACTATACTTTTGACGCCCTAGTATTTCCCCTGTTTTAACTCCCATTTGGAGACAGTTCACTTTATTGAACTCTTTTTAATAAATGAACTCAGCAAAATATCTTACATATTAGATATTTCACATTATAACCAAGAGCTGCAGCACTGACTCTGCTTCGGTAGGAAAACTCTAGAGGGACACAGAATGATGCCTGATAAAACCAAATTAATATGTGACAATGAAATCTACCTATTTATTTTAGATGCTTCTGTTATTGCAAACAGACTTTCCTCTTCTAGGCAGGTCTTAACGTATTGGGTGCAAGTAGTTTTGATACTTTGTTTGAATGATAGTGCAGCATTTAGAGAACGAATTTTCTTTCTGTGATATGAAAAGCAATAATGAAGATTAAAAAAAAAACATTTTTAAGATATTAGCTTATTTTTGAGCTAAAAGAACAATCAGAAACATTACTATTGGAGTACCAATACAACTCACCAGCAATATATATGCATATGAGGAAGAATCTAATAAAAGAGATAACTACTTGCTCAGTCAAACATTCATTCACTCTTCTTCCATCAGCCGTGGTGTATTGACTACAAAGCCTTAAGGTTGTGAGGATAGCAAACCATCACAACGAAGCGGCAATCGACTTTAAAGCCTTGTTCATTTAATCATTCAATCCCTCTCTTTTCCCATCTCCGCCGGTACTTCTGGATAAAAACATGCTTATTAACGTAGCCTGCCTTACCAAAGAGCTTGACTTTTAATAATGTAGTCAGTCAAACTTGTCCTCTCTGTCCTCCTCACCCCCACAGTGCGGCACCATTGACTCTGGCTCCTACGTGAACCTGACTGAAAGAAACCTGCAGGACGCTCAGAAGTTTTTGCTGATGCACGAGGTGGTCCAACCCGTGGTTCCTGTGCCCTACTTTATGGAGGACAATGTGCGCTTCACTCATGTGGCGGTGGATGTGGTGCAGGGGAAAGACATGCTGTTTCACATCATATACTTGGCTACCGGTAGGTTTTGGCACTTTCTGTGACTTTTGAGACTTTTTTGTGCATATACAGTATTTGCGTCTACATACTGGACATATTACTACTGGCATATTTTCTGGGTGCTTGCATGTGTCTGCTGTGATCATAATATAACCAATTGGGGTCCCACACAGGCCCAATTTTCTTATTTGGTTATCTCACAATAGATGTTTCCGCTTTTTGCCTTAATTTTGTATCTGTTTTCATGTTTTGATGTGGGCAAAGTGGGATAAAGCTGACACATACTTCTGATCTGATCACCAATCAGGATTTAGCAATTTTGGATTCAAAATGTGATGACAGTTGTGGGGTTGTTTGCTTATATCACCAGCACTGTCAAATCTGATCAAATCACGCCTATATATAGTCTTAGATAAGAAGATTAGCATAATTTCAGTAGTGTTAAACAATAATACCTAACCTAGCTTTCCAAACTGAAGCTTTAATTGATGCTTTTATCGTCAAGAGTATTGATTGTTATAGATGAATACTTCAGTAAATGGATGAATAAAATATGAAACCAAGTTCAGCTTTAAGCCCTTGAAGTACACTTCAAGCATGAGTAAAAAGAGACCTCCAAGAAAAAGAATGAAACCAATAGATCTGTAGTTCTGAGGAGACATCAAAGCTTAGTCTTCTGACACAAGTTTGATCACTCTTTACCTCCATATGTCGTCCATATGCAGGGACAGAACACACACACCACATATCACTCCAATGCAGTCCCTCACTAAGAGATCGTGGACACTATGAAACAGCCAACAGCCATGTGTCAAAAGCACACAGATGGGCAATTAATAACACACACATAGCCTACTGATTTAACCCCTCCACATTATTCCTGTCTGAACTACATGGCACTGCCTGGTTATCAGTAGACTGTTTGATCATAGTGGTGTGACAATATGTGATGTTAGACTTGGCAAAGTGCTGAAACCATATCAGCAAGACACCAGAGACAGTGCAGCATTTGGCGTCTGTGCTATATTATGATATAACAGACAGTATGGATTATGAACGGATGTTCTGAACAGAATTCGAACGTAGTGGCCCACTTCACTGTGCTAATGTACCATAGGCCCACTGGGAAATGTCAACATAATCTTCCTGTTGTAGCTTCAGTGTTATTTTAGGATATCACACATACAAGTACACACACGCACAACCTGTTCCAGTTCACTGGCTCTGTGCTTGGCATCTCGCTCAAAAACTCCCCTCTTATTGTTTGCATGGTGCTGTGATCAATGTAGCGTCGGACCAGAGCTGCCCACACTGCAAGTTCCCCAGACACTAACCAGACGCTAATGAAAACATCTGAAACACTGCCAAGGCCATTGGGTAGTGCACATATTGTACCTAATCACATGCTATTATTAATGCCTAAATGCTCTCTGCTGATTGGGGCCGTTGTGGAAAACCTGAGAGGTCCAACTGGGGGTTCAAAGATGTTGAGGTGTAAGGTTCTTTTTTTCAAACACTTGGCTTGCAGCAGATTTCAACTCCCTTGTTATTCAGCCCTCATTAGTAATTTCAGCCCTGAAGCTGAAATTTTCTCTTGCAGTTAATGTGAATACAATTAAGTTAAATGCAAAAGATTTAAAAGATGCGAGAAGTTCATGGATACACAAGTACCACATTTTTAACCAGTTGTGGAGTTGAGAGTCGGTGAACGTACATGCCTTGAGGACAACAAAAAAAACTTTGGGCCAGTGTTGGGCTAGTCAACTTAAAGTTTATTCACTCATTATAGGTACAGTCATTACATTACTTTAGTAATTACTTAACAGCAAAAGTATTTATTTCAACACATGTAGAATTAGAAAAGGAGACATTATAAAACAAGATAAGTATTTATTGATCCCCAGGGGGGAAATAGGGCGTTGCAGCCGCACAAAGACTGAGAAGTACAAATAAAATATAGAAAGTAAGAAATGAAAAAGAAGTAAAATAGAAATTAAAATAAAAGTACACAAAACCAAGTCAAAATTAGTGGTGTCGTTATGTTACCATCTATTGTGACAAAGTGCTGGGTGTCTGTAGCAGAAAGTATACTAACACCATATGTTGCATAGAATGACAAGATATATATTACATTTATTATACTATATTGTATATATAATGTAATGTATTTATATGTAAGCACTAAAGTAGTATGGTACTATTTACGGACTACATTTTGGATGTTTTTACTGAGCATCAACAGCTATCTTAACATTAGCACACTGCACCTTCTAACTGTGAACAAAACAAGGTGATTCCTGAACGTAGCTTACCTGTGGCTAACATTAGCAAGTTAGCTAAGAACACACAACTTGTACATAAGACAACTTTGGAGTTACCAGGAGCGACCTGCCTCCCCACACCCACAGGACCTGCTCGAACCAATCCATTCACTGAACACCAAACTCATCTCAACCCTCCACCTTGAAAACAAGCCAAATTAAAGAAGTGATAAAGCATTACTAGGATTAGTAACTGTAACTTCAAATCATAATCCCTTACACTACTGGTTACTTGAAATAGTAATCAGATTTCTTTAACACGTTACTAAGTAGCCTAATGCTTTACTGCCCTGATAGTGCTCGGGGCAATACTTAACTTTTACACTCCTTACTTTGAAACTATCTATTAGCAATTCACCCTTCATCCCTTGGCATCACTGTGCACCTAATTACTTTTTCTTCACCCAGGGGATTTCATGTATAATAGATGATGTTTGTTTTAGACCTCCCAAAAGAAAAATGCCCCTAACTTCATCTCATACCTCTACCTTACATAAAATAAAGGTCAGGACGTATTCACAGTGACATGCATTTCTACACTCTTCTTTCTCAGAACTACAAAGTGGTTTCTTCCTCTGGAATATCCCTTCAAAGAAAAGTAGGCCAGAAATCATAAATTCAGGTGTCATACCAATTCCCTGGTTGCACCTACAGCACTGCATGTTGATGGCACAACCAAGCTTGGCACAGCAGCCACCACCAGTCTTTTTGACAGTCTATTCAGCAGGAAGTGATTGTTGTGTGGTTCACACTGAGTTCACTCCGGCTTGTGTGCGGTTTTGCTTATCCAGGATATGTTTTTGTTGTTTTTCCCTCTTCAAACTCTTTACTATTCATATCCCTTCTCTCCGTTTGCTCTCTATTTCTTTACCTTTTTTTTTCGTGCAGATAAACATCCTCCCTCCTCTTTGTGACCCCCTCCCCCTCCCCTTTTCTCTTCCAGATTATGGTACTATCAGGAAAGTGCTTTCCCCACTCAATCAGTCCACGGGGAGCTGCCTATTGGAGGAGATCGAGCTGTTCCCACCCAGGAAGAGGCAGCCGATCCGAAGCCTGCTGATCCTGCACAGCCGGAGTGAGCTTTATGTGGGTGTAAGAGACCAGGTCATCAAGATCCCGCTCAAGAGATGCAGCTACCACAAGAGCAGAGAGTGAGTGCAAAACCAACACCATTAATCTAAATGGAAAGTGTCAAAAGCAAATATGCACACAACGAAGTTTTAAAGCTCCCTCTTTCATAAGATGCTCTTTATCTGAGAGGGCCAGGCCTGTGTGTTGATCAGGGGCCTTTGCTGAGATTTAAAATCCTGTAAATCAGCTTTTGTCTGAGCCACTGGAGGTGCCCACGGCTGCCCTCTGTCTGTCCATCTCACTGTCTCCCTCTCGCTCTTATTGAACCAGGCTTTTTCCGCCTCGCGCACAATTCTTCTGCAGCTGTGTGTGTGTGTATGTGTTTAGCAGATATACTGTATTGACTTTCTGTCTGTCTGGAAGACGCTCCGTCAAGGCATAAATATTGGCAAAGAAAACCCGAGACAGAGGCCGGGGTGTGAACACTCACCACAAGATTGGGATCCCATCCATCATCCCACACAGAAAAGGAATCGCACCTGCATTCCTTATCTCTCGCACAATGAGCTGTTATTGAAATACACAGAAGAGTTAAGGCTTCATGTTACAGCTGTGGCTCTGTGATAAATGCTGCAGCCATTATGGCGCTTCATCACCTCTTTCACGGCTTTCCTTTTTTTTTCTTTGCAGGAGGGTCAGAAAAAAAAACAAAACTGATAAAAGAAATAAAACCATGCACACAGACTGGCAGCTACAGTAGAGAGTTACTGGGTTCATCGTTGACATTTCTTTGAAGTTTTCCTGAAATATTAGAAGGCTGTCTTTCTGTTTGGCTGTGTATGCTGTGTGGCTCACTGATGGGTGGTGTACAACCTGCAAAGCCCTTAAGGCCCTTTGAAAGACAGGTATTAGCTTGTTCTGTCTCCTTTTCATTTTGCACTGCTGTCGTCACCCCTGATATCCTTGTCCGAACAGACCGCAACTCTCTGTTTTTGTGTTAGACACCCAGTCACCTTGTGTGCGTGCGTTAGAGTATGCGCGCGAGCGAGTGTTTGCCTTTCCGTATTTTCATATGGATGAATGCATATGATCTTGTGTCCTTGTGTAAGTGCGCGTGTGTTTGTGTGCGCACTGAGTTCATTGTTATGAAACCCACAGATAACTTTGGTTACATTTCACTCGGGGCATGTCAGGCTGCATTGATGCTTGTGACTCAGTGATATGTCATTGTGCTGTCACCACAGACTCATATTTGCATGAAAAGAGTAACATCGGGCTTTTTATTGCACTCAATAAACAACCTGAAGCAGATACGGCAGAGACATAGCCAGCTATCTTTGCTACAGTATCCTCGCAGTGAATATTTGTTGGGCTGATAAGCTGTTTGAGTCAGAAATGTATGTGTAACTATAATCCTGGTGCCTAACTGAAGATTACCTGAGAAATCAGTCAGCGCATTGTGTTAAGACATGATTTTAGGGACACATCACAATACTCTGCATTCATAAATAAACAAAATAAAAAATGTCTGCCTTTCTTATCTCTCTCTCCACTTCTTTGTCACTTGAATAGCTTCTCTCTCCTCCCTCTCTTCTATGTTAAGTTTCAGACTCTACACTTCTCTCTCGCCTTTTCCCAATCTCTTCTTTCATGTGTCTGCTTCTCTCCTCTGCCACTTTCTCCCCTGCTTTCCTCTCCCATCTTATCTTTCCCATTTCCCATTTTTTACATCCATCATTTCTCCTACCACCTTATCTCCCAACTTTCTCCATAATCTCCCTTCTTTTAATCTCCCTGTCTAAACCTGATGTGTGATTTCATGTCCTGTCACAATGCGGAGTTATCTGTACTCACACGTGACAGATTAATAAAAGCCCATTAAAAAGTGAACATTGTTCTCTTTGTCCTTTCAGAGCCTGTGTGGGGGCCAGGGACCCATACTGTGGTTGGGACCTGTTGTTGAAGAAATGCACCACGCTGGAGGAAAGTGTCAGAATGAGCCAATGGGAGCAGAGCATCACAAAATGCCCTGTGAGTATTTACATACATCATTATAATTAATTTGCTTGTTACTCGCTTCTTTTGCTGTCAATACTTTGAAACTTTAAAGTTGGTTGATAATACAATTATCCTTGCTTGGCCTTCACGCCTTCCTCTTCACTTGAACTTAATACTCACATTCATCCGTTCTCCTCTCCTTTGAAGGCTGCAACCTGCTCTGTATTCTCTCCATACGCTCACAACTTACAAGCAGACGCCCCTAAAACCAGCCAGAGAAACATATCCTTGCCAAAGAAAGGCATCTTGGGACTGAACAACTTGACTTTAAGGGAACGATGTATACCCCGGGAATGATCTAGAGCGCTGCCTCAATCATTCACCTCTGACTGCTTGTTCATTAGCAAAACAGCTCTTCCATTTATTTTAACGTGCACCAAATTTGGGAGCGGTATTAGGGGGCGGTAAGCCTATCAATTTCAGCATGGCTCTGTTTTTTTTTCAGCGTATTGCAGACATCATTTTCAAGCCAGTCGCAGCAGAGTGTGCTGTGTGCTTGTGTACCCTTTTATGTGGCGTCATGTTCATAGGAATATTTGGCACTCAAGCCACTGAGCATCCAGTGGCATCTGTCTGCAGAGCTCTGGCAGAAACACAGCATCCACACATGCATTCAGATATACAGTCAGGCATATGTGCAAAAACAGGCACGTACATCAAGTTCCTCTACAACTCAACTTTTGTTCGCTATGGTGGAGCCTAAACTCCTGCAGCCAATCAGAGCATTTCTATAGTCTTTACTACATCAAACAAAGTCATACTTTCATTTAAGCTACCTCCGAAGGTTAGCTTAGTTGTATTGCTTATGGAACATATTTTAAAGGAATAGCTAAGAGTTAGATGAAAAGATTGATACCAAAGTCATATCCGTACAGTAGACATGAAGCTGGAGCCAAGAGACTGTTAGCTTAGCTTAGCATGAAGACTGGATAAAAGTTAAAAACACCAAGCTTGGCTCTGTCCAAAGATAAAAATAATGCATCTACTAAATCCGCTAAAGCTCACTAATTAACATGGTGCATGTTAGCAGTGGCCAGGAAGTTACTGCCCATATCAAACTGGGGTCACTCCTATGTTCCCAGGGTCCTATGATTCCCAGTTCTAGAGTTAGGGATAGGGTTAGGGTTAGGGAACATAGATATGCTCCCATAAAACTTCCTGTAAAAGCACAACTTGATTTTTTGTACGAATTAAACAATTTAGATATTTAGTGGTGCTGGTAGGTGTTTCACCTTGTTTTTCAGTCTTTGTGCTAAGCTACGCTAACTGTGTACACTATTACTTTAAATGCAGGATGTGAGCAAAGATAATATCCATGTTTCATCCAGCAGTGTAGCCAGCAATCCTTTAGTTTTGATGTATTTTCATTTGGCCACATACAGTACCACTGCCCACGCCAGTAATGGAATATGTATTTACTCACTTAACCTTGGTCTAACCAGGTCCAATCCATTTACAGTGAGCATGAATTAACTTTGGCAGTAATAACTTTGTATGCTGGCAGAGAGAAATGGATATACAATGGGGCTTGTGAAGCCAGACCAGGATGGGAAAATTATCTGCTTGCAAGTATTCGATGCCAAGACGTGAAAAATGAAAAACAAGAATTTGTCTTTTATCACAGTTAGTGTTTCACTCCCTATGAGTCCATTTACAGTTTTGAAAAAGGCTAAACTGGCTAAATGTCTGGAAGTCTGGAGCTGGAGGCCAGTCAAGGGTTTGCACACTGAGTTTCGTTGTGTAGGCAGAGACAGGAGATACGCTTTACCAGCCTATTCACAAATGCCATCTGGCACCACAGTCTCACGTCTATATGGAAACAAGTACAAATGAGTTTTTCCACAGTTTTAGCAAATGTACAAGTCTTAGTCACTGTTCTGTATGTTTTGTTAAAGTTTCACTCAGGTAAAATATAAATTTCTACTCCATAAATGTTTTTAAAAGGAACCCATTTTGTCTAAAAGTAATTTTAATCAATCTCCACTCTAAAAACACGATGACGCTGTATTCTGTAGAATAAAGAAGACACAGCTGTTGCAATTTCGGCCTGTGAAAAAGAAAATTATTTCTCTTATAATCCACATAAAACATGAGTGCTTTTCATCATCCTTCAGAATTGATCCGTCCTCCTGCTTCTGGTGTCCTTTCATTTCTCCTTTGCTGTTTTAATGAAAGAAATTACATGTGTACTTTTTTTTACACCAGTAAAAAGAATGATTTATTTATTTTATTTTATTTTATTCTTTTAGCCAGGAAGGTCCCTTTGAGATCTTTTCTTCCAGGGACTCCTGGTCAAGATGGCAGCATAAGCAATTTCTATGTATTTATTTCTATGTATTTTTAGCGACAAATACACCGCAAAAAATAGATAATGTCATATATGCATGTACCATATCATTTAGCTGTAAATGACAGATAATATTGTCAGCTTCTGTTTGCATTTTCTGCATCCCTTTGATGCAAATGTTGTCTGTCTTAGCCAGGCGCCCCCCCCCCCATTTGGACGCACGGCAGAGTTCAATTACCAGTAAGAGCGGAGGGCAGACGTTATTTCTGCTCCTGCCAAAGCAGCTGATGATCACGCTCTCTTTTCTCCCCCGTATGAAAGTGTTCTTTGCATTTTTAAATCACCCTGAAATGTAGCAGTGACATGGCTCATATCATCTGCAGCTCTGAATCTTATACCGATGCTTTCTTGTATTTAGCTGGTATGCCCAGGACATCACTCGTAATTCATAGCTCCTGTAATATCTGAGCCTTCCTGTTTCATTCTGTTTTGCTTCAGATATCTATTTATGCTGCCACTTTTATTTCCTCATATTTCTGTCCTTTGAATGTGTCCATTCACAGCATTGATTTGCCTCTCTGAATCTCTCTTTTGCTATTCTGGAATCTCATCACATCCTGAGACAATTTTCATACATCTTCCTCGTGTTTACAGCACATTTTTGTCCTTATAGCTACACAATTTTGGATGTGCTGTAGATGATGTAATGCCATTATTTTTGCATCTATTTGAGGGAAATTGATTTCCGTTTGGATCCACCATAGTTTCCCAGAGAAACACATCCCTGAGAGCATCAGTCTAATGCAATGACCACTTTCTGAGAATTTCTTTTTTTCCCGCTTCAATGCTAACAGGTCCGTAATGTGACTGTCGATGGAGGCTTTGGTTCCTGGTCAGGTTGGTCTACATGTAGCCATAATGACGGAGGCAGCGCAGGGTCCTGTCTGTGTCGGACAAGAGCCTGTGATAACCCCGCCCCTCAGTGTGGGGGCCAGCAGTGCCATGGCATCAGTGTGGAGGTCGCCAACTGCTCCAGGTAAATTGTCCAGGAAAAGATCTGTAAATCATCTGCTTCTGTCTTTGTCAGCAATCTATGAATATGTTGTACTTTATTCTGTGTATAGAAAGTGTGGTACAGTAAGGGGGTAAAATAATTTATTCCCTGCATCCTCACACCTGCTTACTAGAAATACACACACAATTAATTTGTTGCTTGTTGCGTATATTCAGTGTCAGTTATTTGGGGCTAAAAAGTGTTGATTGGGTGTTGTTTTTCTCATTAAGCTGCTATGATACAGATTTTTACACTGGCAGTGTTAAAATTAACTGAGATGCTGCTGCTGTGTATCAATCCTGTGCTCACTAAACAGGGCTTGTGAACATATCCTTGCGTGGATGATACAATGGGGGCGGCTGTGGCTCAGAGGCAGAGCGGGTCTTTCCTTAATCGGAAGGTTGTGGGTTCAATCCCCGGCTCCTGGTGCCACATGTCAAAGTATCCTTGAGCAAGATACTGAACCCCAAATTGCTCCTGATGCCGTGCATTGGTGTGTGAGTGTGTGTGAATGTTAGTTTCTGTTCGATGGACTTTGCCGTGAATGGGTGAATGTGAAATGGTCGTGGTCGGAAGACTAGAAAGGCGCTATACAAGTACAGATCCGTTTACCATACGACGTGTAAGTGAATCTCTATCAGAGCTACAGTTTGACAATTAGAGTAGCTGATAGCAATGCAATGTAGGTTTGTATGTACATACACTTCCAATAACCTAGCACTAGAGCAGTCTTTAGCATTTATAATGTCAGCCACAGCCTCTGGGTTTCTTCTCATTGTGTCAATTATTGTACCGCCATTATGGATCATGTAGCAACCAAGACACCAAGTTGCATCTTAATGCAGTATCTAAAGGTCTTGTCCCTCATCTGTGATGAGGAATGGGTTCTCTGTTTGTGCCTTTATTTCTTCCCAAACAATATCTGTCAGAAGAAAAAACAGTCTTATGTGACTGGAAAAATATGAGGTATTTCTTCAGTCCATGTTCTTAATTAGATTCATTTACACCCTCACACTCTGAAAAACATATGGCATGGCTCAGCTATGAGGAAACAAAGACATTTCAAATGGTGTGATCAGCTCATGATATTCATGTGACTTAATCATTAATATCTTCTTGCTATAATCTTGTTGTGTCCTTCCAGCTGCCATCACTTCTCCATCAGTGGCTAAAGTATCTTAAGCTGATGTTGCTCTATGTGTCTCCATAGAAACGGAGCTTGGACTCCCTGGACTTCTTGGTCTCCCTGCAGCACCAGCTGCGGCATCGGCTTCCAGGTCCGCCAGCGCTCCTGCAGCAACCCAACCCCCCGCCACGGCGGGCGAGTGTGTGTGGGCCAGAACCGCGAGGAGAGGTACAACATACACACACACACACGTACATGATGATACATTCACTCACATGTACTGATTAAAGCCAATACATGTTGCACATGGTGCATTTGGATTTGTTAACAAAAGAAAATAAAAACGCATTTTGTTCCATAATTTGCAACCTGCAGTTTGGAAGTATGACTTTGTCTGTGACTTTTTCTTTTCTTTTTTTCCTCAATTCTGTCCAACTTTGTGACAGCCAATTAAGGAATGAGTGGGGTAGGCCTGTGTTTGGGTAATTATCTGGCTTTCACACACAGACTGAGTCTGCGTTTTGAAGCTTTGGAGGCTTTGGCGTAGAATAATCGCCTTTTTAAAGATGTTTATGTGGTTCCTAAGCAACCTTCAAGGCCTGAAAAAAAATCAGTTCTTCAAGGATAGAATATGTGAAGAAACACAAAGAGACATACAAAGCAGCCCAGGTAGAAAAGGTCAAGCGCTGAGAAGTTTTGCTCGTCTCTCAATTTGTTGCGGTTATCTCAAACTTTAGTTCAGTGTTTGCCAAATCAGAAAACAACTCAGGGAAGCTGTGACAGCTTCCATGGTGTTTGAAAATTATGCGAGAGTGGCACTTTACATTATTTCAATTCCTCCTTAATAGGGTGGTGTTTCTTAATGAACTGAGACATTCTTCCTCCGTGTTACCCAGCATGCTGATCTTTTTCATTCAACTTCCTGCCGTTAACCAGAGGTGGAGGCAGAAAAAGTGCAAATAAATACAGTTCAGAGGGTACAGGGAAGGAAAACGGAGAAATAAATTGCCAATCGTTACCACGGCAACAGAAACAGCATTGCGATGGACGAGTAATTGGATACGGCCTTCAAGGATGAACCTCATATTACATCCTTTTTCCTCCTTTTTCTGCACTTTTTCATTTCCTCTCTCCCTCATCTAACCTCACACTTTTCCTTTTTCTCAGTCACTGATGCTCCGGGTGGAGCAGTCCTTTTCTCAAGGACTGCTCCACCCGGAGCTCTGAGGAAAATAAATGGAGTTACCACCACAGTCCAGTTACTCAAGAAACCCACACCAAAAAAACGCTGGCTGGCACTGAAGACCACAGGAGACCTAGAAGCAGATTTTGCCACCCCCTCTGTTTCTTTCTCCAAGCTTTAATCTCCTTTGTTTCATCTGCCCTTCCTGTTCGCAGTACTTGCTCTGTTCAGCTATTTAAAACACCTTAGGCCAGTTAGGGGCCAGCTGTGAGGGCTGGAAAAGAATCTTTGTAAGGGAGAAGTGAGAGGAGAGGAGTTTTTGTGTGTATGGGTACGTGTTCGTGTATGTGTGTCTGAGAGAAAGAGAGACAGATAGACAGACAGACAGACAGACAGATGAACAGTGGGGTAAAGCGATAGAAGGAGAAAATGTGTTAACAGATGAATTATGCAGTGTCAGTTTGAGTTCGCCTGAGGGAGAAAAAGATAGGATAGGGATGCTAGAAAATGTTTGCGTGTGTCTGTTCAATATGAGCATGTCCAGGTGTGTCAGGCATGTATCACCAGTGCTTGGAAAAACTGGGGAAAACTTCTCATTGGATGTTCAAACCGTGTAACGGTGTCCAAAAACTTCCACCACATCTGTTGTTTATAGTTACCCATGTGTGAAATAGGTAAAGTCTTCTGTACAAGCTTTAATCCGCATAGCATGAAAAGGACTGGCACTTTATCAGCTTTTTGCTCACTGAACGATTCTTTTAATGCTGTGAAGGGCTTTTATTTTATGGGGCACAGGCCTCCTTTTCAGAGGTGTTAGGCGTCTGCAGTAAGCCTCACTACTCAATTTGGTCTTCCCATGTTACCTCGAGTGCCCTGTTTGGATTAATGCACAGGATTTATGTTCAAACATGCATGCATGCATATGGTGTGAGCTCACATGTACATGGTCACACACGGTATTTACAAAACTAAAAAAAGATTTAAAGTCCAAAACTAAACCTCTTCTCTCACCTCTTTTCTGTGTGTCTTTTAGCCAACAGGCTTCACATAAGTTTGGCCCTGATTGTTTGCAGCAGGCAGAGCTTTTAAAGATAAAGCAAATGTTCTGAAACCGACTGTGCACGGCAGTGCTGTGGGCTTAAATCTGGCTGGTTAATGCCGGCATTTATGAACCTTCTGTTGGTATTTCCCTTAGCGGACTGACATCGTCCACACTGCTTACTCAGCCTATAGTGAGTAATTAGCAGCGTTTTAGTCCCATCAGCTCTGCGTGTTTTTAAAGAGAAGAGAAAAGGATAAGATGGACTAAAGCCACTGATTTGTCTGAAATGATTAAAGTGTGTATGGTGATGATTTTAAAGCTCTAAATCTGCTTCAGATTGATCGCAGGAGCTTTTGTGTTGTGGTGCTGCAGGGGTATTTTGTGAGTTCATACAAGCATGTGTGCATGAATTTCTATCTGTGTGTGTGCGTGTGTGTGTGTATGTCTTTCTCCTTGTGAGAGATTGTAATCCACACTCTTCCTCACTCCTCCACACTCCTCTTCCCCGCTGTATCATCCCACTACAAGCACACAGATTAGTAAAAGTGGAAAAGAACACTCTGCTCTAAGGATTCTTACAAGCGGGGTATAGAGAGTGTAGCTTTTGATTTTCCGTGAACAATAGCAGAGTTTTGGGGGAATAGTAGAATGGAAATACCCAGCCTGAGCCTCTGGAGGAAGGGTATAATGTTAAAGCTATTTTAACACAAGAAGACTCAGTTTTCCTCAAAAGGCAGTCACGTGCCAAAAAACAACAAAATAGCAATAAAAGCAATTTTATAGGATGCGTCAAAGTTATAAAATAAATTATATGGCTCTAATAAGCCTGGCAATCGGCTGTCGTTATTGTATAATGGGGACTGAGTAATTAAGTATTTTAGACATCGCAGTAATCCTGTCTTGTAAAACGATGTAATTAGAGATGATGCATGCGTCTTTGTGGCTTTTTTAATAGGCTATGTCAATAAATTATGCAAAATGCATATGCACGTTCATTAAGATTTGAGATGGAATATACTTTTATGCAATACCGCCATACACAGCAATATGCATAAGACCTGTCTCTCGTGGCATCCTTGTTCACAGTGTTCACCATGTTCACAGCACTTCATGACCACATCAAAGAGATATGTTGGGGTCTGTTAAAGTTTCTTTTTAAGTGCAGTTTACACGCCTTCGCAGACATCCCTGTCTTGTGGAATGAACTCTTTGTAGCTATTTAAGTTTAGTGGCAAGGTTTCAAAAGTGTGGTGACGTCTTCAGTGCCCTTCACATATAATTTTGGTGCCCCGTCAGATAAAGTAGCCATTCTATTTTCCGCAGACAACTTGAAAGACAGTCATACATTATCCAGCTGTGTGTGCCCAGTGTAAATTAAGCTCTATTGTCAAAATACACAATCCAGTAATTACAATACTTAAAGCTGCACTCGTGATTGTTTCATAATAACAATGGATCAAATGAGTATGTGCAATGTGAAAGGGGTCACTCGTAGTGACAAATCCACAAACATCACCCGTTACCTTTAGCTCTACAAAGCGTCTTTAGCGTCTTTCAGCTCATTGTTTTGATTTTTGGGCCTGCAGCTTTAATGACTTGGTTCCGTCTCACTCCTCTCATCAACCTCCTCCCTAGCAGCTGCTGTCAGAAAATAACTTTGATAAACCCACTGTGAGCCCACCAACAAACAGCAGACATTCATAGTTAGCGATTATCTGATGAGTATTGCAAAGCATCTAGCCACTAAAGAGCAGAGTTAAAAAGACTGTGATAGTACTTGGATTCAGCAGATGGCCAGAAACACGACTCCAAATGAATCTTAATGCTGCTCCATAACTTGTAGATGTGTAAATAGACAACAGACACCCTTATCCCAAAGGCCTTATAAGGTGATAATATGTCAATGCTATTTTTAAAGCTTGTTATGTTGCTTCCAAGTAGCCAAAAAAAATCATGAAGGTGTAACCTTAGATATCCCATATGGGCTACACACTACTCTGGGCAGGTATATCTTATTGTTTGATTCTCCACAGAGATTTTAAAGCTTTATTTATGTTTTTAATGTTTCGTGATTGCTGGTTGTGTGGTTCTCTGACAGTTCTCAGAGCTAGATCTCTTATATCTCAATAAGTTAGTTATTGGTTACACTTTACTTTAACCCCCCAATTAAAATAATGTGGTAGTGTTATATTTTATATTATTGCAACAGTGTTTTATAATATTTATATATTGATTATACACCAACCTCCACTTTTTCGGTGCCACAGGAGGCATGACTGCTATGTTATAGGGTGTTATAATCCATTTATTGTATGTTTATATACGGCTTATATATGCAAGTGTCTGAAGTCAAGAGTTGCTGTTATATCTTTTTGACCCCTTGCTTCCTTCGCAGGTACTGCAATGAACACCTGCCCTGCCCGCCGCATGTCTACTGGTCAGCCTGGTCGGCATGGGAACGCTGCACCGTGCCTTGTGGCGGAGGCATCCAGTCACGACGCAGAACCTGTGAGAATGGCAACGATTGTCCCGGGTGTGGTCAGGTATGTCACACAAGACAATAGCTCTCACATGCACCATCTTTATCTCTGTCTTTCACTCTGTCCATTCATTGTTTAGGAACTCAGCTTAAAGTAATCTGATGCGATGAGCAGTCAGCGGTGATGAAACTGGAACATCTAACATGACCAAATCCCCAGGCTATATTTATAAAGTGGCAAGAGCCATCAGATTTATTACCAAGACCTATTTAATACCACACACACACAGTAATCACTCCACATATGAATAGGCTTATTTCCTGCCGCAAAGCTTTCCCCAAAGCAGGGATGATGCAAGGAAGTGTTGCAATACGAGCATTCTCCTTGTTGACAGAATTATGTGATGCTTGTGTTATTTCTGATGCTTTTTTCACACACAAACATACTCTCTCTCTCTCTCTCTCTCTCTCTCTCTCTCTCTCTCTCTCTCTCTCCTCCCTCTCTCTCTCTCTCTCTCTCTCTCTGTCTCTCTCTCTCTCTCTCTCAAATCCACAGTCCTGGTAAAAATAAAAGAGAATGAACATGATAGCTGTAGCTTCTCGTGTCCCTCTTGGAAATGGATTAGAGAATATGGGTCAGGGTCTTGGGCTTGGATGCATGGGATCCTTGAACTGTATTTTTGTGGGTTTTCTTTTAAATTTGAGAGGAAATTTGACTTTGGATGATTTAAGGAAAACCTTAAATTGGCTGGTTTAGATGTAAGGTTTAGAATTAAGAAAATAATCAGGATTACACATTACACATGTCACGTCTTTGATTCTGCATTTATGTAAACATATATATGTATGTGGAATATAGACACATTCATTATGTAAATTTAAAGGGATGTTGGATGAAATTTGTTCAAATAAAAAGAAAATTCTCCCAAACACTGAAAAGGCATTCAACGACCCAAATCACATTTAGCTGAAAAAGCGCATCCCACAGGTTGTGTAATGGCCCGTTGTGAAGCTAAATAATACACTGCCAGCATTATGAAACATCCCACACAAGGCCTTGCAACCTCAAGAGCATATATAGTATCTGATAATTACCCATGACACATTAGTAGCTGCAGAACACCCAAATGAAAAGACTGACCTCCCATTAAGTCACAATTTAGCACTCACACCATATCATCTGCTGCTACGTGTACCCTTACTTTCTCACTCACACACACACACACACACATTCTCATTCTCATCAGGTGGCAGCTGTCGTATTTCTGTCATTGCGTAGCGACCATTATCCTCACTGAAGCATCTTGGGAATGCAGCCTGCATTCCTGGAGGAACTCAGTTCAGGAAAGTAAAGTGATGACGAGCACGAGGGAATCTGAGTAGCTCGTCGCTTCTGCTTCCAAAAGGGGAAAGCCTGTCTTAGTTGTGGGTATTTTTGACATTTGGAGGCAAGCTCAGGCTCACTCAGCGGGAGATGTTAGAGATAGTTTTTATTGGTGTCAGGGGAGGGGACAGTTTTGTAGTGATTACAGACAAGGAAGTGACAGACTAGGGAGACCCGAGCCAGGTCAGTGGGAAAGGTCAAGCGAGCACCTTTTATTAACCCAGCACTCTCTGTTTGTTTCACCCACTCCCTCTCCTTCCTTTTGACTCTTCTTTTCACTACCGCTCCTGGACTTGTTGTCCCTTTTTGTTTTGTTTAGTTTCCTCATCGACTCCTTTTCTTTGAACATGGCGACATAGACTTAATTGGGGCCATCTCAGCCACCAGAGTTGTAATTACATGCAGATTTCACAGACACCTTCTCTTTCCCAGGGAAGACTTTATTTGGACAGCTTGGCTAACTCGTATTATAGCCGCATATTTACTCAGATCAAAGAAACATTTTATGCCTTTCATTTACAACTTGGATAAGGCGCTTAATGACACAGCTGTTAATGTATAACAATTGCTTCAATGCACTTAAGAAATAAAGCTTAAGTGTTCAAGACAGGAAACAGTGTTTGAAACGCCATACACCCTTCCAATAAAATAAATTTTATAAATTTGTATGCAGCACTTGAAGATCAAGGATGATGGGAGTGCACTCTTTTAATTTCATCAAGGAAATTACACAAAAATGTGAAAAGTGTGATAGAGTTCGTTTTTTTAATGTGCCATCTGTCTGTGTTCTCTTCCCCCGGACAGATCCATGTTTAATTAAACAGAAGGAGACCACACACACATAATCTCACACACACGTTGCAGCTTCTGTCATCACAGCTACTTTTTTAGACCAGACACCCTACTGAGACCCGAAGAGATGAACACTGTGTATGTCTTGGTGCGCGTATGTATGTGCGCATTCTTGTTTACCTGTCAGAACTGATATTGCCGCCCCCACCTGTGGTCAGCTCCAGGCGTTTGCTACACATTAATCAACAGTGGTGAGCTAACATCTGCTTGATGTTTTACAAAGATGTCAGGCAGAGAATAAAAAATAAAATAGTTTTTGGAACTTTAATTTTAATCTAGAAAAGTATACAAAGATAGACCAATGTTGGTGATACCAGTCTCGGGTCAACACTCCTAACATGCTATAAAGTGAATCACTGAGCAAAAAACCTATTCAGTTGTTGTTTTAGTGATTCTTTATTGATCCCTGAAGCAACATTTTCTACGCTTATAACCTCTCCCCAGTGTAGCTCACACACAGAATAGCTGAAGTGAAGCAAGTAGGGATTCAGGTCAAGGACACTTCACTTTAAACAAAAGTGCCTCTACTGACTTTGCAACCCTACTACCCTAAAAACCTAATGTTGCCACTTAAATGATTAAAAGAACAAACTCTGTAGGTGCTTAATTTCCATCAAACCTGCCCTAATGTTGCCCTGTGTGTCATTGCCATAAGCCTCGGCAGTCTTATCATCAGGAAAGTATTTAGTCCTGAGGTGCCTGGTGCCTCATTTTGCTGATGCAAAAGGCCACATGACTGCAACTTCATCAGTCTGAGCCCTGGTCCATGCAGCGCTGCTACGTCTCTCTCGTTTCACTGTATCTGCATTACAGGTTTGAATCCCTAAAGTAGCTGGCAAAATCTGGGCTGGAAATAAACAAGCGAGGCTCTCGTGGCTCGGCAGTGATGTACTGTACCACAAGTACAGTACTTAACCCCATCTTCTCCTGTGTGGTGACTCAAAAACTCTACTAGAAAAGAGGATGTGAGCTTAGTCAGCCAGCCTTGGATGAAAAACATTTTTTTTCCAAATCAATGAAGTGATTAGTCATTATTCATCAGAGGTTAGGTGTTCTGAAAAAGAGGTAATTAATACAAAACATTTAGAAGGTAAGTAGTAGTGTAGTGCTAATAGAAAATGATTCATTATATCAATCCTTTTGATGCACACTATGTTGAAACCCATGTACTGTTTATGAAGTCTGACTGAGGAGTTGATTCAGAGGTAATCATTGTTAATGAGTATAATAGAGAAAAAATCTGTGACTTTTATTGTAAATGGTGGGACAGTCCCACCATTGTTATCACCTATGAGGACTCATTTGTTTGATCTCTAGAAGCAGAAATTAACATAGAAAATCATCCACAGACTTGTACAAAGTAACAGCTCAGAAGTATGTGGTGAGGAAATATGACCCTGAATATATAAAATAATGGCAGGCAGTGATGCTGAGCTGAAAGCACAGTGTGTTGAATGTGGTGAAATCCTGTCAAATGAGGAGCTAAAACCATGGGAGCTCCAGAGACACTTAAACACAAAGCAACTGGGATGTGTTAGGAAGCCAAAAAGAATATTTCCAGTGGGACGGAGCTTCAGGCACAACAGAAAGTCATACATGAACATTAACAACACAGTCAAAAGCCACTTGCTATATGATATATTTATTTTGGTCATTTCACCTGGTGTAACACATATTTACAGTTCTTTTTTTTCCTCATTTTTTGTCATGTTTTGTTTGTTTTTTTATCATTTATTTAGAGGATGAGCCAGTGGGCCTTGAGTTACAAAAGCTTGAGAACCTCTGTTATATAAGGTGATGCACTGCTGTAGATGACACTACCCAAGAGTATATAAAGTAGTTCAAATGAGCTCAAGCTTAAAAAGATGCAACATGCACATTAATGCAGCAGCAATATTAATCCAAAAACATCATATATAATCGTAAAACACTGACCACACAGGGACCATCAGAATGAGAATACATTTTGCTGATACTTACACAGTAAGCTTGTGAATGCAGGACTTATAGTGGAGTATTTTCACAGTGTTGTACTTTTACTTAAGTTTGAATATTTGATAGCGGTTAAGGCATGTACAATTACAATAACAGTATGTATTGTAAAAATACATGAAAGAGAGACTTCAACATTTAAAGAGCTACAACCCCACAGTAAATGACGTGCTGATATTCTCTTTTAATTCCTAGTATTAGATGGAAGAAGATTTGCTTCACATATGTGAGTCAAGAGAACTGTGGTATTTCCTACTTTATACTACATCAAGTACATCAAAAATATCTCTCACATCCAAGCATCAAAAAGGACCATTCTTCTCAGCTGAACTGCACATCTTGACTCTCCCTCTCAGAGTTAAATAAGTCAAATGTGGGCCATGCAGAACTGACGATGCGCAGAGCTGCTTAATGACACTGAGAGCTGTTCTATTTACCTGCGATAAAGTCAGTAGTGCAGCCGAGCTGTGAAATGAAAGTTAACAGTGTTTGCGTAGGCAGACTTATGTGTGAACACACCTGTGCGTTTTTTTGTATCGTGCAGTGTATATGTGTGTGTGTGTGTGCACTGGTGTGTAGCCAGGAAGGAGACCTGCTCCTGGCCGACAGCAGGCTTCATTATGGAGTCAGACTGGTGGTGAGACAGAGAGAGAGAGAGAGAGAGAGAGAGAGAGAGAGAGAGAGAAGTCAGTGTTTGACAAAGTGTGTTGTGGTCTGTGCTGCTAATTGAACTGATGTGTCACGCAGACTTGAGGAACATTAGGACTCCGTCTCCGTGGACTCGACCACGATAGATAAAGATGTAGGCACAGGAGAGGATTAGTCAATCTCGCATTTCACATCCATTTACTTCAACATCGGGACACTGGTGTGTACACGTAGGCATCCTATAAAGACTTTCTTCTCCCTCTCACTTTCTTCCTCTTACACACACTCACCGCTCTCCCAGTCCAATAAGAAGTATAATGAGTGTAATGATGGTAGGAGGCTGAAGAGGCACGGCTCCTTATTATTCACCTCCCACAGCAGTCCAGACACCACAGAGAGCCTTTTGTACCTTCCCTTCAAAACACACACACACACACACACACACACACACACACACACACACACACACACAGTAAAGACACACAATGTATTTCACTCTTCACTCCACATGCATGCATTCTTCAATAAAAATAAGGAGTGAGGCTGAGGGCTTATACTTCCCCAGCACTCAGACACTATGCTGGCACAGACACTCTTTCTCTGTCTTTTTCTTTTTTGCTCTTCTTCCTCCTCAACTTGTACCCCCTCAGCCTATAACACTTAAAAAAAATAAGCAGAAAGGGTCTGTGGATGGAGACGGAGTGAGATAGGAGCTCCCTGAATCCATAACTCAGCCATGCATAAACTTATAAACATGCACGCGCTTCACACACACACACACACACACACACACACACACACATACACATACACACACAAATCAGTGCCAAAGTGCCAGCCTAAAGTCAAACTTTAACTGTGTAGTCAACTTGACACATGCATGCACACACAGCCTTGCACATACACACACAAACCACCGCTTCCATACTGACCAACCAAGCAGCTTGTTTGTGTGAGGCAGTAAAGATGCTATCAGGCGTCCTCCTACCCAGCTCTCCTGAGCTCCAGCCAGAAACACATTACAGTGCTGCCCGTCTCTGAGCAGCTGCCTGTTAAAGGTGTTGCGCAGCATAAAATCGCTGCTCTCCATTTGCCCATAATGCATATCACCGCTCTCGCCGGGAGGGGCGCGGATATGAGGCAAAATCAGCAGACTAATTGAATCCAATTTTGTGTTCCACATGCCACTTGTCACATTCGACTGCTTTCCGCCATGTTTTCACTTTCCGTTAATTTCCCTGAAATTGAGACGGGAGTGGGGCTGTGAGTGAAGAGCACGGGATATGTTTCCTGGTTTTTGTTGTTTTCTTGTAGTTTTATTACTTTGTTTTATTGGCTCACCATATGAACTGGACCGAGTGAGATGAAACATTTAAATAGCTTATTTCGATCAGCTTCTTTTGCCCTAGAGTTTTATTCAAATACAGTATGTCTCCTTCCACTTATTCGGCAGCACATTTACATGCCCAACATGTAATGTATGCCTAAGATGACCTATTCACTGCTCTGGCTCAGTGAATGTCATTTGCTTGTGGGTGTATGTGTGTTGGGGTTATGGTTTTTTATGGACAGAGCTATACTGATGTTTATCTCACATCCTCAAGCCCATTTTTAATGCATTATTCAAAACGTTATAAAAATTGCCACTCTCAAAGCAGGGGGATTGTTTTTGTTATTACACCAGATTTTGTATTCACATGCGTTGCCAATATAACAAGGCTCTCTTTTCTGCAGGAAAAGACAATAAACTGTCTACTGCCCTTCAACATTTGTTATTGGATGTCATATTCTACAGCAGGGGGCTTTTTTTTCATATCATGGCCCTCCAGGTGGTGCAGGGATGATAGTGGGGACAACCGAATCTTCATGGCATCACGTGATATTCTCACCATCCCCGTTTATTAGCATTTTTTAAATTATGATTATTCAGGTATTTTTATTGAATATTTTAAATAAAAGTCAACATACTGACTCACCGATACTTTAATCAAAGACAGTCTTCAGTAAATGCCTATTCCCTTCGACATAAATAAGTAAGTAAGGTCCAGATTAATGCAAATATCAAACTCGTTATCACTGAACAGCTATTTATCGATTTTTTATTTATTTATTTAACTCCTCTTTATCTTGAGTTTAATCCTGATGCATTTTAAATGGCAAACAATTATCGACCAGAATTATATCTCAGCAACCTGTAACATGAAATAGCAGAGAGAGCAACCGAATATATTGTAGTTGACATCTTCATTGCACTCAAAATAAAATAGTTTCAGGTAGTACTCAGACCTGCATTGTTGTCCCTTCGTGAATTTTGTTTTATTCATCAAATAAACTGCACTCTGCTGGATTAAAAAAGCGCTTTCACTAGTTCCTATTTTGTGATTTTCCACCAAATTTAAGCAAAAAATTTGGCAAAAACAAAATCATTTGAAAACCTTGAGTATATTGAAAATATTTATGTAAGGTTCTAGTGCATTTCCATACAAGGCTGTGAGCCACAGAGCTTCTGACGTTTGTTCAATCAATGGGACATTGTCACATGTACACTGACCACCTCGCTGTACGCTGCATATACTTTAGCTGTAGTTGATGTGGATGCCTTCAGAGACCTTGAATGAGGTTCAGCTTTAAACCCAGTAATTATCTCCTTAGCCCTCTGCATCAACACTAATCCTAAGAGAGTACAGGAAAAAACGCTCACCAGACAAGCCTCATTAAATATTTATTGTGTTTGGCCACCATCAACTACTCACACAACAAACACCCACAGATCGTTTGCCTTTTTTCCCCCCCATTCATGCCATGTGTTGCTGTCGCTGTAGGCGGCGGCGAGACGCTGAGGTGGACTTTTTTTCTTCCTTTTTGTTATTGGTTGATAAGCACAGATTGTGGGCCGGTCTGTGATGCGTGATGATGTTAAATATTAATGTCTGCAGATGATTACTGCGCTAGATGGAGAGAGGCAGGAAGTGCTGTGGAGGTGACACCCTCATTCATCACGGGGGCCCCTAACAGAATCTAAATCCTCCCTGTGTTTTTAACCTTGGTACCCCAGGGAGGAGAGGCATGGGGAGAGGAAAGGAGGAGACAGAGACGAGGGGTGGATAGGGAGAGACGAAGAGAAATGAAGCAGAGGCACCGAGGCAAACGGAAACAAAGAGAGGGAGAGCTGACACAAAGCGAGTTATGAACTGTGTGTGAAAAGGAAGGTGAAAGAAATATAAAGATGGATAGAAAGTGAGACCAAGAGAGAGCATAAAAGAGGAGGTAGGATGGTGAAAAATAGACCTGCATACTGTATAATGTATAGTACTCCTCTCCTCAGCTGACCTGTCAGCCTATCCCATGTGACAGGCTGACGGATGTGCAGAAAGGAACTCTTATCTTATTTTGTCAAGGTCTGGCAGTCACTCAAGGGCTATTCAGCATAAATAAACAAGTGTGAGGAAAATGGCAGGCATCTCAGCTTCTCTTCTGTGGTGTCATTTTCTCCAGACGTATCACTACTTCCACCTTCTTATTTATTTAGCTGGGCACAAACGGGGGCTGGACTACATATTACCCTCCTATTATCTCCTTGAATCGCATCATATATAGCACCACAGAAGAAGCACTCTTTTTTTATTTTTTTATGCAACCACTTCTCCAAATAGAAGTTGGCTGAGAGAAGTGGAGGCAAAATATATACTTATGAGAGTTCTGAATGAGACTCACATATCATACTGTTAGAGCTTCAGTGCTGCGTTTTTCATTTTTACTGCCTGGCTCTCGAAGCCAGATGCAGATGGTAGAAAGAGTTGCCACTATTGCTTTCTTTTTTCTTTCCCCTCCACTTCTTCACCCCTCTTTCCCTATCAACTTCTCTATCATCCCTATTCCTCCTCTTTCTCCTTCCTCTCCTCCATCCTTCCCCCTTGGTTATAAATTAAACCTGATCAATGACCTTCTCTGCCTGGCTTGTTTTCCTCTTGCTGTGTTCGGCAAGTGGTCTAATGGGAATGCATCGTTAGTCGGTGTGTGCAGGCAGAATGGCAGGCTGTGTTGTGTGGCCAGGCAAACACGGCTTGGTTGGTTTGTACAGGGGTATTGTGGGGGATGAGCAGTACTGGATCTGGCAACATACAGTACAGTGAACCGGCCAGAACTGGAATCAAGAGGCTTTCTAGGATGAATGATGATAAAAGCTTTGAAAAGGCTGTTTATATCCTCATAAAATAAGCTGTTTAATTTCATATTAGTCACTGCTGAGAATTTCAAAAGCCATTGTCCTGTCCATTATTATGCTTGGGAAATACACCAGAAATTTCTGTCTGAGCTTGTCATGTTTAATTATTGCTTTAAATGATTTGTGATTATCACCTCCTACGCTTAGACGTGGCAAATTCACCTGCCTGCAAACCTGCTTGCCCTGAAATAACACTGTTTTCCATCTCTGCGATTGCAGGAGTACCAGTCCTGCAACACCTTGCCATGTCCTGACCTGAAGAAGACCACACCCTGGACTCCCTGGACGCCCGTCAACATCTCCGACAACGGTGGCCACTACGAGCAGCGTTTCCGCTACACTTGCAAAGCACGCATCCCAGACCCCAGCATGCTAGAAGTGGGCAGGCAGAGGATCGAGATGCGCTACTGCTCCAGCGACGGATCCACCGGCTGCTCCACTGATGGTGAGTGCAGAGTGGAAGAGACAGATGGTCTCTTTCCAGCTATCTCAGCCTCTGGATGTGTCTGTGTTATCTCACTCCAACTGGCTTTCTGTGTCTCTGCAGGCTAGTTATTGGCCTCCTCGCCTCAAGCCATTCCTTCTCTCTGTCTGTTGTTCATTAGATCTTCCTTTCTTGCTTTTTCAAACTTTTCCCCTCGCTGTCCTGAAAAAGTTAAAGGAGTGCCATCTTAATCATCTCTCATGTTTACGGCCCTCCTCAGCTTTATCAGCGGATCAGAGCATCAGACATGTTAATGAACTTCCAATCCACAAAGCCGATCAGCAGTTTACAACTAATTTTAGCTCTCCCACAATATCTTTCACTCACTAAGACACGAACACGCCCAGATGCAAATGCTCAAGCTCAAATTATAGTCTTGCAGAGAAGCACAAACACACAGTCTTTATCCATCATCCCGGCTATTCCCTTCTGCACCACACAGTCTCAGTCAGCCACACCCCGGGTGAATTAAATGCTGTAAACGTTTGTACAAACAGGCTGCTAATTGACAAGTTGTTTATGTTGTCAAGTGGAAGGATCCATATTAGAGGGGAGACAGGCGGCGTGGTACCGCACCACAGCAAAGAGGCTTCGGATACAGATGCAGCAGTTAAAGTTTGTTTATGGCGTCGCTCTTTGCCATAGAGGGAGACGCAGTTGTTGTTTTTTTAAGGGCTTTAGTGTTACTGCGGCGGCCTCCCATCACTTTGAGTTCTTCTGTGTCTCTGGGTGGTCTGTCGCTACTGCACTCACATGCCACATGCTGCGGAAATCACCGGGGTTAGCCCTAATGTACACTATCAACAGGGTTTTCTCTCTTCTGATCTCACTCTTCCTCCTCGTTTCTGATTATTAATCTCTGTCTCTCCTCCAGCGCCGTCACTGGTACAAGTTGTTCCTTTCACACTTTGAAGCCAACGCTTAAATGTTCCTGAAGGGTTTTAGATGAGTGCTGGCAGGCACAGAGAAAAACCTGACTGGAGACTCAAAGCCTTAAGAGGAGTGACAGCCACACATCCAAGACATTAGCGAACAAAGACTATAGCTTTAACAGGTCTGTTGTGTTCCTGATTAGCGAGAGGAAGCAACAGACACTGTGTGTTTCATTAGAGGTTGTCACCAGGAGCCTGACATCAGATTATCTTCAGTGTTAATTATACCAATTGCAAAGGCTGAGGGTTCAGCAGTCACTTTTGGCAACGTGTCAGTCTGTGTTGTAGGATGTAAGCAGCCTATAGGCTACAGCAGGCAGATGGTGATGTATGAGCTGCGCAGTACAAGCTTCCAATCTCTTCAACAACCCGAGTACAAACGTGGTGTTATTTTCACAAGTTTGGTGTCGGGAAAAATAGGAAACACTGTTAACTCAGCTTATTAAGGTGCAAATTATGTACCAGCAATGCTGCAGGTTACAGTTAGACCCCCTTTTTTTCAGAGAGGAGGGTATATTTTTTCTTTTAATAGACCCCGACTCCATTATACACCCAGTGCCAAAGAGTATCAACAGGAGTGATTAGTCATGATGCTATTGCACTTTCAATTCCTCCTATATTGACATTTTAACTAGATAAGTTATTATCATCACTGCAGGCGGTATTGCTGCTCTACATTGCCTCAAAGCGTGGCCTTGTGAATATAACTATGATTTTATATGAAATCAAAAATGTTTTTAAATGTTCAGTAAAAGAAATTTCTTTTCAACATCAGTACTGGTTCACTCAATGATAATGTGGTTCTTCTTTTTATCAAAAACGCAACCTTGGTACGTTTGAGGAAAGAAAAAAACTTCAATGTAGAATATGAAACACTTTGTTCTCTCCTTAAAAAAAACCCAAAGGTTTCAGTCTAGTTGTAGTGTGCAGTATGAGTGAAAACAAGACCTATTAAGGTGTACGTGGCCTCGGTGTGCTACTCTCCTCTTGTGCCGCGCTGATTGTTCATCTCCAGACTTCAATATGATTCACTTCTCGGAGGAGTTTTAGGTCATAACTGTCGAAAAAGAGGATGGACTCCAGTGATCCACTTCTTTATTTCAACCATTATCAAACTTGCCATCCATCTGCTGGGCACTGGGGTGTGTGTGCATGGGGGCAGCTTGTGGTGCGTTTTTGCCAGTTTTTTGTGGGTGGGTGGATTTGTGAATCAGTTTGCGTGTGTGTACACATAGGTGTGTGTGTGTGTGTGTGTCCATGACATTTTTCCAATATGTCCTCCTCCCACAATCCACCTCTCATAGATGCATGGGGTGCCTGAACCACTGGGACAGCAGTTAACTTTGCTTAAAGCAAGCGTCCGCTGTAGAATAATTACCGCCACGGTGGTGGTGTGTATTGATGTCCACTACCGGGGCAAAGGACCTCAAGATCCCTCTGAGATGATGAGCACCCAAAAGGAATGGTGTGTCACCCGATAAAGATTTACTGTTTGGATCAGGCGGCTTGGTTTCGATTACAGCTCCACAAACAACCGGGGCTTTTACTTTGTAAGCCATTACTAAACAGGTTGTCATGGTTGCGCAAGTTACTCAAAAAATTTAATCAATTACACATTGGAAAATATTTAGATTAGTTTAATAAATACCCAAAAGTAAAGGTAATTAATGAGTCATTACTTGTTACTTATTACTCAGCCTGTAAACTGTAAACAGCTCCAAATCTTTTCCCACAGGTCATTTTTTCGGTATTTAACTTTTGTAGAAAAAGAACAAGATTCTACTGTTTAACAAGCAGCCAGCCAACAGCTGGGAGATATTTACTCACCTTCAACAGCCAACAATAGCTGTGACTGACCGCATGAGCAGCTCCTTTCCTTAACTATAACTGAATGTAGACAAAGCAAACAACATATAACATATAAACATTTGTCTTATTCTAGCAGAGACTATCCACCTCACCACATCTCTGGCATTTGCACTAAGCCAGCAGTCAGTCCTACATATCAATCCTCCATTAACCTCCTAGTAAGACAGCAAAGAAAAAGACCTGTAAATTGTCCAAGCCATGAAGACTACAGGGATTTTTAAGTGTATTGTCACTACTGACTTTTAAATTGTAATGCGTTATGCTTCTGAAAAAAGTAATCACATTATTGTATTCAACACTGCATATGAAGGTATATGTATGTTGCCTTCATTTTCATGTGTCTTAAAACAGTGAAGTCAAATATGTGCAAACAAAAAACATTCGCCTTAGCATTCAGGAGTAGTACGTTTACACTCTCCCTACAGCCAACACTGGCCTCCTTTTTTGTTTTTCTCATCTGAAACCGTTGCATGAAAGAGTATTTTGCTGTCTCGCCGTCGCACTGATGTCACTTCACAGCTGCTCAATAAAAAGCCCACTCTGCCATGTTGTCGAAGATCTTCTTCGCTTCTCCCTGATCGGGCAGAATGTCACTGTGTTTGTAGCTTTGAGCATCAGACTTATCAGATATATCTGACATTTGACGATCTGGATCGTATTTGAGGCGAGGTGCATGTTATTGATACACACCTGCAAGTCTCATCTGTGATGCACAGATATGAAAAATTAATCCCCCCATCAATGGAGACAAAAAGAAATGTTGTTTGAGATATACTAGCGACTTTCCCGACCTCTCCCCAGCTTCCCTTTTTCTTTTTGTCTGGTTGTCTCTTATATTAAGATCTCTATCTGTCTTTATTATGGAAGATAGATTATGAATATATGATTTAACCAAGCATTCACAATGAGCTTTTATATAACATACTGACTTGTTTCGTATCAGTGATCGTAGCTTAATGATAATGATGAGTTAATTACTTAAGATCTGTAGTGATTTAAAGACCTCTCTTGTCATGTACGCCCAGTGATTAGTCGTGTAGCCATTTTTCCTTTTTATCACATTTCACATGCCTGAATGAAAAACCAAACATTTGATCTTTTGCATAATTGCCTGCATAGACATGTATTTTTAAATGTCCATGAAGTAAAATCTTAGAAGCATTTTATAAAACATGGCTTTCATTTTTCTGCCCATTACACGGCTTTTCTCTTCGCTCAATAACGCCATATGTTTCGTATAATACGTATGCATTAATACATAATTAGTATTATTAGGTGGTGGTTTACACAAGGCAGTTGATTTCCATGTGTTCTTCTATGGACAGTGTAACAGTGTAGTATACCAGAGTGTCTTATTCAAAGAGAGCTCAGCTGAATTAAAGTTATTACAGATGCAAATGACCGTGCTAAACCCTGCCCCCCTTAGATACTGTTGCTATGCCTGTCATGCATTCTATCTTGATATGGCACATAATATGCAGTTTACAGTGATAATGGTAGCAGATGTACCACTGGTAATTCAAAGTCATTTTGAAATAATTTGTCCTTTATGTCAAACAGAGGTAGACAAAATCAGGATTTTCCATCTCTAGCTGCCGACCTTTGATTTTGTCAGCTGAAATGACAACTGTCCCTGAAAGGTGTTATCTAACGTTAGCTCCATAAATGTTTATCTCCGCTAATTCATTTTAAAACAAGACTCCTCTTAAATATGCACTTGATGGCTACATGATAAAACACAAAAAGTCACCATCCTCACCAGCTGGTGATGCACAGAAGACATGGAAATAAAGGAGCATTGTTCTTGGATTGCGGTGTAGAGTTAGTTAGTCCTATATGTTTAATAAGGGAAAATGTTTGATCAGACTGTCACAGTATTTCATTGTACATGAATGCTTTGAACACAGTATGTTTTCACTTTTTACTGTCAGGACTAACAGATTAAACACACTGTTTAATCCATTCTTTATGCTCTTGCTCAACCTCCAAACTCTTTCAATACCATGTTGAGAAATCCAAAGGCCTTTTGTATGTATTTTTGGTTGCTAAGCTATGACTGGACACTTTACGGGTTACTAACCAGCCTGCTTTAATAGTCTGCATACAGCTGGAATTCACCCTGCCACTGTTGCCAGGACTGAAACCAGCTACCTGTCTATCATTAGTCAGCCTCCAACTAAAAAAACTTCTCTGTTATTAGTCACTTTGTCTGTGCTGCCATAGGGCTGCACACTGCACAAACTGACAATTTAAATGATGATTTTTGTGAGGCTATATGTCTATGAAACAGATATGCATGTCTGATTTAATCAATATCTCTACATAATGCGAATGATTCAAAAGTGCAGTCGTTAGTTTTATGATGCAGCAGGAGTCATTTCAAGTTTAAAAAGGCTTTGAAAACAGGCATTCATCCAAGTTTTTTTTTTTCATTTACATCTCACAAAGACAGAAGCAGACACACTGAGGGAAAAGAAAGCACTGGAAAGATGAAAGACATTTCCGTAGAAGGTTGCGAGTATGTAATTTTGTTCAGGATGTGTCGGTGAGTGATGGCTTCATTTTTTCCCAGGGAGAAACGGTGGCGTGTCAGCAGCCTGATGTGTTTCACTTCAGCTGATCTGATATCAAGGCCAGGGTCTTCTCATGGGCGACAGATTAGTTTCTCCCACACGGATGTCATGAGCAGACACTGAGTAGACACAGGACAGTGCAGAGGGACGCCTCTGACAAATGACAACCATTCCAGTATCCTTATTGTCTTTTCTGTTTTTCTGTCCAGCACTCTCTGTTTCCGTCTCACTGTTTGTGAGGAAAGAAACATAACTAGTTGAGCTAATAAGTGAACAAACAGTTGAGTTATACTGGAGCCCTAAGGTGCCTGTTTCTATGGGAAACTGCGACAAAATAATGTGTATGCAAATTTAGATTTACATATACATATATATATATATATATATAATATTGAGATTAACATGTATTCCTTATTTAGGTCAAGTAGAAGTGAAGGTTAGTTTTCTCCTAATTTTTTAATTATCGCACATCTTGTTTTTCAGTAAGATTCAAATGGAAATCAACTGTATAACAATAGTGAGTGAGATAGAGGTTTGTGAGTCCAGGCACTGGTGATGGTGGAGGTGGAGTGAAGGCAGTAGGCGGGAAATAAAAGCTCTCAGTTGAATATCCCAAAAAAGGAAGGTGGTGGTGGGTTGCGTAATGGTAAGTCTGAAAGAAAGACAGAATCACAGACTTATGATAAAAAAAGAAAGTAACTTCCTTGTCAGATCTTCATTAAGAGTGGGTATCTTCAAGGATGTGGTTTTATTTTGAAAAACGTACACAATAAACATGTGTGCAGTTACACTTAATTGCATGTATTGCAATAAATGAAATATATATAAATATTTTTAATCTTTCTCTTCTTTTCTCCTTCTGGCTTAAATTGTGATATAGCTGCATCTCTTATGGCACAGCAACTCTTACTAAGCTGCTGATGATGACATCTCTCCGTATATGTTTCTCTATGCTTCAGTTAAATATGTAACCCTAGCCCTCTCCCAGATTACTGTCAGATGGAGTTCACAACCTTTTTGCAATTATCCTTGACACCAAATTTGCAGAGTGCCATTGCACTGCCAATGACATACTGCTTGTTTCACATTTGCCCCCAACATGGCACTCACTGAGTGGCACAGATTCTGGTGACACAGAGTCAACAAATTAGCAAATCAGCGTAGGCGATGAAAAAAAAAAACCAACTGCCTGTCAGAAAAAAATCTACTTTGTTGGCACAAAGCCACTCCTTGCTCAACATGCCTGCATGTAATTATGGCTCTGAGCTCTTAAAAACATCACAACAGAAGGTTTTGACAGTACCTTCTAATCAGGTTTCAGTAATAAAGATTAACAACACCCAAGAAAAGTTTCTGCTCTCACACATGCTGGCTTGGTGATGAGCTTGTCTTCGCCTGTCTTGTCTGACAGTGGTTCACTTTCCGCTTTGGTGCTTTTTTTGACCAATCAGACTGGATGCTACCTCAGAGTAGAGAGCAGTGCTGTGGTACTTCAAATTACCAGGGAGAAGGAAATGGCTGGCTTTCTTTGATGGAAGCAACCTTCCTTAGTTTGAAAAAATCAATCTGGTCTGTACTGTTTGTTGGCAATTTCAGGTTGTTGGAGTTGGCTCATTCTTTTGAAAGCACCTACAATTACGACAAACGCACACTTAAAGCCCACCACTGCAGCCAGCAGTACCAGCTGGTATTTTGTGTTACCTGTGATTGTATTGGCAAGAGGGATAAATGGAGAGAAACTGGTTTCAAATTCCCTCTCTTGATATATGCTTTTCCTGCTTTTTTCACTCAAGCAGTCTCAAGCAACAAAAAGCTGGTCATGAGAGCTGATGTGTAAGGGCTCCAAGGTCAGGCTTAAAATACATACTTGAAGTTACAAATTTATCTTAGATATTTAGTTTAATAAATGACTTAAAGCACCAAGTAAAGCACCAAGTATCGTGGGTTTTTACATTCCAACAATTTTCTAAAACATACCATAAGTCATTGGCTTCTTCTCCACTTTCCAACCAGTTGCTGGTTTCAGTTCATTTCACTTGTGGTGACTTGGATGTGGAAAGTAATCCAGCACAGTAAATATTTAGTTGCCTTAATTTTCTTGTCAAAGTTGTGTTATTGTTGCAGTTGTGTTATTGTTGCAGTTTGGAGCAGCAGGGACCATTTTCAATGCTCTCCTTGACAACGCATTCAAGGGCAAATAATCTGTCAAGAGCTGAAAATCCTCTATCATGCTTAGTTACATTGTCAGAAAAATCAAACTCACCAGACAAACAATAGGCAAACACAGACATTGTAAAAACAATAACTTGAGTCAGTTGTGTTGAAAGGTTTTTGTTTGGCAGCTGACGGAAATTGCAGATGGCAGTGATGGAAATGGAAGTGTGTTATTTGAAGTTAATGGTCTAGAACTGCAACCATAAACTGGAGTTTGACCTACAGCCTTGTAATGCCACAAAATAAACAAATATGGCTCATTCTAGTAGTAGGTCTAATATTGTGCTTTCAGTCCTTGTATCCTTATAAGACCAAAGATTACAGACAGTCCAATTAATCTCTACAGTAAGTGGGCAATGACAGGAAGTTTGAAGGTGCAGGTTTGGCCTTTAATCATTCTTTTAAAAAACGTGTCAAACTCACAAGCCTCGCTTCGGATGAATTCATGAAACATCCCACGACCTTCAGTAACGCCCTGACCTCATGTCCGCATGTACGTATATCCTAGGGCTGTATGTTGGCAAGAATCTGGCAAACGATGCAGGGGTTACGGTTCGATATATTGCAATATATTGCGATACTGTAAACGAGGACATACAGACAATCTAGGAAAACTGTCAAAGAACACATACTATACATACTAGCAGTCCGGGTAACAACAAACATCATAGCCCTCAGTTTAGATACAGTATCACCAATCACACTATTTCGCCATAGGACATTTTCCGATATTTTCTTACCCCCCTAGTATATCCTTGTTCTTGCTATTTGTGTGTCTGCATTTCTGTACGTGTGCACTGATCCCTTAGTCTTGCACCCTTACAAACTTTTAATTGGCTCTTCCATGAGGATATCCCTCTGGAGGGTTCTGGGTTGACCATCGCTTGGCAGACCTCAGGACAGCTCAGGGAGTACTGTCATATTGTGGCACTGTAAACCAGAGCCCTTATTTTATGGTTTTTATGGCATGACACATGCAAAAAAAAGCCAGAATGTTTTTTAGATATAAATATGGAGTGTTGGTGCAAACATTCAACAAAATAGGTTCCTCCACAGGGAGACATTGCTGATCTGATAGTGAAGGTAAAAGAGGAGGAGAAGGAGGGAGGAAGAGTAATGGGGAGTAAGTGTACGGTTCTGAATCTAGGACAGTCTGGAAGAAGCACTTTTTTCTCTCTCGGTGTGGTCCAGTGTTAGTCTGATGTTGATAAAACTCACACATGACAGTACATCTCTCTTCACTGCTTAAGGTTAGAGATGTTTCCACCTCTCTGTCTCTCATATCTGTCTTTCTGTCTGCCTGTCTGTCTCAAAGCAGCGTTGTCTCTCTGGTTTGCAGATGTCGTCTCCGTCTCTGCCACTATCTCGGTTTTTCTTATTTCCTTTCATCTCACTTCTTTCACTGCCTGCCTTTACAGTTGCCTATACAGTACATTAGATTGCACAGCATTGCGTGTGTGTGTGTGTGTGTGTGTGTGTGTGTGTGTGTGTGGCTTCACAGAATCCCTGTTCCTCCTATTTTCCAACACATGCATTTGTCTATATTCTCGCTTGCACACACAGGAGTTCATAAGTTTCTTTACAGCGTGTGTTGCCTTTGAGCAGGGTGTAAGGTTGAGCAATGGGAGGGAGGTTGGAACTTTTTTTTTTTTTCATGGCCCAATTTCTTTGCAGCGGGGACTATTGGATGTTGCGATGTGTCCTTCTTAGTTTCGGCCCAGCTCGCGTCAGGAGAGCAAGGATTAATTCCTCCGGCTGTGTGTGGTTCTTGTGCGGATCGATACATCCAGTCGCTACCTATTTGAGAGGGAGGGCACCACGCTGTTTGTTTTGGCGACGGGAGAGCAGGCCCTGTGAAGCAGCATTAACAATACACAGTACATCAGAGCAGTCTCAGGCCAAAGCTTGAGCAAGCAAAGTGAGCGCTGTGTATGTA
The DNA here is from genome assembly GCF_905237075.1 of Dicentrarchus labrax. Taxonomy (NCBI): domain Eukaryota; kingdom Metazoa; phylum Chordata; class Actinopteri; family Moronidae; genus Dicentrarchus; species Dicentrarchus labrax. The sequence continues at coordinate 11,940,283 of NW_026136709.1, read as the reverse complement.
CAGTGGGCACTAGAGTGATTAAGTGCCAATGTTTGCATTCGTGCATGCCTGTATCGGTGTGTTTGTGCACGTGTGTCCCCAGATTCGGCTCTTCTCATGTGTATGTTTGCATGTATAAGAGGGATGATTATAAAGCACTCCACTCCACTGCCTTTAGAGCAGAACAGTAGTCCAGTCTCTTGGGCTACAGAAGGCTTGATAAAGACTACGGGTCACAGTGGCAGGCGGGACTGTTCGTGCCACTGCCTGCTCAGAATCGATAAAGAGCAGGAGCCTCGACGGGCCTGTCAACGCTCATGCCAGCTTGATGCTGAGGTGAGTCGGCCTGTGCTCTGCCAAGGTCGGCTGTAGTTATGAAGAGGTCGAGGATTTGGGCTAGGTAAACACACTGTCCTCTCCCTGAGAATACAAAGCAGCCGCGCCACGCTAACTGTCAGTGAAAAGAGCACGCTGACAAAACAACGAGGCCAGGTTGGAGGACAGAGAGAGAGGGAGCGAGACAAAAAGCAAGAGAAGGTTAATGGGAAAGATAGACAGAGAAGAAGAGAAGGACAAAGAGAGGCAGTGAGCAAAATAGATGAGATAGGGACAATAAAAAAAGATAAATCAAGAGATTAGAAGGAGAATCAGACAAAAAAGGAAGGTTGCTGTGGCATAGTCGAGTAGTTCAGACTCTGGATCCAGATGTGTTCTGCTGTTTCAACAACACAAACAAACTCCCCTCTTTTCTTTAGAGGTAAAGAGATAGAGACTGAAAGAGCAAGAAAGATCAGAAGGACACGAAGCAAAAGCAGCACAGACACAAAATGAAGTCTTCCGTTGTGAAAAAGTAAACAATAGCCCAGTCTGTTGAATGAGAACTGCTTGGACAGTGACTGTAATTTCATTGGAGGTGATTATCATTCACTCAAACAGACGAGTTCACTCTTTTCATTCAAAGAGGCCAGAAGCTTTCTCTCATCTCTCTCTCTCTCTCTCTCTCTCTCTCTCTCTCTCTCTCTCTCTCTCTGCTCATTTCCATGGCTCTGATTAATGCATGCTGTAATTATAGTTTAATAGAAATTACAGTTTCATATTTCATTAGGAATCCTCTATTTGACTCATTCCAGATGAGAGTACACAGATTAGTCAGCTGATGTTGTTTGATGAGGGGGCCCGTTCACATGTTGACAGGAGACACTCAGCTCTCGTTGAATCCGTCTTGAGAGAATGACAAGAGGTCTGTGAAGAATAAAATGATGGATTACATTTGTGCAGCTGATTTCTGACGCCATTGGTGTCTATCTATCTGTCAATGTACTGGATTTCGCTGTTTTATGTTCCATTCTACTGTGTGAATTTTACCTTTTATTTTTTTTAATCTGACTTTTTTGCTCTGTGGTAATAGTATAGTAGTACAATATTTGAAATAAAAGTACGGAATAAAATTATTTTACGTACTTTGGTTGCTTGACAAAGTGCAAGTACACTAACAAGGCTAAGAGTTTACAGCCATGGTAGCAGCTCTGTGAGGTTGCACAATCGTGGTTTGACCTAAATTCTAATATCAGCATGCTAACAATGCTAATATGCTGATGTTTAGCGGGTATAATGTTTACCACATTCTAACATTTGTTGATTAGCACTAAACACAAAGTACAGCAATGTCATTCATTTTGCAAGTATTTGGTCATAAACCAAAGTATTGGACAAATGTGACCTAATGGTAGTGCTACAAAATTCAAGACAATCTAATAGTATAGAAATATTTCAGTCTGGATTAAAGTGGTAGGCATGGTTACCATGGTTAATGAATTGCATTTTGTCATTCTATCTGCCTAAGACATAGGTATGATTGAATATAACTGAAGTATGATTCAGGTATAATTTAGTAAACATACAGAACTTCAGATTGAATTGCTTTACAGCACAAAATAACTTAATAAAAAACACAAAACATGTAGTGGGCACTGCTCTCTCAGGGCAAATCAAGCTAAAGCTTTTAGAGATACTGATACTCCAAAAGCTTTAGAGTAAAGGCACTGTTATCAAGGGCTGCTCTTGACTCTCTGGCCTCTTTGCTCTTCAAAACAAATGCACACAGTAATGGAGGAAGTATCCGCTGCTTTCTTGCAGTGTATTTTTATAGGAAATGTTGCCGGAAAAAATGAGAAAAGCTAACAATACCACAGGCATCACGTACAGTAGAAGTTGTTCTGACAATAGTCTAATTTTGTATGTTGGCCGACTCTATTCCCAATAGGAGAGGTGCTTCGCCTCGGAAGGATCTCAGGCCACACGGTGAACGGTGGCTGGTCGACCTGGAGTTCCTGGTCCCAGTGCAGCAGAGACTGCAGCCGGGGAATCCGCAGCCGGAAGAGGACCTGCAGTAATCCAGAGCCTAGGTACGGAGGTCAGACCTGCCTGGGGCCAGCACAGGAGTATCAGGAGTGTAACATCACCCCTTGTCCAGGTAAGAAATGCACACATATACACATGCTATAAGCCAATTTTAGTCTCAAAGATACTGTACACACACCGTACAAACACCATTGGGACAATAAACAGCAGGACACGCAGAAATAAGACCAGAAGTCAATTACTTTGCCAGCCCTGTTTTTCACTCTTGCACAGATAAATACACACTACTCCACACCAAGCTCAAGCTATGTTTTTCCTTGATTAATGGATAAAGAATTACAGTGACAAAATGACTTACCAAATCATCAGGAACTACAAAAGAAATCAGTTGCAGATAAGAGGTGTGACGAAGACCCCAATTTACACCGGGAATCCGAGACAATCCCTGTGGCGCTCCAGTATGTAATTACATTGCTGGGTAATTATGCTGCCAGCTTTGGGAGGCCATATTCTGTTGTGAAAGGCCTTGAGACAATGCATTTTTAACACTCCTCAAAGTAGAAGACGGCCAGAGGAAGCTTTCTAATTAAAAGAATACTCTGTCTGACAGGGGAAGTAAGCTGTCTAAATGGAAATCCAGTGCTTAGTTTGGCATAAAGCACACCTGGTATCCAGCACAGGCACCAACCAGACAAGCAGGAGCATTGTTTCAGATGATTAATAATCAAGCCCCCTGGAGTAGGACTTAGGTATCCTAATAAAAGCCTGGATCTGCGCGTCATCTTGAGCCGCCGCAATCTGTCTTCATAGCTTCCGCCACGCTGTAAGCGGGCAAAAAAACCCAAGAGATTGAGCGGCCATCGATACTATTTTTACAGCCTGTTAATTCATTCAGTGAAAGTACATGCCATTCAGCTCCCAACAGCTTGAGCGCACTCGCTAATAGGGTAAGCTGTTATCTGCTGCGAGCTCAGATGAAGACTTCGAATGGATCTAAGAGATTCGTTTATTCAGGAGAGCTCTGCCTGTATGGTTGCCACAAGTGTTCCCCCAGAGTAAAATGTCGAGTGAATGTACTTTGATTTTTCCTCGCCGCATCATTATGTTAATACATGTAGTACACCTATTCTGTTGACTGTAATAATACCGTAGCTACAGTATGTTGATGAACAACGCCGCAATCCTGTCCCCCAAAGGAACCGACATAAGCCAGCCTGAGTAGCAATGAATACTAATGCATACTCAATTAGCACCCCTCTGAAAGTGAGATATTATTTTGAGGCAGGCCGACCGTGCCGGTAGACCAATTGTAATCCTCCCATGGCTAATCCAGTGCTTTTTAAATGCGCACTGTGAAGGAGAATGAGAGAAAAGGTGTTATGCCTACCATCCATCTGGTTTGGAAACAAATGAATCCGTGTTTCTCTTGCGTCTGCGCCCGAGATGAGGCGATCCGTCATCGAGGGCCAGGAATCGACTTGCACGTCACTTTGTGATAGAGAAATTACAGGGAGATGACGAAAAGCATCGGCAACTTCAATTACCTGCACTGTGCTGCCAGCCATCATCAGGTCTTTAAAAGCAATTCTCAAGTGCTACAGAAAGGGCAATATCTCTCTGCCACAATGAAGTACGGTTTTATCCAGATGATTGACCAAAAGGATATTTACTTCTGTTGTGATTCATGGCCAAAGATTGCCCCCATTTTATTGCTCCTTTTCCTTCCCTCTTTTCATTTCTCCCACATCTCATTAATCTATTTATGTCTTCTTTGTGCGCTGATACTGTCATGAATTTTCACGTTTTTAACTGTCTGTTGTTTGCTACTTGGCACCATGTGAGGGGAGGAAAAACAACAGCGGATCGCAACGCTTCATTTATCTTTATTAATCAGAGGAGAGAAGAGTATGGAGAGGGGGGCAGGGGGTCAGGCTTGCTGTAATAGCTAGGTGAACCACACTTCCTGTCACTTCAAAACACTCACACACAAATATACACACATATTCAAATTGCTTTATATTTGTGCGTCACGCATCACTGTTTGAAATGGCGTGGAATGACTGCCAATCATTTGATGTTCAGAGGAAATTGTCTTTTGAAATGACCTGGAACCAAAATCCTAGAAAACATGAAAGCACAAATATTTAGGGGCTATTTTCCTCGAAAACAAGAAACTGTGAAGTTTAGTAACTATTTCCTGTTTTTCTACATCAATTACACAAGCAAAAAGTGTTTATACTTATATAATTGTAGAGTTTTTTAGCATTAACATGAACAATATGATATCCTTGGTTTAGTGGACGGCAGCTGGTCATGCTGGTCTTCATGGTCCAAGTGCTCTGTGACGTGTGGAGGGGGACACTACATGAGGACGCGAACTTGCAGCAACCCTCCACCAGCTTATGGAGGGGACATCTGTCTGGGCCTGCACACTGAGGAGGCACTGTGCAACACACAACCCTGTCCAGGTACACACACACACACACACACACACACACACACACCTCAGTGATAAGCTGCTTTAGGGCCATGACTCGGCCACCAATCCATCACAGGTTCATTGCTTATTTTCTTTAGTCTCTCAGAGGGCACTCATGCATGACTAATGTGCAGCTGAGGGCACACACACACACACACATATAAACGGACACACACTGGACAGGCTCTAAGATAGACTGTCATCGCCATTTCCAGAGAGCTGGTCCAGCTGGTCGGAGTGGTCCCACTGTGACTCCAACGGGGCCCAGATGCGCGTGCGACACTGCGATGTCCTGTTTCCCACTGGAAACCAGTGCTCAGGAAACAACAGCGAGACCAGGCCATGCTCCCCTGACTCCAACTTTATACCAGGTGATCACACATTCCGACACGGTCGCCTCTTCTCTTCAGGAAAGTCTTGGGCACTCATGCATGACTTAACTTTGAGCACACACACTCATTCTGCACAACCCACCACCATATGCCCGCAGCGGTAATTCAGTTCATTTCCAAGAATCCTGTGATAATGAAATATGTTATTGATCCCTCTAAGGGACTCGTCTCAGGTCAGAGGTCAGGTTCAGCGACAGTGCAGCACTTTTGGGATGATGGTTGGGATTAGTGTCTTGCTCAAGGACTCCTGAGTGTGGCAGGTGATTACATGGGGGCGTGAACCCGGGTGCTACACTTAAGGGCTGTCTCCCTACTCATTCCAACAACCCTGCTGCTATATTAGTTTCATTATGAGCCTAGCAGTCTTGTCAGGCCATGCAAAAAGCACTTACACCAGCAGTTTTACTTTTTTCAAATGTGGGAGAAATGGCTGCTCTATGCGGTTTTCTGTACCTGGTCATTCTAGCATTTTCATTATTTCTTTACTATTTTCTGGCATGTTTAAGTGATCATTTGCCCTTTAATAATGCAACCTTTTCCTTAATGTAACAGTAATGGCAGTGTTACTCTAAGTAGAAACTGTGTGGGAGCTTTTCTCTTGTTTGTTCACAGTGCAACAACTTCTTAAATGTCAACTAAACCTAATTAACTACATGTGAGGTACTAAAAGAATTTTTATTTTTAGAGAGCCACTAAGATAAGGTAAGATAAACTTTGTTCACGCCACAGAGGAAAATTAACTCTTCGCTAACCCCTGCCCACCTTACTTCACCTACACCTTTCTAGCTGTCCATTTTCACACAGCACATCCTACAGTTTACAATGACAGCACTGTCAGCTTTACCACTCAAAAATTGCTCTTTGATTTTTGGTAGTCAAAATGACAACTGCTGCTGGCAGAGCTGTAGTGCGTGAGCTAATTAAGATAACGTTAGCTCCATTAGTTGTTTGAATTTTGAATGTTTCAAGCACACTTGTTTAAAATTGGTTACATACCAATATAATACTAAAAACCTGAGGCTATAAAGCTTCATGTCCCAGGCAAAAAGTCAGCATCCCTGCCAGTTGATGATGCTTGTAGTAGACATAAAGAAATAAAGGCTCTTTACTAGAGATACTTTCAATCAGTAATAACTAATAAGATCTGTATGTGTTGCACCAATATGACGGTGGAAATGACATTTTAATCTCTTAAAAAAGGCCTTTGGACCCTTCAAACTCTTCAAATGCCAAAAATCACTCTTATCACAACCCCATGCACACTGCTTTAGCATAAGGCACGTCTATTTACACTTGCTAAGCTAAGGGGTTTAGGGAACGTTCAGTTGAACAGATGTTTAAAAAACTCTTTCTGAAAGACTTTAAGTTCAGAAAGTCCTTCTTAAACCTAAATATACACACACACACAAATATCTCACACACACCATTAGTATTGATACCTGCTTAGACAGGCATCTCCCTATTGACATCCAGTAATGCAATACACTCTAGAGCATTGATCTGTGCTACACAGAGATCATTAACACTCCTCCCTGTAACAAAGGATGCTCATGTTATTCACATTGTATCACTGCAAACACTGGACTAAAATGCTATAAATTGCTTGGAAAAAGTTATATATTCATGCGTACTGTCCTAAAGTTCCTAAACTTCAGGAATCATTAATTATTGCATAGAATAAACATTTGATTGAAACATAAATTTGTAAGCTTTTCTGTATTAATTAGCAGGGATATAATAGTCATGAAAACCCTTCACAGGTCTTTATAGAATCACCCATTTGCCTTTATACCTTATCATCCATCCCCTTTAATGGGAAAGGTAGTCCATTAAGGTTCATTAGCAACGTCTTGTACTTCATTTCCTTTAATGAGAGCTGATACTTTTCATAAACCACTCCAGGTGCCACAGCCGTGATTAGCTCACAGAGTTTTTACTATAATCTGTTTCATATTGAGTACAGCTTTCATCTCCACGCTCACCTTCAAGAGTACAATTTGTCATGCTAACAGGGGTGTATGTGTACATGGTTTTTGGCCCTAATTCTGCTGCCTTTTGCTGTTTCTCCTTTGTCAGAAGTCTCGATTGCACGCTCCAGCCAGGAGGAGAGGCGCTGTGGAGGTAATTTGGTTTGTGTGTGTGTGTGTGTGTGAGAGAGAGAGAGAGAGAGAGAGAGAGAGAGAGAGGGAGAGAGAGAGAGAGTGTGAGAGAGAGAGAGAGGATAACACCTGGCATTGCACATATACAGCATCTTTGGCAATAAGGTAGCTTTCCAACTCTGCTTAACAGCATATAAATCCAGCTGTAAACGCACCCAAGATACATTGCGGAAAATGGTGATCTGATCATATCTGGATGTAGTCAAAGATGCACTGGATAAAATTTGTCAAGTTTTTGGAAACAGCACCGCACTTCTCAAGCCATAAATACCATCTTCCCAAAAAGAATAATGTCAATTTATGGGGAGCACAGTAGACAACATCTCTACTTATGTTGCTGACTGTTGTCTTGTATACTGTTTGTAGAGCTGCAGATGACTTATGGCAAACTTAATATTTAATCTACACAATAAAATTGTAATTATGAAAAACCTACCACAGTGAATGACCAAAACACTGTTCCAGTTACAATTGGAGTTTGAGTGAATCAATAAAATCACTTTTAACAGTGTTGCATTACTGCCCAGCTGCAACAATACAGTCTGAGTAGATAAAAATGCAGATAGACTCATCTGCGCCCACAGCAATAAGCTACGTGAGAAGGAGCAAGGCTTTAGGGACCTTTTGTGCCCTGAGTTTTTCCCTCTTACATGGGTTACAGGCTGCTCTTGCTATCATTACTTATCTTGTCGGAGGCTGCATGCAGTCTAAGAATGAGTTCTGCAGTGCTTAGGGCATAGAAAAACAAACTATTGTTCTCTCCTTTACATAAAATTACTTATAGTTTATAGTTTGCAACTGATAGCAAACTTATATTTTAGCTGACTTGTGTCTCTATCCATTAAAAATTATGTTCAGAAGGGACTAATTAATTAAATCATGTATTAACAGATTATATCAATTTCTTATTGCTTGATATAGCAGTGTATAAAAATACAGGAAATATCTTTTTTTCCTCAGATGTAAATGAGCTTTTTTTAAAGGTAAAAGATGTTGGATTGATATTTGACAGCTGAGCATAAATTTGTACTGTATAGTCGATGTGTACTTTATCTAGATCAACGATTCTAATTCCATTTTTAAACAAGGCATTCTGTGCATGTTACACAACACTGAGACATACAGTCGGTTCTAATAGCAGTGACAGTACTACAAAAACAGAAGTCAAAGAGAAAAAAAGAAGCAACAATTTTTTCCTCAACAGTCTCAAAGGGTCTTCCTTATTGCAGAACACTTCATCATTACCATATGAATTGCAGCTTCAATTACCACTTCCACTTGTGTGAACTGACACAGAAATACCCCCAACCTCTTTTTCTGCCTCCAGACTTCAACCTCTTCCACATGATCGCCGTGGGGCTCAGCAGCTCCATACTCGGGTGTCTGGTTACCCTGCTGGTCTACTCGTACTGTCAGCGCTACCAGCAGCAGTCGCATGACGCCACCGTCATCCACCCCATTTCAGCTGCTCCGCTCAACACCAGCATCACCAACCACATCAACAAACTGGACAAGTACGACTCTGTGGAAGCCATCAAGGTCTGTGGACAGGTTTGCACTGGGTTCACTGTGGGTCACGCTTGTCAGATGTCCGGATGTGTAGAGACAAAGCAGCAGTTTCTTACATTTCCTTACTGTTTGACTTAATCAATTGATGTCACACTCTGAGTCAGTGAGCAACGGTTTGCCTCTTCCTCCAGTGTCAGTTGTGATTAAATACACTTCTTACTGCATGACTCTCACTGTCACACCACCTCCTGTCGTGCACTGACACTCTCTAGTTGTGTAACAGATAGGCAGTTGTGCGTACATCCTCTCTCCGTGTGCTCCTCTGCTGTGTGTCTCAGTGTGTGACTTTGTTCTGTGTCAGTGGTCATACACTGCTTTCTCATAACATACTAATGAAATTACTTATCGTGCGTGGGTAGGTAATCAGCGAAGACGCTCTGCATCTGCACATTTCCCTGCTTAGACAGGTTCTTTGTGTCATTATTGCATCCTGAATTGCAGACAGTCGGATGCACCAGAGCCAGTGACAGAGATCCAGCTACTCTCATTGTACAAATAGCCTCTTATCCACTGATACATCAGGCCTTTAGTGCCAGACTGAGCTGGTGATTAGTGCTTGTCCACAGCTACTTCATGCTCCAGCTGGGCTTTTTTCAAGGATTCCCAGTGATCCGTGTTAAAGGGTGTTTCAACCACTTAAACACACTGTGCATTTTTTACCCTAAAAAGCGCTTCAGAAGCAGTGAATCTGGTATCATGAGATTATGCCAATAAAATAAATGCCTCAAAATATTCTTATAAATTACATTTGCCTGGCACTAGCTGGCCACTTAAAACTTCTGGCACCAATCACTCTTCCTGCTGATAAGCAGATATTGGATATGCAAAGCGACATGGCATAAATCGTAGTTGTAGAGAAGCTAAGCTTGACCATTTGCTAACTTAAGTGTAGTTACTGTTGTTACTCCTGTCAAGCTTTCCATTAAAAGAAGTGGCAGATTTTAAATTTGTAGTAATTTTGAAACAGATGTAGATAAAAGGAGGCTTATATTTCAGATTGTATTAGCTGTTGCTACTGTTTCTAGATATTAAACCAATGTTAGCTTCATATGTTCTTTGTTTCTCTTGTTTTCTCTCTCTCATTTGAAACACATCTTAAATATGCACTTTATGGTGCAATAGTAGATGATATTGTATCAAAAGACAGAGGCTGAACCAGGCAAAAAGTCGCCATCCTCACCAGCTGATGCATATAGAAGACATTGGAGAGAGCATTATTCTTGTATCACAGTGTACAGCTAGTTAGTCCTAGTATTGTGAGTTTGATAAGGAATAATGTAAGATCTCACCTTTATACCCTGTTTGGTTGCTTGCATTTTTTTCCCGCAACAGTACATTTTCACCTTTAATGTGTGTGATGTGAAGAGAAAAGGCTTTTAGACGAGGACTAAATGTAACGTTGGCTGTGCTTGCTGGTGTGTAAACTTCCCCAAATAGTATAAAAATCAAATAAAGAGCACAACAGAGCCCCTAATGTTAGGCAAAATTCTGATAGCATTCGGGAACAGCTTTCATATAGTGCGGAAATAGTACACATTTTTACTAATGTAACCCATTATCCCACAAGTTGATGCAGTAAGGTAATGATATACTACCCAATGGCCTTAGAAGTAAGGCTCTGTTACTGTTTAGTTTGAGGTAGTAAGCAAATAACCATGTTTGTAGCTTATGTTAGAACCGACAGAATAGAGAATAAAGACAAAAACTCTTTACACTTTTGCTCTTGTGTTTTGGTCATGCTAGAAAAAAAACTACACAAAACTTTTTAAATGCAGAGTAGCCCTCCTCTACAGGAACATATGCATCACTTCAAAAAGTAGAGGGATTCAAAGCTTGGAAGACCGGCTATGATTGGACATTCTCTGTTGCTTATCGTCAGCTTGATTTTACTGTAAGGCTGATGAATCAGCAGTATTTTAGGCAGGTTTTCTTTTAATTTGTGTTTGATATCCTCTATTCTGTCAGGAGAAGTCTGCAATATCAGATATATATTATAAACTAAGTGAATACCTGGATCTCTGTTTGCAAAACTACTTCACAGATATGAAAGTGTTTAGTAAAACTGCCACAGAGAGAACAGACCCTCTGGCTCGGAGCAAACGTCCCCGACTGTAATTTCATTGTGGAAAAAAGGTGTGAGGAGCGTTCATCTGTCATGCAATTAGAGTCAGGAGCATAGAGCATAATTCAGTTAGTTCTATTGCAGATAGAGGTTGATATGAATATAGACAGTCCATGTGAAAATACAAAGGAGCTGCATGATAAATGAACACTGTCTAATTTTCCAAAGGCACGTTCTGCCTCCAACCCTCACTCACTGAGCCTAAACGGTTTGGATGTTGCAGTGAATTTTCAACCATTAAGTGTGCAAAAACATAATATGCCTCCTTTGAGCATTTATAGGGAGAATAGATGAACACCTGATGCCATATTTTAGAGTTTTTGGTTCACATCCTGATGATCCTAGTCCTTATTATTATTCTCAATATATCATAGATACTGGTTTCTTGGCCAACTGGTGTATTTCCAGCAGTCTAGTCACCGTTAAGCTGTAGTTTTATGTACAGTTTATTATATTTCCAGGCTTCCTGTAAGACAGAATGTGGCCTTAGGGTTTCTTTGAGGATGACTCTTGCCCATTCCTCTCCTCCTTGCAGCCAGATGTGTCGGTACTCTTGCCCTTGGACGACCCCGCCATGCACCAGCCTCTCTCTGCTAACATGGGGGTGTCCATGCGTGGCCTGGAGATTTTCTACTAACCACTGACCTCTGACCTCTACAACATCCCGCCTCTTGACCCCCCCAACAACTCTTTGAACCCAAACCACTACTACTTCCTCTTCCCCACCGTGCCCCGCCCTTCCACTTCCTGTGGCACTTCCTGTGTGTGGCAGGTTGGAGTACAGACTCTAGTTTCTCTTTCTCTGCTCAGACCCCCTTCATCCCTCCATCCCGACCCCCACCCCCCTTCTCCCTCCCGGCTTGTGAGAAGGCAGTGTATTCCTCCTTTACTTTTCTCTTTCAACAAGTGCCTCCATTTGCATGTCTTTTTCATGTTTGTCTTTCTTGTTTTGTCCTCTAATTTTACTTAATGGTTTGATTTGATGGGTTGAGAAAGACAATTCATTGTGATGCTGTTTTATTACGCTCCTCTGTTACCTCTCTATCACCAATGCCACTTCAAAGTTTAGACAAATTTTGTTTACAGCACCAAAAAAACTCAAATGTAATCATTCTTCTGCCAATTAGAGAGGTTTAAGGCGGGTAGACAAAGTAGATGATGCTAACAAGCATCGTAGCACAGCTGTTTAAAAGCAGCCATGGGGCCACCTGCAGAGACACATAACCGTCTCTGGGGCTGCGGGAGTGTTGATTACATTCCCTTTGTGTGCAAATCACATAATGGGAAAGAATCAAAATATATGAGTTTTTTGTCCAGCACACTTGTTCCCTATCAGTGTCAGTCGGAAACATTCATCAGCTGCAAATGCAGCATCATCAAGTGTTCAATTACACTGCCCCAAGGGACTCCCAGCACACACTCTCAACAACAGACTGGATATGAACACATCCATTTGCCAAATTGCTGATGTTGTATTGAGCACCACATCAGGGGCTCATTCCATGTTTACTATGTCACACGGGGACAGAGAAGATGCCCCCATGGCTCTTCCTTATTGTTTAACAGAAAAGAGACCCCCTTTTGATCGATTTTTATGGCTTAGATTGTCCTAGAGGACCAACAATCCGAGGGCCATAAAAACTGCTGATGCTGGGTATTAGGGTTGACAGAGGTGGACATACGGACGTGCATCAAAATAATTTAGCCCTGTGGTGGCTTATCATTTTTCCAGCCTGTTTGCAAATGCTTTGACCTTGCTCTGTGAAATGTATGTTTCATTCACTGAGCGGCCTCCCATTGATTTGTGTTGCTCCTTTTTGTTTTTTTCTTTTTGGGCTAGATGAATTTGCTTTTACCTTGCCATCTGGGCTGAATAATCACTTGATCCATGTGCCACAAACAAGTCCATACTGACTCCTCTCCCTTTCTCCTCTCCATGTACTTCTTTTTTTTTATTTATTCACAGGCCTTCAACAAAAACAATCTGATTCTGGAGGAAAGAAATAAGTACTTCAACCCACAGCTTGCCGGGAAGACCTATACCAACGCATACTTCACCGACCTCAACACCTACGATGACTATTAAATCTTCATTCAAGTTCAGACTCCATACCATAGAGGGGAAACCAACCCTATCATCCATTTTGACCGTATTCTTTTCTTTGTGCTTTGTATTGAGATTCGTGACACCATGCGTGGGATAGTCCCACTCTGAGACTCTATGGCAGCTGGTATGTAATGAAAACACAGACACACAGTGTTGCCAACAGGGGGAAATGCCCACTTTCTCTCAGGTGCCTTGGGGTACACTTGGAAAGCTAAATTTTTGACTCTTGCTGAGAAAAGGACAACTGGATTTCCCAATGTGGACAAAAAGGGAAAAGTAAGAAGTCAACTCAAAGAGACTGTGGGAAATGTGATCCCTTTTAACTTTCCTGTGACGCCTCTAAAATAGACCTGTATTTGTAATGATGGGAAATAACCACAAAACCGCTTTGCATGACTTCATCTGACGTGTTTTCTCTGCCGTTCTCTTTCGTTTATTGCATGGTTGATCGCATTCCAGGGTTTGGGGACTCGCAAGCAGCGTTTTTGCTGGTCTTAGATTCAGGACTGGTTTTGGAGGTCGTAAAAACAAAGACTGTGGGGATGCCTGATGGCTTTTGCCATTTACTGCTGCAGCAATCTCCAGACGGATCAATATCCATCCCCCAGTCCTGGAATCAGGATGTAGATATTTGAAGTGTGTGGTCAGGTTTGTCCACTTTTTTTGTTTTTCTTTCTGTTTCAGGCTCCAGCAGCTAGCAGTGATTGAACTTTCAATGTAACATTTTTTGTGTTTTGTGTTTTGTTTTTTTTGTTTTTTGTTCCTTTTAAAAGGAATGTTTTTGTACAGGAACTTAAGTTTGAAGCCTATGTCTGTAGTTTTTCTAAATACATTTATTCAGTGTCTCAAGTGTTTAAAGAATAAAACATTTCCTTTGAAAAAAAAAACAAAGTTTATGTGCATTCTGAAAAGTAATTGGGAGTATTCATATCAGCCTGCATCAAATTCAGTCTTTGTCACCGTACTTTTTATATTTTTTGTAAAGAAAAAAAATAATGTTTTTGAATTTTGATAGTGTTCGCTATTCCTTTGGCTTCTGAGTTAAATATGTATTTGTGAGAGCAGGATGTTAATGGCATTTATTGTACAGATGGAGCGTAGCAAAGACTATTCTCCTGAACCCCAACTGGAGTGCAACCCGCATAATATAAGATGAAATCCCTTCATCAAGTTGAGATATTTCTGTTCAGAGTGTATAACCAAATATTAGGTTATTCAATGGCTCAGTTGCAACTAACTCTTTTTACATGTTTGCTTGTGTTACTGTGCATAAATTAAAAACTGCTTCATACACAACAGACTTGTCAGAGTGTGAGATGCATTTTTCTCATTTGTAAAGCCTTCATACCCTTGACCTCCTAAAGTTTTATTTTCTCTGCTTATGACATAGAGATGGCTTCAGCTAGAGTGAAAGCAGTGATATAGAGCACTCAGTTGCAAGTGTGAGACACTTCTGTCCACTGTGGTTTGCTCTGACAACTTTGGAGACTTTGATATTCCTCGAGCAAAACACTGTAAAACCATAGCACCGTAAGCACACACCAGCAATCATAAATCACTCAAAACTAGAGTGGAAGACTCCCCCCGCCCGTTTTTTTAAAAAGGAGTCTTCAGCCGGGCCCTGCAGTGACAAATGACATCGGCAGCAGTGGAAGGATACCTGAAGGATACAAATCGCGTGAGGCAGCAGGGTAAAGGTGGTGGGGGGCGCTGTCTGAAGTCCAAACTCTAATCTGTATGATGGGGTGTAACACCACACACAGCGCTGTTCTCCATCAACCTTCAACCTGACGTCCCATCTGTGTGCAGAGGGTAATGGAGGGGGGTGTTATTAATCACCCCGCTGTTTGGTTGGTTGGATATGGGGGGGGGGGCTGCTGATGCAGCCCAATGTACAGCCCAGTGCTGTCTGGCTCCAGAGAATCAATCTCTCTACCTTGAGTTCATTCTTACTATCTAAGAATGCAATGCAGATGCAGAGATGTATGTACACATATAAGGACTTGAGGACTGTGGGTGTATGTGCATGTGTGTGTGCACATGTGAGTCGGAAAAGTGGTGTGAGCAGCTGCAAATGCACACATTTCTCTTTCAATATTGGTTCTCCTCAGAATGCATTTTCAGACTATGTGCACGTTGTATAAAACAGCCATTTGTTCCACCCTGACCTCACCAAACCTTGATTGATGAGTCATTAGTGGATGCACCCATAATGTATATTTCCTGCACACACACAAACAGCAGAGTAGTGCTGAAGCTTTCATTCCACAAATTTGTCAGCAACATGAGCTATGCAGCTCGTAGTCAGTCAGACACATGTGACATTCCACTTTGACAGCAGGGCCAAGGACAATAAATGACTTACCCAAAGTGGCATTTAGGGACTGCTAAAGGTCACAGCTAAAGGTCACAAGAGCAGGGCTTGTGCCTGTCAGAGAAACTGACTGTGTGAATGCTTGCATGTGTATTAAGATGTCAAAGTGTCATGAGATGTGACTTGCAGAATGAGATGGACTACAAACTACCTTGTTTATGTAGGTGTATGTAGAAAGTTTTATTGAAATAGCAACTGCCACTGCAGCTGCTACTGAAACATCCCAACATCTACTGCCATAGAAGTTTGTTTTCTGGAGATTATTCACACACTCCTTCAGACTTTGATGATCCCTTGACTTTTCTCTAGTGCCACCAACAGCCTAGTGAAATATCTCAACATGTAATGGACGGATTGGCAGACAGACATTCATGGTACCCAGATGATGGATCCTACTGATTTTGGTGTAACTCTCCACCTTTTCCTTTAGCGCCACCATGAGGTACACAAAATGTTACACAAAACATCAGGTCAAATGTTCAATTTGTCCAAAACTTTGGTTTATGACCAAATAGCTGCAAAACTACTGTCATCCACACTACCCTTAGCTGCACTTATATTTATATATTATAAACAGTATATTCGCATTGTCAGTGTGAGCGTGTTAGCATGCTGCTGTGCCTAAGTACAGCCCCAGAGAGCCGCTAGCATGGCTGTAGACTCTTGTTTCCTATTGAACTGTACTTTTACTACACATATTTTACGCATATTTGTTTTTTATTATATTAGTATCTCTTTCAGTCACACAACAGTTAAGTGAGTAAAGCATGAGCTCTGGATGCGGATTACAAGAAATTTAAATATGAATCTACAATTAAAGGACCATGAAAGTACCATTAACTGTATGTTATCACCTTTTGTTGAGTTTACTGATAAGTACAACAATATCAGTTCATGCTATGTTAAGATTTTTTTGGGAAGATTAAAACAATTCAAATGTATAAATACAATATTTCATTATCGTGGATAAGATCATGATCCCAATCTTGAAGAGTCTAAATATAATCTTTAGAACATGACAATATTGATGAAAATATTGACCCGTAACATCCTATCTAGACTGTGAAAGCGCTGCTACTGCGCTTACTTTCTGAATGTGTCTGATTAATGCCCTTATGATGTGATTTGAATATAAAAGGCATTTACTATAAATAGCTTTCTCCAAATATGAGCCAGGCTTCTCAGTGCATGTAACCATTTTGCTCATGAAGCATTCAGGAGCTCTGTTAATTAGCAGCCTGTGTACAGAGGCCTCTGAGTGGCAAACAAGGTGAGTGAGTGAGATTGTTCCTGTCAGGCAGGTAACAGAGCGTGAACATCCCATTAAACACCTCTTTTTTCCTCTCGAGACCAGATTTTCTTTCATTCACATGGATCACTGTGCTTTAGACTGGCCTCTCAGCACCTCCCTGAGCAGATCCACCACTCCGTCTCCATGTTACTATACAAATGCCCTGAAATGATGTCCCCAGACTACAAGTGGCTACTGCAGCTGCTGTTGTTATTCAGTGCCAGTTGGTTAATCCAGCCAAAACTATTCAGTCATTTATTGCGGAGAGAATTAGAGGAAGTTATAGCTAAGTCTGGGACCCCATGCAGTTATGGCAGTGCATTTTTAAAAAATGATTTCAGGGAGACAACCTGGTGATGAATGTACTGTTGCGTTATGTTTGTATGAGCTGGGAAAAGTGATGGAAGTAGATGTTGACTAAACAACCCCAGGGAAGACTGAAGACTACTGAACAATTTATGAGCTGTCATGAAATGTTGGGGTTCTTTTTTTCAGTGGGAAAATAACAGTGATTACCAACGCCTGTCATGCAGTGAAATCCTTGAGCAGGGTGGGTTACAGTTAGTACGCGTTTATCTGTTCGCACACACAAGACTCTTTAAATTAGATAGTTTTCACAGCATAACAGCGCTGAGGTGCAGCTTACCTTCCACTCTCTCTGTATCTGTTTCCACCTGAGGCCAAGGTGAAGCTCTGTGGATTTACCACTTTATTTGTTGTTACTTTGAGGCTGTAAATAGGCCGACTCAGACAGAAGATTCCCTAACTACCCCCCGATGCATTGGGGCATCCCCTTGAGTGTGTTTTTTCTCTGCGCTTGTATGTTTTGAAGCAAACATTCCTTAATGCAGCTTCAGTCCAGATTATCATTAACTATGTATTCAAAGCAAACATGAGAGAGATTTTTCTAAGTAGCTCTAATCTCCATAAAGCCCTTGCTGCCATGATTAAAGAAAAATATTTTTCATTTCATTCACATCTTCGAGGAAAATCATGCTTCATATTCAGAATCCTTACATTAGCATCTTTTTAAAGTTTCCAGATAGCGCAGCAGTCCTGCACAAATGCTGCTTTTTCTTCAATTCAGAGAGAAGGAAGCAAAACTTCCAGCAGCGCTCACTCAGACAGATATGTGTGGGTAGATAGGAAGCTGGCTCGACGCTGCCAGTTCCGTCATGCCAGACTGAAGGATGAATGTCACCGTGGGCACTAATGCCAGTTGAGGGATGCCACCATAGATTCCACCCCAAGACATCTGGAATCCCAGGTGCCCTTCCTGCCGATCCAGGTCTGAGCTACAGGAAGCCAAGAGTCCTCATGGATGCCAAGAGCTTTGCAACACCAGCCAAGCCACACTGAAGCTTATCAGCTCCACCACAACCCTTTATGGGCCTATTCACCTCAATCAAAGCTGTTATTTAGGTAACGAGCCAAGATGGCGGATATCGCTGCGCTCCAATTACCCACTATGTCTCTTCCATCTTTCCCTGCCAGCTTCCCCACAAGCCCTGATTCTCCTCAGCGTGCCCAGCTGCTCTGGCGCTGCTCCGCTTCCTCAGTATCTGTGCAGAGGGAGACCTTTCAGAACAGAAGGGCTCTGTCAGCGCTAGATTCACTCACAAGGGCTATTGATGACTGCTGTGGTGTTTGGTACAGCAAGCCTTATCAATAGAAGGAAGGTGTCCTTTAAAGTGCAATGTCAGTGGCAAACACCGGCGTCCAACAAACCAACTCTGAGCTGTAATCATAATGTTTTAATGAACATGTTGATTGAAATGATTATAGAAGTTGGAAAACAGAGCTTTAATCATTTATTCTAGATTCCTGATCATTTAGCATTTGATGAGTATTATTTTGGCCACCTGCAATGAGAGTTAACTATTACAAATTCACTTAACTTTGGTGCAATTAAATTATGTTTTTTGAAAGACACAAAATTAAAGCTATTTTTTAAGGATAACCGTAATATCTGTATCATAGCAACACTGATTAACTTTATTGTACAGTTTTTTTTAGTAATATATTAACTAACCAGCATACCTTGCACTTTTCTCCATGCTAGCAGCACGGCTTTAAGGATGGCAATGTCTGTCTGTCTGTCTGTCTGTTGGTCAACCACTTTAGTCCAGACTTAAAAGCTATTGGATGAATTGGCACAAGAATTTGCCTCGTGGGGCTCACCAACTTTTAATCAGCAGCTCACATAGCAGCAAATAATTATATGATAATTCAGCCAGTAAAGATGTTCAAAATAGCTACACTATTCTTACACGAGATGGCAGTAAATGCTACGAACATGGGACTTGCTCTAACTCACTGCGTGTTGCCAGTTTCTTTCCGGCCAAGTGTTGTACTACATGTAGTAATGCCTGAACTGATTTGTAAGTAAAATCTGAAAAGTAACTTTATGGAATATATAGTACAATATTTCTCTCTGAAATATTGTGAAGTAAATATAAAACAGTATGAAGTAGAAATACTCAAATAAAGTACAAACACCTCAAAATTGTACTTCAGAACCGTACTTTGGTGATCATTTAACTTTTTATTTAGCTCCATCATCAGGTCAAAACTTTAATTTGAAATCCAAATCCATTTTATTGTCCAATTGTCTTTGTAAATAGAAACAACAAAATGGCGTCTTTAAACTGAGTTGTAGTTCATAAAACTCATTTTAGGGTTTTTGTCACCATCACATACTGAAAAGAAGGAAGCCACTGAAAGTGTTGTGATTATCTTGATCATCATAAAGACTGTACCCAGAGGGAAGCTGCATGTACACCAAATCTCCCTCATTCAGTTGAAGAGTTAATGCATTGGACAGGTACAAATGGCCTTCATTATTGTTGTGTTCCCAGTTCGACATTATTTTCTGGTTATTGCAGTATAGGTGAAGACCAAAATGTCCCCCATTGCGGTAATCAAACGCAGTGAATCTGAAGTAATAAACTCCTCTGACTGGTGCGATGAACATGCCTGTTAGGTAAAAAGTGCAAATTAGTATTTGTGCAATGTGCAGTTAAGTATCCTTGGATGTGTTTGTTATTGAACTGTACCTGATGTGGGATTATAAGAATTGCCAATGTTGGTAAAGATTTTGCTGTACTTCAGGTGGGTGTCCGTATTGAATGGCCCCACCCGACCGGTCAAACCCACAGAGAAAGCGGTCTTGCCTATAAAAGAATGATATTGTATAAGTGATTCAAATATTAGATATTCTCATAATCACTTTCACATATTGAAAGTCTTGAGGTTACAAAAGGATTTGACGTCAAGACTTTCCTTTGAGACAGTTTAAACATATTTCAGTCAGCCAAATCACATGGAGTGGATTAATATATGAATGCTGAATATGTACTGAGTTGGGGTTTTTTTTGTTTTGTTCCAGGTTTGAATCTCATCACAGCATGGATTTAGCAGTTGCTGGCCACCCTAATCCCACAATGCATTGCACAGTAGGAACAGAGGAGCTACTCATGCCTAGAAAAAGTGATAACATTTTGAACAGTGGATTGAAGGCTACTCTGATTGCTTGGTTATAAATAATGTATGTATGCATTGACAGCAATGGTTTATATGTAGCATTTACTTTATAGTATAGGTATGGAACTGGAAACACATCCAGGGCTAAGTTTATATATGCCTCATATATCTAAAGTAAGATATCAAACCTATTAATATCCATTGAGTAAAATGGAAAACCTATTTTATGAATTAGGCTTTAAAATGGTCTTTAAGAACTATGGTCCAGACATTAATAGGTACTTTTATCTTGTGTGTCTGTCGTGGGCTTTACAAAAAAGTGATATATAACCTTTTAATATCAAGTCGTTTGTCTATGTTACCTGCAGTCTCTTTCTGCAGTTGCTCAATGTCATTGTTTTGGAGCTGCTGTTTAGTCATTGTGCTGTTCAGGTCCGCTCTCAGAGTCACAACTTCCATCTTCTGCCCCTCTGCTTCCTTTTCAGTGGCTGTCATTCTGACGTCCACGGCATTTAATCTGGTTTCTTGCTCTGGGTGTGCAGACAGAAAAGCAAGGGAATGGGTTTTTTATATATATATATATATAAATAAGTACAAATGTCCCTATCTAGAGCAAATGTTTGGTTTGTTCGTTCTGGGCTACGATAGAAACATGGTAGTTCAACATGCCAGGCTCTATGAAAGGCAACTTGCTCCCTCTTTAACTAAAAACAGCTAATTCTAAGGTAACAAAAACTATTCTTATTTTCATGTGATTATACACCAATTAAAACATACTTATAAATAATATATTAAATTTCTCCCTATGTCCTTCTAAATGCACACTGGACCTTGAAATTGTATTATAAATTAAAGTTCAGAAGTCTAGTTAAATAATATAACTCAAGAATTTCAACTCCTTTATTGAACTAATATGAGTCAAGATAATATCAGATATTCTTTTATAATTATTTAACCTGAAGCTTCATGCTCACTCATTGTTTAGACACAGACCACAATGGAATAAAGTTATTTATTTATTTGTTTTGGGTCCAGTCAAACATGGGATCATTGTTGGTATCATACCTGTTTTTGCTTTCTCCAGGTCGTCTACAATTATCCTCTGGAGTTGTATTTGTTTCTCAGTGGTACTTAACACTCCTCTCTGATTGTCCAGGTCTTTCTCACTGGCTGCCACTCTCTGTCCAACATGCAACAGTTCTGCTGATAGCACTAGAATGATAACGAGGGGGAAAACATAAGCTGCTAATATGCATTCAACAGATCAACATAACCAACAATCTCCAACTTGTAAATTATATCATAACAAAGCAAATATTCAAGGGATAGCCTTGGGCTAAATTCATTTATGATATTCCTCAAAGTAAAATATTTGAATCAATATTTGAAGAGAAAAAAACAGCAATGGAGGTCATGTAAATGGATACTGTTACCACCAACTACAAACCAAAATACTGACTATGTGGAAACTTTTACATCTAAAAAGGATTGTATTTCACTGCAGAGCAGACAGTTGTGAATAGGGAAAGGTGCCCATGTGCCTGTGGATTACTGTGGATATTATTTCTGCATCCACAAAGCCAGGATCTCATGTATTGTCACCCTCAAACAACTAAGTAATTCTTCAGTGCTGTTATGGGTCATCTGTTTCTAATGTTTGTGGCAGAGTGTACGACATGTACCTGCTTTCTCAACCTTCCTTACATGGGCAATAAGCCAGTGTCTAGATGGGAACCCTTTTCATATTTTCACATTTTATTTGTCTGAGAGTTCTTAGCAATTCAAAGAAGACATATTCTAATCTTAATACATTGATTAAAAATTTGAGTTTAGCACCTGCGTTTTCCTTCTCCAGCTCAGTCATCTTGGTCTTGGTGACCACCAGCTCTGCTTTCTGCTCTTCCACCTTTTTCAACGTGTACCCCAGTTCGCTTGTGAGAAGCAAAACTTTACTCTTCTCTTCCTCTGCCTGGATTTCGGTGTCTCTCACTCTGGTCTCCAGATTCCTCAGCTCTACCCTCTGCTCCACCACAATGGTTCCCAGGTCATGCACCATGCCTCTCAGCATTTTCAGTTCATTCCAGATAGCAGCAATGGATGGATCAGGTGTTTGAGCCATCCCTGATGACAGGAAGAATAGCACTAGCACTATCTGAACCACTGAACCCCTCATTCTGAACACATCTGAGAAAATATGGGCAGCTCAATTACCTTATATTCTATCAGTATAATGGTGTAAGCCACTGGATGGGAATGTAACAGGTGTCCATCAGAAAATGTACATTTCAACAGACTCACTGATAACAGTTGGTAAATAAACTAGTTAATCTGACCTGTTGTGGGAAGAAATGAATCTGTTTTGAGTTTCAATGTCAAACATGCAGTTCGACCAAGATGGTGGCTGTTCTTACGGCCCCCAACACAGTATTATATTACCCGCAGCCACCTTTTCATGTACATATGACTGCACATTGTGTGAAATGACAATAAAGTTGAATTTATTTGAATTGAAAACAGTCTCCACAATACATACAAAGGCACCAAATCATAACACTGTTACAATATATCACAATGAACACAAATCAATTTTAATATTGTTTTCCTCTTGGTTGCAGTTAATATTCCAGGTTGGTGTAATTTTGGACAGTAACTACAATTCCAGGTTATTTCAATGTTATTCTACTAAATCTCAGGAATCATTTTAAACTAACACTAAAAGTGAATTCAATAATGCTGCACTACTCAGCAATCAAACCTGGATAATATAATGAGAAGCAATAAATGATATTCTAAACTAAATAGAATGCATCTAATTCATTTAATATTGGATAAAATGTATTTTAAAGGCCTAATTTTACACTCCTAATTTTATACCTAATTCTACAGATATTTGTTCAACTATAAGTTTTATGCCACTCTACCTACCAGCAACCCTAAAGCTCACTTTAACATGTCATATCGATGTTGTCCCCTTAAAAAAGCTAAATGTAAAAGGGAGAGATTTGGCAGATCTTGTTACCTTTCGACAGAGCCAGTCTTGCAGTTTCTTCCTGTTTCTGGTCTTTATGCTAAGCTAACTGGCTGCTTGGCTGTAGCTTCATATATAGCATGTAAGAGCACCCAAGAGTGGTATCAATGTTCTCATCTAACTCTCAGCAAGAAAGCTAATTTAAAGCATATTTCCCAAAATGTAAAACTATTCCTTCAAACAATAGGCCTACCTAACATGAGATGAAGATTTTTTTTCATCTTTGAAGACTGTTACCGGCTAAAGCCCACAGTTTCAGGCCCTGAGCCCCAAAACTACATTCACAAGTTAGCAGTAAAGCCTGTAAATTCAAGTGTCAAGGTCTGGGAATACGTACTGTGGCCCTGCCAGCTCATGTGTCAACAAAGCTTATTGTATGTTTACTGTGCTCAGCTGTAACTAAATCCTGCTTATTGCCAGCGGTGACAAATAGCTGATTACTTACTTCACGCTCTTTGTTTATTTGAACCTGTAAATGTGATGTCATGATATTTCCAGAGTCACTAGTTCCTCCCTCAATGTCACTTATTTTACCATAAGTTGAACTTAAACAGCATATCATTATTATATTATATAGCAGTTCATGCTTTATTAAACACCTGTGTATATATGTGAATTATTTTTTTTTAAGTTATTTTTTGGGCTTTTTATTGCCTTTATTGATAGTGACAGCCAAAGATAGACAGGAAAGGGGGGCAGAGAGAGAGGGGATGACATGCAGCAAAGGGCTGCAGGTTGGATTTGAACCCGGGCCGCTATAGCAACTCCGTACATGGGTCGCCATCTGTACCGACTGAGCTAAATGGGCGCCCATATGGGGTGAATTTTAGCAGGACAAAGCTCATATAGGACTTTTCAGATTATTATTATCACAAGGTTAGCAAATAGAATATTGTGGAGCATTTAGCAGCTAAAGAGCCAGATATTTACATCTCCATCAAGACTTGGTAAAGACCAAAAACAGATCTAACAGTGAGTGAATATTGGAATTACATTTATCACGTGGACACAAACTGACTCCAAATGAATGATAATGTTGCCTTTAACTGCTGGATGTTTAAATAAGCATAAGCATAAGAGGTCAGTGTTCAAAATGTAAATATTCCTCTGTCCCCAAGTGGCCAAAAAAATCTGTTTTTGCAGATTTAAGTAAAAGTAAAGAAGCATTACAGACAAAATGTACAAAGTAACTAGATGTTTAATGAGTATATTATATTATCTCTATTTGAAATGCAGTGGAGTAGAGGAGTAGAAGAAAAAGGAACTTACAAGCGTCTCAAAATTGTACTTTGGTTCAGTATTAAAGTAAAGGTATTTAGTAATTTTCCAACACTGCGAACATGTGAGATATGTAAGACGGATAGGATTTCATGACATCATTCTTGGCACAAACTCATATTTCCTGTTACTAGATTTCAACCCTAGAGGTGTAAATGATTATGTTCGTACATAATACGTTCCCGCTGTCCATGACGTTTCAGTTCAGGTTTATTCAGAGGTTGAATTTCAACAGATATTTTCCCAGAGTCACCTCATTGACCTCCAGATAAGACTTCTTGAGTTTATTTGCATAGGTTAAAAAAGGCTTTTCTCATGTTTTGTAAAAGGATAGTTAAGGCCTTGTTGGTATAAATATGCTTTTTTGCCCACACTTGTTTGTGTTTTTATTAAAAGTATTTGAAAGTTTAGAATTTGAAGTTAAGGTTCCACCAACATCTAACATCCCAACACTAGAGAAAAAGCTTTTTAATTTCCGCAAGGCGCTGCTATTCATTTTTCATTCCATTAAAGCATCCTGCTGGTTTGCTTTTGCCGTAACCGGTCATGCACAGAGCGAATGACTAAAACCATGAAGACTGACGGTGACAGGTTAGATAAGAATTTTAACAAAAGACTGTGACGTGTGTCGTGGTGCTAGACGAAGACACCTGACTGTGAAGGCTGCATGGAAGTTTTTCGACTTAGACGCACATTACCAGACACTGATGTCAGGGGACAGGGGAGGTAATATGTGTGATAAGTGTAGGTGGTGGATGGATGATGCATATTCTCGGATTTATGTAGCTGTTATTTCACAAATACTGTTGGTGTTGCGGTATCATACCTGAATTAAGCAGTGTTTGTACAATTAGTTTGTTTTTACTTGTTTGCCTCACCACATGGCAGCAGTTAGCTGCATTAAGATCATTCGGGTAGATTGTCAATTACAGACATGTAAACAAATTTTCTTTCATATACCTTATTGTCTGGGTGACAGCCTTAAATGTTTACCGTTCATTACACTCTCCCATGTGGAATATCCATCACATCTGGTACCTAAGAAGGCTTTAACGAACTGAAAAAGTGTTTCCAAATATTTGACCCAGGTCTCAGTCTTGGTTGTGGGAGCATGAAGCAGCATAGCTGATATCTCATTAGTGATGGAGTAGAGGTCAGGGTGAAAAACACTGCACTCATCACCTGCTGGATGACAAATGAAGCCCTTCATGAGCCACAGGAAGGGAGGAGATGAGAGAGAAAGGAAAGTTAGAGAAAAAGAGAAGCTGACAAGCGAAGAGAGAGAAGCGGTGGTGGAGATGGATAAAGTAAAGAGAGAAAACAAGACAGAGGGAGTTACTCTTATTATTGCCTCTTCTGGTGCTGTAACATCTTTCATTTTTATACATTGTGAAGTTTTTTTTAGTTTTTACTGCCGTTTTCAGAATTTACAACACAGGACCGAGCATCCCTCCAAGGTATGGTTTGTCTGTTTGATTAATGAAAGCACTCAACATAGGCAGTGAAACACTTAAGGGATTCATGCTCATAAGAAAATTGATTACCTTTAACTAGAAAACAATGGAGAATGAGGAAGTGTAATGACTGGGCACCTTACTTTACTTCACAATCATTACAGGGTCCAGGAAAGCAATCACCATGTTTTGTAAAACTCTGGTATTAATGGCTGTTATAAGTGAGAATAAAACATCACTAAAAAACACACACATTTGCTTCTTAGAAGATTGATTACAGGCATCATACGACAAAATGAAACATTAATATCACAAAGATAAGTCTGGTTCTGTTTTGATTAAAATGAAGCCTTGCTAACAGCTATCCTTTTCTTTCAAGCTTTGCAATCACATTTACATGAACATAGGTGAATCTAAAGTGAAGTCAATCACATAAGCTGTTTAAAGGATTAATCTGTGTTAATTTGTACCCTATTTCAAAAACAACTGGTAACCCATCCTTGCTACTTCTTTACAACTAACAATTAGAATTAGGCTTTGCTGCTCCGGATTAAACCAACTCTTTTTCATTTCACCACCCCATTAGATTCATCCTCTCTGCTAATGGGCCTTGTGATGAGCTATTGATCTACAGCCAGGTGTCTCAGGAAATAAGAAAGAGTACCACACCAAACAAAGTACACCAAAACTGAAAAATCTGCAAAGTAACACAGGAGACATGGTTTCAATATTCAATATTCAGGTATTCAACCATCAAAATTGACTGTTTACACTAAGCCTCATCCCCCTTGGTTATTTGCTACGCCTGTCAAGCTTTCCACTCAAGCATGGCACATCATGCAGTTCAATGTTAACTGTTTCAGATTTAGCACTCAAAACTTTAAAAAAAAAATGTTTGGCTTTCTAGCTAATGACTGGACTTTAACTACTGATATGACGACTGTTGCTTGCAGCTAGGGCCAAGGCTAAAACGCTGTGGTTGGTTGAAATCGCCGTCTTTAGGTCACATTTTAATGTTTCTTGATTATTTTTTTCGAAACTAAATGCCTGCAAAAGGAGTCTTAAATATACACATGATGAAATGCTAAATGCTAAAGCTACATGTGTTCTTGTACTGCAGGATAAAGCCCATTAGCTCAGGTATGAGCATCCATGTCTTTTCATGGTTTGGATGCTTAGGACAGGCAACACAGTGGTTACATTTATGCTGTAATCTTCATATATATTCAAACAACAAGCTTTACTTTTACAAAAGAAAAGGATTTAAAGGAATAATCGATGAGTTTAGCAACTATAACGCTACCTAATGCAGATTTGACTGGAGTTAACCTCCCAAAATCAAAATAAATACTGGACAGATTAGCAGCTATTGTTAATGTTAATCCAACCTGATAGTAACATCTTAACTCCCATAAGGTATGATCCAGGTCTCAATAGGTATTTTTCTAACTTGTAAGCTCACAAAATAATACACTAAATTCATTATATTGCCTTAAGGTAATAAACTTACTCACTGCTAATGTTTAAAGCTTATGTTAGAGCATATGCCTCTAAATCAGAGTAGAGCTCTGGTTGCATGAAAATAATACAAGAACCCATCAAGACCAAACTGGTCACAAAGCAAAGGTCACAGTGCGAACAGCTTACCTTTTTTAATTAATGTTAATCAATCATTAACCCTTCTGACTTAAATGTTAGTTTTGTCAACATGCCCTTTCCTTTCTGCAAACAAATGGTGATTCATTTAACCTCTGACCACCTTGAAGAAGAAAGAATATGATAAAATATGAGCAAAAAATGGTCCCGCTTGGTAAAACTCGTCCTCAACTATGTGATATTGGTTATTAGTGATGAGGTTTTTTATTTCCGGTAGAGTATCAGATACATTAGGGGCAAGAGTGAGTGATGATGGTAATTAGGATGGAGTTGTCCTTTCTCAACCTCTGCTCTTCAACTTTCTCCAGACCTTTAAGGACTCTATTCTTTTCTGTCTCAGCCCTGTTCTGAATGAAAGATTAATAACGCCCATCAGAAGGTTGTGATTATTAATAAGGCTTCAGATTTGTATGAACAGTCATCCTGGAGGAGAAGATTGATGTTTTTTTCTATTCACCTATACAGTGATGTTTACAGAGCACATGCCTTTCATCTACAAAGAGATGCGAATATGATTAGCATTTTTTCCTGATATGCAGCCTGTAATTATCTTGAATCTCATTGATTTATTTCACATCCAGCTTGGCCAGACTCCCCACAGATAGTTTATATACAGACATTTGAGCTCCGATTGAATTCTAGTGGTTCAAACACGGCTCTATTATATTTCCTACAGTTCTCCATTTATTCATTGTGTGCTTCGCCTGCTGCTTGGTAAGATTTGCAAGGCAGTGGAATTTGATCCCTCCCAGAACAAATTGAGATGTACTGTACTTGCAGCGCTCAGCAGTAGGGCTATCCAGCAGCTCGGAGAAGCCATGTTGTGCTGACTAGACTTGAGTGCTCACCTCACCGCACACACCTACACAATGGACCTTTATTCCCATGCGCTGCAGAGAAAACCGAACAGTGTGCATGTGCGTGCGCTTTGAAAGTGTGTTTTGAGCTTGAGCTGATGTGCTTTTGAGTTTAAAGGGTACATACAATTTCACCAGATTAAAGTGTGGGTCTGTAAGTACGGTCTCTAGATGCACAATATATACGGGCACTATCTGCTAGAATGTCCATATTGCAAAGCTAAAACAGAGGAGAGCTTTAAGAGTGGGCTGAGAAAAACCAAGCACAAGCATCAGTTTTTCTCCCAGACAGTGGGAGCAGCGGACAAGATGATTCTCGGTTTTAGACACACAAACACCTCTGCGAGCCAGCCAGGGGCCTCAGAGTTCATAGGATTGATGATGCAAAGCCCTATCTCCCACTCACTCTCTCTCATGCACAGACGCACACATACACAGCTCTCTCTCAGCCTCCCGCCATTTCTTTCCTTCTACTGCCCTCCCCACTCACCTTTTCTCATGATTAGATTGACTGGCTTTGTTTTAGGACCAGCAGCTCAGGGCTAGAGAACCACTATGAAGGGGAATTGCCTTTAACCGAGATGAGGTTTGTCTCAGCCTGCTGTCGGCTCCTGTTTTAAGCCACAGGGTATTCAGTGTGCATTGCAGCACACCGCAGATCACTTCTCTCAGGTTGAGTCTATTCGCCTTTATTTGTATCACCTAGCCCCTTTTAAATTCATTATGGACACATCAGTCAGAGGCTTGGAGAAGCATACCTGCACTTTTTAGCTGAAATTCAATTGCTGCGATCATTTTATTGGGAATCTATATTGATGGGAAATTCAGGATCAAAGAACATGATCCACTGCATCTGATGCTGTGACATTGGGCTGTCCTAGAACTTCTTCCTGTGTGACCGTTATGGGCATCATAATGAGGAATGGACACACTTACAGAGCGAACACAGCAGCAGTATATCAGTGGATTTATGCTTACAGTTGCCTTGCAGGCGGGTGCTGCTACCTTTTTCTCTTTTTTTTTACCCCCTGGCTTCTTTCCTTGGGATTCATATCAATTTATCCTCATTTTCCCTCATCCTGTAGTAGTGGTGTGAAAGCTGGGATGCAGACAAGAGAAGAAAATGTGTGTGCGTCTGTGTTTGTTTTTGTCAAACAAAGTAAGAGAGAGAGGAAGAGAGGACTGAGGAGAAAGAAAAGGAAAAGAGAAATAGCGCAGAGGATGGCAGGTGGAGGGGGGTAGTCTGGGTTTTCTTTCCGTGTCATAGGAAGAGTGTCTGGCCCGTAACGAAATGCCAACCAAATGAGGACGGATCAGGGGGCCGAGCGTAAGCCACCCTGAGCCCCCATTACCGAGCACAGAAGACGGATGGGACTGCTCGTCCTGAGAGAGAGAAGGAAAACACACACTCGTATTAATACACACCCTCACATTTACACCCGCGTGCACAGGCCTCAAGGACACGGTCATACACACAAACACACACATATATATACAAACACACAAAGACGGGAAGAAATGGATGGAAGCAAGAAGATAAAGTACCACAATCCTTAGAGAGAATACATACATGTATGTTCTATTCACACTGACAGTCTGCATTCAGAGTAAACTCCCCATTGAGGATGCAAATCCAAAGATATCAGGCAGCAAATAAAAGCTCAGACGCTGACTCACTGACTACACATACTTAACACAACGAATGTCTCACTACTAACAGAAGCTGGCTATGTTAATTTGCAGATGGCAAATCATCAACCATGCAGCCAGCAACCAGTACTGTACCCAATCATGATGAATGATGAAACATAATGTGATAAATTTGTATCTCAAAACCAAATTTCAAATACTCATTTGGCATCTCACAACACTTAAGAACCCAAATAGTTTGCTTGTCTTGGCTTTTCATTAGCCTTTGTGTGTGTCTTTGAAACAATTCACATCAAAAACACGACAAATGATTTCCTCCCAGTGTTCTTTAACGACTGCAAAGTGTAACTTTATGGGGCGTGACTAAAGCGCTCCTTCTTATTAATGTTTCTGGTCAATGGCTTCCATCGAAAGGAGAGCAGAGGATCAGAGGAGCAGAAGTAGCTGAACGAGGGAGATTTATGGAGCAACCCTAGCGGTAGTAGACCCATATCAAACGGCACGACAAACAGCAATCAAGCCTTTTACAATGGCTGAGCATCAGGCAGTTCTCACAGTCTAATACAATACTAATATCACCCCTGCTGAGGGGAAAGGAGGTCAGGGGGTTTCAACTTATTCAGTGACTATTCAAGAGCACTTACGCCAACTGCAGTTTATATCAAGTTTTAATGGACGCACAGAAAGACTTATATCAATTCAAGTCAGTGGCTATTCTTTCCAATATTGTTCCTTACTTTTTCTTTGTTTCTACATGCACATTATTCGAAGTGTTTGTAATGGTTATAGAATTTGGCTGTTGAGATGCAAATTGCTAGAATAAGTAAAGGAATAACTTCTTGAAGATTAAGGCCACAATAATATGATTCCCTCAGTGAATGTAATGAGGCACGGCAGTTCAGGCTTTCCAATATTCCACACCACGTAGGTAAGACCATTGACAGTAACCTGCAAAGTAAGCATGTCTTGCTAGTTAATACCTAGAGTAGTAATTCCATTACTTTCAAGGCTAGGGAGTGTTTCAGTCATGACTCTTCTGTGGGGTTACAGGCAGTGTGCACACTATACCATGGCTTTTGGGGAGCTCTTTATACAGGGGTGTGCCTCACAGAGGTCTCAGTGTAACTATGTAGACTGACTAAAAAACATGAAATTGTGATGAATCACCCTCATGCATGAATCAATAATAAACTAATTTTACATATGATCCATAAAGATGAAGATACAGAAAAACAGGAATGCATGGCAAATTAGCAAACTGTCAATATTTTAGAGATCCTCCGGAATTTCATTGTTCATATCTTATTAAGACAGATAGCTCCCCTCTAGTTCGCACCCTGGTTACAGGCTATGTTAAAAAAAGCCCTTTTCACATTGGCCTGGTCTTGTACCATTAAAAGTGAAACATACTGTTTGAAAATACAAACAATAAAGCTTTCATCTAACTTGTGTCATGCTTATTAGAGTAAGGTAAGCAGCCAAAACTGATATAAGAGTCTGATCTTACATTTTTTGTATTCAAATGCATATTTAAAACCATAAGTTAGACAGTGTTTTCAACCAACTTATGGAGCTACGATTTTCTTAATGAACTTGCTATAACAGTTTCAGCTGACATCAGCGGTTGTGGGCTACAAATGAGCCCGTCGATTGCTTCTGTCGGCCTCTGCCTGAAATCAAGGACCCCTTGTTTCAACAATAACAAATCTTATAGTTGCAAATCTGCCCCCGTTATATCAGCTTACAAATCAACTTTTGAGGCAAAGATAACCTGCAGTTTTTATTATTCCTGTTAAGGTCAGGCGTGCTATATGAAACACAGGGATAAACATACAGGCATTGAAGTCAGCCAAATATAGGATATTTTAAGCAAGCCAGCAGCATGCTTTATTAGTATGAGCAATTAGTATGGATAACTATGCATGCGAGTTGTTTTGTTCTTCCACCTTTGATGAGAGAGTACGAGGGCGGGATAGCCAAACCAAAGATAGCAATAAAGTGAAACAGAGAGGGAGGTGAAGTGTGTATGCATTGTAACCCTTGTTATTTCTACTCTACTCCCAGGAGGCTTGCGTTTCAATTAATCCCCAATCAAACTGGGAGCAGCAAACATGATCTGATTTGGCCTCTTCACATAGGAATGCTCTAATCAGTTTCCCCATCCAAATAGGATTTGGAGGGAGGCCAGAGGACACACACCTCCACTGTTGTTGAAATTGTCCTTTGAGATATTATCACACACTGTGACATGTCCTACCCAGTGACTCCCAGTGTGTCTTGCTGAATGCGGTGTCACCACGCATAGTTAGGCAACTGTAAACTTGAATGCAAGGTGATAGAGAACACTGCCAGTATTCTGGCTGTGTTATCTGTCCTCAAGCGAGTTGGTGGCTCTTGAGTTTGTACAGCGCCAGATAGGGGAGGACGGGTGCCGACTGCATAATTTCTGAAGAGGTAAGAGCCTGTAAACAAAATCTGATATATTATTCACACCTTGGCAAAAAGGTGTCCACCGGTGCCTGATGCTGTGATATACACTGACATCTCACATCTGCTAGCTAATGAGTCTGACTGCAACAGGGCCATCTCATCAAGGGCATCAGTCGTTGCCCCACTGTGGGACAAGAGAAGAAACTACACCGCCTTTAGGCCAAGCTTCTGCTGCAATAAAGAACAACAAGCAGCTGCAAAGCACCAGGAGAGCACTTAGATCAATCCATTAAGAGGCTGGGACGCAGCACGGGTGAGGAAATAAACACAGTGTACAGAGAAAAGTGGAGTACAAGAAGGAATTAAAAGTAAACTGAAAGAGACACACAGGAGGGGAGGAGGAAGCAATGAAGAATACAAGCCTATAAGGCAAAACAGGGCAGAAGCAGTTGTAAGTCAGAGAGAGAGCTTAAAGACATGTTTGGCCAAAAATGCCTGCCGTTTTAATTGATCTACTCCCTCTCATTTTCCAGAGGCAAAGTGTTAAAAGCAACAGTATTTTGAACTTATATTTCTTCAGTATGCAAGGACACAGAGAGAGGACAGATGAGTTATTTTCTATTATAGCAGGACTCAAACCAGAAAATATGAAATAATGCAACCCTGGTGTGATGAGTGTTGCAATGACAAGAGAGTGTCTGCTGGAATCTGTGCACCCGGTCTCATAAATGATGTTGACCTGAGGTTAATTTGGTAGTTCAGTGCCCCCTGGAGGTTGCTACCATATTTCGGCAGTTTAATAACCCAGGCTTCGTGTCCAGGTTTCGACTGTATTAATTACTTTGTCCGTTTAAGGGAAGATACATTTTGACAGACTCAACTCTTTCAGGCCAGAATGAAACCCAATCACGCACCAACTTTCTTTCAACCTGTCTGCGACTTTATAATGCTCATGATTAAATGCACTAAAATTAAAAATATTTATATATTATGAGACTTTTACTGCTTAAAACCTCAGCTGCTTCGTCGGGATTGTGTGGGTGCCAGTGCTGTCAACATAAGCAAACAACTGTCATCGTATTGGAATATTGCTAAATCTTGATTGGTGCACAGAAGTAGATGACATCTCTGTTTTCCAGCCGAGTTTTGCCCGATTCTAACAGCCAAGGACAGACAAAATAAACACAAACACAGGAACTCAGTCGTGCATTAAACAAAACTGTTGAAACCTTGGCAGAAAATTGTGTGCACAGTAGAGGAGAGAGTAGGTTGTCATTATTGGTTTCCTTTATTTCCCAGAATGCAACAGAACATATCCTATAAAATAGGCATGAAACAGTTCGGTTTGGTGTGTATCTTTTGTAAAGAGCCTGAGAACCCCTGGCCGTCACAGCAAGGACCCAGCTCAGGCATCAGGTGAGCCATCCGGGCGCCCCGTCCTTGTTGGATTGTTGAATGTAAGGGCAAAATGATGAGCCTTTAAAAAGCACCCGACATGTACTACTGATGGCTGGAAAATATTCTCTAATCGAAATTAGATTATCTTATATTATATATCTTATATTGTGTACTTAAAATCAATTCACAAGGTTTAATAAGAAAATAGGCCCATAAATGCAGCACTTTTTGCAAGTAGGCTTAAGTGTTAAATCATTTTAGGGTGAATTTTCCTGAAGTACAGAGAGCTCACATACACACACTCACTAACAAACAAGCATTGTTCATCTTGTGGTTCTTATGAGTGGTCGTGTGCATCAAAGCGTACTTCGCCTTTCATAAAGTGCTATGGAAAACAAACACCTACTTCACTCAACTCTCAAAACATGAAGCATGGAGGGAGTGCAAGTAAAGTGAGCACCTCATTTATCAAACCCCAGTTGGCCACCGGTGGGTGGGCATCACTGTCAAAAGGCCAATTAACAAGAAGCCCATTGTGAGCACCACAGAGCAGCACAGGAGAGAGTTACCATTAGCAGAGATTCATCATTAGGAAATAATGGGACCAGAACAGGAAACACGTCCTCATCTTCAAATACTGTCAGACATGAGGGCTATTTCCAGCTGGTGAATAGGCGTGAGGATAGTGTGTCTATCCAATAAAATCCTAAATCCTTGGGATAATTTTTTATTTATTTTTTACGTCGCATATTTATTTTTTAATTCAGTTTTGTATTGCTGTATGTGCAGTTATTGCCTTCAAAAACAACTCATTTACGAGAACACTGTTCAGAAATCTGCCAGAGCTGCTGCTTGGTCTCAACATGAAGCCGGAGCTCAGGCATGTCCACCATTGCTCCTTGTCTTCAACTAAACATGTCAGTAGGGAAGGAAGATCTCCAAGCTCAGACATGAATACAAGCAGGAGGAGAAGCGCAATATTTCCTGAAGCAAGCGATCAATACAGCACAGAGAATATCTGAGGAGAACAGAGATCGGCTCTGGTGTTTAGAAGCAGACAGGGATGTTTGGTGTTTTGGGAGATTTTTTTTTTTTTCTCCATACAATGTGTTTTCTTTTACAATAATGATTCATAGAACCCTTAAAGCAGAGGTGGGGGGTTTTGTATGTATTGAATGTACTTTCAGATGAAAAAGCTGTCTGGAAACATAGTTTGTGAACTTATTTTGAGAACTTTGAGATTTTCTGTGCCTCATCGATTTGAACTTATCACTCTAACATCAGTGCACTAAGAAACATAAACAGTTCACACCACACAATGTTTTTTTTCTCTTCCTATTGAAGTGCAGATGAAAATTGATGTAGGAAGAAAGACCATACACATCACTTTTTTCTTAAAAGTCTCTTTTTAGTCTTTGTGTGTTTGCACAATAAAAAACATACAATAATAGAGCTCACTGGACATGTGCAAGGAAGAAAGGAAGTCAGCAGGCTACTACAGAGTCCTCCTCATTAAAAGGCCTATCAGTCAAATGTAATCATGGATAAAAAATCACATAAAAAACATAACAAGGAGCTAGAAACATGAAAAATTAGAAGGGCACTCAAAGATAAATCCGGAAAAATCACATCCTTGATGGCTTATTTCTTACGTACCATACCATTTGTTTCTACAGTGATGTTCAAGGTAGCTCTTATGTTTTGCCTGTTTCATGAATTTCCTTTGGTGGAAGTGTTCTTGGGGCTTGCCTAAGCACAAAGCTGAAGATATTTTTCTTTGCTTATTCAGGGCATTTTAGGGGGAAAAAAGTTGTCAATTGTGTCCAAAGACTAAATATAGTATGTAAGAAATTGGCTCTATCTCTGAAACAACGAGGAGCACCAGCAAGTATTTGGTATCAATAAACTCATAACAAGTTAAATGTCAATGATATCTACACATTTAACATTTAATAAACACAATTTTAGCATATTTTCCCATTTTTGAAAAATCTTGACCATTGACAAAAGTGTGATTTTTCATGTTATCAAATGATTTTAAAGTTACTGTTTGATTCGTAGTACACACGTCAGTACCAAATTTCAAGGCTTGTTTACAAATGTTATGGAAATTTTTCTTATCTTACTAAATCTAGTCTTATACTCAAATGTGTTAAAAGGAAAGCTACAAACATTAAAACTGAACAAGAGCAGAAAAAGGGGATTTAGAAAGATAAATCCGCTATCTAGAAATACAAAAAGGCCCGGTGGAAATAATAAAACAAGGAACTAGAATCATAAAACAGGTAACGACATACAAAAAGGATAGGTGGAAATGCCACGAGGGGAACAGGAAACAAAACAGGTTACTAGAAACAAACAATATAATAACAATAGAAACATAAAAAGGGAAAAGAAACATTAAAGTCGAACAGGAAATATAAAAAGGGGAAATGACTAAAATGTTTGCTGCAAAAGTTAGGAACTGAATAAATTTGTATATTTGTAAATATATATTCTCAGATTTCATATCATGCGGTTAGAGAGGAAAAAGCACTCGCCAGTCTCTGCAGTGGTGTGTCTGGTCTCACAACTTGGAATGGCGTCCTATCAACCTGGTGATGAAGCCAGTGAGGGATCACGATCACGCCCATGTAATTATGCACTTGTGTCTCCAAGTGGCTGGTCAGGGTACATGTGCAGTGTGATGTTGTGAAAATGGGAGTCAGCAGTGTTTGGGAAATCAGCCATTCCCATTCCAAAACAAGGGCAGGAAATTATATCACAAATGATCTTACAGTTCTCTGAAAATCAATATGTAACCTTACTGATGGGTTTCAGTCACTATGGGAGATAAATCTGCTCACCATATTTATTCAAAAACCTTTAATAATTCAGTTGTACAATCTTACAGTAAATGTCAACCACCTTTCCCCCAAGTGACAAAACACATCGTCCTTCTCCGACTTTCTGTTCTCTCTGCTCTCACCTTGATTCAACTCACAAGCTTTTCTTTTCTTTCACTTTGAAAATTAGCTTTTCAGTTAGTGCGTGGGTGCATGTGTGTGTGTCCACGTGTTGCTGTGACTGGGTTTTTGATCGCACTCCAGGTCGAGGTTGCATGTTTTGTCCCCTGGAGACACAGGCTGATTAAGAGGTTTTGTAGTGTTTAATGGCTCTGTGGGCCATCAGTTCCACACCGACTATTCAACCACTGACCACGGACGGCTCATTCTCCTCTGAGGAGACCCACTCCTGCACCAGCAGCTCCTGTACACACTCTTACCTCACCTGCCAGCCAACGCATACAACTTGAAATTCGCAACACACCAGCCAATGCAGGCTTTACAATGTGCACTCAATCCTCTCTGTCTCGCTTTTTATCTCAACCTCTGTACTTCTGTCTGCTTCTCTTTCTGTCTCTCACTGTTTGTGCCTCTTTTCTGCCTCTCTTTCTGTTTTTCTTTATTTCCAATTGTTTCTCAGTGGTTGTATCCGTCTCTAATATACACGTACACACTGCCTTTTTCTCTCTTTGCCTCTGTCAGACTTTGCCAGCAATATAACCTGCCAAAGTCACTCACAGTGATCAGCTGTCAATCAACATGGCATGGGCAGTGAAGTGAGTGGATCATGAGGCGTGCGCACAGATGCATGTGTGTTTGTGGTTCAGGGAGGGGGAGTTTGTGTGTGTGAGGGTGGGGTCTGCCAGCGTGACACCCTAAAAACACAAGTTAAGGTGATGTGGCTGGTAGGGGTGACCTTGCTACGCAGCAGCAACATCTGAGTGGCTCTGAAGTGAAAAAGCGAGATGAGACAAAAAGGGAGCACAGAAGTTTGGGATGGTTGTGACAAAAAAAGAACACTCCTGCTGCTGTATGGGAAAAGTTTGGGGAAAGGTTTTATGTCTGGTAACTTTTCAGGCACAACTCCCATGTGTAAAGTGTAAAGATGATAACACTATAAATACACTCCCCCCCAACACAAACACAAATGAACATATCGCTGTGTCATCATGTGGTAACTCTCATTGCAGTCCTACCATCTTAAAAACGCTTCAAAACCGGCTCAATAAACAATATATTACACTCAGGCTAAAAACTTCTTTAGAAAAGTTGAGTTTTTGAAGACTGTGGCCACCTTTTCTCTGCTTAAGCCAGAGTATAAAGTAGAATAGGACATTCAAACTTCAATTACTTGTTGTTTTGCAGCACTTCATTGTTTTGGCCACATTCTCCTTTAATTGAAAGGAGGTTCATAGCTTCTCATGGAATATCGTTCCGATGCAATGGAGTTTAAAATGAGCCATGAGTGCTCAAGAGGTGCAAATTAGCCTCTCTCTCACAGATACACACATCCACAGTGTCACCTCATTACTGTTTGTTTGTCTTTATTGCATTCAAGCCTCTATGGGATATATACACCATGTTAGGCAAGAAGGAAAGAAAGCTCCTTATCTTTCTTTCTCTGCTTTACACACACACATAAACACTCGCAGACACATACAAAGAGAAATCAGTCGTCAAGGGGCGTTACAGTGGATATCAGTGTTAACACAAGTAATTGCCTTCCTGCTCGGGAGCTTGTGAGTGTTAATCCAGCTTGACAAAGTTTGCTCTTCAGTGCGTGACTCAGTGCATGGTGCTTTATCTGCACTCTTAGTTCTGCCGCTTCTGCTAGGACTACATCAATGGCGTGTGCTGCATTTGTCTTACAGCCGATAGGACTACGGAGGGCAACTCACTCTAAAAATGAAGTGAATTTATCATCTTTGGGGATAGAGAAATAAGAAGTCCCAAAACTGCTGATATTGAGACAAATTTTCCTTCTAGTGCATGAGATAAAGAGTGTAGTGAACCTTTTTAAAAACCAAAATCTCATCAAATAAATACATTATCACATTTCCCTGTTGGAAGCAGACAATGGTGGAATTACTATGCCTACAGCAGCTGCAGGGTTTCTTATCTTTTATCCTCATGATAAGATAAAACGTTTTCTCATTTCCTTTGTTTTACATTTCACACGTTGGAGGCAAGGTGATCTCTCCTGGAGGTGTGAGCTTCCATGTTAAGCAGCCTGTTACTGACAGGAAAGATGTCATTCATTATGAAAAATGCCTAATGAGATCTTCCCCCGATACCACCTTGTGATTCGAAACTTGACTATCCCTCTTCTGAATTTTTAATGACAATATTAAATATTTAAGATATGAATAAAGACTGAGTTGACAAAGCAATTAGATATTGACTGACCTTTTCAATGTGTTTAGTATTCTGTATCACTCACTCAAGATTCATTTTAAAGCTGCACTGAGCAGTAAGGTGAGGAAGCAGTGGTAAAAGTGCCACAGATCTATTCCAATCAATCAGCGCCTGAGGAGACTGGGGGGACAATCTCAAAGTTTTCATGTTTTAGGTAATGCTTATGCAACAAGGCACGCTATGAGACAGAGCTATGTTACCTATGAAACATTATAGAAGGAGAATTTCCACACCGCTGACGTAGAAAGGGTAACGCCAGCTAATTTTGTACACACTCAACATACATTTCAAAGCACCTCAGTGTGAGAGGCTGGGGAAAATGCCAAGCTCATTATTTCACAAGTCGTCATCATGCCATACTTACTAAGACAATCACAATGGTGTGAATTACTTCAAGTTCGGGCTTTGTACTAAAAAGGTTGCAGTGGAAAGTGGAAATTGTACATACATGCAAGAAAAAATAGAAACTTTTATGGGTTTATTACTAAAAACCTGTTATGATGCCAAAAGTGAAGTATAATTCCTTTTTTCCATATCCAATTGGTTTGTGTTTTTGCAGCATTATCTTCACTTACAGCTAACACAACAGACAAACCTTGTTGCCAAACAAAGGTGAACCTCGTCCATCTCAGTCAAAGCTATTGAGAGCCTTTCCAACCATTCATCGATGGCCTTGCAGACATGGAAAGCAATTAGATTGGCAGCTCTTCAATTTTCTGTTCTATAGCAATTACAGTAAGGTCTCATCATCTCCTCTGCCCTCTAGATAAGGAGCTGAAGGGAGGGAAAATTAAGCCAGAGTGATGTCTGAAGGTCTTTGCACATTAGTTGGTCTCCTTCTGTTGCACCCAAGGTTCCACAGGGAGAGGACCTAGACTGTGATACTTAACCTGGGCTTCAAATGGGATCAGGGAGATGTGTGAGATGGGGGCAGACCTATTACCATCAACATGAACTAGACACAGTCAGGCCTGTGAAACCACCCATGACCCAAGCTGACGCCAGAGCTCAAGTTTCTCACACTAAGTATGTGACAATTTGGCACTTCATATTTGTGCAGCAGACGAGGGCCTAAAATCCCCTCACACAGCCAATGGGCAAGTCCACACATTCAGCCTGACAGACAAAGAGCTGTTGCATGCGTTTTTCCAAGTGGTTCCTCCTGCACCTCAAAGGGCTCCAAAGGCCTGTCGTCCACCTCAGTCTAGCACGGCTGTGGTGATGGACCAAGGAAGCACAAAGGTTGCTCAGCCTCTTGGCTTGATGTTCAGGCGAGCAGCTATGTCTTCATAGACAACAGCTCGAGGGGGATTCAGTTTGAAAGCCTCCCCAGAGAGTGCCTCAAGGATCACAAGTAGCTCCCACTGTCGGCTGCATGTGCCACTGATCCAAACCACCTGAACCCTCGCAGGAAGAGTTTCAGGAGGGGCTGGCTGAAGAATGTCTGCTCTATAAAACCCAAGAAGGTGGCTGAAGGTTATTCTTTCTTGGCACTGAATTCCCTGACCATCAAGGATCATGGACATTTATTTGACATTATACCACTCAAGGCTGTACAACATGATGAAAGTTTACAGTCCCCTTCTATGCTACACACATAGAAACATTTATAGTGCATTTTTTTTATTTGAGTCTGTGGAATGGCCACATTCCACAGACCACAGCAACAACAACACAGTGATGGTAGTATGGTTTCATCTTCATATGAAAAGTTTGACATTTGAGAAACAGTGTCATCAATGTCTGCTCACACAGAGCGCTCTGTCAACTCATAGCACAATCACAAGGATTTGGGATGTTGGAGGAGCAGATCTGTGTAAAGATGTGGACAGTCTCTGATTATCCGTTGTTTGGCCACCCTGAGTCCCATTTTGTCCAGGCTGGACATTAGCCAGGAGCAGCTTTAAGGCCATGCTGGGAAAGCATGGTTCCTATCCGGTTCTCTTCCTCTCCTCCTCAGGCTGGTCCCGCTGATCTGGCAGGGTGGATTGTTCTCAAGGTCAGTGCTCTTTAATCCAAACCCCAAACTTCCTTTTCTAATGACTATATTTCTGATTAAACAAAAAGTTTGAAGAAGAGCTGCCACAGCATCTGTGTTCGCAGCCACTGCCATAGTCAGAACCTCCTGGTCCAGTCACTTTGAACAATTTTGGCGTAGCCCTTTAAAATCATATCCAATCAGACATCATTCAATGATGCTTTCAGCAATACAACAGAGGCAAGCCTCCTTCTTACAGCCTTATTACAGCGTGACTGGAGACCTGTGGCAGAATGTGAGACAGGCTGAGAACCTGAAGCATTTAAGTTGTATTTACTGCTTTAATATTAACTGTAAAGAAGGCACGTTTGTAATATTAGATACTGTCTATAAATGCAAACAAACAGGTATTTTTTTCTTTGTTAAAAAGCATACCTGCTGAAACGATGTTGGCAAAACTCTTTATCTCCTCCCATGTCTCTATTGCACACACATGCACACATGCACACTTCCACACACATGCTATGGCATGTGAAAGTAGAAAGGCCGGTGACACCAGTGGCTAATTAGTGACTTGCCTCATTAGTTGCCTAGTCTCCATCTCTGGCCCCAATTATCCCTCACAGGACCACACCAAGGTTGAGCCTCCCTGTCTTCATCTCTCTCCTGCACACCCCCCTCGCTCGCTCTCTCTCACCACTGAAAGACAACAATGAGCATGGGGAGGTAGGATGTCAAGGTTGTGATATTTTTAGATATATATACATAAACAAAATTTGTTTAGTTGCAAATGTACTTTAAAGCCTTTTAAAAAAAACTTTGGTTATTGGTTATATGGCTATAGGGATGGCAATGTCAGTCAGTTGGTCAGTCCACCACTCTGGTCCAGACCAGAGGTGTATACTCAAGTCACATGACTTGGAGTCCAGTCAGGCTCAAGTCACAAATCTGATGAAAAACATTACTAATACCATTCCCCCAAAATGCCCATAGATTCAAGAGTTGTTTATTTTAAACGTGTGCCAAAAATCTATTCATTTTCCTTCATTTCCCAAAACAAATAATGTTACTACTATTAATTCCCAGCAAGTCCCAAGATCCATTTTGTTTGAATCAATCTGACAGCATCCAATCTAGTTGCAGGAGACTCCCCTCTGGTCCAGACTGAGCTATCTCATCAACTACTGGAAAGATTGCAATGAAATCTGGTCCCAGAGGGTGAACCCTACTGACTTTGATTCACTGACCTTTCATCTACCCACAATCTGGCCACAAATTGTATGACCAAATACCTGCAAAACAAAATTTCCATCCACCTCCGCTGTAGTTTGCATTGAGTGCTAATTAACACAGCCAAGCCAGCATGGTTAACAATTAGTCTATACCAGTATCTCATTATTAATAGAGATATTATGATGTGTGTTAATACATTAACAGCAGCAAATCTATTTTATATATTATTAGAAGCACAGTAGCCTCGTTCTGTTTTATCTGCCCTCCTATTATGCGGAGCATCTTGGGGACCCAAGAGGCCTAAATTAACTCACATAAACTTTTTCACTGACATGCTCTTGGTTATGTCTGCCTCCAAGAGAGTGTTAAAAGTAAATAGCATTGTGGCTGTCTGAAAAACGGAGAAAAAGACATCTAATTGTGATAATATTTTGAAGATGAGGGCTGGGTC
Organism: Dicentrarchus labrax; assembly: GCF_905237075.1. Taxonomy (NCBI): domain Eukaryota; kingdom Metazoa; phylum Chordata; class Actinopteri; family Moronidae; genus Dicentrarchus; species Dicentrarchus labrax. The sequence continues at coordinate 11,897,314 of NW_026136709.1, read as the reverse complement.
CTGTGGGGTAAAGGATTCTAGCTCTATTAACCTAAGAATGACCCATATAAATTGCGAGGTATTGGCCAAACTAGCTTTGTGCACTGAAGCCTTTTAGCATATTATTCCTATAATGCATCTGCACCTGTTCAGTCAGCAAGTATTTCAAACAATGATTAAACCAATAAGATTTTAGAATCTAAATAAGACTGGAATTTGGAAATATGTCAGTGTTTTAAAAGTTCCGAAAATGACAGAATTTAATTCGAGGCAGGATGGCACCAGTTACTTTTCCCTCTGATTCAGCAGAACAAAGCATGTTGACTGGGCTTAGTCTGGGTTACTTAAAGTGGACTGCTAGCGGGGTTCTTTGGGTGTAGATAAAATACTGGGCATACACTGGAATATTGCCAGGATATTATTCCACATTATGCAGCAGGGCACAAACGATCATTAGACATAATTGCAAACATGAAACCCTTATCATTATTATTTTTTCATTCCCTCTCCTGTGGGTCTTGAATCTCAGATTTTTCATTAAAACTCACAGTCCAGTTTTCACCCATTTTGGTCAGTTTTGGAAGCGGAAGAATATTTATGGTTTCAGCTGTCTGTTGCCCTCTTTTCTCCCGTGACCAAAGTAAAGCGGAATTTTAAACTAGACTATTAAATAGGCCGCTGGGGTGGTCCAAGTTTCAAGTATTTGAGTGGCATATTATTTGGATATCACTGTGTGCATATCTGCCCTCCCATCTCATCTTCTCCACCGCTCGGAGGAATACATAATTAGCTGCCCCTGCTCTGCATGCTTCATGGTACAACAGGACCAACTCACACAGGGTTAGATTAGGTAAATCTGTTCAGGCCAGATCCAAGCCCAAGGTGACTACTAATACCACAAAGCTCCCCCTCGGTGTTAAACATTGAGCAGTAAAATCAGTGTAGTATTCTAGCTGACTTCTAGCTCCTGATGCTTGACTGGTTCACTTATCTTGTTAAGTTGTAACTAAAGCCAAACAGCTGATAGTTCTGCTAGTAGACCTCATATCTTCTCAAGTTAAATTCATCATAATTTATCAGTGCATTGCAGTGTGTCTGCTTTCAACATCCTTGCAACATCTCACTACCAAATGCCAAATTCAACATGTCTATCAAAGATTCTGGTAAGTTATGTTTTGAAAAGTTTGCATTAAGATAGCAAACTTTGCTCATGGTGCTCTGCTGTGGGAGTTGCCTTCTTGTCGGTGCAAATTAAAAAGAAAACTGAAATGACAGTCATGGATGGGAGCTAGGTGTTTGTCAGCAGTAGGAAAGCAGAAGACAGATCAAACCTGCAGGTGTGCATGAGTCAAATCAAGAAATGAGACGTACTGCTGGCTTGCAGCATGCAGAGTCAGGTGGAGCAACTTTCCTCGCTGCCGTGCGACTCCAGACTTTTACATTTGGTTTCAGTTGAGAGTTGTTTACTTTGACATATAACATATGATTGATCAAAAACGGCATGCTTTGAAACAGACTTAAGAGATGGACCAGTGGGTCGAGGAACTGCCTCTTATCGAAAAATGACGTGAAGTGAAGTGATTGATGAGGACCCTTTTACGAGCTGTTGCTGTTGCAAAGAAATATGGTAAAGATCTGCTGCATGTGATACAAGGATCAACATAAAGTACAGCCTTAAAACAAGTGACACTCACTGACATCTCTCATAGGTTTCTGAGGAGCCAGTGTGAAGCTCAAACTGCTCATAAACAACAATGGCAGCTGCTAAAGAGATTAGTATTGACGCTGCTAGCATCAGTTATATCAGAACTAGACAGTATTTCCTCATTAAAAGAGGAACAAGGAACGACACTGAAGGGTTTTATCGATGGAAAATGTGTTTTCACTCTTCTCCCAACTGGTTTCAAAAAGAGTTTGATGATGTTATATGGTTCATCGATCTGATTGGTTGAAGTTCACCCATAATAAACTGTGATAGATGGTTATCACCTGCCAAAGTGCCTGTCCTGTACTAAACAGTTTCCAAAAATGACTTCCCAGATTGTTCTGTGTAACAAACCATCTGGCATCATCTGGTTATGTGACTGTGACAACTTCCACTGCTTGCACTAAAGGACTTTGTATGACAACAATAATTTCATTATATGGTCCCACTGAAACAGGAACAACCTGAAGGACGCTCCTGTGAGCATCAGGGAGGACAAGAATCTGGATGTACCCTCTAATTAAAACTGGAACAAAGAGAGAGTCAAGACCTTGCTAAGGAATGTTCTTTGTCTTTATCTTGCACAGCATTAAAGTGCTGTGCTTTGCATTTTTATATGATGACTGCTACGAAGTGGTTTGTTTTATTAATCCCCACAATTATTATGCAAACATTTGCGTGTACTGCTATGACACCTCTGGTACATATTTGATCAGAATAATAACGTACTAGACTGCAACTGTCTCAACAATTTAAACATCGCTTCATCTTGTCTTAGACTACAACATTCAGCATCAAATATACTTGTTACTTCTTAAACTTTTTGACTCAAGTTTGTAAGTAGAGATATATTTGTTGTCTAACCCTAGACTATACCCTCTCACAACACAATTCTCTAGCAGATTGGAGTCCATTTCAACTTCTTCCAGCATTGTTGCCCAGCCTCCTATGAGGTTTACTGAAAATATTCTGCGCACTCAAATGTCTCATTTAGTCCCTCCTTTTCTCAGGGTGAGGTTCATGAGCTTGCATGAAACCCTGCGATATCTGTCTGAGGTGGTGATTTATCACAGAAACACAGCCAGTCTGCAAATAAATAGCTAAATTTAGGCTTCAGCAGTTGTCTCGAGGTGTGTGTGTGTGTGTGTGTGTGTGTGTGTGTGTGTGTGTGTGTGTGTGTGTGTGTGTGTGTGTGTGTGTGTGTGTGTGTGTGTTTGTGTATGTGTGTGTGTGAGTGCACGGCATGTAAACATGCATACTAAGCATGTGCTTCAGCTCTTGAGGGAAATGTATTGCAGACTTATACATCAAATGAATTTACATTATTTTGATTAGTTTTTTTAAAGGATGGTAGGAAGACCAGCCCTCTCAGTTTATTAGTTTTGTGAAAAGAAACAGGAGCTTGACTGGAGAAATAACCTTGGAACCAGAGCGGGCAGTTTTTTATCCAATCAGGGACTGGAGAGACAGGTGATCATAATCAACTGCAATTAACAAGCTAGTGGGAGAGAAAATCAGTAGCACAGCAAGCACTGTGGGACACAGGAACAGGACTAAAACCACTGCACCGGACAGTAGAAGTAAGAATTGTAATAAAGTGTCATAATAGTATATTGCTAAAGTCAAAACGCGGGGCAGGAACCTGACATGAGCAAGTGGACTGAGAGTAAAGCCACGCCAGCGGTGATATATTTACGTAGAGTTGTGGCTGCTTCTCAAAATTGGTCGCTTCTGGGCATGTTGACTAGAGAAATCAGTGTTGACTGGAGAGATCAATCATTCCGATGGGCTAGATATTGCAGCCTGCATGTCATTGCATTCAAATATGACCCAAATATATCACCACTTTCTACACTGGGAATGAAAATGTACTGTTAGTTCTATTGTAGCTGCTATGAGAGGACAACTTACACTTTTTATTAATCTAATTAGTACTCAAGTAATACATATTATGGTAGACATTTTGAAAGCACAGGTGTAACTAACATTAATAATGGCTCTGTTATATAGATTTGTCCAATTAAGTCATGACAGCGAGCCACAGGGTTAACACTGGTATACCTAAGTAGAATGGAGCCATAACTTACGTTATTAGTGACACCTGTGTTTTCCCGCTCTGTCAAAATGTCTGCCGGGCCCGGGAAAGAAGAAGGCCTATTCCCAGTAAAGTCCCACCTGATAAGCCAGTTAGCCAGAATAATTGAAATCACTTGCATGAGTGTGCAACTCAGCTCCTCATCTGGACAAGTTAATATGTCTCAGCGAGATAAAGTAGACATTTTACATTGCAATTCAAAGTTTGTGATGGCTGACTGGTCCAACACTGGAGGGGCTAAAATAATTGTACTAAACATCCCGAACTCCTTTGATGTTTTAGACTAACATTTAACACTGTAGGATCCTAGACAACAACAGGAAGAGTGTTAAATTTAATTATTTTGTAAAAACAATTGTAGTATCATAATTGATTACCTAATCCAGACCGATTTTAATGCAGACAAAAAAAGAGTAATTACATGCTGCTGCAGATCAAAGACATTCATCTGTGGCCTGTCTACAACTGATAACCTCATTTCCCAGATGAAAATAAAAACTTAACACACTACCATGAGCCTAAATTAAGCTAAATAAACATGAACTTTTCTTCAGATAGACATGAAGATGCTGTTAACAGAAGCTCTCTTGATTATTCTGAATAGCACTTTGTTTGCAAATGGATTAAAAGTGAGCCAAAGCACTGCCATGGTGATTTTCTTTTTCCTTTTTTCATTTACTTCATACGCCTTTTTCACAGAAAACTTTTTGACACGTCACAGTAGGAGCGGCGCAGGTGTAAAATTCAATAATGCCTGAATTCCATTTAGCTGCTTCAGTTTCATGGTCGGGGAATTGCACATGATGGATCACTGTCACACTGTCAAGACTTAGTGGGACACAAATAAAACAGAATCATTGTTAATGTTATTTGCAACACCTACGCCTTACCTACTATGACAAGTCAAAACGTCTGGTGTGAAAAAACGCCTATGAGGTAGCAGCGAGGATATTTCTGAAATGCATGAACAATGAGGTATCAGAGTGCAGGCAATCAATTCATTAGTCAGGACTTGCAAGTTTCATCATTTTCATATTCTTTTTAAATATATATATATATAGGCTATATATATTTTCAGAGATGCAATTCATTGTCAGTGATTGTTTGGAACCTTTCAGATTATCACAGCAGCTATATGAGCAGGTCCTCTGATGGCGTTTCCCAGTGTGAGGGTGTCCCATATTTTACCTATTTATTCATACCCTTTGGTATAAACCATCCTTCAAAGCTCCAAGTGTAACTTAATGTGAAGTTCTACCGTGGAAGGGTTTGTTAGAAAAGCATCTGTACTGTGTTCATACTTTAATCAAATTGAAAAATCAATCATTCTTGTGAGTTGTGTTGTTGCTACTACTTTAAAACTAAGACGCGTTGACTGCAAATAATAAAAGTTCTCTCTAATATTAGTGCAATGATGGAAGGATCAGGTGCCATACCAGTTACTTAGCAACAGCCGTGGCAGTGTATTGTAATACCATCACGGCTCCAAAAGGAAACTGCCATGTTTAAGCTCTTTTTAATCACTGGCTCTGGATCAAACTCCAGTATAATGGCGCTTTCTAAAAAATTTGATCTTTAACTGAGTGTGTGGGTGTGAAATTGTTTGGTTCTTTGATGTATGCATACTGTAATATGATACTCGAAAGGTTTTCTCATCGTGTTGCTCTCAGTTAGAGGTTGCTCACTTGGTCAGTTTGATGCATCTGCAAAGTGAAGTCTACCTGAAGGAAAAAAGATTTGTAATTTTATGTACTGTGTGTATTCCTGTGTGGGTTGGGTTTAGATTATGGACTAATCAATAGCTTTTTTAGATTAACAATGGATGAAATAACTGTGTGTAATGTAAAAAGAGTAGCTCGTTAGAGATGTACCCAGAGAATTATCCCCTAACACTGCAGTTCAATTTAACTTTACAGAGACGTGTCCACGTCTTTTAGCTCACTCATGGGTGGCAGCTGTTTTTGGTGAAAAAGTTTTGATAAACTCACTGTATGCTATCTGCTCAGCACCACTGATGTGTGGAGGCAGGGCTCTGTTCATTCTCACGGAAGCTTCTCAGCATATGAAGACAACAATATTTGATTTCCCAGTATATTCTGATAGTGAAACAAATCATTTTGCAGGGGGTTGTGGTGCTCAAAATAATCAAAAATAAAATATCCACCATTTTACAGTTGCTTCTTTTACAACATACGCTTATGGGACAACGTTCTGGGGCCCATGTGCATTAATTACAATTACCCAGTTTGGCCAAATGGACTTCCTGGGACTTGCCCAGCCAACCACCAAATGACAGACAGTAGCGATTTTTCTCCTGTAGCATACTTAACAACTGGACTGGAGAGAGAGCCTGGCCGAGTTGATGGAGACCGAAACAGATCTGAAAAGAGAGTCAACAACTGACTCTGACTAAATTTGTTCGGTCACCAGAAATATGACCCCAAATGTAGGCTAATGTTGCTCTATGTCAACATGTTTACAGCTTGTCGTCCTGCCCCAAAGTGTCCATAAAAATGTGACATTAATATAGCAGCAGACAACTATTTGCTTTGTAAAGCCTGTGTTGCTATCTCAATAAACTTTACATAACTGGTCTGCTCCGTGTGCAGCTGAATGGAGCGACTGATACTGCTGTTTTTCTCATTATTTTGACCAAAGCAGAGTTGGTGATTGTTAGTGGAAAGACATGCTGTTTTTAGTGAGTTTTCAGTTTTGTTTCTGTCCACTTTGAATAAGGTTAAAATGTTACAATGATAACTGATGTCATCTCTGGAGTATTATGAGCAGCAGGCTGTTCCTGGTTGAACAAAGACGTCTGTGTCTTGAAGGATCCTTTCCATAATGTTCTCAGACTTATGGATAGACTTAATAACAATCTGAGCCTGTCATTAGCAAAACAAGCACTTTTAGTGGATGTACACTGAGGGACGCATTTGTCTCCAAGGATTAATGTTATCTTACACTGCAGCCATTGCTGCCCTTTTCACAAATATTTCCACATCTAACTCTGTAAATGAAGGACTAATTTCAACCAAACCAACGTTGGTGTTTGTTGGAAAGACTGTGAAACAACAATGGTTTTTGTGAGTTTTATGTCCCATCGTTTTGGTCAGAAATGCTGGTGTTTTAGATCGACATCCAGTGGAAAGTGAATTTTGTATATGTAACCTTTAAAGTGATAGTTCAATGTTTACTGAAATATGCTTATTTTCATTCTTGTCGAGAATTTGATTAGATGAATGATACCACTCATATCTGTATCCTAGAGCCAGCCAACAGTTGGCTTAGCATAAAGACTGAAAGCAGGGAGAGACAGCTAAATCTGCCGAAAAGTGACTTTATATCATTTCTGTTTAATCCAAAACCTAAGTGGAAAAAAATGCAGGTTGTGGTTTTATGACACGTTCCAGACTATTTTCTGCTCTTGTTGTCCCTTTGCGGTTGCCAGGTAACCAGCGGAGACAGCAAATATCATTTAACTGGCCTCTCAAACACACAAACTGTCTAAATGTAGTAAACTTTATATTTAAGGTAGAGTACAAGTTTAATTTTTAATAGTACATTTGTTGTAGTAGTTTATTATCCCACTGGCGTTTTTTAATCTCTCTGCATTTCAAATTCATTTAATACCCAATCTCTCAAATGAACAGAAAACATATGTCCTGCGTTGATGCAATATTTGCCTTGAACGCCGATATACTGCAATACAAACAGTTTATGCTGTAACCTGTGTAATTGCTCTTCACACATAGATTTTTCAATAAAACAGTAATTACTGAGCAAAATCCCAGCTGTCCCATTACATGCACATGGGTTGTCACGTTACGGGAAGATGATTAATCACACAAACAGTTGCTCATTTTTAAATACATCCTTAATGCATTCTTTTGCCTCAGAGGCTATATATCACCTATTTTCCACCTTCAGTGTTTGATGAAGGTATAAACTTTTTACAATCCTCTTGGACCCTTGTTACGCAAGGTGTATATGTGGTGTATTTTTTTATTAATGTCCAAAAAGTGTGTGTATGTTGTGGGTTGACGCCGAGGCCATCTCTACAGGTGTCATATCTGAAAAAAGGGTCAGGTGATGTTGTAACTCACTCTGGTTCACCTCCCGCCGCACAGAAAGCACAGTAATAAATTCAGAGTCAGGGACCTCTTACATTTCGCCGTTGCACTCCTACCTATACCTGTTGTCATTCACTATTTTATCCTCACAACCCTTACCTGCTCATCCCTCTCTCCTCAGAGCAAAATTATTTTCATATGCCTCTCTCAATCTCAGCTCCTTCTCTATATTTTATCCAATTTCCAACAGTCCTAACAGTTAATCTTTCCCTCTTTACAATGTCATTCTACTTTTCGCCTCCCTTTGTTCATCCCTTTCACAGCATGGTGCAGGCAGTGCAGCTGGACATTAATCTGCCGCTGATGAGCTCCACTCACCAGACAGCTCATGGCTGCTTATCGGGCACTGGGTAAGATTAGGACAGTCACTGGTGTCACAGTTGAGTTTTAGCAAGAGGACGATGAAAAGACATTGTCATTACCTTTCAGATGCCTCTATAAAGACTAGAAGTCCATTCACATTGAAAACAATAACTAAAATGGCATTTTTTTTGTCCTTATATTTGTCCGTTAAATTCCTTAAAAATGAAGCATCGCTACAGTGACACTCTAAATCTTCGGCTTGTCTTCCTTCTTAGTACTTTATTTTGATCTTTTTTGTCAATTCATTGTCTCTTAGTGTAAAAATATCACTGTGATATGAAACGAAATATAAAGTGACAGCTGACACCCACATCCTTTATATATTTAATTCCACAGTAATTGTACAGATGCACTCTGACAGACAATGTGGAGAATCTGTTTAATTTTTAAATAACTTCTTCATGCGCATTTTTGGATATCTCCTTGATTGAGCTCCATGGTAACACGCGTTCAGCATATCCCGCACAACAAATAAAAACAAATGTTGCGTGCCCACAGTTTATCCTTCCGTCCTTCTTTTCTTCCACCTTCCATCTTGGTTGTACATTGCTTCCCTTTTCTTTTGCTGAACAGTCTCATCTCAGCACTTAACCTCCAATTTGCATAAGTCATTATGGCTGTGAGGACTGAGGAGGCTATAAATTCTGCTAAGTGTTCATCCATCGCTGTAAGTTTAAAAATGCCCAACCACTTTTTACATTTCTTTGACTAATGGAGACAGAAAGAGCATCCATCGCTGAGACATCATTCATACGTTTGATGAGCCAAGCAGTTTTAACTTTTTTGAACACTCATTTGAACATACAGCCCCTGATTGGTGTGGGGAATCAAGTCATATGTAATTGCAGTAATTATTATTTAAAACTCATTCTGATATTTTGAACAGTATTCTTTCCTTGGGCAGTTGAATCTACCAGGAATATTTCTCAAAACCCTCGGGAGAGCAATACTTTCTTATTGAATACTTTCTCCTCCTGCCAGCATCAATTACAGCAAATGTTTGTTCTGCCAAATAGGAAGCAGGAATATCTCTCCTGCTTCCATCAATAAACAAAGACTAGAACAACACTGGTAGCTCACAGTGAAAACAGGAAACTCAATAGAAGAGCTCCAGCCTTTTTATAAAAACATAGATTTTCCTCCAGCACTCCTGACGGATGCTGAAGTTTAAGTGTTTGTGCACAGCTGGGGCTCTGGAGAGCCGGCTGACTGTGGCTCTCTGTGTTTATCTGGGTGTGCTAGCAGGTCCGTCATCGACGCCACATCAAAGAGCTGAGTTGACATTCCTGGGTCATTGACTGCAGACTGAGAACAGCAGAGACAGAGTGGAGGTGTCCTTTTTGATGATAAAACACAGGTGAAGGCGAACGCGGAAGAACTAGGAGAAGATGAAGCTGTCTGCTGACTGTGCTAATGCAAGAAGACTGGAAGACTTTTCCGCAGTAGCACAGCTTTCAGACTGAATAAAAACTTCATCATCCCAACAGAAACTACAAAGTTGGGAGTCCACAGCAGGGATTGTGGAAATGATGGGTAAATTATGTTGTCATCTTTCACTGGTAATCCATTTAAATAAGTCAAATTTAATCACAAAAGCTTTCATTTGGTATTTGAACTAGATACATTTTGCCTCCCATTACCTCCCCTGCCCCGCAACATGCACACACAGAGTTATATACACGTTTGCAAAGTTGAATCTCGGCAAAGTTTGGTCCTAAGTTGGTTTCTACTTGCTGTTTACCCCTAAAACTTGTACTATGTCGTTTGAACTGCGTTCCTATCCACAGACCTGAGCCAAATGAATTGGACACATTGTCACTCGCCTAATTAAGGCAGGCTCCTCGCAGGGCTCTGGGAGGGAGAGTGTGGGAGGTTCCAGTTACTCTGCTCATCATCACTACTTGTACTTTCTGCACCAAGGAGCCGAATGTTAAGCAGGTCTTTTTTTTAAATCTCTCAGCTCATTGACATAAAGTGCATCTCCCCACTTGGCTCACTCAACATTTCCATAATAACAGTCATTATCTTCAGCACACATCTTTCTGCTTCATTTAAGCCATTCCTAACAAGGGGTATCTATCATGGAGGTGCTACTATTCTGCGGTCGCACTGACCTCCAGCGCTCTTGATTTATTCCTGACCATCTCCTGAGCTCTGTCTTTCGCTGCAGGACAAAAACCGCCACTGTGAACCTTTTTAATTATGAAGACATAATTTAAAACTTCATCAGTCCTCAGTGGTCGCTGGACAGGGTGACATAAGCAGCCGGCAGGCTCTCCGTCTTATGGCCGGGGTCATTTTTTAAATGGAGATGAGGGCATGTAGGTAAATAAGGGCAATGCAGCTCATAGTGCACTTCATGGTTCTTAGATTATTCACTAATGATCACACTCATGCCACTTTGATGAAACTTTCCTTTGTTACAGCATACATGCAAGTTGTCGTCATTTCTCTAACAACAAATTGGGAGTCTTGCGGTAAATGGAGGCTGTGCATCATTGTGTGTGCATGTGTGTGTGAAGTGTGATTGGTGGTGCTGTTAGGCGCACACAGCATCATTATTTTGATTTTGTCCTTCCCTGCTCCTGTGACTTGGTGAAGCAGCAGGACACAGAGAGATGAGGGCGAGGAGGTGCACCCAGCTCCACCTGGACAAACACAAGGACAGCTCTACCTACGACTACACTGTATTAAACCAATTATTCACCATCAGGGATTGTTTTCGGCGACAGTGAATGTTTTGTTTACTCGGCTCAAAAATGTAGCGAATGGGGTGTCATCTACGGCACAGGCGGCGGAGATTGTAAACATGTTTTTCTCTCTCCTCCCTACAAGAGGATAAATAAAAAGACTGCTGTTAGAAGATTTAATTCCGAGAAGCATCTCTCCAGGGCTCTGTGCTGCGCTAAGAAGCCCACTGCAAAAAGCCTTCAATTAGCAGAGCTACGCCTTCATCTTCTGACCAAAGTCACCTTGAACAATCAAATTATCTCTAAATTTAAATAAAACAATCACTCCCAATCAATCAGAGTTCATTAGCTTGAATATGGTTTCCATTGCCTCTTGAACATGCCAAGAAAATCTACAGGCAGCCCTCATTCACTCATACACTTCAAATACGTGTGCGTAAGGTCATCTATAGACACACCTGTGTGCACAAAAGAAGAAAAAGCAGTAGACAACAATAGTTTACACTGAAATGTATTTTTATTCCTGATCACACAAGGCACAGTTGTGTTTGTTTTAATTACAGTTTGTGAGATTTGAGTCAGGTTTGCAGGACTTAGAAAAGTTGGACTTGACCGTCTCCAAACTGGCAGACAGACAGACTGCTGGGGCAAACAGGCATAAACAAAGTTAAAGCTGTGCATTATCATTGAGATTCATGCCCTTTGTACTAATTTAGCACACAGTATAATGATGAATCACTGATAACTGTCCACATCTCCAAGAACTTGAGTTACAAAAATGATTAAAAAACCTGTTCTCATTATCTCCGAAATAGGATAAACTATACCCACAGTATTTTGGATTGAAATATGATGATAATAAGTTATAATGCAGCAAATCAAAATATTTTGGAATTGAGATACTTTTTCAAATCATCATTTGAAATCATTTCTACTGATTATGACTTCAGAGGTATATACCTTGGTGCATTGAGCTGGCATTTAGTGCCGGCTTGGCACAGCAAAACAAAAAATAACTGATGAAGAAAAAAAGATTTCTTTCATCCTGAATGACAATAACCAATTTACTGTGTGTGTGTGTGTGTGTGTGTGTGTGTGTGTGTGTGTGTGTGTGTGTGTGTGTGTGTGTGTTGTTAAAGAGCTACAGATTGCTGTGTTGTTTCCATCTAGGCTGGAGCGATATCCCACACAGTCTCATCAAAATCACTCCATCACAGCCGACGGAAGTAAGTGCCTTTTCCCCAGACAGGACGAGGAGAAGGAGGCTTGTCTACACTAAAAGCATTTTCACACTGCCGGACCAATCTCCAGCACTATTGCCGAGACCAAGGTCATTTTTGTTCAAACAGCAAAGCCCGAGATGATGTAGTGAACCGATATCCCTGGGTCAGCATGGTACATTCCATCTTGGTAGCATTGGGTGGTGTAAACTAACTCCGGGCTTCAGCATCCACAATTTTATGGTTCCAGAGGTTACAGCTGAGCATGCTGATTTTTTTTTTTTGAAGGTGTAAAAAAAAAAAAAAAGAAGCCCAGTGGATGCTGCAAAATGCCCTTATCTCGTCATGCGCTGTCAGCCCCAGATGTCCTGTAAGTAGCGTTTCTCCTCTCTCAGCCTTGCCAGTGTCTTCATGGCCTCCAGCTGGTCCACCTGAAGCTCTGTTTTGATCATATCCATCAGGGTGTCGTTCACATCTTTAGCCATGTTCTTAGCATCTCTGGTGAATAAAAGAGGGGGAAAAAAGGCCCAATACAATCAATAGGCATGTTTTTAAGACAGTACTATGTGTGTGTAAACACAGTGGCAAGCCACTTTTTGAAAACCAGCGAGTGCTGCCAGTCCAGGAGTGCATCCTGGAAGGAAACTGCGGAAATCTTTATCTTGCTGTTGCAGCATATTGGGGGAGATTCATCATCCTGTGGACCTAAAGTGATATTTCTTGACTCTCAGGAATTCACAGAGTTCTGACGTTTCAAAAAACATTTGCTCAAAGGTGCAGGTAAGCGGCCTGGCAGTCATGAGAGAGGAGAAACACAAAAAAGATGATACTGAGCTATACAAATGTCGACAGGACTCGACTTGTTATATGCCTGTGTGTTTTGCTTTGTCTTGTTGTGCTGACAGAAACATTGTGTTGTGATATGAAAAGGGGGGGGGGTATATATACTCCATAAAAGCTACAAACTGTCCAAGATATTGCATCAGTGTGAGGTCAGCAGTAGCAGAACGTTGGTTGCGATTATGTTCCGATTCAAAAAACGTGCTAACCTGCCTGTAAGCACCTTAGCACCTTTTGTAAATTTTTTATGAATCAAGTTCTTTGCCAGAGCTAGTCATCAGTTATTTGTTTTGATAGTCAGAAATACATGTCATATCATACATTCATCTGCTATATATATATATATATATATATATATATATATCTCAACCTCATTGAGACAAGGGGTCTCATTCCCAAGAGAGACCTGGTTAAAACAACAGCAGCAATACAACACAAAGTTACAGACAGACAGGACATTCAATACAGAGACAAAATGGAACACAAATCATAAAAGCAATAATTACAAGAGAGACAAAGTGGTAGTCAGATTTTAAATACTATGTTCAAGAGCCAACCCCCACAGATTTCTTAAAAGTGTTTTAAAGTCTCCTGGGGGAATTGTGCTGGACAGCTTCAGTTCCTGCTGTCGCATGTTCCAGGTTGAGGGGCAGAGTAGGAGAAGACTTTTTTTTTTTTTTTTTTACCAAGTTCTGTATGGACTGAGGGGATGGAGAGGGTAATGAAGCCCTGGGAGCGTAGGCAGCACTGTTTACATGGCATGTAAGTGGATAAATACGTGGGCAGCAGTCCAATGATGGATTTATAAAATAAGTTATGCCAGTGCAAAGTTCTGCACATGGATAATGATGACCAGTTGACTTAAGAATACAGAGTACAAGGAGTTTAAAACTGGTTATGAATCTCAGAACTCCGTGATAACAGAGCATCCATCAGATGAAGACAGGGAGCGGAGGAATTCATGAAAAAAAATATCCCCATAGTTCAAGAGAGGTAAGAAAGTGTCAGCAATGATCTATTTCCTAGCATTAAAGGAAAAACAGGACTTGTTCCTAAAAAAGAAGCCGGTGCGACTGAATAGTGTCAAATGAAGATGCAGAAGTTGGAATGCCAGTGCAAAAGCGCTCACACAACAATATATAATAGCATTACTGGTATAAAGATGGACAGATGCATTACTTTTGACCCACATCATGTAATTAAGTAATGTTTACTGTCTACATGTTAACTAATTTTAGCCAGTTTTTTTCTGTTGTAAAAGATTTGAGTTTTTTTTAAATGTACACATGAAATGTATGGTTAAATATACATTTTACTGTAAACAAAGAAAGTAATATACAATCGATCTATTTACAAGTAAATTCAAGGCTTCAGAGAGACGACAGCAACATGACAAAAACAGACCAGGAACGCAAAGATAGCCAGAGTGCAGAAAAGAGCTGCGAGTTAGATCCTCCGTGTCAGAAAATGACACTAAATTTGGATAAATAAAAATCAACAACTGAATTATTATCATTATCAGTGTCAGTCTTACCCGCAGACGAAGATGCAACCGTTACGTTTGAGCAGAATGTCAGTGATCTGTTGGCTGTGAAGTAGCAGGTTGTGTTGGACGTATTTGCATCGCGCTGCAGAGATGGTGGTGGCCGCCTCAGCCTCCTCCTCCTCCTCCTCCTCCTGGTCATCTCTGGAGAAACACACCTTGAGGTGGCTCAGAGTACCGCTGGACTCAAAGTCCTCCAGCTCCTCTCTGGACAAAGAATTGCAGAGACACATCCAAACATTTCAGGTCATTAAAAATACAATTTCCTACAAGGTTATTCCTGTAAGCTTGGGACAGGTTGTTCCTGGTTTTGTGAAAGCTTTGCCAGAGTCAGGAGAGCCAAGATGCAGCTGCAGATGTGGAGAAAAGATCATGTGATAATGAATGGCAGATTGTAGCTATGCATGATTTTATAGGGGAAAAAAAGCAGGCATATTTTTTATTGTAACTAAGACATAAATGTAGAAACGGCTGGTGTATTCATGCCAAGTATCAACACAGTTTTCATACTGACTGTTTATCCTTTCACACCCAACATTCCCTCAAGATATTTAGCAATAGCGTCAACCGCCTCACAAGACATATGACCCCCAGAACATTTCCTAAGAACAAAAAAAACCTGTCAAGCTCGATAAAGCAGAACACTGATGGGCAAAAGGTCTGAGCAAAACTGTGCCAGACAACCAATTTATCTTGTTTAACACGAGAAGTGCAAAAAAAAATATGGATTTCATAAGCAAGGTTGAGTCACTGTTATAAGCATCTTTTTACAATCAATCCTCCCAGCCTTGCAGTTGGGTGTAACCTTGCTCCCCCCCATCTGTGGTCTGCTTGCCAACTACTCCTTCTTCTTCCTCAGTGTTTTTACAAGGCCCGGGGTGCTATTGGAAGGGAAAGAAAGAGGAAGGTGGTGAGGGAGTAAGGGTTTACTGTGGCTCAGAGCATCTTGTTTAAAGTTAACCAGTCGGAATGAGCAGAAACACACACGCGGCACAACCGCACACACACTCATTACAAGCCGTGGCTCTGAGATCATGGGTGAAGGTCTTCGCCTCAGGGGTCTGTGTTTTGCAGTAACCCCTAGACTAAAATAAGGCATTTTTCAATAACACACAGACACAGTGGTGTGAATACTGAAGGGAGAGATGAGTTTTGTTGACTTTGTTCTAAGTGAAACATCCAGAATTGTTGCTTCTTCTGCAATGTTTACCATATAACCTTTAGTCATTAAAATACATCTCATTCTTCTTGGCCAAGATGTGTGATTACAAAGGCCGTCTGAACATGAGAGCAACAACATGAATAACAAGGAAAAGGATGGCAGAGTCTTGTTTGTTTGACGCGCAGAAACTGGCGGATGACAGAAGACGGTTCATTTTCTTGAAAAAACACAACAATTGAGGGTTTCTGAGAGCCGAAACCTGCCAGCCTCCTCGGAGTGTTTACACACATAACAGCCTGTGGCGATATCCCGGACCCTAACGTGCACCCAGCAGGCCATCCAGTTGTGTTTCCCCTACAGCATGAAATCACTTGCCATAAAGAAGCAGAGAAATCTGAGGGAGGGGAAAAGGATAAGTGCAGTGGAGGGGAGAGGGGAGGACGAGCTTGATGTGACAAGCAAGCAGATTGGCATCAACCTCTCAGAGGGATGTTAAGTGCTGTGGCTGATTGAGGCACATCGCAAGCCTTGTTTGTGGGAAATTCAGAACCCCATCGGAGAGTTACACATTCTGTCTTGACATTTTGTAGTATTTATATTGAGCATAAAAACCTGTTTTTGCTATATTTATGGAAGTTCAAATTCCCAACCCTTGCTTACAATGACTTCAGCTAAACTTTTCTTAAAAAAAATCTGGGGCATTGAAAAATGCTGCAAACTACGCTAAACCTCTTTCTGCATTTCCAGGCAATGCCAGACATCAAATCACATTTACTTTTAGAGAAATCCAACAGAGATAAATGCCGGCAGGCCATTCAACTGCAGGTATGTTGTTCTCATTTTGCTAACCTATTTAAATCGAGTACAACTCTTCACGGGTGGCTCATAAAACACAGACTAATCGCTTTGGTCAACACTGTGGGGGTGTTCATCAGAGAAGCCCACACTGTGAACAAACACTGTGTACTACCTGGCTGTGAGCTGGTATTTAACTAAGGGATAGGGGAAACAAAGGGGAACAAACAGCATCCTCTGTGATCTATTCTTGTGTGATTAAGGATGCTAATCCATTCACACTATTTAATCCTGCAAAAGAACTCGATCAGTGCACAATCATGCTGCTGATACTAGCAAGAGCTGATCAATTAGTGTGTAGTCAGGACAGAGTAAAGCCAAGACAAACTGATAAGAGCAGTGATCTACTCACAGGTGGATGTCAGCTTACAAGGAATCAGGAAAACAAGAGAGATCTAACAAAGGTCACTAATATTCATTCAGTTTTTCTGTCTGCTGTTCGGTGCTGGGAAGGTTTTTAAAATAAACACAGCTGCCTCCTGCGCCTAGAAACTACACTGATGAGACGTGACTGATGAGAATTGCATGCATTGTATTGTTGAATGATAATAATTAGTAATAATTAATCTATTGTGTTTGTCACTATGCATGACCCCTTTTAGTCATTTGATCTATTTTTAATATAAAAATATGTATTTATACATTAATATTATATATATATATATATATATATATTAGACATTTGCTATTTTTTTTAACATTACTCTTGCTAATAAATAAAGATTTAACATTTCATAAGAGATTTTTTAGCTTCCAAGCTTAACACAGCCACATATTTTATCAAACTGGAATTAGATTCATAAAAGAAATAGCTATGAGGACCCAACCATAGAAAAAAGTCACATAACCTCCATGCAACTTCCTGCCTTGAGTCACAATTACATACAAAGGCAACAAAACGCTGTTGCCTTGGCTAATTTAGCGTTGTATGTATGTTTTCTTCACATACATCTTACAATATATCCTTGAGCTGATTGCTTGATATAGTGTCCAATAAATAATGCCCATGTACGGAATGGAAGAAAGAAACCCATTATATATCATGTAAACAGAGAGTGAGACGTACATTATGCAGGTCACAGATTTCAGTACATGGAATATGCAGTGGCAAGGTGAAGAGGGATGTGGGTATGGGGAATAGTATATCTGACTCACAAAAGGTTAGGGGAAATATGTGTAGGATATGTAAATACATGCGTGTGTGGGCTCTGTGACTAAGCACAGAAGTGAAAAGCAGAAACACAGCTTACCTGAACAGGTAGTCTTGGTTCCTGTGGCGACAACCGAAGAACAGCCAGGTTTCGCCGAACGTGGCCTCGGGGTTCTCCTGCCTCTCCTTCTCTCTGAAAGTCAAACAACGGATGTTAGCGGTCAATCAATACTAACAGACGACCAGACCAGATGGAGGAGAGGGAGTCCTTCCTCGCAGCAGAGGTTAAAGAAGAGTAGTGACACCATTAAGCACTGTCTGCAATGACAGTACACTTAGTGCCACAATTGCCTAATGCACGGAAACGACAGTGCGTGCTGCAGCGAGGACATTATATGTATTATTAAATTTCACCCAAACAGAAGGATAGATCCCATCACTATAAACAGTTACTGAAAATGAAACCGGGGCTTGTGCTTTGTGTGTGGGTGTGTGTTTCGCGTACACTGACTGTGTGTGTGTGTGTGTGTGTGTGTGTGTGTGTGTATGTGTGTCCAACTGCTTGAGTGCAAAAAAAATAAAAAGAATTTTGCTTCTGCAAAAGTGATTCCTCTTGTGGCTTGGGAGTTTGGCAAAGCTCCCAGAATCCTTTGCAAGCAATGGCAACGCAGTGGCACAAAGCGGCTCTGAGGATGCCGGTATCTGTGCCGCACACCTGCTGCAAAGGTGACAGCTCTCTCCAAGATAACAACAGTTGACCCCCAACCTTTCATGATGCCATCAGTCAGTCGACTCTCTAAAGAGCCCCGCATTATCTGTTACCCCCGTCTGGAGGGAGGAGGGGAGATGAGAAAAGAGAGAGGGGGTGTTGAAGTGACCAACCACGACGAGGGGCTGAGGAATGCCACGGTGAGCCACTGAGACTGGGCTCTTTGTGCTGTGCTGCTGCACTCTGAGGATAAGGCGCTGACTCCCCTGAACCCCACCCTTTGATTTTCACCAACAGGCTGAATCAAGCTTTGTGTTTTCCAGAAGCCCCAAAATATAATAGCTGCCAACTCTTTTGCATGATGAACTTGTGTATATATATAAATATATATATATTATGCGGATTAGTTTGAGCGGCGGAAAATTAATCACGTACTATTTTTAAAAAACGAGACCCCCTCCAGACATGTTTCAAACACATAAAATACAGCATGCAGTCGAGGACATTATTACTATCCTTCAATCTTCACTGTAATTGCATCTTACAGCACAGGTAAGATGCAATCTTAATACTGTAAAGCAGGACTGACAGCAAAGGAAGACAATTATTAGGTTAGTCAGAAATAAAAATAAATGAAATAAAAAGGGTGGTCTTTTTTTTCTCTCTCTCTTTTATAGTGACAATAACTACATTTCCACTGGCGCCCATGTTTCAGCGTATCCTGTCTCATTATTTTGCCGTCTAAAAACTACCTTTTCCAACTTAATCAGTTCCATTGCTTCAGTGATCCCTTCTTTCTGAGTTAAAGCATTCTAGTTATTCATGATTACCTTCTTTGTGACCACACATAACAAAAGAAAGATTGTTTTATGCTTTTGAAGAGACTCTGCTGAAGTTATGCAAATGTCCCAGTATACATGATGATTGTGGTTTGAGTGGAATGGCTAAATTAGTGTGGCTCATCGCTCGCTTTGTTATGCCAAACCAAAGATCTTTGATTTCATTGCAGTCCCACAACAGATGGAGCACAGTTCCTTCAGCAGAACCATGTTTTATACACTTACTGTCATCCCTTATGCCTATTTTGTGTAGCTGTGACAGGGTGTAATATAATCTGTTAAGTATTTTAAAATTGCTTTGGTTTGTCTGCCTTCCATATATCATTCCAGGAAATATCATCGTCCGGTTTATGGGGGGGGGGGCTCCCTCGATAATTGATTGTTGGCGCTTTCATTCAATATTTTGTAATTTTTTAAACTATATTGTTTGACATTTCAATATTTTAACAATGATGTTTTTGTTTACCGTTATATCTGAGTTTCTGCCATAGCGGTTCATTCATTGAAATAGCTGTGTTTATTCCAAGGAT
This sequence comes from Dicentrarchus labrax, assembly GCF_905237075.1. Lineage (NCBI taxonomy): Eukaryota > Metazoa > Chordata > Actinopteri > Moronidae > Dicentrarchus > Dicentrarchus labrax. The sequence continues at coordinate 11,877,504 of NW_026136709.1, read as the reverse complement.
CTGGGCTGCATTATTGTCTTCTGAAGAGTTTTCATAAAAAAAAAGACATTTCAGAATCCGGATCAGAATAAGGTTTATTGTCAAGTAACTTTTTACGTATGAGGAATTTGCCTTAGTACATTGTGAGTCTCTTTCACGTCAATGTTTAAGCTAATTTTTCCAAAGTTTCCAATCTTGGCTCACAGAGGGATCAAACAGCTCACTGACTTGCTGACAAGCAAAGGGTGCTGATATCATAAAGGGCAATTCAATTAAATCAGGAGCTTTTTTGCATATTGAATTATATTCAATAATTTCCTTGTGTTATCAGATAATGATCAACTTTTGATGAAACCAGAGTGGTCAGTGTCTATCAGATTTAAAAAGTACAGAGAAATTTTCCCTCTTAAAAAATAAAACAAGCAAGGCAATCAAAATTCATGTTAGAAAGATTTTGGAAGCAAATATGGAAGTCAAAACTAAAGTCAGGATGTAGCAGGAGAAACTTTTTTTGTTTTAAAGAAAGCTAAACTTTGTTGCTATTTCCCCCAAAGTTGCTAATTACTGATACAAATTTTAAATGGTTCAGAGGAGCATGGAGGGCATGGCCGAGCATTTGTTTCATCTGCTTCTAAAGGGAGGTGTGACAAAAAGTTTGAGAACCACTGGTCGAAGTAGTTTATCGAGAAATATGCCCTTTGTTTGTTTTGTTTTAGGTTATTGTAAATTCAATATCTTTTGTTGCTTGGACAAAACAAGCAATGTGAAGAGGTCGCTTTTGTTTATAAAAAAAACAAAAACTTATTCTGTTTTCTGACATTTTATAGACTTAAGGATTAACATATTATATTTTTTTAAACAGATTAATCAATCGTTAGTTGCAGCTATACACTAATTAGCCTTAATGAAAAATACATTAATGCAAGCCTTACTGTGAATACTAAAACAAAGCCTAGTCCTCATTAATTAAATGAGAAGTTGACCAGTTAATAAAAAAAGCTTTGGAGAAGAAGTTTGTTTGAACTTTATGTCTGTGAATGGGGCTCAGTAACAGAGCTGTCTGGCTGACTTGATCTGAACACTCAGATCCCATCCATTAGCATCCTGGACGAGATTCTTCTGATCTGCAAACAGCCTCAAGTAAACTCATTTTAGTGGGCTCATCTCTCTCCTCTCGCCGCCTGCCCTAAAGGGATCAATACCAATATGAAAAACCTGGATTCCATTCTGAGTAGACCACACCGGCGCCTCTCTCTGAATACAAATCACATCACATCACATACCCACACTATAACAGCCTGCAACACAATCCCAGGGGGAAGGCAGCAGCTACAGAGCACTCCATTTGGGGTCGAAATCAGAAGCGGTTGCCTTTCAGCTCCATTCAGATGATCAGCAGGAGGGGGAAACTGCACGGAAAGCCGAGGTGAAGACTTGGTAAACATCCCAATTATCTCATATGTTTCATCCGTTTTTCTCTTGCAGTTCAGCACGAGAGGTGCTGAGTGGCTTTTTAAGCAAAAAATACAACAAGAACAACAACAAAAAAAAACCCTAAATACAACAACAGCTTGAGGCTTAATCACTGAAATTACATTGCAAAATTACACCCATATACATTCAACGTGCTGAATTTAGAATGTTTTCATAATACAGTACAATGCTGAGTTGCAAGATGCTGTAGCCTAATTGCAATCAGCTGTCTGGTTAGACTGATAAACGGAAGCTCAATATTTGTTCACACAAACGCACAAACTTTAATAAAGGTTGTCATATTGAATGTGCCAAGTATGCCTGCTGGCAAACCTAAATATTAAACTGAGCAGACTGATTTTTTCCAAAAGAAAAGCTTGTTAGAGCTGTTAAGGAGATTAAGGCTAACCACTCAGTTAAAATACAATATTTGTCTAACTGTCACTGCTCCCAGCTACATAGAGAGACAGTGGAAATCACATTCTCCATAAAATCCTTCCACGCAAACCACAGCAATCAATACCAGACTACTGGAGGGCCTTATTAAAATCTCCTGGTACCACCAAGTGAGCCCCTGACCTTTAGAGACTCTTCTTCCACTTGTTACCAGCACTACAAACTCATACAAAGTACTTTTGAAAACAGCCATCGATTAACAGTGGGAGTGGAAGGGGGGAGAGAGGTAGGAAGATCGAAATGTCCCCATGTTGTTTTGTTGCTAACAGGACCTTTCTTGGGCCTCGAGGCAGATACGATGTCCCGTTGACAAACTGGTGATTGTTATCTCCTATCAGAGTGCAGCGTCAGCCGCCGAGGCTTTGTTTGGAATCTCAAGTTAGATTCTGTATAATGCTGCGCACCATGATAGGTTTTTACAATCCTCCAGCACAACACGCAGCTGGCAGGGGAGAGGATGAGAGACACATAGAGAGGGAGAATGGACTGAGGAGACAGTCAGGCTGATGAATTGGTTCACATGAGTTTATGCTCTAACAGTGAAGGGTCTCTTGAAAGAAAAACAAAAGAATACATTTGAAATGTATAAAAAGAAATTTACAAAGATCCAACATTGAACTCGCAGGATGCATTTGTTGAGGGGTTGTGGTTGTATTATAAAACAAAGTCTTCCAAAATCAATCAAGGTCTGACTGTTTTGGTTGCACTAACAAGCAGGTCTGCAAGGACAGACCATTAAATAAAATACTCAAATGTATATTTCGAGCATCTTATATTTCAGAGAGCAATGTTTGCATACTGCTGTAAGGATCAAAGTAAGACTGATGTGTTCATATCACTACCTTCCACCAGGGTACCGTCCCTCTGGCTCAACCTTGATCATTAAGAAAAGGAGTGGTATAACCAGGTCAGTTGGAAAAACGTGCGCTATCTTCAGTGCTCCTGCATCCCAAAGGCATATACACCTCTCACCCCAGATGACCACTCATCCTCCCCCCAAATCTTCTGCAGACAATCCACCAACGCTATCACTTCAGCCGGTGCCGTGTCACCTCTCAGAGCAATCACCCAGTGATGCCACCCGCCTCAACGGTGCAGACGTCCAAGGGATTTAGAGACAATTGGAGTTGACTGGGGCACAACCTCATTTATACAAAGCCACCCAAGAGTTAGACATGTCAGTCCGACTAAAAAGGCTTACTTCGCTTTTGAACAAGTCATGGTGAGCTATGGACCTGGTTCGACACAGGCATTAGCCTGGATACAGAAGCTTCAGTCACATTAAATCCTTCTGACAGGTCATCATCTTGCAATCTTGATTTAACTGTCAATTCAGAACCTCAGAAAATTAAACAAACTGTCACGTTTTCTACCAAATGATAGCTCTCTCCAAGCATTTGGACTTACAGCAACGCTTTAACAAGCTGGAGAGAGCTACGACATACTCAGCTAACAGCCAATATCCTCACACCACCTCTTCGGCAATTACAAGCAGTGATTTACTCCAACAACGCGGCCTCCACCTACTGGACGTTTTACTTTCAAATCAATAACACCGCATGTGCTGCTATGACTGCTGGCTCTTCATTACAGGCACCAGTCATAAACCCGCGCATCGGAGAGAGTGCCTAATTTATTCCTGTTGAGACAAGCGGAGCATCTGAAATAATCCCTGACGTGATCACAGCCCTCGCCGTTAGATTTATTATGCCTTATGAGATGTACATGACGTCAACTTTACTTTTATCGGCTTTGAGCGGGGTCTCATTTAATTGTCTCTGCAGATTACTTGAAAATATGCACAGATGATGTGCACTTAACATCACTTCACCATTGTGAATATTCATTACTGGGTGCAGAATTTTTTGCTGGAATAATCGGTGTCACACAGTGCAACAATCAGAATATAACCTGCATGTTTCTGATGCTTGACATGAACATTTACCTGACCTACTTCAGGAGAATATCTTGTAACATGTATACCATTGCAGGATCAAGTATATTACCACATAGGGGATCTCAATGTACACCCCGGCTCTATTACTTGATAAAAATGTTACTTACTATGGTGCAAGATAATATCATAATGAAATGTACCATACCTTTGCTGAAGGAAACCAATGAAGGGAGCAACTCCTGTACCCGGTCCAACCATTATGAAGGGCACCGACAGGTCAGATGGAGGCCGAAAGGAGCAGTTGGGTCTCAAACTCACATGGATCTAGGGTCAGAGGCCATTAGCAAGCATTTTAAAATAATGAGAGTAATTAGAACAATGCTGAGAAGCCACTGTGGGACCACCAATCTATTAATTGATCTACTTAATATTCTAAGACATACTAATAGGGAAACTCAAGAGCTCCAACAGGAATCCATAATAGAGTCTGTGGTAGAGAGGATTTTCTTGCTTTAATTTAAATTAATTCTTTAATTAACCATACACAACGGGCCCAAAGCTTGTTCTTTCTTTAATCTTGTACATTAAAAATCGAGTTTCCAGAGAAGCCTAAAACATGTAATAGAAACAAGTTGACTTTAGGTCTGCAGGTTCATGGAGACACTGCACAATTTTCTGATATTCTGCTCCACACTTGCCTCCTATTTTACTCAAGAACCTCTTGAGCTGTAATATTTGAAGAAGAATGGGCAGCCCAGCTCTACTGGCATTTTTATCGAGACAAAACTAAGACAAAGAAGAGGGATGGCAATGTAAGGTGCAGCAACATTTCAACCTAGCCAGGAGGGGTACATGTATTTTTTTTCTTTCTACTGCATGAGTCGGGGGTTGCAACTATTACAGCACCTGAACACTGGTACTCGCAAATATGAGCCCTTATCAGCCAGGACCAAGAAATATATCAGCCAAGACCAAGAGTTCACAAATTTGCACAATCTAGTTGCAGCTCTCCATTTTCCAGTGTACTCATTACCTTTGGCAGAGCTGGGCTGCCGGAGGATTCAGCCTTCCCTGGGAAAACCAGGACAGGATTGATGAGGTCAAACAGCCAACCGGTACACAAGCCTCGCCTCCCCGCAGGCCGCCCAGAGCATGCTGGGAACTCTACTACATTGAAGACAAAATGCAGCTTTCCTGGGTGCCTAAGACAGGAGCTATAGAGATGGTACCACAGAGAGTTTGAGATGGAAGAGGACATAGAGATATAGGGAAACGACAGTGTGTGAGGGTTTATAGGCATATAGACGGTGACAAGCAGGAAGATGAAGTGAAAAACAGAGTGGAAAAACAGAAGCAGGGGGAAAACAGAAAGGCACAAGCATTACAAGGGAGGACACAGAAAACAATACTCCTACAAATGATGATTCACACAAACCACCTTTAGAAAACTCTAGTTAAATAACAGCTGATCAAAGTATGAGGATACGCAGACATTAGATGTGATGCCAATTACAAACATGGACATGACATGGAAATGTGCATAATTATAATCAATGCCAGTGATTCCAAACCCTTTGTGTCTGACGTGGCCCCACACCCTTCATCAACATCACCTATTGTGTTTTAAACATGCTCTTTTGAATGGATTTTAAACATGTTATTAAACTCTATTCATTGTTAAGTGGATACTTAATACAATAAGCCATTTTTATCGACAGAGGGAGTGGGTCCTTCTACATGGACCCACTTCCATCTTCCGTTGCACTGCCATGTTTCTAAAGTAGCCCAGAATGGACAAACCAAACACTTGGTCTAGATCGGGCATTTTTTTGCTTTTAGTTTTAAAGCCACCCTAGTTTCTCCTAAGCACTAGAAAAGGGAGATCTTATTCAGTTGGTTGCAATCTGCAGCTAAATCAATCAATAATGTCACTAAATCCTACACACTGGACCTTTAAGCTACCTACTCCGACTGCTTATCCATTACTTTTAGCTAATAAATCCAACCATTCACCCATTACTTTAAGTTACCTATTCCAAGTGTTCACCACTATCCATTATTTTAAACTAACTATTTCAACTGTTAATCCATTATTTATATCCAACTATTTTAATTTATCTGTTTGGATGGTAACTATGTTTTACAAACTCGCAAACATGTGGATATATATATTGTTTTAATAAATTTTTTTAAATTATTATTATTTTTTCAAATTAGTTGAGATACTTCACAACCTTTCCACATAACCCCTGGTAAGTATAGCCGGTAGTACCCCCAAGGATAAAGGTTATCCTGGTTGGGAATAACTGATATGCAGACTGACATTTTATATAGAAAAAATAAAATAAAAATACAGCTCGGAGTGAGCAAAAAATAACTTCCTGTCTGTCTTGCTTTAATAAAACTGCGTCTCCCTCCTCTCCATTCCAGTCTACACTGCCGGCTGAAGAACTCTCGCTTTCTCATCCTTCACTCTCCAGTTCCTGTGGGCCACTAGAGACCTCTATTGACCACAGCATCAATAATGCAGGCCTCTAATGTCTCTGCACCATCTGATAAACTACAGCCACCATCTCTCCTGTTCGTTCACTATCTCTCTGGAAACACACACACACACACACACACACACACACACACACACACACACACACACACACACACACACACACACACACACACACACACACACACACACACACACACACACACACACACACACACACACAGCTAAGTGAGGAACTAATGAGAGGAGCGGAGAAGTTTTGACATTGCGTTAGATGTTGCTGTTCCACATGAGCTTTAAAGCAGACCTAATGGGTACTAGCTTAACAGGAAGAGCAAATCAATGACTAAGTGAGGCAAAAAGAAGGAGCACTTGGGCCTATTTAAACTAAGCACAACTTGCTAAAAGATACACAATATTTACAGTTCATTCATTTGTGCATGTTTTTTCACCCATTACTGATCTTATTAGGGAATTACATCTACAAACACCCATCCAAACAAAGGCGCACACAACATGGACTACAACAAACATACAAACACATACACACAATAATAATTAGTATTGCTATAAGGTCTATATATATATATATATATCATGAATTCAGATGTTTTGTTTCTATTTAAAATAGTTTGTGAATGTCTCCCTAAATGAAAGTTCATTTGAAAATGCCACACTTTATATTATTCATGGAGCTTCCCTTTGATGTTTTAAGAAACCCTATCGAATGTCAGCTTATTTGAAAGCTCTATTCACCACTGTAAAAGAGTTGGCAAAATAGCAGATCTGCAGCGGAAAGCAATGCATTTCCTAGCTGCCAATAGTGCAACATCAATATATATTATATTATGCGAACTCGACTGTCTTGTCTAGTAGTACCTAATAAACAATGTTGAGGATTTAGCAATATATCATGATGCAGATACAGGGATAAAATAGCCACAGAGTGATAGGGTTTCAGTAATAAATATATATACACAGAACTACCTCTTTTCTTCTTGCAACACCACATACAAATGACATTTCACAGTTAATCTTATGCATCTTCTTTGGGTGTATAAAACCTCCTATACAACATCTTGTAAATATTATTAATATTTATGAACTTTGAGACGGAAATTTATACAGTCCTCTTTGTTAGTTTCTATTTGGCAATCACGTTGCCATTTAAGCCAAACAATGTCTAGATTTTCTGATGTATTTGAAATAAACGCTGCATGATTTTCAGAAATATTGCATCTTCCTCATTATTAAGAATACAGTCATGCTTGGAAGAAGATGGCTGCATAAGAGACCCCTGAGGAGAATAAATTAGGGGTCTAAACAAATGAGTGGAAGGGAGGTCATATTTCTGTTGCAGTCACCATTACAAAAAGATAAAAAAAGGAGTTTGTAAATGTAATTCCTCACTTGTTGCGAGTCCAAAAGAGGTCAGTTTCACGGATTCTTTAACTCCAAAATTAGGCCAGTATTCTCAAAATATATGGAAACACATCCAATAATTCAATTCTTCTCCATTAACTACTCTCTCTTTGTACAATTTCCTAATGAAGGGTTATTATTCAGCTAGTAGAAATTAGGAAGACAGACTGACATGCGTACTCATATGATATTTGTTATTCCAAGTAAATGATGCCATAAGAGAACATCTGTGCGCAGTTTCATGCAGTGCAAAACGTAAGCTGCATTCTTATTTTTCTGTCACCTTACCTGGCTGCTGAATAAGGCCTGGGCTGCAGTTTCGGCAAATGCTCTGAAAGGCAAGCACAACTGTCAATCATCCTGCCGTATTGCTAAGATACTGTTACACAGACACCCATGACAGAGAGGAGACAAAATAAGTGAAAGTCATCTTGGTCCATTGAGACGTCCTACCTACCAATCTATCCTCAGTAACCCCCACCCAGGTTACAGTCTTGTTTCTAGGACACACTTCTATATTTATGAAATTACAAACTCAGGGTTATGGAATCCCAAGTGTCCAGATGTGGAGCCAGTAGGAAACAGATTGCTTATGCAGACCTTATTTCAATGCCAGCCATGAAGGTGCCCTCTTTTGGGTAATATGCTGTGTGCATTGCATCTGTGAGGATGTGTCAGAGAAATCAGGAAAACTTATAAGAGTTCCAGGTAACTTTTCACCCTGTAGCACAAAGATTAGCCATTCGCTACACTATTACCACCACCAACTATTAGACATGGGCAAAAAGAATGAGAGTTGTGTGATGTGCTAGTTATGTACTCCCTTACATTTTATTTGTATCTCAGTGAAAGATGAACCTGGGAAAGTAAATCTGCACCATATGCACCAGCTGAGGCCTTACAATAACACATTTTTCTGCTAAATTGCTTAGAAAGACAAACAGCTGGACTAAATCTGCTCTCTCCTCTCTTGCTGGATTTCTCCGATATCTAAACAGCTCAGGGTGTTAGCCAGACCGCCCTGCACTTTGACATCCATTTCATCTCTTTGAGCTGAAGATTTTTATTTTTTTGTATGGTGATGCATGAAACACTTAAAAGTTTCAAACAAGGTTTCGAACAAAAACATAGGCTTCGCCCAAACAGCAGTCTTCTACTACGGTTTCATCCAGATTCCCTCAGATACTAAAAGACCAAAAAAAAGTTCAGGGGGCTCTCACTTTTCTCACATTTTTAGAGAGTAAAGAACAGTGGGCTACCGACATACGGGCTAAACCAAATATACATATTTAGGATGGTAAAATATATAGAAAAAATATGATAATTCTGTTGTTTACAATTGATCCAAGAAGCGAAGACATTTGTGCTCAGGTGAGAGTACTTTACCATTCAATGTTAGACCGTACGTCAGTGTGAAAGAAGAAAAGCATCTGCCATCCCAATCATATAGAAAACAAGTTTGATGTTGTTGTTCTATTCACACGCAAAACACGATGGCCCAGTTCTAAAACTTTAGGCTCATTGCATTTCTTTTCTTTCTTCCATTATTCTGCATCCAACTTTTTGTACAAAAATGGCTTCAAAAGAATATAGAAGTGTGTATATACACTACTCACAAAAAGTTAGGGATATTCCACTTTCGGGTGAAATTTATGGAAAATGTAAAAAGTTGATGCTACAGTGATATTATATCATGAAAGTAGGGCATTTAAGTAGAAGGTCAAATTAAGATCACCTGGAAAGGTTATAGTGCATTTTATGTACATTCTGAAATTTCATCCAAAAGCCGAATATCCCTAACTTTTTGTGAGTAGTGTGTATATATATATATATAATGTTATAACTGATGTTTCTATTCTGGTTTGGTATTACCGGAAGATGATGTTTGATAGGTAACTGCTGATTCTTTCCTTAATCACTTTGTCTATAAAATGTAAGAAAATACTGAAAAATATCAATTACGATTTCCCAAAGCCCAAAAGCCCAGATTGCTTGTTTATTCTACCAACGCTCCAAAACCCAAAGATATTCAGTTCACTATCATATGAGAGCAGAAAAGCAGTAATCGCTCACATTTGAGAACCTGGCACCAGAGAATGGATGAATGAACTAATTGATTAATAAACTAATCTTTGTAGGTCTATTTTTGATGTTTGATATGTAGCAGTATCTTGGGCCAAATGTTTGGCAAGACATGGGGGACAAAAATTTAACTTTAGTGAGGACTTTCATCCTGAAAAAGAAGTTTAAATGTTTTGACCTGGAGGCCCGTAATGTATTAAACACTGGAGGGCAGGAAAATTTACAAGGAGACACTGGCCTTGCTTTATTCTAATCAATATACTTTTAAAGTAGATACAACTCACAGTTTTCGTCATTTGTAAATAAATCTTAGCAATTAATTCGGACTAAGCTTCAATGCAATGGAAATCTTGTTTCTCATATAAGGGCAGAAAATAACCCCCTGAGGGGAAAGTCTTTTTGGACAAAATCATCACATATAACATATCCAGCAATCCTTTCTATCACTGGAAACACACACACACACACACACCTCTCCATCAGACGGTGTATCATGTACGTTAACACAATCCTCTGCTACTGCACGATGCTCGAGTTCCTGCCTTTCTATCACAGAGTGACAGCACATGTCCGAAGCAGAGGACAATCAATCCATCATCTCACATCACTGCACCATGATGATACTGCTGGTAGATACAGCGGATATATCACTTTTAAAACCTCTGAGCACTAAGGTTTTTTTGTTGCAGTGAGTGGCTTGAGGACACACCTTAAAATATGTATTTTAAAAGAAAAAAGATCTCTGTTCCAAAAAATACAGTCCCAGGGTCCCCGATATGTTTTCAGAAATGATCATTTTCAGGGGTATCATCGATCATACTGCACAACAATATAATCTATTCCATCTCAAAAGTCTTTCTGTGCTGTAATTTATATGCAGAGGTACCATTTTGGTGGAAAAAAATTAGATAGCAATGTGGTGGAACATAAAAGTTATACTTCTTAAGATATATGGATAGTTTCTTTGGCTGCAGATGGAATTAGGGGAGAATTAAGGAGGTTGTTAGCATTAAAGCATTCAAAGGAATTCTCCTTGGGAAGATTTTTCCTTTTTTTAATAGCCTACAAATGCTAATTTCAAGAGACTTCTGAGAAAAGGACCTGCAAGCTCATGGTTTTCCAAAACCATTTAAAAGTTTTCCATGGCATTTATTATATCTTAAATGAATAAAAATGGAATTATATGTGATATGCAGTGTGTTCTCTGTGACCAGGAAACCTTATTTTTAAATTTCAAGCTTCTCTGGGGGGGGCACTGGGACATATTCACTTTACTTTAGTTTGCTTTAATTTTTTCCACAGGTCACAATCGGGCTAAAGAAAGAAAAAAAAATAAAAAACTGCACCCTGGTACAATTTCATTTGAGCCCTGCGGTAAAGAAAATTGAAAAAGATGCTCATAGACAGCATTCAGCTCTCAGGGGCTATGACCCCAAAGTTTTCATCTGACCTACTATGTGAAACAATGGACCATATAACAAGAGAGCTGACTCTGGAAAGCAGGTATCTTTCTCAATTTGTACCCAGCATTTACTTTTACACCCAGCCTGCACTTGGCCAAAGACATTTGGGCTTAGAAACATCTCTCCTCATTATTTATAGTTAGTGTATAACAGCGTAAACTCTGATCAGCAAACACCTCCCCTTCGGTCAGGGTAATGAACCACGAACAGAGCAAAAATTGCAGCACTGTACTTTAGCAGCGACACACTGAGTCAGAGATGACCATTAACCTACGATCCAAACTGACCCTGCTCGCTTGTGTCCTTGCAAAAGCTCAATGACTCACCAGTAAACACCACCCTGTCCCCCAAATAACAGCTGTTGCCCCCGAAGGGCCTCCAACACCGCATTTTTTACGAGGGCACGATTGTCGCGATTTCCAATTTCTGCATCAGTTCACCACTGAAAAAAAAGGTGCTGTGGTTGGCAAGTAGACCAAAAATAACTGACACTGGGGTAAGCCAAGAGCTGTGACACAGCTGTTTTAGAGGACAACTCAACTTGTATGTAAAGCTGTAGCCAACTAATTTCACTGTCTGGTAAGTTTCAGTCAAAGCTTATTAGATCTATACTGAATGACTGGCCAACTATCTTAATGAGCTGGGAGAAAATGGTACTTTTCTTACAACTGTTGGCTCAAAGGGTCAAATTGGGGTTGGCATGGATGGCTGACAGCAGCAAAAATCGATCAATATTATTAACAGGGAGGGATATAATGAATAAACTGTGAAAATGTCTCTTGACTTGCAGCTACAATACTGCCAATACAGTCACAGAAACTGTGACACAAAGACCGTATTTGGGCAACATGAGACAGCGAAATGAGTGTTGATCCTTTGGGGAGCCCTCTGATATACGTTGTCTGACCATTCGGTATAATTAAATGCTCTGACAAAAATCAGCCCTGAGACTTTGCTCTCAAAGCCTGCTTTACTGGGGCTACAGTGACCCCTACTGGAAGAAATTATCCAGACAGACAAACCAGCCTGAATATAATAGACAGACTTGACATAACCTGAGGTCTTTTCAAAAGTGGAATAAATTGAATGAAGTCATTTATTCCACTGATATTTTGTGCAGGTGCAGTCTAAATCCCAATCTGCTTCAGGCAAAACGAAAGCCTGCATTTAATTAAATATGCATCTATTATAATAATACATTTGTAAACAAACTGAAAAAAACAAACAACAATATATCTTAACAATAAGCCAGAATATTAGTCTGTTTTCTCATTAGTCACTGGATGAATGTTGCACATTCAATGCACCCATTTGCTATGTGACATGAAGATTAATTAAAATAAAAACAATAAAAAAATAAATATGATTGTATGTCATACATCTAGCAAGGACAGTTTTACCCCAAAAACAAGATTGTTATGGACCCTAAGAGGTCTGAGTGAGTGAGATAACAGCAGGCACTCTGACCTATGAGGAGGCTGAGAGGAGGCATGCAGGATGGGAAGGCTGACAGAAGCTCCAGGACACTTAGGCTTGGGTCTCTCACATACAGGTTGTAGTCTGCGGTGCCTTGTTTACTGCAGAGCTCCTGCAGTCTCCTCCTCTGCACAGCGTCCCCTGTATGCTCCACCAGCGCTCGAAGAAATGCCTGACAAAGAGGCAGAAATCAGAAGTAAAGTAACTTGGAGACGTTCTGCAGTGATTTGGAAGTTTCCATTCACACTTATAAAAAGAACAGGCATTTAATACATTTTCAAAGACTGCTGGAGGACAAACTTCAATGCCACGTTGTGCACAAGCCGTATAAAAAAAAAACTCTTAGTTTTCTAAGTAAATGAAAACTGTAGTGGTAGACCTTGACACCAATCCACTTATGGAATACAGTCATTTTATTTGCCTCATAAAATTCTCATTTTAGACATTTAAATGTATTTATCACTACAGACAAATGAGCAGAGACAAAGAGGCATTCTTATAATCCTCAAACAAAATTCTTTAAAATCCAGTAATGCAATCAACTCATATGTTAAATGTACAAAAGAAGCTGCTGTTTAACTGGTATTGCATCAGTTATTGTTAATCCTTTGGTAGGCTGTGGTGTTAATTAAAGGATTTAATGGAGAAGTATTAAAATACAACTCCTGAACAACTTTTGGAGTGATTTTTACTTTATTCTGCAACCATCACTCTGATACAGTAATCGCAACTTATTTAAATATTTGTAATGGGTAAGTGTTCTGTATAATTTCAGTGATTCATTATAGTTTATGAGGGCATGTATGGAGAGATTAGTGGCACATTCTTGTAGCTTGCACTGGAAGAATTATTATCCCCATCTTCCAATCCATCCCATATAGACAGAATTTCACCACTATTTGACTAGTGTCAAAAAATAGTGTCTGCATCTGGCACAGTCTCTGCATGGCTTCAGTAATAATATTCATATTTATCTCAATAGAAATGGCAAGCCAGTACATGCCAAGTATATCTTTCTGTATCTGCTGCTGTAGATTATTGGGAATTGCACGAGGCTGAGGTAATTATCTTTCACTATACTAAAAAATCATGAGCATAAACATTATAGTGTTGTAAATGCTTTAGTAAAACAGATTAACTGCTCGGATTACACAGACAGGTGTTGTAAAATAAAACTCTTACTGCCTTGTAAGTCTGTAGTAACAGTTTGACCTGAAACTGTCCATTTGTGTGCAGGAATTTAATAACACAGGGGAGGAAATGAGACACAAGTCTTATATACAGCAGGGAAATGAACTGATGGTAACCGTTACAATCAGGATGTACTACATATACTTATGATACATTATCAATTTGAGCTGAAAAACAGGAGTAATGTTTCCCTTAATGTCACCTAATTCATCATACTGACTAAGCAATATCTTACTGCATCACATATCAAATGTTATTATGCTGTGTGCCATAAGGGATGGTGTGTTGCAAGTGCTGTGTAATTCTGCGCCCTGAGCAATGCTGCATGCTCAGCTAACAATACTTAAAATGTTGTATTGATTAATAAGCAACTGGATTGCTGCCATATTTTCGACATTTTACTAATTGTGTCCCTTTCGTCATTCAGTGTGCTGTTCTCAAAGAATTGTAAATTACTGATGCAGCTCATGCCAGAAGAAAATGAATGGTATTCATTTTGGCCTCTGTAGATAAGAAAGGCTCATTCTTAGGTAACGAAAACACTATGATTCTTATTTTCAGGTGATTATACACTAATGAAAATATACCTATGAATATTATATTATATGAATATATGCTCCTAAATGTTACACACTGGACTTTTAAATAATGAACTTAACTTGCGTGGTAAAAACCTGAATGATGGTGTAATCCTGTGGAAGAAATAACTTGAAAATAGACAGGAAGGTACACAAATTAGCTACTGTCACTGTTTAGTAATATTATTTAAAGTATGCTGCAAATGTAATGATCCGGAGAAACTCGCACATGGAACAGTGTTAGGGACAGTGTTAGGCACTGAGTGCAAGACTGTGACCATTTTACATTTCTGTGCACCAAATGTGTTAATCTTCATTGCCACAGAGGACCAGGCAAGTTATTATTTTCAAATATTGTCATTATTTTAGCCTAGTACCTACACTTAATAAATACAGTCTTGCCTGAGCTTATCAAACCAAACTGTGAACCCATGCAAATTTGTCATGACAGACTATTTGACTACCCATGTGCCTGTTCAGTAAGCATCGTAAAATAAATGGGAACATCCGTGTCAAAATATAATTGCACTTCTTCATGAGATAAAACACACTTTTCTCCCAGTTTTGACAACACAAATAAAAGCTGTGCGCTCTAGCTGGAAAAAAAAACATGACACCTAAAAAATTGTTTCCCCTCTTAATATGCTGATACACTAAAACAACAAGTATGGATGTCATAACAAAAAGTGTCCTGGCCAACGCAACTTAAAAAAGTAGGTAGCTGTATGTGGATATAAAGTACCTTCTTAGGAACGTGTCTAATCTCTAGACACCATGTGAGCAGGTACAGCAGAGAGATGTTCTGGGGAATGTAGGGTGGCACCTGGGCACCTACAACCAAGAAGGATGACACATTTGAGAACTATTATAATGGGGTAGACATGAATGTCACAACATTAAAAAAAAAATGCAATGTTACAATTGTAAGTATAGGGCGCATGTTAAAGTTATTTAACAGCCCCACTTTACCTCTTTTCTTATTGTCTTTACGTAGAGAAATGTGTACTCTGTGGTTCCTCTGTTCATGAAGGCCCAATCTGCGGAGCATGTCCTCCACCTCAGTGCCCCTGTTTGGGCAGAACACATCAAACGAATCTCCTGGCTGATGTGTTATCGTTGGGTAAGCCTAAAAATGTACAAGAAGCATTAAAAGTTCAAATCTCAAGTTGCAATTCAAATCTAAATTCATACTGCAGGTTTAGAAAAATTCAAGCTTACAGAGATGTCCAGCTCTAAGAGTAGGGCCATCTTTACTGAATCTCCTCTGGTCAGCTGAACTGCCCTGGATATGGAAACCTCATAAAGAGTGTCTTTGTTTAACAGTCCATCCATCTGAAAGAAAAAATGTATGACATGAAGGGGTGGATTTACAGTAACAGCACAAATACTGCTTTTATCTGCAGCATCATTCCTCACCCGTTCCACAGAATCCACCTCCTGAAGAGAGACATCCAGGTACAGAGGAGGTAGAGCAGGAACATTGAGTGACGACTCTGACAGCGGCGGCAGGGAGCGTGTCAGTGAGGCTGCCAATTCAACATGAGGAACTCCAGTATCCTTGGTCTTCGTCTCTGGTGCTGATGTAGAAACACTGGCATCACCGTGAGACTGGGAAGCCAACCCAGGGCTCCCTGCAGGAGAAGCTGGCCTGAGATCAGAAACAGCAGTCTGTGTAGCAGAAGCTGAAGGTGAAGCAGCAGATGCAAATTTAGAGACCGGTTCTACGGATGCTCTGACCGACTCGCAGTTCTGGCGCTCAGCGATGCTTAAGAGGTTTAGTTGGACATCTGGTATGGATGAATCAGGAGTTTCCTGTGGTGAATCCCCTGCTTCTCCTTTCAAGTAACCAGTCCTATCAGAAGCCATTTTTGATAAGGCTCCTTTGATTGCTTTCCACAGTCCGTCTAGCCAGGGGTCCACAACCACCTCCAGCCTGGAGAGAAGAGAAGTCCACACGATTATACACACAAGAGTAATAAAAAAAGAGGAAAAGAGACGGTAGGTTAAAGGCAAAATGCTGAAAGTTGGATTTCTATACTTCCTTTCTCTGCAGAACTTACCCTACACCATCATCTGCATATCCCGTTGCATAGAATTGTTTGGCTCCAAGTTCCTGTAGACGACGCTCAATTGTCTTCCCACAGTTGCAGAAATTTGCATAATTTGTGTCTCCTAAAGCTGGAGCATACAGAGGAAAACAGATGAAGATTTTCTCAAGCCAGCAACTCTTTCGAACAGTAAACACTGTGCACTGCTCTGTATTGTAATGACTAACACAAATATGTCCCCCATATTGGAAGATGAACTGCAGGAAAACGCTACCTCAGGCGTTCATAATAGAATTTACCTAAAAGTGCATAGGAAAGGTGTTTATAGTGGTCAGTGGAGAGGGTCTTCTTCTTGATGCGCCTTACAAATCGGAGGGCATTGTCTGGCGGTTCCCCATCTCCAGTAGTAGACACAATAAAGACCACTGGGCTTTTCTCCTTCTCCAAATTGTACTGGAACCAGTTATATGATTAATCAGTGAATGGTGCTTCCACTAAACCCATTCAAACATTGCATTAATATCCAGAAAAATCCATCAGGCAACATTACATTTACTAAGACATTATTGATGTGTTATTGTGTGCCTGCAGCCATGCCTTAGAAGATCTGCTTCGTGGGGGAAAAAAAGGGGATATAATGTGCAACAGCTACCTTCTCATTGTGGCTCAAGCAGCTGAGCTCTGCAACCAGTCCGTGCTCCTCTGCCACCTCAGCTACCCCCTCTGCTATGGACTGCGCTTGGCCCTTCTGAGACCCGTACAGCAGCACGAACCGAGGCTTTACTTCACAAGGCATGCTAGAGCGGAAATACAACATCATTTGTAGATTCAAAAACAATACAGTCCAAAAAAAAACACTGCTAGTGAGCTTATCAAAAACTAAAAAGCATTCCAGCTGCCGACTTGTGTTTGTCATGGATATCTGGGCTTACCTACATACTGCACATGTTGACAAGTGACGGACAGACTGCCACAGAGCAACCCTGAACACCACCATAAAATACCCGGACGTTGCGTCATTATCCAACTGCATGTGGAGTCCAACATGTTATTTATCTTTTCATATCTAAACGCTAAAATCAAAAGCAACCACGCCAAAAAGCTAGCGGAGTTGAATGTTTTTAGCTAAATGTAAGTTACTAATGACTGACAACTAATAATAATCAACTCTGACACGCGAGAGACAAGTTTAGTTACCGACATCTGGATGGTGTCTTTTCGAGCTAAAGTTAGCCTCTTAGAAACTATTATTAGAAGCAGATATAAAGACTATGTGGAGTTCTTGAAGATATATTTTATACCTTTTCAAAACAGCTGTGGAAATTCACACAGTCCGATCCTTCCCATGGAATTTGATTAACACTGGGAATCTCGCGAGATCAGGGCACTCACTGAGATTGAACGTGATCGGAAGATACCAAATCATCAACAAAAAAAATAATTTTAGATCTACTCTTAAAATATGGTGTATGAAAAGATTGTAATAATTTTCTGAGTAATTTCACAGCAGGTCGGTTCATTGTGTGTTGTGTCATTCCGGATAACGGGGTGTTTAAATGTGTATTAAGACACAGTTAACAGTACTTGGTTCCGCCCTCCCCGCCCGTCGAGCCTTCCAGAAGTCGCCGGCAAACCCGTGCGGCTCACAGTTTAGCCACACTCCAGGTTTCCATCGTAAAAACTCATTATTTTATAAGTTGAACTCTTGCGAAGTGTCCATATTCATCGGTCAACATGTCCGCTATGGGGACACTAGCGTTTGACGAGTACGGGAGGCCGTTCATCATCATTAAAGACCAGGATAGGAAGACACGGTTATCCGGCATTGACGCACTGAAGGTACAATGGGCTAGCTAGCATGGCACGTTGGTTAGCAAGTTATTAATTTCCTATTCCTTGCATGACGTTAGATACGTCAAGCGTATACAGTATGTGTTTTTGTATGATGATAAGATTTTTAAGCATACTCTCATCCGACAAGCCGACCTGTTGGTGCAATAGCATTAGAGGATAGCATTAGCCAAATGCTTAACCAGTCATGCTAACACTGAGGCCCATGTGCTTTCTGTAAGGCGTTCAGCTAGTGGGTGTTGCTGCACAAAATGGACATTATGGATGCGCAACATTTACATATTAAAGTTTCAACTCTTTCTCGCAAAAGGCCATTTCACTTTTCTTTGTCTTCGGTATAAAAAAAATAATAATAAAATCTTATTTATCGTACTTAAAATGTGATCTGATGGGGAGATGTTTGTGTTTTGCAGTCTCATATTATGGCAGCCAAGGCAGTGGCGTCAACGCTTAAAACCTCTTTGGGACCTAATGGTGAGTATGAATCAATGCAGTACAGTCACATCTGACGTTAGTATTTAGCTTCTGTGTAACTCAAGTTAAATTTGACTACTGCTTTATAAATGCTATATCCTTTCCACACATAAGTTACGTTAATCTTTTAGCTAAGATCACGCATGTCACTCCTCCTGAACCATTTTTTTCCCTTTTCTGCATCCAGGTCTTGACAAGATGATGGTTGACAGGGATGGAGAGGTCACTGTCACCAATGATGGAGCCACTATTCTCAGCATGATGGATGTGGACCACCAGATTGCCAAGCTTATGGTGGAGCTCTCCAAGTCCCAGGATGATGAGATTGGTGATGGAACCACCGGAGTTGTTGGTAAGGGAAAAGACGACGAGGGGCCTAAGGTGCTTTTATTGGTTGTAAACCTGGATTTATACCTTTCTGACAGGTGCTCTGATGGTCCTAATGTAGGATTTCACTTGTTTATTGTTACATCATAATGCAACCCTAGGTGGATGTTACTGAAAAGAAAACAATACTCTTTTTGAGACAGAGTAATAAATATGCCAAGGCTCCCACTGGAAATGGCTCCTCTAGATAAAATCAACATACAGTGTTACTATAGAGAAGAACATCATTCATTGTCATTCATTGTGAAGCAGCAGACATTTGTGTGAATACATTTTATTCAGGTACTTCATCTTTAGTTATTAACAGTGTTCTCCAATATAATAAAACACAGTATTCATGAGTTTCTGTGAACACCATCTCATGTTCTTGATGATAATTTTAAGCATCCTGCAGTCATATCAAAACAAAACTGTGTGTTTTGGGAATATGCTACATCAAATTTTAATGTATTGGTACCAGTAAAATTGTTGCAGCTCTGAGAACCTGACATATTTCAACCATATTGCAGCTATTATTGATATTGTTGTATCACTGTATTTTCTCCTCCCTCCTCAGTGCTGGCTGGGGCTCTGCTTGAGCATGCTGAGCAGCTGCTGGACCGTGGAATCCATCCCATCAGGATCTCCGACGGTTATGACCAGGCCGCACGTTTTGCCATCGACCAGCTGGACAAAATTGCAGAGACCCTACCCTGCGATCCCAACAACACAGAACCGCTCATTGAGACCGCCATGACAACACTGGGATCTAAAATGTGAGTCCTGAGTTTGTTACTATATTGCTGCAATACATTTTACAGAAATAGTATTTTCTCTCTCTTAAGATTAGATTTGGCAAGAGATAGTTGTATAGTAATACTTTTATTGTGTGACATCAGCTAAAGTATCGTATCTTAAAGTTGAGCTGTTGTCTTCCAGTATCAACCGGTGCCACAGACAGATGGCTGAAATTGCAGTGAATGCCATCCTCACTGTGGCCGACATGGAGAGGAAGGATGTAGACTTTGAGCTCATCAAGATGGAGGGGAAAGTGGGAGGCAAGCTGGAGGACACACAGCTCATCAAGGGAGTCATAGTTGACAAGGAGTTCAGCCACCCTCAGATGCCCAAGGTACAAACATATGATGTCATCTGATCTCTCTCATTTAATTTTTGATTAAACTGATGTCTGACATCCATCTATATATTTTGGAGTTATATATTAGAAGATAACGAGCAGTTAAATGTGAATCTAAAACTATATATTTATTGCATAGAGATGGAGGAAAATGTTTGATTTTAACAGTAATTTGAGTTACTGCTCATAAGGACACTGTTATTTACTTAATAGCTGCGCAGACAAACGCTAAAGGTTATATTGCATTTTCATTATGTGTGACCACTATAATGACGCTAACATCTGTTTGTTTGTGTCCCCCCTCAGATTCTGAAAGATGTTAAAATTGCTATCCTTACCTGCCCATTTGAGCCCCCTAAGCCCAAGACCAAGCATAAGTTGGATGTGACCTCTGTGGAGGACTACAAAGCCCTTCAGAAATATGAAAAGGAGAAGTTTGAGGAGATGATCCAACAGGTTAGTACTGCAGCATTGAAGGTACTAGAAACTGATTTCTTCACATCTACGTTGGCGCATGTGGCTAATATTAATTTTTATTTCTCTTTTAGGTCAAAAGCAATGGCGCTAACTTGGCCATCTGCCAGTGGGGCTTTGATGATGAAGCCAACCACCTTCTGCTGCAGAATGAGCTGCCGGCTGTGCGCTGGGTCGGTGGGCCTGAGATTGAGGTGAGAGATGCTTGACAGAATTCCTCAATGTAAAGTTATTCTTCAACAAAATATTTTCTCCGCCTTTATCACTTCAATCAATTTATTCATATTTAGGATCACACAGTGTTGATGAACAAAAAGTATGAAGTAGTTTTGTTAAGTACCCAATGTCAAATGTGTTTTCTCTGCAGTTGATTGCCATAGCCACAGGAGGCCGCATCGTGCCACGGTTCTGTGAGTTGACACCAGAGAAGCTTGGCACAGCTGGTGTAGTGAAGGAGATCTGCTTTGGCACTACAAAGGATCACATGCTGGTTATCCAGGAGTGCAAAAACACTAGGGCCGTAACCATTTTCATCCGCGGAGGCAACAAAATGGTAAGCGCAAATGTGACTTTTACTGTATGTCAAGGTATCCATTTCCAGTGTCTGTCACTCTTGGTTCACCTTTTCATTTTATCTATCTCATTAGATCATTGAAGAGGCGAAACGCGCTCTCCATGACGCTCTGTGTGTCATTCGCAATCTAGTGAAAGATAACCGTGTGGTGTATGGAGGAGGAGCTTCAGAGATTGCATGTGCTCTGGCTGTCAACCAGGCTGCAGATAAGGTGAGAACCACTAAAACCCACTAAAACCCCCAGATACTGAACTGAGCAAAAAAAAATTAAGTATGGTATTCCTTTTAGAATTAGAATACATGTGTTTCTGACTTTTTCTGCCCCCTTCCTTTCTAGTGCCCATCATTGGAGCAGTATGCCATGAGGGCATTTGCTGATGCTCTGGAAGTAATCCCAATGGCACTGGCTGAGAACAGTGGGCTGAATCCTATCCAGACCATGGCAGAGGTCAGAGCCAGACAGGTCAAAGAGTCCAACCCCTTCCTCGGCATCGACTGCCTGCACAAAAACACCAATGGTGAGGAACCAGCTGTAGGATACTCCCAACACTGCACTTTTAAAGTCAATGCAAGACATGATATCAAATTGCTTCTTTTTTTTGCTCCTACACAGACATGAAGCAGCAACATGTGGTCGAGACCCTGATTGGCAAGAAGCAGCAGATCTCCCTGGCTACTCAGGTGGTCAAAATGATCCTGAAGATTGACGACATCAGAAGCCAAGGAGAAAGCGAGGACTGAAAACCTCCTGAAACAGGAGCTGGGCTTAGTTCTAGAGGTTTTAGGCACTTCCCCGAGCACCATGTCAAAACCGCACTGCATATTGCTATTTATCATTTGATACAAAATGTTCAAGCTGTTGTCGCTATCAAAGTCACCATTAAAATGTTGGTCCGTTGAAAATTCCAGACTTTGTAGTTCTGATTTCAAGCACCAAATATTGAACCTGATGATAATACGTAACATCTTTATTTGTGTATTCCACTTTGGTTGAACTTTACATGTCTTCTAAAACTTGACAATTTACATTAGTTGGCAAGCTGATGCATAAAAAGTGTCATTCACAGTTACCACAGTCTGAACATTCTTTACTGCTTGCGATCTTACGTTAACAAAACAACATACCGCAACCACATTTGTTTTTGGCACAAGAGAAAAGTGCAAAACAATTCAGTTCCTTAATATACATATGTGAACATACAGACCCTCTAAAATGAAATGTACAAGAAACAACTGGAATGTCACCAATTAAATAAAAATCATGACTAACCATCACCATTCTCAGCCTGCTGTAACTAGCACGTCTACATTTACATTTTCGGGTTGTCATCCTGTCTGTATGGTATGTGTAGAAACTTGTACTCCCTGCGCTACTCTGTCTGACCTTTTGTATTTACATGTACTTGTTGAGCCAGTTGAGCATGTCTGTCCTGGCCTCCTGGATGCTGTGTTTGTCTGTGGGGTTGATGTCCTCTCTCTTGCGGTGGACAAACCCGTGAGTCTGGCCAGGAAAGATCTTCACTTGGTAATCGACTGTGCATTTCTCCTTCAGCTTTGCTTCAAGGACACTAACCTGGGGAGGAAAATGATGTAAACACAGGTTACCAATGGTGTACCAATGATGTTTTAAAGTGAAGAGCTGCACCATAGAGGTTCCTTGTGCCATTTCTACTTTTATACTGACAAAAATGATTCATTGCTGGTGTATTTTAACATACCAGGTCTTTTGACGTTGCTGCAAGGGTACCAATTGGTGCTCATGTACCAGTAAGTTCTTGCATACTAACCTGGTCCAGAGGGATGACCTCATCTTTCTCCCCGAAGATGAACAGAGTCGGACTCTTCAGCTCATACCTGTCCTCTCTTTCACGGATAATTCCTGCACAGTATCACATAGGCCCATCATAAAACCACCGCACAGCAACCAATACTCGGGCCTTGCTGCCTGAACTCACAAATCTGAATAGTGTTTGTCCATTTTTAGATGTGAGTAGTCTTTTACTACTGTATCTGTGGAAGAGGTTTGTACTACTGCCATCAAGACACAGTTCTGCACATTTGTGATGTATCTTTTTGCACCAAACAACGTATTTTGTAAACAAAGATTACAGATATCTATGACATACCATAGACTGACACTCCAGCTTTGACCTCTGGATATTGCAGGGCAAGGTAATGTGTGGCAACCCCTCCCCAGCAGAAGCCCACTGCTCCAATGTGTTTGGCCCCACACTGGTCCTTCAGGTAGCTCAGCACTGCATCAACCTCCCTGGGGAAGGAAATACCATGAACAGAATTTCTTGTGCATGCTGAAAAGCTGAAAATGAGCTTTTAGTTACTTGTTGATGTTGGTTGGCTTTCTGTCTTCAAGCCACTCCTGAAATGTGGACCAGTCATGTGATGGACTCCAGGGCTCCTTCCCAACATAAAAGTCTGGACAGACAGCACTGCTCAGAGCAGAACAATGGCAGAAGGAATAACTGTTATTGGCCTACTTACTATCACTCACTGTTTCTGCTATGAACAGTACAGTGATGTTTACTCACATGTATCCGTTTGCAGCCAGCATATCAGCCATGTATCTGGTGTTGGGAAGCTCCCACCCATAGATATCTTGTATGACAATAATGGCTTTGTCAGATTCAGAGGATGGTTTCACTACATAAGCCTTGGTGTGCTCAATCTGGACCTCCTCGCCCAGCCCCCCATAGTCCATCCGATCACCAATATCACAGGGGCATGGCTTGGCTTCATTTGCCATCTGCTGACAGACAGTTAGGAAATCAGCTGATGAGAGGGGGGTATCAGGGTGAATTAAAAATGTCACTTCTCTGTCGTGTGCTTAGACATGGCAGTCATGATTGTGAAAGCGTTTACGCAACAGTGACAAAGCAGTTTCAAAATATAATGTACTTTTTTTTTTTTTTTTTTTTTACAGTATTTCCTCTTATCCGCAACCAAAATCATCTGAAATTCAGTTCATAGAAACAGAGACCTACCGTGTCGTTTCTCGATTTTTCGATGAGAGGAAATAATCTGAAGTCTTGTGCAGGGCTCAAAAAGTTGCAGCCAGGTCGGTGAAAGTGAAGCTGGTGACATCAATGTCAAAGAAAACAATTCCTGCCATGACCTTCAAAGTAAAAGCTGCAAGTTTCTAACAAATTTCCTGAGTAGCAAAGCAAGGGTGCACTCTACATTAAAAGAAAATGTCATATACAATAATTGTCATAAGAAGTTATTGTCAAAATGTTTTCCTTATATCTTTGTGGTCTACTTCTTTCTGTCAATCCAACCATAAACCATCTACACATTGAAAATTACTCTAACAGATTAAACAATACAATACAACCGGTTGAGTGCCATGAAGAGCTTCTCTGCACAAAGGTTGACCAGTTACTGACTGGATCCTTTTACAGCAACCCAGAAAACATAGTTAAATTTAGATGATCATTTCACCCTAGTTTAATATTTGGGACCTACATTTCTGACCAAATAAAAGCCCACTGCTCATGAAAGAGACATTTAGATATTGTGCAGCTTGTGTTCTTTCCTTTGTCTTAAACACCACAGTTTACATGCATTTTAAATGCCCTTACGAAGTGGATTTCACTTTGTCTTCTCCCTCTATATGGTGCGTTACATTTAATTCTTGCAGTCAACATTAACCACCATACATCCGGTACCTTCAACTGTTCCTTGCTGGCTTGACCGAAGACTTTATTCAACGTTTCAGAGGGTCAAACAATGACAGAAAACAGCCTCTATGTTTGTTCCTTGTAACGCTGGTTAACCTCAGACGTGTCTCTCAAAAGGCACCGCTGGGATTCGAACCCAGGATCTCCTGTTTACTAGACAGGCGCTTTAACCAACTAAGCCACGGCGCCGCTGACCGATGGCATTAATACCAGAGAAGAATTTTCTTCCAGGCCCCGTGTTATTGTCTATTTATTGAGTTGTAAAAGTTTAATAAAAGCTATGATTCATTTGCTTACTTTCGTTTCCCGAACAAGGCTCATTGCCGATCTGCATTATCCCTACGATACAGTACAGGCTTATCATATCACCACAAGCCAGGGGGTTAAGAGTTCAAACAGGGACACTAATGGATTAATATTGTCCATGTAGTCTTTTACCAAAAACAGTAATGGGTTATGGTAGGGTTAAAAGATGGGTCATGGTAATGGTACGGTAATGGTAAAACATAGAAAGAGTGATTCATTGGAACTAAAATAAAATTAATCATTATAACTGAGCTGTCAAAGAGAAGGAAAAGTGTGCGGAAAGGGTAGACACATGACTTCCAGATAGACAGAGCAGTTTCAATGTAAAATGTAATAAATGAACTGGAGACTAATTAAAGCGAGTTCCAAATGTACAAATTACATTTTTAAAAATCTTTTAAAAATTGTTTTTCGTAATAAAATACCCACATCAAAGAAGAAACTTCTCACAAAATGGGCCTCACTCAGTATTTAAACCTCAAACTCTTCTTTGGTTTAGAACAAAGGTGCAAGTCAATTGTTATATAAAAGTTGTGGGTTCGAGTAGTATCCTGCAGATGTCGCTGTTTAACATATATTAAATATTTGATACCCACTTTTACAGAAAGTAAAAGCGAAGAAATTAAGAACATGTTCTCCAATGTAGATACAGACGTACATTTTAATATGTATCATGTGACATAATTATAATCCTAAAATACACGGCAAATTGTACTTATAGCGTTTCTTTCACTAATCACGTGACGGTTGTTATGGAAGTTCCCCCCCTGCCGTAAAGCTTGCACCGCTGCGGTAAAGCAAAACTGTTGTGACAGGAGCTAGCAGTGACGTTAGCGCATGCGTTAGCCAGCTCAGCTAGCCGATTGTCTCCCCGGTTCAAGCTGTCATTTCAGCAACACGGAGGATGTAACGTTTCTCAAGTTTATCGTTTTACATTAAGGAACACACCGTTAAAACAAAAACCTTGTTCAACGACGAGCACAGACTGGATGTGAGCGGACACAACGAAGCAAGTGCTGGTGGTGAAGAAGTCTGTGGGGAAACCATTTTATGATTGTCAATGCATCCGACACATAGGGATACACTCGTCTCGTTAGCTTAATTTAGCTGGCTAAACGATATCGTCTGTGTCGTGGATGGGTTCGTCGAACAAGGTACTCCTGGAAGAAACGGTGACCGGTGCTTAGCGAGCAACATGGATACTGCCGAAGAAGGTAAATAAGCAAAGGCGTCGGTGGTTGCTCCCCGGCTCGGGTTTACCAGCGTTAGCTTCGTTAGGTGCATCACAGAAAACCAAGCCTGCTGTTGAGCTGGCCTGCTAGTGGTTAACGTAGCTAAATAGCATAGCTTCATAGCCTGTCAGTGTAGTGTGAGGTTAATACAGGGAGATGGGGGATGACAGCTAAACGTTGTTATAATGCAGCCGAGCTCAATGTGAGAGCTTAACTGTGAGGCGGCCATGTAGAGTAGTAGCGAGTACTAGAGAGCCTAGAAAGGGCTAGAGGTTGCTGGTGATGTCATCAGTCTCCTGATGTATGGCCGTATAGATAAGGACAGGTCTCCCGTGTAAACTCACTTAAATGTATACCTCTTCCTTATGCAAGAATCTAAAATTACAGTCTTTATGCAGCTGGATTAGATTCCACCATTCAAAAGACACCTGTCTGTTAAAACAACACAGTCCTCCTGCTCTCTGTCTGCACATCTCTGGTTTACTCTGCCTTTGGTGATAGGTATCATAATATATATCACTTGTGTTTGTGTTTGTGTGTGCAGCGGATATTTGTCGTGTGTGCCGCTCTGAGGGGACCCCAGATAAACCCCTGTACCACCCTTGTGTCTGCACTGGCAGCATCAAGTTTATCCACCAGGAATGGTAAGTCTGTTTGGCTCTTCTAGCTGTCTGTATTGTGACCTCCCATTTTCTTCTCAGACGTCCCCCCTACCCGGAAAACGTCCTCCTTATGTAAACATTTACATGTGCACAAAGTGCCTGTGACACTAATGTGAGGAATTAGGCTAAAGGTTGGACACTGTTAACTTGTTGCAGTAGTCACTCCATAACTTTAGTTTACAGTACCCCCCCCCCCCTCATACTCCCATCAATGAACCTAATCAGTGTTAGTGTTCCTGCGCATGGTTAAAGTAAAAGTGAAGAAACCTGTAGTTGTGTTAAATGCATGCATTACAATGTATTTCTAAAGTAAGACAGTATAATGGTTCACATATTTACATTTTATTTCCAACCTGGTGGCTCTATGCACATGAGCATAGAAACCCAGGAGAGTACTTGGTTTCATGAGAAAAATCAATGTAACCTAGAACAAAGGAACCTGCGTAAAAGAAGCCAGGATCTGTGTTTACGTGCATTCATTATAATAGGACTGATACAATATGGGGATTTGTCATATCACAGGGTGTTTCCTAAGTAGTTTGATAAGTGACAAGTTGTGCTCTGTTATTACTTCAATAGTGGTGGCGTAATAGCAAATGTAATTGATGGATGATGAAAGGATGCAGGTTAATGGCCTTTAGTGTGGTATTGGCCTGGTGAAAACAATACCAGACCCTGCAGGTATTATGGAGATAGAGCTTTGTTCTCATTTGTGTGTGTGAGCGTCACTGGTTACAAGAGGGTCAGGTGCATGGAAATCCCCAGGCAGAAGCAGAGGCCAGGTCTGGATTGTTCTGTGGTAATTGTTGAACCTCTGTATCCACATCAGTTCACAATCACCCCCACAAAGTTTAGGATAACAGTCTATTGTGTGTAGATAGTATAGTTTTGAATGTATGCAGGCGGCTGCTAACCTAAGTTATCTTTGTCTTATTTTTATGGCACCCTTAATGTATTAGACTGCGGAAATGTCATTATTCAGACTTACATGGGCATTGATGTGTCGGTGAAATTCATAATGCTTAAATCAAGGAATTTGAGTTTATTAACCAGATCGTATGGCCAAATTCCTACGGAAAGCCTGGCTCAGAATCAGAATCAGAAATACTTTAATAATCCCCGTGGGGAAATTACTTGTAGGGGGGGAGGAAAAGGGGGAGAAAAACAAGAGGAGAGGGGAGGAGAATAAAACAGCTCCCAGACTCTGCTCCTGTAGGGGAGTACAGTGTGGGACTGGGAAAAAAAAACCTCAGCAACATAAGCACATATGAGCACACTTTACAACATAAAAACTCAAAACAACTTGCAACGGGGGAGGTTGGAAAGGGGGGTGGAGGCGTACCAGTGCAGACAGGCAGCTGTATCGGCGCAGCGAGCGGAACCCCGCTTGTCGCACTGAGGGTAAAAAGCGGCGGGGGGGGTAGAGGGGTGTGTTGCATATGCGCATGTGTAAGTGTCCATGGGTGCGTGTGTGCACATTAGCCTGGAGAGTCACTTCGTCTAGCCTCTCAATCAGTGCCTCAGTTCACATGGTGTCATCGCGATAACACAGCAGGTTGCCATGGAGACGTCCCTGATCGGGTCCTAAACAGAGTCAACTATCAACAGGTGTCCGTGTGGGAAGGGAGGGAGGAATAGGGCAGAGCGTCTCACTGCAGCGATCTCCTGGAGGAGTTGTTCCAGCAGTGGCCTTGGCCAAGGCCGGTGCTACTGAGGGCCAGAATGCAGATTAGATTATGATTGTTTGGGTGAGGGCGAGTAATCGCATTTCAATAGACACAACTTACTCTGATTGTCCATTCTGGTCTTCAAATCGATTCATTCTCCTTTGCAAAGCCGAAAACTTCTCCAAAATGTTTTCCATGTTGCGGTTTATACCCATAGTCTGAGCGTTAACAGCTCTGCTCACTCCATCAGTCATGTCGGGCAGCTTCATGGGGCTTTGGACTGCTGACACCGTCTTCCGAATTTTCCGATACACCAGGGCAATGCCTAATCCAATCAGAAGATAGCCTGTTATCATGGTTCCGAATATGTAGAGATCCTCGATGTCCTCTACGGAAAGAATCGCCAGGCACACGACCCTCCACTTCTCCCAGGAGTCCATCGTGTAACCAGCGGCAAACGTTCCTTCAGGGCAGACAGGTTCCCCCGAACCCGAGCTTCTCGCCGAGAAAATTCTGTCGATTGCGTTGAGAGACCAGTTGACCAATTCCATGATTTAAGTGTGGAGAGCAATGCGGGGAGAGGCTCCTAAAAGTTAGAGACAAGACAAGACGAGCTCCTGTGGAACTATAATGCTGATCTCGGTACAAACTTTCTGAACTGAACAAATTGCATTCACAAACCAGGAAGAAGTAAATGTTTTCACCGGGCCTCACTCTCTTGCTTGTTTAAATCAAACCTTGTGAATTTTTCATCAGGGGAGCAGAGTGGGGAACTTGAATGATGTAAGTTGAATTAAAACTCTAGTGTGACATATGTTGTCATTTGTGTTGGAATCAGCTGGTGTAATGACTCTCTTACATAATCCAGTAGTTAGTCCCAGAGTGTAGCCTATGTCACA
Organism: Dicentrarchus labrax; assembly: GCF_905237075.1. Taxonomy (NCBI): domain Eukaryota; kingdom Metazoa; phylum Chordata; class Actinopteri; family Moronidae; genus Dicentrarchus; species Dicentrarchus labrax. The sequence continues at coordinate 11,847,598 of NW_026136709.1, read as the reverse complement.
ACGTGCTCGGGTGGTGTTATTATGGGCAACACACAAGTATAAATCAGCTCAGTAATAACTGATACTCCCTTTTTTGTGTTGTGTTGAGTGTTTCACCATGACTGAAACATGATAAGTGCTTACAGTCAGTGTCACAGTCAGAGGGCAGAGGTCGTGGAGAGGCGATCACAGCTGAGCCTGCGTCTTCATCACATCGTAGCCTAGTGTAGTTACAGCAGTTGTGTCCATGAAAAAGTTTATGTTGAGTCAACACTATAGATCTTTGTCTTTTCTCACAAGTTAACAATAATAAAAAATAAATTTAAAGGTGGACGTTTTGGTTGATCTTTGCTCTGCTGTAGTTCTCTTCTTGGTTTTGATGTGAATATTCAGTTTTCCAGTATCTCTCCCTAAACTGACACATGCAAAATTATGTGATTTAAGAAAATTTTTAACCAGCACACATTTTAGGTTTTTGTGTTTTGTACTGCTTTTGACCTTCTAAATGGTGCTTTACAGTTTGGTCCAGTGGCTGAAGCACAGCAGGAAGGAGTATTGTGAATTATGCAAGCACAGATTTGCTTTCACACCAAGTAAGTACTCGTGACATTTGATGGATCATTCACTTTAATATCTTAAACAGCCTCAAGTTTTCTAAACAAGCCATACAGATTTGGCCATATGGTTCATTTTTCTATCACTACCTTTTGCATGTGATTATTCATTTATTGAAAGTAATTTGTTTTGCTGAATAATATTTAGAATTTTATCACACATAAAAGACAATTTAAATGTCTCTGGTTCACTTTTTCCTGCTCTGGTCTCTTCAGTCTACTCCCCAGACATGCCCTCACGTCTGCCCATCCAGGACATTTGTGCCGGCCTGCTGACCAGTGTGGGCACGGCCATCCGCTACTGGTTCCATTACACACTGGTGGCCTTCGCATGGCTCGGGGTGGTTCCTCTCACTGCATGTAAGGAGTACTCACACAGACACAAATGCAGAGATAAGGCCACAGTGATTGCCACTTACTTACTGTGTCCCAGTATTGCTGAGGGAAAGGAGCTCACTTTTGTGCACGTGTAGCACATAACAAAGTTATTTGCGAAGTGACGATGACATAAGCTTTACATATTAGCTCACGTTCATGGTTTAACACGATCAAGGGAATTATAGCTTTGACACTGCTACATAACAGGCAACGCTGTGTGAGTTCCAAGATATTTATACCCCCCCCTCAGTACTTAATGTAGTTCTCAAATATTATGTCAGTTGTTACAAAGCCGCATTTCTTAAGACATTTAACATTTATTTATTATGTCGTAAATTACACTAATTTATTTATCTGGCCTTTTATGTTTCAGGTCGCATCTACAAGTGTCTGTTTACCGGCTCTGTGAGCTCACTTTTGACACTGCCATTGGACATGCTCTCTACGTGAGTGATGACCCCATTATTCTCCAGCATTACACACACTAGCATGGAAAATTATGCTAAACTCAGTGAAAGTTAGTTGTTTTACTTAGTTTAGCCATTTTGTATGTTTATATATGTGATAATGTTTGTGTTCCTGCAGAGAGAACCTGCTTGCAGATTGTCTACAGGGCTGCTTCGTGGTCACCTGCACGCTGTGTGCATTTATCAGCCTTGTGTGGCTCAGAGAACAGATAGTCCACGGTGGTGCTCCTCAGTGGTTAGAGCAGCACCAGCCGCCACCACCAAATGCCGCCGGACAAGCCAATGAGGTACTTTACCTGACTTACTTGAGTAATTTCTTTCATTAAATGGAATATAACCTTCATAACCTATGCAACTTCACTGCTAGATCCCCCTAAATTCTACACACTGGTTCTTTTAAAAAATGAGAAGGATAACCATTAAAAGGAAGAATTGTTCAATGACACTGCCTTCTGAGAATACTCATGTGCATGTGTCTTGGGTGTTGTATTACTGTGTGTATAATTTAGATACCATAGCCTGCTATAGTCCATAAATCCTACCCTGAAAAACATACTCATCCATTCAACTATACACATACACACAAAATCACCCTTACTGTCATATCCCCATATTAAAGCCATGCATCCTCTCCCCTAACCCTCAGGCACAAGCGGCAGGCCAGGGAGCAGCTGATGAGCCCCCTGCAGCCCAGCCAGCCCCTGCGGATCCACCAGCACAGAATGAAGCAGAGCCCGAGCCCCCTGATGTCCCCCCAGACCAGGGTGATGACCCAGAGCTGGAAGAAGAGGAGGGAGCAGCAGCTGAAGATGCAGACCCCAACAATGGAGCACAAGGTTGGAAACTGATAAGGAAATGTCATTTGGTAATTTGTAAATGTAAATTAACCACAATATCAGAGAGAGTATCAAGAGTTGTTAGGCTCTATAAAGTGTGTTCATTAGTTTATAAATGCCATTGATTAAGACATGTATTATCATTTCTTGTATGTCCATCACATTTTACATTGTGTTCTGCCTGATCAGATTTTATGGGGATAGGCTGGATTTTATTACCCTACAAAATGAAATTTCTTATCATCACAAAACACTGAGAAAGTGCAGTTCACGCACAGGTTAAATGGAACAGATCATCGTAAATAAAGTCCAAAATGTTTTGTCACCAGTAAATACAAACAAACAAGGCCGTTGTTGGAGCAACATCCTTTTGCAACAGAAAACAACAGACAGATTTAGTCTTAAAACACTAGAACAAACAACTGGCGTTAGAGCATATAAATAGTCTCCACAATGGTCTCATTTGTCAGTTTGCCAAGGCATCACAATTAACTTGAGAATGATACAATGACGTGTCAAAATGCTACCCGCAGCACTCATATCACACTAATTTGTTTTGTTTTTACCATGGTTAATGGTCTGATTTTTCAGCAGGCTAGGCAAAAAGGGCTGATAATGAATTGTGATTGTATTATACATTATTCTAGCTGTGGGGCGTCACAGCCAAATGAATGCAATGGAAAATCCTCACAATGGGTTGCTGTGCACTTAGCAGATTTACCCAGAACAGCATTAATAATGTAATAAAAGTAATAATGACAGTAATATTTTTCGGTATTGTTGCTAAAAGCCAAAAACGGTTGACCACACAAACACAATAACATTTTTGTCCATTCTCCATATGGTGCACTGTAATTCTGTGGCCATATCTGACAAGCAGGATGTGGGATTTATTTTGACAGTGATATGGAATTAGATGAGATCACTCTTTTACGCTTTTATAAATACTTTTTAAGTTTCAAACCGTTGTGAATGTATTCCTCTTCTTTGTATTAATGCTGGTATCTTTCTTTATAGATGACATGAATTGGAATGCTTTGGAGTGGGACAGAGCAGCGGAGGAGCTCACCTGGGAAAGGGTAACTCCGCATGACATTACTGATCTCCAAACAGCCTCATCCATAGACTCTCTCAGAGGTTTTTCTGTTTGTGTTGTGTACAATTATTTTTGCACATGAAACATAGTATTTTTTATTTCCGTTTAGATGCTTGGCCTGGATGGTTCACTGGTATTTTTGGTAAGTTTTTCTATCTGTAATTGTCAGGTATGTTCTGATACATTTGTATGATAAGTTTGAAAGTTAAAATCCAACCACTTGACAACTCTTGTATCTTTGTCTTGTAGGAGCATGTTTTTTGGGTTGTGTCTCTCAACACACTCTTCATCCTGGTCTTTGGTGAGTAGACTAAAACAAAGATTTATCATAAGCATTATTCATTTAATTTATTTGATGATTACAAGCACAGAATAACTTACAGCAGTAGTTACACTGCAAATAAGGGTTAAAATGCCATAAAGCATACAGGGCGTATCTCCATTGTGGTCCTCTGACATACAAAACCAGACAAAAATGAAAAACTCATAATACACTGTAATACAATTACATGATCCTGATCCTTTGTGTCATATCAATATCTCAGACTTTTATCTATTCGTATCTCTTTTGTGGGTTGATTGCTTTTGTATTTTCTTGTTCATACACCACAGTGTCTTCTTTTAACTGTAAATGTCTTTTTCCCCTCATTCAGCATTCTGTCCCTACCACATTGGGCACTTCTCTGTCGTGGGTCTTGGCTTTGAGGAATATGTAAGAAAGTGCTCTCATCAACTCATTATTATTATGGAATACTGTGCCTCTTGAACTCTGACTTGGCTTGACTACAACTTTGTACTTTTCTTCAGGTCCAAGCCTCCCACTTTGAGGGCTTAATCACAACGATTGTTGGCTACATACTTCTGGCCATGACGCTCATCCTCTGTCATGTATCCTTTCATCTAACTCTATCGATCCCCTGTACTCTACTGAAATGTAAAACCTAGGGCAAATCCCATTGGCTGTAGTTTCACAATATTACAAGGACAGACATCTGAAATGTATTCTGTTAGGCCTGTGCGGGTGTAAATGTGTCAGCAGTGTTGATCCTTAATGGCTGTCTCAGGGACTCGCTGCTCTGGTCAGGTTCCAGCGCTCCCGACGTCTCCTGGGAGTCTGCTACATTGTTGTCAAGGTAACGCCTAAGTGCATTTCTGTGTTACTCATGTAGGCATCATCCTTGGTGGAAATATTCATTTACTGATATACTACCCGAACATAGCACTGCATCTGAGGGTTGTTTGTTTTGAAATCATAGACAGAAACGGAAGGATAGAATTCATTTTATACATATGACCTGAAAATATCATATTTAAGGTGTCACATTACTGTATTTTAACACCTTTTTTAAAGAGATTTTAAGATTTTAACATGTTGTAAAGGCACATCTGTTTCCGTTACAGGTCTCTCTGCTGGTTGTTGTGGAGATTGGTGTTTTTCCACTCATCTGTGGCTGGTGGCTTGACATCTGCTCTTTAGTAAGCCTCTCTTGCTCTTGTTTTTGTTCTGACTTTTACTATGTCTGTTTGACTCTATTAAATGACCTAATTCTTGTTTTGAAAGCCCCAGCTCCTCACACTTGTGTACATTTTTTATTATACTGTTTAAGGTTAAGACTTGGAGCCAAACTTTAATTGGTATCATGGTAATAAGATGTTTATTTCTCATTTCTCAGGTAGTTAGAGATACAGTACCATACATTAGAGTGACAAATGCTTTTCTGAAATAGTATCCCATGTTTTCTACAGTCCTCAAAGTGTTCCTCCATTGTCAGTGACAGCAAATTTTCCTTTGACATTTAAGTGGATGCTTATATGCTTAGATGCTTATAACACAATCTGTTAAAAGGAGAGTGGTTTTTCTCTGCCCTGTTGAGGCGTCTGTCACATAGCCATTGAAGTGGCTTTTAACAGGGCTGTACAGCACAGAGACAGAAGCAGATGCTGTTGATCACACAGTTCATACATTTATTAACACAGAAAAACAGAAAACAAACTGTCTTGGACATTTGGAGAGAGACGCATATGCCTCTGTGTTGTGGCTCTCACTCTCCTTATCTGCAAGCCTCTTTGTGTGTCAGCGAGTTTCCACTGTTGGACACTAACTGGCACAGTGACGGGAAAACTAAATCCCTCTCCACCTCCAGTAGCCATCTAAGCTTTCCCACCTATGCTACTCATTGTACACCAGTGGGTATGTTTTCACAAGCCTTTCCGGAGCCAGTTAACCTGCTTCAGAACAGGTGGAGCAGCTTACACAGCAGAAGGGAACCATGTCCCTCCTGTTCTGCAGCTGTTCACCCGTGAAAAGAATCTAATTGGCGTAAAAAAAAAAAAAAAAAAAGGACTGTGTGGAATAAGCTATCTTTATCATTTCAGTTTGTCCCACAAATTAAATTGAGATTCTGATGACAAAGCTAGTTTGGTTCCTGTTACACTGTTTTTAGAAGTTATAATAAACATGTAAAATAAAGGACATAAGATAAGATATCCATCCTAATAGGTTAATGAAATTAAAAAAAGGCACTAATGCAGAAAATGGGACTTTGAACAGCAGTGATGAAATCCTTCATCTTGCATGAAAATGACTGAGCTTTGTCTAATTTTAATCTGCTAAGCATATGGCATGTGAAAATGTTATTCATAGCCTTTTTCTTTTTTCATCTAACCAACTGTGCATTCATCATCTTTGAACCAACACTGAATGAATGCATCTAAATGCTATCTTTATTTAACGTTTTGCTTTCCTCATCCTGCAGGAGATGTTCGATGCCTCCCTGAAAGACAGAGAGTTGAGTTTTAAATCAGCCCCTGGCACCACCATGTTCCTGCACTGGCTTGTGGGAATGGTTTACGTCTTCTACTTTGCTTCTTTCATCCTCCTACTGAGAGAGGTAGGATCCTGACGACAAACAACCTTTCTTAAAGAAAAAAATCTGAATTTAAAAAAAAAGAAAAATCTGCAAACTTTTGCCATCTTTTGTCCATCAGGTGCTGAGGCCGGGAGTGCTGTGGTTTCTGAGAAACCTCAATGACCCAGATTTTAACCCAGTGCAGGAGATGATTCACCTCCCCATCTACAGACACCTGCGGCGGTTCATCCTGTCTGTGGTGGTGTTTGGTTCTATCGTGTTGCTCATGCTGTGGCTGCCCATCAGGCTGATCAAACTACTGCTGCCCACCTTCCTCCCATACAATGTCATGCTCTACAGGTAACCAGCAGACATAACTAAAGTATGGGTGACATAGCAATAAACTGTGTTAAAGCTGCTGCTTTGTGTCTCTGAAATGGTGTGCGAGACCACTTTATGACCACCAGAACACAACATCTTGTTGCAGTAAATCTTGAAGAACAAGAAAGGGAAATATTGACTGTATTGTGAACACAGAAGACTGATAAAAAACAAAAAACATTAGTTGCAGTGATTTACACATTTGAGTTTGTGTTGTGAGAAACATAACAAAATAGAAATGTAATACTTGGAAGTAACTGAGAAATGAACTCTTAAGCCCAATATCTGTGTAACCATGTGTTTCACGCCCTGGCACACATTGTTGAAATTACTTTTTCTGACCGTGTCCCCTTCTTCCCCCTCAGCGATGCCCCGGTCAGTGAGCTGTCCTTGGAGCTATTATTGCTTCAGGTTGTGCTGCCAGCTCTGTTGGAGCAGGGACACACTCGCCAGTGGCTCAAAGGCCTGGTGAGGGCTTGGACAGTCAGTGCTGGATATTTACTGTAAGTCAATAAGTTTAAACACACCTTTACATACATATGTTATGTTTTTCAGTCTGTATAACCAAACATGTTTATCTCCACAGAGACCTGCACTCCTACCTCCTTGGGGAGCAGGAGGACAATGATGCCAACCAGCCTGTGAACAACAACAACAATAACAACCCTCCTCCTGGTCACCATAACAACAATAACAACCCTGCACCAGCTGTTGGCGAAGGGCTGCATGCAGCCCATCAGGCCATCCTGCAGCAAGGGGGACCAGTGGGATTCCAGCCTTACCACAGACCCCTTCGCTTCCCATTCCGGGTGCGAAAGTCCGGACATTTACCTCTGAAGTCTCTGTAGGAGTCTCTGGGCACATGTTTGATTTCCAGTTATATGAATTTTTTTGTTGAGGTTTACAATTCTTTGATTCATGGATTCCAGCTGACATATAAAGCTTTTCAGTGTTTTCTGAAATCATTAACATGGTTACTATAGGCTGCTAAAGCACACAGTGACAAATGTATTACAGTTTACAAATTACAAAGTGATCTTATTATCATTCATAACTGAGTATAAAATAGAAGCTCTCAGCTTTTGTTTCCACAAAGTCTCTTAAAAAAAGACATACTAAGGCCACCTAGTATTTATGGTTTTTCAACACAAATTTAGGAGTGTGCCAATGCCGTAGGTGCCACTTACTGTAAATCTGAGGCCATTCAACTCCCAGTTATTACACTCCTCCTCCTCCAGGTTAAAGGCCTTATATTATATATATGTTATAATTGTCCTATATATTCCAATTGTAATTATAAAATACAGTATAGACACATTTCTATGGTATTCTATTAAGAATGACCAAGCTTGATTACTTTGCTTCACTACATATTAAAACAAACTTTTGTCCTCTTTCCTTCAGATTGTGTTGCTCATAGCGTTCATGTGCCTCACTCTGCTGGTGGCCAGCCTGATGTGCCTAACCCTACCAGGTGAGATGTGGTAGCATAACGCACAACCAGCAATTTTCTTCTTTGTAGACCCACACCCAAACCATAATTAAAGAGTAAATCTATATATATATATATATATATATATATATATGTATATGCATGTGTCTGCTGTTTTAGTGGTGCTTTTTGAAGTTCTAACTCAAACAGTAATTAACTTCAAACAAACCTGAGGATTACTCTAAAGTTGGAGTTAGTTGAAGAGTGGTCTTGTTTGCTTTGTTGCATGTGTGTTTCAGTGTTCACCGGGCGCTGGCTGATGTCCTTCTGGACAGGAAGCTCTAAAATCCATGAGCTGTACACTGCGGCCTGCGGCCTGTATGTCTGCTGGTTGTCTATCCGAGGAGTCACTGTGCTGCTGGCCTGGATGCCCCAGGGACGCACCGTCATCATGCTAAAAGTCCAGGAGTGGACGCTCATGGTAGGTTCCTGTGAGCAGCCAGGTTTCTGTTGCCAAACAGCAAAACTGGGCAGCAGAGTGGTGTGGTAATTAGTTGTTCTCTTTTCAGCCATTAGATTGTCTAGAGCTGGACCCGAATGCGATGTTTTGTTTAATGGTTGGTTGCTTATTACAAGCTCATTAGCCGATATCCAAATTTTACAAGCGTCTGTCTAGTAGCTTCAACTCAAGTCATTAACTGTGCCAGTGCTGCAACAGTTCTGTCCCAGGAAGCAAGACATTTTGGCACTATCAAAAGGGATTAACACTATCATCACATTATCATACTTGTTCCCTTAATCTGTTTTATGATTAATTCTGTCCATTCTATAACCTGGCTTTGGTTGTGCAGATTCTGAAGACTCTGGTTGTAGCTCTGCTGGTCGCTGGAGTCATCCCGCTGCTTCTGGGCCTGCTGTTTGAACTGGTCATTGTGGCTCCACTCAGGGTACCCCTAGACCAAACACCCCTCTTCTACCCTTGGCAGGTACGATTGTGTCTGTCTGTGTTGTATGGATCTTTTCCATCTCTCTCTTTTCCTCCCCTGGTCTAATGTTTTGTAAGAGTGAAGAAAGACTGTCTTCCCATTTGTGTTCCTTAACATTGTCACATAATTCCCAGTTCTTGTATCCATGTTCGTCCATTGATCTTCCTCATCTCTACAGGACTGGGCTCTTGGAGTGCTCCATGCCAAAATTATTGCTGCCATCACTCTAATGGGCCCTCAGTGGTGGCTGAAGACTGTTATTGAGCAGGTGGGTTTTATATGGATATTACAGATTAACTCATCCATTTAGCTGTGATTTAAGACCTTATGATGCTGTGTATTCTTCTTTTGACCAATAAGTATCAACTGCTCTAACAAAGAAATAGTCTATTAATAATAATAATAATAATAATAAACAAATACATGAATACAGTCTTGCTATGTATTGGTTTTACACTGTAGTTTCTTTAAGGCAGTTTCCGTATAGAGATAAATTACATTGTTATCTGTACAGTGTAACGACTGTAAACATTATCCTCAGGTTTATGCAAACGGAATTCGCAACATTGATCTCCAGTTCATCATTCGTAAGCTGGCCGCTCCGGTCATCTCAGTCCTGCTGCTGTCCTTGTGTGTGCCCTATGTGATTGCTGCAGGGGTGGTGCCTGCTGTGGGTGAGTACTGGAGCACCACACTATGAGAGAAATATCTGTAAATACCCTTTTCTGTGCTGAGTGTCGCAGGCTATCACAGTTTCAAAAGGAGATGAGTAAATCAGTGGCCTCCTCCACCAAAAGCAGCGACCGTTTCCATTATATTAATCCTGTGAATGCAATGTGTAACATAACATTACAAAAGGTCCTCCAGGATGCTATGTTCCTTCTTATGTTCTGTCTTATCTCGGATGATTCAGTGACTACAGTGTCTGCTAATGGGCTGTCACCAAAACAATTTATAACTGAAGTGCGTTTCTTTTGCAGGAGTTACCCCAGAAATGGAAATTCTAATGCAGAGGAGAATCTATCCCTTCCTCTTGATGGTGGTCTCGCTTATCGGCATCCTGTCCTTCCAGATCCGACAGTTTAAACGCCTTTATGAACACATCAAGAATGACAAGTAAGGATCTTTTAGCACATCTGTGGAAACCAACGTGTGTTTTACACTTTCTACGTCATTTGTGTCAGTTAACAGTTTGTGTTATGGTCAGCGATGAGAGTTCAGCTTGGTAATTGTGAAGCCAGTTTCCAGTTGAAATATTTTAAGTTAAATAAAATATCTGGTGCAAACTTGCTCCAATGTTTCAACGCTGAATGAAAAAGGACGTAATTATTATTATTTTTAGCATAGGAAAACTGTAACTTCATGGCTGGAAAGTGTGACAACAATAAGAATCATAGTATAAATACTCTGATAATGTCTCTCTTTATAGGTACCTGGTTGGACAGAGGCTTGTCAACTACGAACGGAAAGCTGGAAGAGCAAGCTCGGTTCCGCCCCCCAACCCCGTCGCAGAGTAGATTTTTGTGTCACACGTTGCCACATTTTTGCACCTGTTACGCTGCGTACATCCTGTCTGTCCATTACCTCCCCCACCCTCATTGATTTTCAACTCAGTCCTTGGACCGTTCTCCTTTTGAATCTCCTGTGGATTTTGGTGGATTTGATGGATGTCGTTCAATTTCTTTAATTCCCTTTCACGCCCATCAAAGGTGGGATGGGGGGGAAATGTATTATAATCACGGGACAGCAGAGTAAATCCCCCCCTCAGAGAAACAGAGCTGGCAGGAGGGTTAGAGGTTTGATTTGAAGCTCAACATCTGTATTGTCGTTCATGCCTTGCTTTGTAAAGAGCTGCCTGATAATTGTACATGTGTAAATACTTTGAATGCAGACTTTGTCTTAAAAAAAAAAAAAAGAAGACGGATATGGATTAATGCAATGACCATTGTACATCTTAAAAGTGTATGTATAATTTATTAAATCAAACTGACAATTTATATTTTTGTTGCATGTGTACTGTATATGTGGTCAACATACAGCATTTTTTAAAACTAAATATGAGTCAGAAATTATTTTAAAATGTTGTATCAAATACTTTAGGCCTGCAACAATTATTTTCATTGTCTAGATTAATCAATTGATTGTTTGGTCTATAAAATGTCAGAAAATAGTCCACCCCAGTTTCTCAGAGTCCAAGGTGATGTCTAAAACCCAAAAATGTTCAGTCTAATAAGATATAAAACAGAGAAATCTCAATATTTTTTGCATTAAAAATGACTTTTATTGATTAACTAATTATCAAAACAGTTGGGGAATATTTCTCTGTCGATCAACTAATCAATTAGTTGATTAATCGTTGCAGGTCTAACCTCTCAATGACAAGATTCTTCATATAATGCCTATGGAGGTAAAGCTCTCCCATGTGGAAGCGTGATCAATACATGACTGGTGGTGGTGTGATTGTCTCGTCCTTTGGTATGAGTGGAGAATGTAGCACGACTCCAAATTTCTCTGCTAGAATACCCGGGATCTCCTCGTCTTTGAGCTCCCTGGTCGTGGTTTCCACCTCGCCCCCTGTTCCACCTGTTGGAAATGTGGTGCTGATCAGTCTGCGGCCGATGTAGGTGAGCCTCCCTCCTGGTTTTAAAACCGTGCAGAGGGTCTTGCAGAAGAAGATGGAGGAAGGAGAGCTCTGGTGGTACTCGCACATCTCCGCAAAGTCCTCCATACACCGAGGTTCAAGGGTGAACTTGTAGATCTGTGCCCAGTCTCCATCCGGCCCTCGGTTCTCCTCCCGCTGCCACTCCAGGAAGAGCATCCCCGCGTCCTTTCTGATGCGGTACACTCTGTGGCCCTGCTCCTGGGGGCCACTGGTGTCCAGCGAGAGAGGGGCGCTGAAACCCGGGGCACCAAACCCGACATCGCACAGCCAGCGCTGCCCATCGAGGGCCACCATGAGGATCAGATGGTCAAAAGGTGGCCCGTAGCGACCCGTGATCAAGCTCTTCACCTGGCCTGCGAGCACGGTGACTCGGAAGCCCAGTTCGTGGAGCAGCCAGGAGAAGAGCCCGTTGTTCTCAAAGCAGAACCCGCCCCGGTGCTGGTTCACTATCTTGTCGTAAAGAAGAGGAGGGTGTAGTTGAACTCGTCCGCCGCTGTGCACCGTGAGGTTTTCAAACGGCACCGACAGCAGGTGACGGGTGTGAACCGACCGCAGCACCCGCAGGCTGGGCTCAGCTGGGCCAGTGAACCCAATGCGGGACAAATACGTCCGCACGTCCATCTTAACGGAAGTCATTTTCAAGAATCACTACTTTCACTTTCAGCCTCAACTCCCCGGTGAATTGCGGTCCCTGTAACTATAGTTACCCGTAGAGCCAACTATAATAGCTTAGAGGTGTATGTGTATGATTCCCGTGTTTTATTTCTCTTCCTGCTGCTGACTTACTTTAAAGTTGTCTTAGGGGCAAAGTCCAAGTACACCGCCCTGAACTCAGCTTCTGCTTTCTAACAAGTATTCAGGTTTTGATGAGTATGTAAAGACAGGATTATAAGGTTTATTGGCTTTTGTGGATGCATTTAATGGATTAGTGTAGGATAAGTAAAAAGCAGTACAAATAGTTTTTTGTTTTCAATCATGACATTTTTTTTTTTTTTACTTTATTTATCAAAACAACTCACCAGTTTCCAAATTTTCATAAATGTTAAACAGGGCACAATTAAATCATATAAATGTTAGACGGATAACTATAATACAATAGAATAAAATACTGGCAGATTCACTTTCAAAATAAAACTCAGTAAAAAAAAAAAAAAAAAAGTGCATAGGTGCACTGTTTTTCTTTTTGTGGTATTGTGTTGGGTTTGTCAAATATCAAATATATAAACTTTTCTTTTATAAAATAGTTCCTAATAAATTCAGCTACATATAAGTAACGAAAGTGAAAGTGAGATCTATGTTATGTAGGACCATTACACCTACTTCTTTAGACTTCTCCGGGTACAACGAGTGCATGAATGGTAATTAAAATGTTTAATTAATCCCTTAAAATATTTTCAGACCTCCCCCCAGTCTCATTTCGCTCAAGTGACGTCACACATCGACACTCCCTTTCCCCCAGCAGAGGGAGAAAGATGGCGCCCACACACGTACTGAGATGCTGTCAACGGGGCTTAGCATGGATACCTGTGATTTTTATCGCCCTGGTCGTCTGCTGGTCGTATTACGCTTATGTGGTGGAGCTTTGTATATGTAAGTAGACGTCCTCCCGCCGTCTGTGGCCTCGTTAAAAGCCCCTTTTTACCGCTGCTGTTTGCGTTTGTGCTTGTCCACACAAACATACAGCTGCTGCTGCTGGCCAGCAGGAAGTAACGTTAAATGGACTGCAGCTCAACAATGGTGTTGGCAAAAGCCTGTCCGAATCTAGATACAGCTAATTATATGTAAGCTGCCATCGGTTTAGGTTGCCGTGTTTTAATGGCAGATTTGTTTTTGGACAAAGAAAAAGTTTCACGGTGCTGTTAATATTGCTGCCCGTCTCGGTCTCTGTTGTTTTGTGTCGAGCTGAATGGAGTCTGCATGGAGAATTAAAATGCCAACTAACAGTATTTGGCTGGCTGACCACATAAATACTTTCCCTCTAACTAGACTACCCGGTAATTAGCTTTGGCACGGGGGATGTGTTGATTTGGCTCTAGAGGCTTCGTGTTTCAAGGAAGAGAAAATGTTGTAACATTGAAGCTTAAACGAGGAAGAAAACTGTATATATTGTGAACTGTGAGTGAGGTATGGCTTGTGTATTTCAGGAGTTCCCAAACTTTTTCATATCAGCATCACAGAGATACACCCACACACCAGATTTGGTGTCAGGGTCTAATTTGTATGTACTTTAATGTAATTGTGATATGAAATATATGCACCTTAGTGTCACACACACACACACACACACACACAGATATGTTTAGTATCAGGGAATCCGATCCAAGAAGACTAGATTAGGTACATTTCCAACCTTAAAATGAGACAATAATTATGTTTGATCCCACGTTACAGATTATATGGCTTCAGTGGGCTCCTGAGTTACAAAAAATACAAAAATAATTAGGTACATTTTTGTTGATGTTCAAATTCCCATTTTCTTTAGCGCTTTAGGGACTTTTTCTTCCCCACATTGGCCCTAAAGAGACTGAAAGTTCACCCCTGAGTCAGAAAACAGTCCCCCTTCACAAGGTGGATGAGAAGCCCTCAAAGTGCTCCAATAAATGGAAAATCACAACAGGGCAAACTCCCTATGCAGAGGAAGGTTATGTCACATGACTGAAAGCTTAAGAGCAGCCACTAAATGGACCTTGTGGTGAGACTAATTTGTCGAAAAGTTGTAGAACAAAAGCATGATTTTGTGGAACAGACATTTGTATTAATATATTGTGGTAGGGAAGCACTGGATTAGATATTCAAATGTAACCATGCCTTATTTTGTAAAACATTTTTAAACAGAATTTAAGCTCACTGTCAGATGTATAACCACTGATTTCAATGTTGATTTAAATAATGACGGTCACTGCTTAGGTTACAGTTTCTTCCTCATCTAACATTTGTTTTCTCTGTTTTTTATCTTACAGTCACCATCCCAAGTATAGGAGAGCAGAGTAAGTGTCTCTGGGAATCAAAATAATGTTTATTTAATGCATTGTGAATGGTTTACAGAATGGAAACAGTTTGCTATTTATTGGGATTATCTGTCTAAGTTCTGGTGAAATATGCTGTGTACACTTAGCTAAAAAAAAAAAAGGCTGGCACAGAAAATGTGCTCTCTCAAAGTGCTGAGGTCGGTCTGCGTGAGGCAGAAGAAGCTCCTCATTCAGCAGTAGCTTCCCACTCTCATTAATCTAATATGTACAGTAGATGTACAGTGTATCGGCATATCCCAAGTGACAGCAGCAGTTCCTCTATAGCAACATTTTTCTGGGAATTTGCTTGTGTTCAATGTCAGTGTACATATCAGACTGTTTTCTATTGGTCCTTATGCTTTGCTTGATGTTTCCCTCCAGTTGTCTACCTGATCTTCTTCCACCTCTCTTTCATCATGTTTGTATGGTCTTACTGGAAGACCATCTTCACCAAGCCTGCCAACCCCTCCAAAGAGGTACAATAACCCGATAATCCTGTAATCTCCTGTTGCCATTAAGTTAGTCTAGATGATATTGCGGGTGGGGACGCTGGTTTCTTTGTATTTCTGTAAAGGTCAAGTGTGTAACATTTGGGAAGCTCTAATGGCAGAAGTTTTATAAAATATTCATAGATACATTTTCATTAGTTTTTTCATTGGGGGGGGGTGAAGCGAGAGAGTTGTAATCTGCAACTTCACTACTAGATGCCACTAAATTCTACCCACTGGACCTTTACACCAATCTACAATTGTTAAGCCCAGATTGGCCTTGGAAAATAGTGTTGGTAGATAGCCGACTGAAATAGTTGCTTAATGGCAGACCTAGCCCACTTCCTTCACTAACATAAAATGAACATGAATGCATACTGTTTGCTTTTTTTCTCTGCAGTTCTGCCTCCCCAAGGCTGAGAAGGAGCGTTATGAGAAGGAAGAACTGCCAGAGTCCCAGCAAGAGATCCTGTGGAGAGCAGCCACCAGTCTGCCTCTGTACACCCGCACAGGAGCCGGAGGTACGTCTTATGCGTGTCCAAATGTGAATGTCCCTCTGTGTTGAAGTTGACCAATAACGAGATATCCACTGTGTTTACACAATGCAGCAATCCGTTACTGTGACCGCTGTCAAGTTATTAAGCCAGACCGGTGTCATCACTGCTCCGCGTGCGACATGTAAGAAATCCTAATTATTGTATGTGATTGTGAACTGTGAGACTTGATTCAACCAAGATCATTTTCTCCTCCACTCCATGTTGATCTCATTTTTTAAAATCTACATTTCTATTACCTTGCTGTGTGTGGCAGGTGTGTGCTGAAGATGGACCACCATTGTCCCTGGTATGTTAAGCTATATACTTCTCACATTTTAATCCTAGTTTTAATCCTCTGAGTTAGGAAGGTTCACTCTTTGTGCCAGGCATATTTGCAACAGGTCCATCAAGCTGTTGAATGTTAATCCCTTCACTGCAAAACATACAATGTTATGAGTGTTTTTCAGTTGCTTAATGCAAGTTTATGAGCATAAGGAGATAGATGTGATTGCCAGCCCTTCCTCATACTGTAAAAGCACAATGCGGTTTACCAAGAGCAAACTACTCATGCTCACTTCCGTTTGTTCTTATCTGCTTTGAATACTTTAAGACTTCATATTACAAATAGTGGAGCTGGATTTGTTTTAAGTCTATGTTGGAATAAAGTCTTGTCTTGCAGCATGATGTTGCCAAAACGGTTAATCATACCCATGGCTATTCCTCTCATTCTCTGTAATCATAACAATAACACAAAGCCTCCACCTTTTTTTTTTGTTTTTTTTAAAGTTCAGGCTGATAAGATTTCTACCCACCGGAAGTGATGTCAGACCTGACCTTTCTGTGTTTGTGTGTCTCCAGGGTGAACAACTGTGTGGGATTCTCCAACTACAAGTTTTTCATCCTCTTCCTGGCCTACTCGCTGGTGTACTGTTTGTTCATTGCGGCCACCGTGCTGCAATATTTCATAAAGTTCTGGACAGTGAGTAACGACATGCAGCCTTGCTCACACTCAGCATGTAGTGAATGTTACAGAGGATGCCGATTTCGGTGGCACACCCAAAAGCCCGGATGAGCATCCTCCGGGTTGGTTGTGCATGGAGCTGACCTCTCCTGTGCTGAGCTGTGCTGCTCCTCTGTTTTCTCCTTTGTCTGTCCTCTCTCACCCTTCACCCTCCGACCCCTCTCTGTTTCCCCCATCTGTTATCCCCAGTTCTCGCACACTGGGTCATTGTTCTCTGATCTCTCTCCTTTCTTTCGCCCTCTCCACTATCAGAACCATCAGTCACGCCACTCATGCAGTCGCAAAACACCTCCTCCTTTTCTTTTTTTTTTGTAGCTGTTCCACTTCGATTTCCTCTCATCTCTCCCTCTTTCATCCCTTTGTTTGCTTCATTCTGGGCACACTTTGTGCATTCACCCACTCTCTGTCCTTCATTCCCCCCCCTTTCACCCAACTTGGCCTTGACTTGTGTTTGCCTGCTGATTTCTAAGTGCTTCCTCCCCTCCCACCTGTTCTCTCCTGGTGTTGCTAACCAGTCTTGTTTCTGTTTGTACTAAAGCTTTGCCGGAGGAAATCGGCAGAGAACTGCCCAAAGGTAACCACGCTATCCTCCAAAGCATTTAGTGTCCGCCTCACCATCGTTGCCATGGTTCTTGTCGTATTGTGCGTGCAGTGGCGTGGTTCGCATGACTCTCTTCTTATTTCTCTTTTACTCTGCCTTTTGTCTTTTTTTAACCTTCTTTCTCTTTCTTTCCATAAATATCCTCCAATATGAATTTGTTATTAATTCCTCTCTCGCTCTCCTCTTCTTCCGTCTCTCATCCCCAGAATGAGCTGCCAGACACTCACGCCAAATTCCACGTCCTGTTCCTTTTTTTTGTGGCAGCCATGTTCTGCATCAGTATTCTGTCCCTCTTCAGCTACCACCTGTGGCTCGTAGGGAAGAACAGGTCCACTATAGGTAACACACACACACACACACACACACACACACACACACACACATTTTACGGGTGTTTTCTGCTGTTTAATGTAATTATCCAACATTGATTTTTATTTAAAGGGTTTTTTTAAAAAAAGATTTTCAACAGTGTCTAAGATATAAAGTTGATAGTTCCAAATTTTGAAATAATATTCCTTTCCTCTCTTATCCAATAAGATTAATGGCTGTTTAATGATGTCTGTATTTGTCTTCTCTGTTCATTCTTCCCTCCGTGTTGCTCCCTCTTTGCAGAGGCGTTCAGAGCACCTGTTTTTAGGACAGGCTCTGATAAGAACGGCTTCTCTCTGGGTTTCCGGAAGAATATCGCTCAGGTCTTTGGAGACCAGAAGAAGTACTGGCTGCTGCCCGTCTTCACCAGGTAAAGGCGACACATTTAGAATTGAACACAGATGATAGAGACAGAGGCTCTTGTCACCAATACTAGACTCAAGCCAAGTATTGACTTTGTTTCCCATTTGTGTATTCTCTAGTTGAATTTACAGCACACTACAGCTGAATGAAGAAATGTTCTTTTAAATGTGTGTGACAGATTTTTTTCATTCTAATAAAAAAGAGCTGACAACAGTGGATCTCCTCTTTTTAAGTAACAGGTTACCTTTGCTGCAGTTCCAATGGAAAACTGCAGGTTGACTGAACTTAATCTTGAGTTTCTCCTTTCCTCTTTGTTACCTGCAGTCAGGGAGATGGCTTGACGTTCCCTACACGGCTGGTCAACTCTGATGTAGAGCAGGCCACTGTGACCTTGCAGCCAGAGCCCAGTAAAAGGTGATAAATCTTGGTGTAATAAAACGTATATTATTTTACATGAGGCTCTGAAAAGGATATATGTTGTGGATGCACTCTTCATTTTGCTTATTTTTTTTACTTGTTGGGCATGTTCGCAGTGCTGCTGAGGTCCCCGTGAGCCCTCTCAGTGAGTCACAGAATCGCCTCCTGAGCAACGACCAGCATGCCAACAACATCGGAGAGCATTTGGCTAATAACACCCTCAAATCAGGTGAGCTCGGCCGGGGATGATAATGTTTCACAGACAGAATTAACATTAACAACTCACTGTATTGTCTTGGTGTCTCGTTACCTTATCAACTTTCTGTTTGGCTTCACAGCTGAAAGTGAAACCATTACAATCTCTGTGGAGAGCGAGTCCTAACCAGGTGAATATGAGTAAACACACTTCACTCTGTACGTATGTTTGTTTGGGTACAGCTCTGACTAAATGATGTACATTTCGATTGTAATCTACAGTCACGTAGCTAATAATTTTTTGTTTTGTCTCTTCTCTGCCACAGGAGAAACTCCTCAGTCATCTAATATGATGCCTTAAGCAACAGCAACAGTTTAGTTTGTCTCCGTGGCAACCGTCTCCCAGCGCAACCTCATCCCCACAGACCCATTCAGAGTAACTATGGAAAAGCATTAGTTTTTTTGCCCATCGCAGCACAGTAATGCATCTATGGCATTGGCATTTTTGCATGCAGTGCAAATCTCACCTACCCCCACAGGACAGACTGGTTCGCTCTCACACCAACGCACACATGCTAATAGTCACACATTCAAATCTATACATATTTCCTTGTCTTATTTCGATTTCTTTTTCACACAACTTGAGCGTTTATTTGATGATGAGAAAATTGAAGAATCCTGGAGGGAATATGTGCTACGTTTGGTGTTTTTAGTGAGAGAACTTTTTTGTGCCAAAAGCTTCCTGGTCGCATCAGGAAATGTTTTATAGGCACAAAGCTGCAGTGAAGAGTGGGGGACGAGCTGGAGCAGCGCGTTCTTGTTTTGAACATCTCTCTCCGTGTTTTTAGAAAGGCAGTACATCCCGTGGAGATGGATCAGTTTACTTTGCGTGACTTTTTTTTTTTGTCTTTTTTTTTTTTTTAACTCATAATGTTGGGGCGCATCTGTGGTCCGCACCTTTTGAGATGGATGTTTCCCACCAAAACCTGGACTATCTTACAGAGGACTCTACTGCATGGTTCAGTGGACTGAACCAGCACAACACAGGGAAGACTGTAGCTGGGTTTTGGATGGAGTTTTGGATATCAGAGCACAAGATGGCACATTTGCACTTTGTAGATTATCAATGTCCATCAAACAACGTGCTGCTTTCTTATCATGTCCAAAAAGCATCCTGGGTATAACGGATGTTGGATGTTCATGTGATTTATGGCGTATTGTTTGTGTGTGCGAATGTGTTTAACAGTTAAAGTGGCAGTCTTTTTTTTTTCTTTTTTTTAAAGAACTAACAGACTAAAAGAATCTGTTTTATGTGCTTTTGTGGCCAACTTGTGTTAAAACATGCTGCTTATAAATGGACAGTTTGACCTGGGAGATGTATTTCACACAGCGCAATGTGCGGCGTCTGTCACTACCTGTTCTCTTAAGGTCATTTAATTATGTCATATGCCGATCAGTGATTCTCAGCCCACAATGTCAACGTTCTGTTTTTCTACAGTTTCAACCTTTACTATGACACCAACACTCATTGCCAAATAAGGGCTGACCTGTCAGGAGCTCTGACCTCTGAACCTGAAGTGTTTACAACATCCTAGCTTTATCTTCACTGGCCAATTTCATCATAACCAAATTCTTTTTACCAGTCGTTGTGGCGCAATATTTTCTACAAGGTTCATCTGTTCCTCCTGCCTGTAGTGGGCCATGATGTCCTTGCAATACCAGTGCTGGCCAACAGGTGGCAGCAATGCTCTTCTTATCTGCCCTCATTCAGATGGAGATTTTTCTGAACTTTATCAACATGTGGCTCAGGGCTCAATTCACTTTCAGGTTAATTTGCAGGTGCAGCATTCTTCAGAATTAAATATTTTCGTAATATGTCATTAATATGCATCATTTTCCTATAATAACACCCTAACACCCACATTTGATTTCAAATGAAAGTGAATTGAACCCATCTGATATACTGTAAAATAGTCGGTATAGCTTCTGCTCACCTTGCGTTCTCTGTGCTTGCAGAGTGAGCTCAGTTTTGTGACCTTGAACTGTTAAAGGAGCCTCAGCATGTGTAAAACTTAACAGTGAACTGTCTTGCGTCTGGGTTAAACATCTGGGACGTGACTTAAAGTCTAACAACATCTGTAAAGGAAGAGAGATTCGATTTCATGACTTCTACATAACACACCTTGTGAGTAACTGTTTGAGAATGGACTATTTTATCAGTATAACCAAATAACAATTGTTCAGGAATGAGTTACATCCTTTTCCAAGGAATTTTGTTATTTATATGCAACTTTCCGATTCACATTGGAGGGAGACCCAGAAAATTCCTGATGTCTGTCATTGCTCATGTCTACCTGATCACATCCCTGACTATTGCTGGATGAGCCTCCTACTAACCAGATCCCACCAGACTCCTGTGATGTACAAGTTTACAGCTGTTTCTATCGTGTAGAGTGAGTTAGTGGTGTTGTACGGTGTGTTTCTTGGTAATCATTGTCACAATTGTGCTGAATGTGCTACAGGTGGGACACTGAGGGTATTCGATCCAATGGTGGAGCATTAAAAACTGCTCGCTCTTTGGATTTTATGTTTACGTTTGATCCTTCCAATCATGTTTGACCTTTTTTTTTTTTTTTTTTTTTAAGTGTTCTTTTTGGCTTATTATTGCCTTTATTTGATTGGACAGCTGAAGACAGACAGGAAAGGGGGGCAGAGAGAGAGGGGATGGCACGCAGCAAAGGGCCGCAGGTCGGATTCAAATCCTGGGCCGCTGCAGCAAGGTCTCAGCCTCTGTACATGGGTCGCCAGCTCTACCCACTGAGGTAACCGGGTGCCCATGTTTGACCTTTTGAGCCCAAGTGTATTTATAATTACTCTTTACAAACAGGTGATTGGGGGATATTATATGGATTATGCTCACAGTGGCTAAGTATCAGAATCACACTGTGGTTTGATCTCAGTTTAGCAGATTCAATTACTGTCAGAGATCATGATCCAAGCCAAGGTTGCGTTCCGATCATGTAGATTTTTTCTAAACCTCATACATTTAGTTAAAGAAAAAGACAAAAAAATGACTCGTATAATCTGCAAGGAACCTGGCTTGTTCCACACGTCACTTACGGCCACTGATTCTGAAACATTGGACCTGTTGTCTTGTTGTTTTACAAATTGCCTATATTCTCTCTCTGGGCTGTTAGGCCTTGAGACTAAAGTGCGCGTGTGTATTTTGTAATGCTTAATTGAGTGTTCTTTTGTAATATTGTCGTCTTGGGAGAAATGCTTCTGTGCAGCCATGAGATTTTTACATCTGTGTACATACATAACGTCTGACTAATGCTCAAAAAGCATGGCGCCTAACTTATGTAAAATTGTGTTTTACCGTGATAACAGGAATTTGGGGGTTTTTCAACTATTGCTAGGTGCGTCATGTTTTAAATTAGCTTTACTCTGGTTTGTCTCAACTTTATAAATGAAGCCATAACAACTCCTGTGAAAACGGAGGAAGGATCTAAAAATTTCAGTCTGATTTCTGTCGACAAAAACATTTTACATCTGTATTTACCTTGCAGATGTAGCCTATCATAGCTCGCTTATTGCTACATTTTGGTTTCTTTTTGTTACAATGTCCTATTTTACAATATGTGTATATATATTGATAATGTATGAAGAAGACTACATATATTTTTCTTGTCTGATTAATTTTACTGTTCCTATTTTGTGATGAAAGTACATGCCTCCACACAATTAACGTGAAAATAACAATAAATGTTTTTTTAAACCTCCAGTCAAATCTTGCTCTCATCAGTTTTTTTGGTTAATTCAGGATCTGTACCTGCAGGTGTATTGCTTTTCTATTTTTCCACGGCATGTAAAACCATGTTGTGTTGACGTGTGTTTCTATTACCAGTTTAAACACGCCAAATCGCCTCAGTGCCAGCCCGGTTCTTCTTCCCTCTGTTGCCAATCTCTTGAAACGTTGAATGGTGGCTTCATCTTCTGGATCCATTTCATCATTCCATCTCTGTTTTTGAAACAATAAACAACCTGAAAATCTATGATAACTAGCTGGCTTTGCATTGTTCCACCATTGCATAGTACAATAGTAAACCACGCTAAAGAAGGCTCTGCTTTTAAATGTCATCAGTTCGCCAAGTTAGCACGTGTATGGAAAAGGGCTATAACATTATGAGCCTCACAATGGACAATTTAAAAAAAAAAAAAAAAGAATCAAAGTCAATGTAGCGAGTTGCCATTTTGATTTAATCTCCTTTATTTAAACTTGGGGCCCTAAATTACCCACCAGGCAACGTGCCCGCCTACCTAATGTAGTAAAGTAGCCTTGAACTGTTAGTCTCAAGTAGAGATGAGTAGCGAGTTACTGGGGTCTGGTAACCTCACTTCTTTCTCCATCCATCCATCCATCCATCCATTTCTGCTCATTTGGGTTCGTGTCACAGTGGCAGCAGGCTAAGCAGGGTATTCCAGACTTCCCTGTCAACAGTAACATTTTCCAGGTCCTGGGCGATCCCAAGGCCTTCCCAGATCAGATGAGCTATATATATATATATCTATATATAATCATTCCAGTGAATTCTGGGTCCACTCTTCCCAGAAAACCTCCAAAGTAATACTCCCAGAAGACATCCTCAGATGCCAGACTTCTGATCTCCTCACCTTATCTGTAAAGCTGAGCCCAGCTGCCCTACAGAGAAAGGTAATTACCGCTGCTTGTATCTGCGATCTCCAACCTTTCGGTCATTACTCGATGCTTCTTCTGACTCAGCTCCACCTTCGCCATAATGGTCCAGTAGAATGTTCACTTTACTGCTGATGTCACACCAATCTGCCAATCTATCTCACACTCCATTTCACTCTCACTTGTTAACAAAACCCAAGATAATAACTGAAATAGTAGTTCAGAGTATCTGGCTTTCCTGGAGTTTCTGGGTGGCGTCCTGGAAAGGATTCTATTTAGGGACTCAAGTCTATAGTTTTACTGGAAGATGCAACAGTTACACGCGCAATGATAGAGAAACCTGAAGGGGGGGGTTGATCTAAACCAGAGTGGTGTTTGTTATTGGACTTATATGGTCATAACAAACACCATGTCCAAGCATTGGTGGTTCATACGTTTAGGCTACTGCTACTTGGTACACACCTTAAGCCAAAGATCAATGATTGACTTTGTGACGGTATCATCAGATCTGTAACCGTATGAGAGGGGAGAGAGAGAGAGAGAGAGAGAGAGAGAGAGAGAGAGAAAACATTGAGTAAAAAAAAGAATTTCCCTAATGGAGGTTAATTAAGTTAATCTTCTTCAATGTCTTGAACACTCAAGTGAAGAGAGGAGCAGAGCTGTCAACTCTATCACCTCCTCGTGGTGAGTTGGATCAGATGGTGGGATAGGCTGCTGGACAGACCTGGTGAACCCAAATCAGTAGGGAGAGTGAACTAGGAACATCTGATGGAGGAGGTTGGGGCCATGGAATCTAAGTGGGCCATGTTCAAAGCCTCCATTGTAGAGGCAGCTGGTAGAAGCTGTGGCTAAAAGACCATCAGTGCCTGTTGTGGCAGCACTCCACGAGACCTGTACACATACTTGGATGAGTAAGATAGCCAGAGTTTTCCCTTTAATTGTTGTATTGTATTGTATGTAGATATTAAGTGAGATTTGCTGATGTTTTTTTCCTCTTTTATTCTGCTAGACAGCATGCAGACTGAATGGGTAGGTATGTTTAGCTTTGTGCTTTTAGAGTAAGGAAGTGATTTGGATAAGTAAACACTGCTTAGGTTTTGGTCTAAAAAAAGTGCTTTTCGATAAGCTCGGATACAGGACAAATTACTTCATGCCTACAGTATTTGAAGGCAGTTATCAGTCTTTGAGGACTGAGATTGAGCGACCCAAATGAACCATGACCTTTGCTATCTCTCTAACACTCAGGCCCTTGACTTTTGCTGTTGAGGCCGTTGTTGACTGTTCTGCTCATCCTCTTCAGTCATTCATGCTTCACTTTAATTTCCTCGACAAAAGCGCCTGCCGTGGCTTTGTAAAGGGTTTGTGAATCATAATTTTGGCACACGAGTACTGAACAAAGCCCCAGTGTATCACATCTGTTCTGCAGATCTGCACAGCACACAAGCCAAGGTGACAACAGCATGACTTGGCATATAATACGCAAATATAAATGCCAAGTGTGAGTAAAAAATACTGCTGCATTTGATGCAATGGAATTACTGTATTGTGTTCAATCTCTTTCCTAATTTGAAACTTAAAGTAGACAACCACTTCATATAAACATACTGCTGTATAAAATCAAGTTTATCTTTATCTTTTATCTTTATAAAGCAATCTGAACAAAACCGTACACAATGTTGGTTACAAGAAACAAAGAAAGGAAAAAGTACATATGTTTTATGATTTTGACAGTGCTTGAACATGTTTTGTGCATGTGTATTTATAAGTAGCGTGTCCAAGTACATGTGAGCTATAAGCTCCCAAGGTAATGACCTCAGTGTCAGTTTTTGAGAGAGAGTAAACAGTGACTTGTTCAAAACCAAACAAGCCTGACCTCCGCAAGGCCAAAGCAGCCTCGGTTTCACTAAAGACCTTTGGATGGTTTAGCCATTAAAGGGAAAATCCAACATTAAACAGATTTTGGATAGTAACATCGGTATCTACAAACATAGCCAGCAACGACCCTTGGCAGGAGGTCAGAGCGTAAAAACTTAAATACGCGGTCTGATCAGGTGACAGTTTTTTGGAGTTGGTTTATGAACTTTAATCTGAATGTCTGGCTTCCAGCTGTGAGTCAAAAAAAAAAAGCTCATGTACCATAGCAGCTCTTCTAGCATGCCGTCTGTTCCTTGTATCCCTTTTTCCAAGATGACATCATCTTCACAGTCCATCTCTTTTTCACAAGAATCCCTTAAATGTCCTCTTAGTAATGCTCCTGTAGATTCTTGGGAAAAGATTTCTATTATTCTCCCAAACTCAGGCCAGTCGGGACAAACCTTTTCTGATGAGTGTGGACTAGAAACGTGAGATAAGGTGTGCCCAGATGAACCAACAGGAAATACAATTGCTCAAATGATCCACAGGTCACTTAAGGTGAGACATGGATGGGTCATATTGTACGTTTTGTAATGAAGGTGAACACATCTATATGCATCATCACATCAATACCGAGAGACACAACTTTTATAGCTCCCATATGTAATTTTGTGCTGAAGATGTGTATTACATTACTTGATCCCTGTTTTAAGGACGTCAGTCATCTTTTGTAATCATTCCTGAAATGTGTCTGTACATGTAGCTCGTGGATAAAGAGATTTCATCTCTGAACAAAGGGGGGAGAAAAAAAAATAGCCTTAAGTTACTTTAACCTCAGGTGGCCACATTTGCCTGAACAGACAGGTAGCTATGATAAAGTACAAAAATTCTCAGATGATGTAAATGGGAGCAGAGGTGAGGCTTCTCTGTGAGGTGAAGAAGATTAATAACAACCAAAAGAAGTTCTTGTGAGAGATTGAACAATTACCAGATGAGATTTGATTTTTGTTGGTAAAAACTTCACTTGAGTCATTCTGTTATTCAGTGTAATGCTAGACTTCATTCAGTGATGTTTTGCTCTATACAGGCCTCTCAGTACTGTGCTGAATGCAACCAAGGGCGCAAAAAGATTTGCAAATGCCTCACATGACCATACCCCTGCACACGTTGCTATGGGAACAGGGGGGCATGTGATGTGAGTGCCTGTGTTGTCCATAGGCACTGTAGTCCTAAGAAATGTGCCCCATCCCATACAACACACACACACACACACACACACACACACACACACATAAATCTAACACTGTAAGCTTTCACCTCCTCCACCCAAAAGCCCTATTATCAATGTTGCTGGGGTTTTTCCAGTTTTAATGTGTAAAAACAATAATGATACCCAACCAGGGATCCCCATCTGAGAAGAGCGACTCTATTGTAATGAGAACAACTGGCTTCAGAAAGGCTTTCTGAGGGAAATATTCATTGGAAAACAAGGAGAACTGGCTAGAAATGGAGGACATTTGAGCTCCTTCAGCGATGAAGACTCACTGTATGTGAATGAGGACTTGAGTGGTACTAATTCTCACCACACCGAACCACACTCTGCTACACCACAACCACACATGACAATAACATAACAAACTGACTATGACAATGATAATTTACGAGTGTCATAATTAGAAAAAATAAAAAAGTTTCATTTCTTGCACAATATTGCTGCAATTTCACCATTATAATGTACGGAAAAACAATAAATCCTCCTCCTATCCTTTAAATTTCCTTGCCTAAGAAAAAACAATATGTGCCAACAAACCTTTTTAACTGTTAAATGCCCAGGATGTGGCGATTTGGCAGACGGCTCATTGTCCTATGACAGCGGGGAAGAGGCGGGTCCAGCGATTGCAGAAAGTGTTTCGGGGTGCCCGGGAGGCAGATATATCCCTCTGTGGATAGTTTGAGCACTCTCTCTTTTTTTTTTGATCATCTGCGGAGAGGAGAGTGCCAACTTGTACGCACCGAGCGTCTGTGGATGTAAGCAGCGGAGCCGAGACATAAACTGAAAAGTTGCATTTTGTGAAAAGTCCAACCGACGGCAGCCAGCATGAATAATGGGTCCAACCGAACTATTCACCCGAGCTGCATGGACAAACCTCCTGTCGCCATGGACATCATCCTCAGTGAGTAGACTGGCTTTAAGGCTGCGGATCAGAAACAGACATCTCCAAGTTTTGTCCCTGATCTGATGACATCCGTGGCTCCTGATCAGATCTCCATCTGTGGTTTCTTTTTAATTGTCTACTGAACTGAAGGGCCGAGGTGGTGGTAGAAACTGGTTCCTTCACAAAACCTTTGCAAGGGACATTGTATCCTTCTCAGGGACTCTGAGATATGCTGTAAAAACCTGCTTAGTATCCAAATAAAGAGCCAGATTCATGTAACTTGTTCAGGCAGGGCTCAGTTCTTTTTTCGGATTTTTCAACAAATGATCAGCTTTAATCCATTAATCCACACCTCTAGGTTGGTGGTGTTGTTGTATATTAGTATTCAGGCGTATGAGTCATGTTGGATTATCCATTTCACTTCATAAACCCTGCTTCAGAGGTTGTGCAGCCTGACAAGCAATGCAGAGAGAAAATCCACTTAAATAGGGCTAAGACATATTTTTATAACTTAAATCCTAAAGTAGTAAATCATTGCATAACTCATAAAACCTTGCAGGAAAGTAGTAAGAAATAAGGTAATTCAAGCTTTTTGATATTGAGGACATTTGTCCTCTTTAATAACACCTTAAATTATAAAGTTATTTATTTATTTATTTATTTTATTTATTCATGAATTATTGCACTTAAAGATTTAGTTTCTTCGCTTTACCAGTTGGCTTGTGTTGTTTTTAGTTTTCCTGTTTCTAACCGTTTTTAAACATGTTGTTGAACAAAAAACATTTTCTACTTTATGATTAAGACTAAATAAGGGAATGATTACCCGCTTTGTGTACTGTTACGCATTATTTTTTAAATTAAATTAAGTTTTAAGACAGTTTTCCTCCATTTTAATATAGATATGTATGATAATAATATAGATTGCTGGAGATATGCTGTAGATTACCGTATATGTCAAATTTAGTCAATTTAGTAATAGTGTCATTATTGGTTTGTTCACCAGAGAGCTCTGACAAATGTATTGTTCAGTCCAGATCACTACATATCTTGGTCACATTTCTTAAAAAAATAATTTAAGGCACCCTTGTTTAAATTTTTCCTTAAAGTTATGTATTTATATTTAAAATATAAAAAAAACTCCAGTAGGCCTATTGGTTGGGCAAAAACTACCATCTGGATCAGTTTTGTCAGTAAAAGATTCTCCAGTCTCCACTTTACTGCACATATGTGGCTGCAGGAGATGTCAGATGGTTAAGGGTAGAACTAACACAACACAGAAGGACCAAAATAGTTGAAGGAGATGAAGGAAAAATAATGAAACACAAATGTTAGAAATACTTCAAAAGAGCAATTTCAATTGATAAAAAAGCTACTGAACAAACAAGCAGGCATAGTGACCACCTATGGAGAGAAATCACTGAATAGGAATGTTTGTTTGTGTGTATGTGCGTATTTGTTTTTGTGTGCTGATTACTGCTAATGACTTTGGGCGTCGGAGAATAAATGACTCAGATTACCAGAATACTATTACTGGCAACACAATGAAACAATTTAATCCACTTTTCCTTCCATTTTCCACTTTTCCTCCTCCTTGTTTCATCGTGGACGTAGCTGCTTTGTCATGATCTCTAGGTCCCGGAACATCTGTTTGAGCAATTCACTTGTGACTTCGTATATCCTCTGATGCGATTCCCTCAAAATATGGTTCTCCAATTTTTCTTAAAGTTAGGGGCCTCCGTTTATCATTATTCAGATGATATATTGTTATTATGATAAATTGTTTTGTAAAAAGTTTTGATGCTATTAAGCTCCTTTTACTTTTTAAATTAGTCTTTGAGCATGTTAACCTGCCCTGTTAACATGCTGTTTCTAATGTAACCAAAGTTTCCCGTGATACTTGCTTGTAAGTCTAGTTTTCTTATGAACCTAAATATTTCAGCCGGCTCTGGGATGGCCGTGTTGGTGTTGTTGGTCCTCCACTTTGGTTAAGACTGAAATATCTCAACATCTATCATAATGTCTCACCATGAAACATTGTACATGCACCTGAAAACATGAATCCCTTCGACTTTACCTCTGGTTGACATGTATTGCTTTTTATGATATAACTCATCAACTATTGGATGAACTGGCACAGTATTTGGTGAAATCTCTCCAAAATGATTGGATGGATTACAATGTAATCAGGCACACACATTCGTGTCCCCATCAGGATTCATTTTCATCACTTCATTGATCCCTTAACTTTTTTACCTACCGCCATCTATTTGTCCAGTACGACGATCTATGACAAAATACCTGCAAAACTAATGACATTCCCATCAGCTTCTACTTTGTGTTGAGCGCTTATTATACCATGCTTAAGAAAATGTAGAAAATGTAACAATGCTAAACTAAGATAGTGAATATAAATATAACATTATACTTGCTGAACATGCTGATGTTAGCGTTTAGCTCAAAGCATCGCTGTGCCAAGTACACCCTCATAGAGCCTTGAGTATGGCTGTAGCCTCTTGGTCTTGTCAGGACATGATACATCCTGCTTTATGGCTACTTCTTATTTTCTGGCAGTACTTTCACTCTGTCTGCCTGAATAAACATTTCAGTACAGAAACATAAATATGATATAATCACCCTGTACCCATAATAGTACATTTACAGATCATATCAAGTTTGAATTTCTGGAGACCTTTGGGTTCAGCATCGCAGCTTAAGTTTAAAGAGAGCTAATTTGTTGTCATTTCCCTTCTCTTCCTCCAGAGTTAGACATCTTTGGCATCATCCTGTACTCGGTGCTCACCTTCATGGCAGCAGTATCCATGCTGGTCTTCCTAGAGGAGTGTATCTACATCTATAGGAAAGTTCCTGCTAATAAGAAGAGTATAATCATCTGGGTGAATGGGGCAGCACCGGTAAGGCTGTCAAAAACTCTGGATATATTTACCCATTCCAGCACTGGTATTGGAAAATATATTCTGTGTCATCACATTCCCTCTTTCTCCTCTCTTTTCCAGGTGATTGGCACCATGTCGTGTCTGGGGATGTGG
Organism: Dicentrarchus labrax; assembly: GCF_905237075.1. NCBI lineage: Eukaryota > Metazoa > Chordata > Actinopteri > Moronidae > Dicentrarchus > Dicentrarchus labrax. The sequence continues at coordinate 11,817,167 of NW_026136709.1, read as the reverse complement.
ATCCCCAGAGCCACTATGTTTACTGATATGACCTCTGCCTGGTGGGTCTCTTTTCTTCTCCCTCTCTCTTACTCCTCTTTCATCCCGTGCTGTGTTCCTTGTTTCTCAGAGAGCTCTGTAATAAAAGAATCACAGAGGGGGAAATTTGTCATATCCTACTGAAAGTTTTTATAGAAAACAGTGATACTGTTGTGTAACTTTCATTTCCTCTACTTCTCTACTGATCCTGCTTCTCCAAACTCTCCCACATGTGCTAATTTCCCTTCTTCATACCTCTCTCATTCTTGCTGCACAACTCACTCTCCCTGCCTCATTCCTTATGTCCAATTACCCATCATTCCTCCTCTTATTTGTCTGTAGCTACTTTGCCGTTGTGGTGTTCAAGTTCCTGATCCTGATGCTGGAGGAGGTGGGTGGCGACGAGGCCTTCCTGAAGCGAGCAGGGAGGCACAAACTGAAGATCAGCACGGGGCCATGCTGCTGCTGCTGCTGCTGCCTGCCATATGTTGCCATCACACGGTAAACACTGAAGTAATACACAGTCTGTGGTTAGCGTCATCAATACAACTGTAGCACGTATTGTGAACCCTTAAATATTTTTTTTCTCACTTATTATGCAAATGCTAGGCTAGTGTAAATTTAACTATGGAGCTGATCAATGAAACACACAGAACTGCATTTTCCTATTATTATGAATATAGGTACCAAACAACAAAAAAATAACACTTGAAATACATCAAGGAAACAGAACTCAAAGTAAATACAAATAATAAGGCCTTTCAAAAACAAATGTGGAACTTTTAATCCGTCTCAATTAATTTCAATAGCAGCATAAGTAGCTTTAAAGTGACAATACTGCAACCATTTTAGCAATTTTAATAATTGTCATAAATGTTAATAAAGTACAATAATTACAAATTTCATTCATTCTTGTTTCACTAAAAGTTGTTCAGGTGAATTGGCACCTTGCACAGTCGTTACACACCAGTGGGAAAGTGGCTGAGGCTTGAGGCATGCCTACAATGGAGTGGTTTCTCTTCTCTCCAGTAAGCGTTCCTGTTGGGGTTGCTTTCTCAATATGCACGCACCATCACATCTTCCAGAGCAATACTAAAACCATCATGGCTCACCAGTGTTCAGCAGGGCATCATCGGTTGTAGGAAATACCGCTGATAGCGAGGGCGCTAGGTTACGGGTTGCATGGCATGCTTAGCATTAGCATAGCATATTTGCAGATATGTTCCGCAATACCTGAAGCGAGGAATCACTGGACTACTTGAATACACTTGCTGTTTTCTGCCTTGAGGGCCGAACATTCCCTAACAACACCTTGGGTGAGAACAGTTTCTGAGGAACACTCTCGGAAGCACATATTTAGTTTAATAACAGCAGAAACTGTGTACTTAGAACTTCCATTATCCTTGGCGGGAGAGAGTGTTTTTCATCAGATTATTAAGCCTCAAGAGATTTGGTGTCAACTGTACATTCAGCAGTGTAAATATTGATATAGAAACATGAGGTTTCTCTGTCTCTTACTCTGTGCAACCTCTTATTTCAGCTTTTGCTTTCAGTTTTGATTTAAATTTGAATGAAGGGTTAGGGTGAGGGTGAGCATGAAAGCAGAGCTCGAATGATTCTCACACCGCGGCCATCCTTAGCAGGTGTAGAGTGTTGTCTTTCATTGAAGCAATCATTCAACATTTTGCTGAAAGCTTATTTGCTTTCTTACAGAGAGACCATTACATATGAGGCCAAAGCCAGAATCCAGTTAGCTTAGCTTAGCCCAAAGCCTGCAAAAAAAAAAGGGCTAGCCTGGCTCTGGCAAATTGTTTTACACTTTGATTTTTGTACTGTTTAAACAAATGAGATATAACCTGTTAACAAGCTCCCAGTCTTTATGCAAAGCTAAGCTACTACACGGACATGAGAGTGGCGTCGACCTTCTCACTGCACTCTCAGCAAGAAAGTGCTTATTTCAAAAAGAGAGCATATTTTCCAAAAACTTTTCTCTTTAACTGTCTGTATTTGAAAGCTGCACAGAACAGAAATCCCTCCCACAGGGTTTTGGTGCCCTGAAATACACTGTTTTACACGAGTACTCGTTTCCCCAAATCTTTACAGTGGAGGTGATGAGTGCACATAAGCCACATTTACGGGAAATACACCTGATTGAAATAAACCAGAATGATACTTTAATCTTAACCATTCCCTGCGTTATTGAAGTGAGTGTAACATCCTGCACTGCTAATGAAACCCAGACCCTGTGCAGCTTCTAAGATTGTTACGACCACGTGTTGTTTGAGGGGTCAGCCTAGTGCAGTGAGGTGTTTGATGTTGCTTTTGGCCCTTTTAAAGATTGCATAACCTCAGAGATCCTCCGTACATACAGCACTGGATTGTACGCTTCTGTTCTCTGACCGCAGGTTGAACACTCTCCTGGCCATTGAACTCTTTCAAGGCGGAAGTCTGTATCGTAGCACACTGTTAGACAGCAATCCCATCATGCCCCTTCTTGGAGTACAGACTGGCTGCATTTTCACTATTTCACAGTTGATTGATCAAGCCATCCTGTTTAAATGTAATCTGTCAGCACACACAGTCTTCCATACACTATTTGTTTATTTAATAGGTGCACGCTGGTGTCACACAACGACAGATGTGCGTCTCTCTAACGCTATGCACCACTTAACACAGAAAATCCTGCTGCACACAACAGTGATAGTGAGGATAGCTAAGCCAAGATATGCTCAGCCATGTCTTCTTTGACGCAGTGCCCAGTTTCTTTTCAACAACATAGTCTTAGAATCCTCTGTGCCCTCATGGGTCACACTGTTCTGTTTATAAGAAATCTGAAAGGTATAACGCACCTCAGAGGGACTGTTGATGTTGTTGTTGCACACATAAGTATGGGCATGCCTGAAGCCATGAAGATGTGTCCAAGGTCAGGTGAATTGTTCGCAGCATCCTGCGATAATTATTCAGTTTACGTTCAGGCCAATAGGGAGAGACTAAAGCCATTTTCTGTCATTAGTGGCTACTGTGAAATAATTTCCTTTGTTCCACCTCCAGGCGCTCTCTCTTCCTGCTCAAACTTGGCTCCTTCCAGTTTGCTGTCCTGAAGATTGTTTTCACCATCCTTTCTATTGTCCTCTATACCAATGGGACTTTTGACCTGGCGGACGTAAGTTGCAAATACTAGATAGCATCACTCAGTGTTATTGTATCCCTGATTTCTCTTGTACTGGTTATTTTCCAAGATTTTTATTGTTAAATGAATCATCAGAACCTACCATTGTGCCACTACGGATTTCAGCTTTTACTTTTAGTTTTCGTTTACGATTGTTTGCTTGTAGTTTAGGTTATCTAGAAATGAGCACAACCATGATGATTTGATTAATAATTTAATGCAGACTGTGTTATGAGTTCCTGTTGATCAAGACGCTGTGAGCTTTTGAACGCTTAATGAATTTTTAATGAATGGTTTTTAACTCACATTTGCTTCAAACATGAATTTATACGCAATACAATTAGCTGGAATCTAATTAAACTGAAAAGATCATTTCAGACCCGTGCATTTGATCATCCTTTCTGAATTATAAAGCTGTTTTTATTAGCTGTGCTAGCTGTATGTCTGTTGGTTGACTGAAATATCTTGATAACTAATGGATAGATTGCCATGAAATACTTTGGTTTATGGCTAAATACCAATCTGCTTGTAGCTGCACTTTGAGTTTAGTGCTAATTAGCAAATGTTAGCACAGCATGGTAAACTTAGAGGTTGATTACAGTTGCTAAACATAATAATAGCATAATAGCATTGGGAGTTTGCATGCTGACGGTAGCGTTTTGCTCAAACTGGCAGTCATATCCAGCATCTGACATGTTCCTGCATGACCCAACAGTTCACAGATTCCTGGCACAACAAGGCACAATTGTTAGATGTTTTTGTTTTTAGTGGAGCCGTCTCTTCATGCTATGCTTCACTTTCAAAAATAAAATAAGAAGTCTCATTCCACCTCAGAGCTTGTGAATTTGACATGAAGACCGTTATGGCATGAAGCAAAAAGTAGATGTATCTGACGGCAGCTTCATATTTATATGAGACTATAAATGCATGGACCTGAAAGGTGGTTTGTGGCGTATAAATTAGTGTAGGAACTAACTGTGAGTTAATATTCAATAACCAACAAAGACTTACTAATCACATAAACTCATAGTGACTTCATTATCTTTTAACAGTTAGCAACAGGAATTCATGATTTACATTTAGTTGCATTGACCGACTCATTACTTACTCAAACATGTGTTTTCTTATACTCATTATAACGTGTTCTCTATTTCACCAAAGGAATAGTCTCATAAAGAAATAAGATTAAAGGTACTCGGTGTAAGAAGAAGTAAAACGTAGGCTTTATAGACTCTTTATAGAGCCATAACAATGTTAGTGTTGTTATAAAAATGAGGAGGGATGACAGTGCCCATTACCAAATAAAAAATATATATGCGACACGTCTTTCTTATCTTTTGTTGCATTGGTCACACTCTCTCATACTTATTCTTTCCTGTTGCCTTTGCTGACCTTCTGACTCTAACTGCGTGTGTGTGACCACATTTCAGTTGTCCATTACCGGAGCTGCTATATGGATCAACCCATTTGTGGGCATCTTGACAATCATAGCCCTGTGGCCTGTAGCGATCATGTTCATGCACCTGAGGACTGCCCTGCGGACCCTCAAGATCATCCCCAAGTACGCCATGTACCAGGTAAGAACACAAGAGATGCTTTAAACACACATGTGCCCGACAGTAAAGTCTAAGTAAACACACATTTCTAATTACATGTCAGGTTATAGGGCTATCATACGTTTTTTTACAGGATTTTCCAGCATTCTGTTTGTCAGGTTAAACATTGTATGTGTGTGTGTGTGTGTGTGTGTGTGTGTGTGTGTGTGTGTGTGTGTGTGTGTGTGTGTGTGTGTTTGTAGCTGGTGCTGATCCTGAGCCAGCTGCAAACGGCTATCATCAACATCTTGGCATTGAATGGAACCATTGCTTGCAGTCCACCCTTCTCTGCCTCAGCAAAAGGATACAGTGAGTCAACATGCATCCATTCATCCTCGTGTTATCTGTAATGATCGATTCATATCTCTATTCATTCAGTTACATGACTGACTTCTTAAATACTCCTTGAACTTACTTTCTGCGCCTCTCTGTCTCTCCCCCAGTGATGAGTCAGCAGCTTTTGATCCTGGAGATGTTCATCATCACGCTGGTAACACGTCTCCTGTATCGTAGACAGTACGATCCTTTACCTGTGGAAGATGGTAACGACAACGAACACACCAAGATGGCTGCAATCCCCGTATCTGCATGAGAGCTCAGAATGTGTGTGTGTGCGTGTGTGTGTGAGCGTGTGTGTGTGAGCGTGTGTGTGTGCGTGTGTGTGCGAGTGTTTGTGTGCGTGCGCGAGTGTGACATTTGTACTTTGATTAAGAGATTATATAAGTAAATATGAATAAATATAAATATGAATTATATGCACATTTATCTTGTTGGATGTTCATTACGGGTCACAGATTTGCAAACTCTTGGAAACTGTTTGCACACCAACTGCACGCCCTATCCAGAGGGATCCAGTGGAAATGATTTACTTATTCCCACTTTGTGTCAATTTTTTCTTTTTCTTTTTTTTTGTCAAAACAAAAATGCCATGCATATACAGTATATTAGAGTGTCATTTGGTAACATTTTATTTTACAGGTCTGTAATTCCCTTATACTTTGTGATTTAGTAATAACTTCAGGGGAAACAGAGAAAAAGTTTGGTGATACTTTAGTTTGATGTGCAGTTGTTGATCTCCACAGAAACTCCTTAAAAGGAACTACTGAATGTAAACCCCAAAAAACATTGTTTTATTATTATTTTATTTTTAGACATTTTATCTTCCATGTATGTTGAATTGTATATCTAATTTTACAGTTGTGGCCTACCTGCTGTACGCTGACTAACAGACTCTTTTAAGTGCCAGCTGAAGTACCAAATCACTTTCCTTTTTCCTTTTTGAATTACATATCAGTTCAGTTATAGGAAATTAGGGGAAATAATGGGACCGCAAATATAATTGTTTGTATTTTTGTGAGGTAGTATCTCATAAATGATGATAAAACTATACTTTAGTTTTGCATTTGCATTCTGTGTCTCAACCACTGGGTCTTTTACTGTCACTATTACCATGCTATGTGTACAATGTAAGCATTTTAAACATCCTTACATGAAATGAAAACACTGTATGACTCTCTGTGGTGTCATTTGCCTCAGTATGTTCAGTTTTTCCACTCAGTTGCATCTTACATTGTAGTTCTAACCATGGGCCACTAGGTGACAGTAGAAAGCATCTGGTAGACACCTGACCTTCTGTGGGATTGCCCTGTCATCATCACCCTCTTGTTGTCATTACTGTGAGCTCGTTGTCATAGCAATAATCTCCCTACAGTAAAATATACATATATAAGAGTCCAATGAGACATTTTGTAGCGCGTAAGAACACTACACATAACAGATATTTTACATGTATACCCACTGACTGTCTGTGAGTGTAAATACGTTGTGTATTACAGTCAAGGGGCCGCGGATAAACAAGGTAACGTCAACGCTGTTGATTGACACGCATGCGTCCCAATGGAGCTGTTGTTGTTTATCACTTCCTGGTTATAAGCCAATCAGCGCAGTGCGTCGACGAGCCCGAGCCAAGTGCGGTTGAGCCGAGACTTTCGAATGTACGTGACGTGCTGTCTGTAAACGTCACAGCAGCCCAAATGGACCGGAAGTCTGGAGATTTAACCTTCATAATAAAACGTTTCTTTCAACAAGATAGATAGTTTATTTATTCAATTCAATACAGTAATTCAAAGGGGTCTGTCGTTTAAACTGGCTGATGGGACAACAGTCAGTATTTTATGAGCAATTATTCTGCCCAAAAATATTAATGTGTTACTTAATTACTAAAATTAAATTAAAATTATAAATACTAATAGGCTGGTCTTTGTTATATGTTGATCCATTACTTTAATCATGGGGAAAGTAGCTTTTATTCAGATAATCAAGTAAAGCCAGTTAAAAGAACAACTTCTGAAAATCTCTCTGGCTGAGTCATTAATAAAGTCACTGCTGTTATTACAGTTTATACTTTTGTTCCTCACTTTTAATAAGGCATTAGGTCTGCGGGTTGTAAATGTTAGTAAGTCATTTAGAAAGCATCATGAGTGAAAAAATTAAGGCTGCATTTACAAATATTGACTCATTAAACAAGGTGTTGAATGTTTCATATTAAATAAGCCATCGGCAAAAAATGTCACCTCCAAGTATAAATGTTAATTCATATATAAAGTGTTCTTATTCTAATGAATCCCACAGGCTTAAATGTCAATAAGTTGTTAATAAATTGACTTTTGTCCAGATGCTCTGCAGCCCTTTTCCAGAAGTTCAGTCTTCCCCTGATGAGCTAAAAATGATGAACTCTTTTTATATAGGCTCCATTATTCACTGTATTATAGCACATCTAGTGTGACTAACTCTGCTGCAATGGAAGTTTTCAATAATTTCATAGCATTTCTAAACAAACCCAAACAAATTATTTTACTTAAATATTGTAGTAACACATAACAGAAACCCACTTTATTTAGTCTTGTTCTCTTTTAGTTTTTCTTATGACATGCGTGTTATTTGTATTCCACTTTTTTATTTTACTTTAGTGTTTATCTGTTCCTTTTGATTTCATTTTGACAATGGTTGTACCCTTTTCGAGCATGGTCGTAATTGTTTGCAAATGAAAGTTTGGAGAGTGTTAAACAAGCAAAGATATATTTCCAAAACATGGCAACATTTTCCTTAATAATGGATTATAATTGATTTGAATAAAAAAAATAAAAAAAATTAGTACTAACAAAGCCAGTACAAACCATATGCTAAGAGGACCACGGTAAAAAATGAATACCAAATTTGCTATTTAGTGTTTCCACTAAGTTACCCAATACCCTCCAAACTCTGCAACTTATTCCGCTACATTAGACGGCCTGTTGTTTTATTTTGAAAAACCTACCCGGAAGTTTACGTTTAACTCCGGTTAGCCTGACAGTGTTTAGCCGCTCTGAATGTCTGGACAGTGTAGCTCCAGGAAGCCCTCTTGAGAGTATATTGTTTGTCTGTCATGTAACCTTATGGACATTTATTCATCCCGTCGCTGTGAGACCACCGGAGGCCCGCTGGAGGCTGGAAGTAATGTGGACGCCGCTGAGAGAGGAGGACTGTCCGCACGGTTGTCAACACTACCGGGGATGAAATGGTCGCGTCTTCACTGACTCTCATTCTCACGTTCACATCCAGACATCACTATTAGACTTTCAAAATGAGGATCCTAACGTCTCTGCTGAAAAACGCCAACCCCAAAATCGAGTATTACTCCAGATTTTCGCCGTCCCCGCTCTCCATTAAGCAGTTTCTGGATTTTGGTAGGTAACGCTGCAGGGCTGTCTTCTTACAGGAGTGACTGGCTGATAAGGAAGACAACAAGAGGCCTTGTTTTTATTGCCTTGTGTTGTGTCTTTTTGAGTCCATATTTATGTGGATTATTTAAGTATCACAGGGCAAGCTCTTGGCTGTTTATTAATAGCAGACTCACCCACAAGCTGCCATGTAACATGAGTTTGTCATAATCAGATGTGGCATTTGAATTGGATGTTTACTTTTAGTAACCCAGCCATAGCAGCACACACTGTTTCATGCATGCTGATGGCTCTGAATGGCAGCTTTCTGTTGCAGGTTTGTTTACCATGTGAACATGTGACAACCTGCTTGATCCATGCAGGTTAACTTCACTCAGACTGGGACATCAGCACGTATGCAGTGGAGGATGCAGCTCATGTTACCTCCTGTTTTTCCTTGTTACTCAACAAGGTTTTCAATCTTTAGAAGCTTTTTCTAGAGCCTGGGTCATTGTAGTTTAGTATGACACATATGTAAGTCACATGAAGGGTCTTTGTTTTGTATGTGCAATGTTGTTTGTTGTCTGCATGTAGAGTTAATAACTGTGCTAGGCTCTGACATGAGAAACACAAGATGACAGTGTTGGCAGCCTCACTCAAAGCTTTTCTTAATCCATCTCTGATTAAACACAGTCATCGCTGTTACGTAATTTGTTCTCACAGCTGTGGACCTGAGTGTGCGCCATTTGTTTGGACCAAGAAAACACAGTGAGGATCTTGTCAGCAGTAATTGTTCATGTCGTATTGGTGTGTTTCAAACAGGAACCACTGAGACCTCGTCCTGGGATTGTCAGTAGTTGCAGAGTCTGTGGGTTATTCCAGGGCTGAGTCAGTATTACGAGGTTTCACTGCCCCATTTTATAGTTAATGAGCCCCCTCTTTATATTGCTGAGTCAGGGGAAGCCTTTCCTTTGAGGAGAGATGATGGGACATTTCCTTTCATTTTGCTGCAGTTGTATGAGTTGCCAAACTTTAACATTGTTTGCTTTTTAATAGCTGGAAGAACCTGAAACAGATTTTCACTGTGTTTAGTGGATTTTATTTCTCTGCTGAGGGTTAATATGGTTCATATGCTTCAAAGTGAGTCCTCGCATGCCTACATAAGAGAGGCCAGGCTATTTGCATGCTGTGTAAATTTCATTTTGGTCAAATTAAGGTTGTGAAAAAAATGCAAAGTCGGCTCCCACATAGTCATTTTCGAGAAAGACAGTTAACAATACACCACAGTAATTCAGTGGTTCCTGTTTAGATCTAAAACATAAATCCACCCTAACCTTTCCATGACCGCCCCCCTCTCTGCTGGGTAACAATATTTATGATTTCCTTGTATGGTTCAAGCTAATGTTGGTGGACAGTAAATACAGTTCCAGCCAGATAGCAGAGTTTAAGGTATCATATTAAAGGTTGAAACTGACTGACAGCTCACAACCAATAGACTTTAGCTCTGGCTGCTTGTATGTTTACCACTTGGTCACTTTGGTACATAACTTCACATATGAAATGTATATATATATTTATTTGTTGAATCTTTGTAACTTGGTGAAAACAAAACATTTCAGGAGTGTTTTAAAGTTCATAAAGATCATATTTTGGCATAATGCCATCAGTTTTAACTGAACTGGTTTTAACTGGCAGTTACCTTGTGTTACCTTGGTTTTCACTTGACAACAAGAGAACAAAAAACACATTGTAATCAATGAGGCACCATGACAATGAAAAACTAACTAACTACCTGAGTATACAGTATATCTTGGCAGGAAAAGTGACAACTGTGTCGGCCACTTTCGGTGCTGCAGCTTCAACAAAAAAATTATTTTGCTTTCAGGCAGGGACAATGCTTGTGAGAAAACCTCCTACATGTTCCTGCGTAAGGAACTGCCGGTACGGCTGGCCAACACCATGAGAGAGGTAAACCTGCTACCTGATAACCTGCTCAGCCAGCCCTCCGTCAGACTGGTGCAGAAATGGTGAGACACTTCCTCAAGAGATACCCTTTCTATGGCTGTCTGGTGATAAGGTTTATAGTAGTAGTATTGTTAAGAAGGTGTGTGTAAAAGCTACCTTTTGACCTCTGTTTGCTTTATTAGGTACATGCAAAGCTTTGTGGAGCTGCTGGATTATGAGAACAGAAAGCCAGAGGATGCTCACGCTCTGAATGAGTGAGTAAATATTGCCTTAATTAATCATTCATAAAAGCGAGAACAATACGTGTACAGTAAGTACAGCTCTGTGAGGCACCCAGCTGTTGTATGCTGGATTTATGTCTTTATGTCTAGAGTCCCTCTTCCACTGCAGCTAATCCCCTTAATACACATCTCTGCTGACTGTACAGTTAACGGTGTGTATTTATACTATAACAATGCCTGTGTGATAAACAGAGATAGGAATTTGGATAAAGCAGTTTGTTTAGGAGCACATTTCCAAGAATTGTTCACTTCACTGGAAATAAAAGAACAGTGATATTAAGCTTGGTACTAATTGTGATTAAGCTTTTTTCTGGCCTTCAAAATAGCAAAAAACAAACACGGTGGATCCAGTCATTTTATTTTTTTAACTTTTCATTGGTATTTAAACATTTTATAAATCACAGATACAGTTGGATAAACGCAATTAAAAATAAAAGTACAATACACGGTAAAAAGAGCAATAAAAATAAATAATAATAAATGAGTAGTAGGAAAAATATACAGAAAAAAATATATATAGAGACATATATTTCTCTAATGTCAAATGATGTATAAAGTCCTTAATCCATAGTTTACAGGTCAGCGACTAAGATGTCTATATTGTGGAGCTACTCCAAATATTGCAGTGGTAGCGGAAGGTTTTATGGGCACTTCCAAGACATCTGAAAAGGTTTTATACATTGAAAGGGTGGATGGTGCTTGTCGATACCGATCACATGTAGGATCGACAGTAGGCGCGAACGTTTTCTTTGTTTTAGACCATGGAAGACGATCTAAAACCTTGAACTGGATCATTGTATGTCGTAAGCAAATAAAAGAGGAATGTATCCAATTTAAAGTTTTCCCCCAAACTTCATCAGGAGTCCCAGTTCTTCCTCCCGCTGATTTCTTAACAAAGTCAAGGGTTTAATAAGGAATAAACTATCCCAATAGACCTTTTGGGTTAAGTTTCAAAAGGGAATCTAAAAGAGAGCTGGTGGCTGTGTTTTTTTTTTTGAATGATAGAAATATGTGAAAAATATGTGAACTTGAGATTGAAGAAGGAAGAAACACTTTCACTTCTTTATTTTATTTTTAGTTTCCTAGAGCTCTTGATTGAGATCCGTAACCGCCACAACGACGTGGTTCCCACCATGGCTCAGGGAGTCATCGAGTACAAGGAGAAGTTTGGCTTTGACCCCTTTATCAGCAGCAACATCCAGTATTTCCTTGATCGCTTCTACACCAACCGCATCTCTTTCCGCATGCTCATCAACCAGCACAGTGAGTCTCTGAAAACCTGTGTGGTTTGTTTGGATCCCGTCTCGCCAGCTGACCTTTTTTTCTTTCTGTGCAGCTCTCCTGTTTGGAAACGACACCAACCCTGCCCATCCAAAACACATCGGCAGTATTGATCCCACCTGCAGCGTGGCTGAAGTCGTCAGGGGTGAGTTTAAGAAAGTCAAAGTTGTGGGAATATTTTGCTCTCTGTGGGTTGGATTATTTTTTTTCTTTGTTGCAAATATGTGAGTTCTTACGGGAAACGTTATATCACACCAGCGACTCTCAGCAGCGACACAAATCAAACAAACCCGAGTTCATTGGTACTAAATGCTGTGTTTACATAATGATAGTTTTTAAAGAATTCCAGCAGCGTGGATCCAAAGCTGCACTCTCTGTGACCCAGCGAGGAACAGAAAGCTACATTTGTGCCCTGTAACAAGAATCCAGATATAAACAGCACATGTATTCTACTTGTTCTACCCAGACTCATGTTGTTTTGCCTCTTGTATCAGATGCCTATGACACTGCCAAGATGCTGTGTGAGAAGTACTATTTGGCTTCTCCTGAGCTGAAGATTGAAGAGTTTAACAGTAAGATTTATTTTTTTCCTTTTGCGCAGTAATCCATCCTTTCATGCATTTGATAGTTTTCTCCTTGTAATCTATCACACAGCTGTAATGAAACAATGTGCTCTGTTACCAAGTCTACTTAGAGCTTGTGGGCGCAGCTTCTGAGTCCAAATATAGTCCTGTGATTACAATGTTCACCATCTCATTAACTTCAAAAGAAGCGGCTTTGTGTGTGATCTTTTCACATTCTTGTCTACCAGTGAAGGCCCCTAAAAAGCCCATCCAGGCTGTGTATGTGCCCTCTCATCTCTTCCACATGCTGTTTGAGCTCTTCAAGGTGAGCAGTGCAGCATCAGTGCCAGTAACTTAACCAGTTCAGCGCTCTTTAAATGTAATTAAGTTGTAATGTGACTATAATTCTATAAGGACTTGTGCTGAGTAATTAAGTCTGTGGGTGTTTGCAGAACTCCATGCGAGCCACAGTGGAGCTTCATGAGAACAGTGCAGAGGGATTACCACCAGTAAAAGCAAAAGTCACTCTGGGTAAAGAGGATCTCTCCATAAAGGTAAATCAGACACAAGTACACAAATGATTAGACAAATATTTGTCTCTCTGTCTTGCTCTTTCATCCCGTCTTTCCCAAAATCCGTCTTCAGATCAGTGACAGAGGAGGTGGAGTTCCTCTGAGGAAGATAGACCGTCTGTTTAACTACATGTACTCCACCGCCCCTACACCAAGCCTGGAGCCAGGAGCTGTCCCACTGGTACACACATATACACACATATACACACACACACACACACACACACACACACACACACACACAAAATCAAATCAGTATTGATCCTCATGACCATTTCAAATCTTTTTAGCCCATACTTTTTTATATACAGCATGACATCTAGGAAATCCAATTTTGCCCCTCTCCCTCCCCCACCCAGGCTGGTTTTGGCTACGGTTTGCCAATTTCTAGGCTCTATGCCCGATACTTCCAGGGGGACCTGAAACTCTACTCCATGGAGGGTGTGGGCACCGATGCAGTCATTTATCTGAAGGTAAAGTGAGCTAGTGAAATGTGGAGCATGTTGCAATGATGATTTTTTTTTTGTGTTCCAAAAACATGATACTCAGCTCGGTCCAAGTTTGACATCTTGGGAAATATGTTTACTTTTTTGCTAAGCGTTACAGTAGTTGAGAAGATTGATACCACTTACATCTGAGGCTAGAGCCAGAAGTCGGTTAGCTTAGCTTAGCATAAAGACTGGAAGTAAAAAATAAAATATGACATCATATTCACGAATATAATATTATTATTAACAATATTCAGGTGACATCAATCAATATGAGTTACTTGAATGTAAGTTACTTATTTATGAAGCAAAAGTCTTTCACCAGTCTGTCTGGAGAAACAGGAGATTCTGAAAAGGGCACAGCTCAGTGCCGTCGTAATAATGAGTACAACAACATCATTTTCAATAATCAGTTATTTAAATATGTCCCCGGTAACATTTTTAAATAAAAACACACTATCATTATATTCATAATTAAGTCTCAAACAGAGCACAGCAGGCAGCTAACATGCTAGCAGATTAGTTCGCTAGCGGCAGTACACTTCAGTTTTTGTAGCAATTAAGCAAATGAGCTGTAACATGCTAATTAATGAGCTTTTCGAGGTTTCGGTGGACAGATTTTTGTTACCCTTCAATGTTTCCCACTGACTCCAATCTTTATCCTACCCTTCGCTAAAAAGCTGCTTGGTGGCTTCATATTCATAACACACAGCAGCATTGAGCTTCTCATCTCACTCAGACAGCTTATTTTCCAAAAATGTCAAAAGTGTGACACTAGAGACCTCTAGTTTAGCTTAGCTTAGCTTAGTTTAGCTTAGCTTAGCATAAAGACTGAAAGCAAGGGGGAAACAGCAAGCTCAGTTCTGTCAAAATGTAAAAAAAAAAAAAATCTATGTAGCAACTCTGTAGCTCACTTAACATGTTATACCTCTTTTGTTTGATTTATAAATAAAGTTAAAGTGTCAGTTAGCTGTTTCCCCTTGCTTCCAGTCTTTATGCTAAGCTAAGCTAATCGTCTCAGCCTTCAGTGTTTTTTTTCCCTCAGTTTTAATGAATTAATGCGAGTCCTTACTGGCCCCTGTGTTTTGTTCCTCCATTTAAAGGCCCTGTCCAGTGAGTCCTTCGAGCGCCTGCCTGTCTTCAACAAGTCAGCGTGGCGGCATTACAAGACCAGCCCCGAGGCAGATGACTGGAGCAACCCCAGCAAAGAGCCACGTGATGCCAGCAAGTCCAAATACAAAGCCAACAGATAACTCTGCCTGACCCGCTAGCCCAGCCCTCTGCTGGGGGCCGTAATTCCCGCACTCTGCCCTTGAGCATGTATGATGAAATGTTGCCCTTGGGTAATCGCTTGGTTTAGGATGAGACTTGCTTTTACATTCCAGTGGTTAAAGCTTTGGAAAAGATGGATGACCTTGATGTAAATCTGTACCCAATGGCAATGACATTCATCAGCGTAGCTTTTACTGTTGTGGCATTACCACTGGCTCTCCCAACATGGAGTTTAAAATGAACCTCTTCCAAATCATATATCCTCAGTGTCATTTAGTCAAGGTGAATCTTTACTAATGTTGACTTTATTTTCTCCTCTATCCGGTTATTATTTTAAAATAAATTCAGTGCATCGGGCACAGTTTGGCCTGGCTCCTCTGTGCTGACTGGGCCATCGCTCCCTGTGGCTGAATACGCCGTGCACTGCTCATTGAGTGTCTTTCTCACCACCAGTGAAGGCTTGTATTCTGTTTTCACCCTCTCAAACACAAGCAGAGTCAGGGGGTTTGAGTTTCAGTGCAAATGGGAAGAGGAGGAGGTTTCATTTCCTTCCTTTGGGAGACACTTTAACTGAACGCACAATTAGGCCAGTGTGCCATTGGCATAGTAAAGGCTTGTTTTGGACTTAATCCTGGGAAAGTGAAAGAGAGGATTGCGTATAGATAAAGGAAATAACTCTTTTTGGAAAATGTATAGAAAACCAAGAGTACACCTTATTTTAAAAGTTAAAAATTAACTCAAAGTCAGGATTTTTTTTATGTCAAAGAGGGAAAGCCTTACTTCTGGGAACTTATAGCATATTTAATGTTTTAAAGAATTTGCCTTGAAGGCTCTACTGGAACTCAAAGTTCATTTATAACAGTAGAATGTTAGAAATTATGTTTTTTTCAGAGTATTTTGTTTATATTTTACTACTTCTTCATCATACGTCATACATTTAAGTAAGCACCCACATACAGACAGTCAATCGGCAATACTGACCCTCATCAGACATTTCCGCTTGCAAGCCAGCTCTGCACCCCGATTTAACAACTAGTAAACGGACCAAAAGGAGCATCTGTAGGATGCTTATGAAATGCCACCATGTCAGCTTTGTCTGTCAAGTAGCTTCAACCACACCAGCATGACATACTGTATGGACCACAGAGAAGAATGGACCTGTTGCATCTAACATGGACTATAAAAGTGGGACTACATCATCACATCTGCTTTCTGCCCTTCATCCTGCAAACCTTTTACACCTGCCGGGGTGGATACGCAACATGCTCACAGCTTGGATTTGTCACCCTAACAATGCTTCATCCAATCAGCTTTGTGTCTCACTTGTAGTATTTACTAATCCTTTACAGTCTTTGAATGAGTTTGAACAAAGCGTGTGTATTTTTAAAATGTGCTTTTGTTTTTTTGTTTTTTCTTGAGTGAAAAGGAATTTGAAGATACAGCTAAAACCCAGAAGGGAATGATCCGTGACAGGTTTTAAATTATTTTATCAAGGAACAAAGACACAGTTAAATAAACTACTTTTTAAGGCCTTTGCACTGTCTTTGACATAGGAACAGGATTGCTTTTGACTTTTAATTATTGTTATTATTCAAGTGTGTAGACAGTCACTTTAATTTTTCTTTATTTAAAGAATAGGAAAACAAACAACGTTTGGAAAAGCCGGCAGGAGGAAATGTGGTTAAAGGAACCACTAATTATTGGGTACTGAAGTATTGCTTCTAACCAACTGATATTTGTCCTATAAATCATACTGAATAACGTTTATAACGTGCACTTTAACAACCCTACACGTACATTTTTCCCTTTAAATAACTTTCATACAATCATATCAAGAATTTCTTTGTTAATGGGAGATTATTTATGATGAGGTGAGTTCCCAGGTCACCACTCTCAAAACCTTCATAACAGTGTAATTTTGGAACTACTGAAAAAGACTTTAATTTAAAAAAAAAAAACGGGGGCCAAGCCAGGTTGTTGTTTCTATAATCTGAAGTGACTTCCTTTTCTCATCTCCTTTAGGATTGTAGATGAAGAATTCGGCCTCACTATGATTTCATCACTGCCAATGCCTTCGTAACCTGCCAGTCTCGCTGAGTGACGCTCAGTGGCAGACCTGCTGTAAAGACAGAGACAATGGTCCTCTTCATTTAAAGGCCTCAGTGCAATGTGTGGTCTCCCTGCAACTGATAGTCACATTTAAAAGCCAATGACTGAACAAAATTCACACCTTTGTCAAAGTTTTGTGTGATGTAGAGGCCCGAGGATGTTTGATCTTCAGTAGCTGTCAACCTTCACTGTTAAGGACTGTTTCTGTACCTACAGTATTTTAGAAAATATTGTGTACATAACTATTAATAATGTGTTTGCTGCCAGTGTGGAGTGACCGCTTTTCCATCCTACTGTACCCACAGCTTAAACAGATGTATTCTTATGCATGAACTCCTCACTGTGGAGGTAGTCACGCAAAGATATGCAATTAATGCAACATCAACATACGTATACCAAAAAGGTGATAGACCATTCTAATGATGTGATCCAGCATGAGATCCACCTACATTGTCAAACCTGACAATAAAGAAAATTGCTGTTGTGTGCGATCCGTCTCTGATTTTCTGCACCTCGTGCCCTGATAAGACTGTGCAATGCACTTTAATTCACATTCAGTTATAGATTTTTGATTTATTTACATATCAAGCCGTTTGATCATTAAAATTTAAAAAATAAAAAAAGACACACATTCCCAAAGTTTGTACATATAGTGCAGGTTAACATGTAGTGCGTACAGGACATTAAGGTCTCTACATTGCATTAGGGTATTTATTGTATTGTTGGGGTGGAAGAGAGGTCTGCTCCGGCCTGGCATGAGCGAGCAGACCAGAGCAAAGAAAAAAAAAAAAAAAAAAAGGTATTACATACATTTCCAGTAATAGCAAGTAAAACATTAGAGTGATGTTCCAGCTTTTTAAGGACCTGACAGTTCACCTGGAGGGATTCAATTGTATATTTCAAGTATCATCAGAGTCCTAGAGAGAGGCTTGTATCTCCAAGTTTGCCGGGTTTGATTAACAGCTGACATCATATTCCAAAGAGAAAGAATGTCTGCTAAACGTTGATGGATAAAACATGGAAAACTGTCAAAAATACATGGCTTTTTTAATGCTGAAAATCCACAAATGTTTCAACTAATTACAGTGAGACGTGATATTTACGTGGACTACTGAAAGACTGGTGATGAAGGATTTGTGTGTTTTGTATGTGACTAGAAATGATAGTGATTACATTTACTCTTTACTGTAGGTTTGGTCTCAAAGACTCAGTTTACATTCAAGAAGCTAATAATTGAAGGCTGTTTGTTTTGTCTCATCACAATCAGAGGTTTTGGAACCATCTAACAGGCATTTTACGGATTAAGCACAGTCCAAGATTTAGATCGTAAAGGGCTCGTTTTCTGCTAATTTTATGACATATCTTGTTTCTATTTTCATTTCAAAACAATTTTTCTCACATGAACTTTAAAACTAGGATGATATTGTTCGATTTTAAACAACGTGATACAACTGAGGTGATAAAAAACTTTGGTTTTCCATATTCAGTTGTTTTTCACTGGACCTTTGTTTGCACTAATTTTAGTAATTTTTTCCTAGGGATTAGTTTTAAGCTGTTTTTTTGGTTAAGTGGTCATTACTGTGGCATGGGAACAAGTGAATCAAGGATTTGGGGTCTCTGAATTTTATTTTCCTTGTCAATAATTTATGCTAAAGTGGTGCAAACTTGCACAAACTATGTGTTTGAGTGCCAAGAGGTTGTCCAACACTTCACTAATCTAGGGTGTGCAGTGTATTTCCTTTAATTCCTAACTCTCATCCTAACAAGCACAAAATTACACAGTGATGAATGAATCCAGTTTCTGTCGATTCACTGAATGTCACACACACAATGTTCTGTAACTTTGTGCCTATTCACATCTAGTGGTCACAGTAGTTACAAGATATCATGGCAACTTTAAAAAAGAAAAAGCTAAACTATACAGAACAGGAGAAAAAACAATGAAGTGATATTATGAGCAGGCTGTTGGGACAGTCTCTATCAACACTGGACAACCCAAAGCAAATCCTCTTGAAAGATGCTGCAAAGCATTCTGGACTGCCTTACGATATGTGACACTGTTTACATAAATCGTCTTCCTTTGTCCTTCTTCTGTCTGCGTGGTTGCCCAGACAACAGAGACAGTGATGGCTTCTTAGCTCTGCAGCACAAAACTTCATTTCCCATGATCACTGTCTGCCTTGCATATTAGCAACTTCCTTGAGGAGAACTGTTTCAGTATCCAGCCAGTGTTTGTAGGAATATAAGTGTTTGTTTGTGTGTGTGTGTGTGTGTGCGTGTGTGTGTGTGTGTGTGTGTGTGTGTGCGTGTGTGTGTGTGAGCAGTTCTCAGGCAGTGTATTGTGAGTGGAGTGTGTGTGTGTATTTGTGTGTGTGTGTGTGTGTGTGTGCAATGTGTGTGTTCAACAGTTCATCTACTTCTCATCTTCATCACCTTCACTCATGCTGCTTATAGAGGCAGATGCTCCTTTCGGGGAGGTTGGGGGCGAGGGCCGTGCATTGTGCCAGCGGGCGGGGGGAGACGGGGGTGACGGAGATCGCAAGGGGGACAGTTCGCGGGGAGGACTGTTGCAGGGCGACTCCCGCGGGGACAGAGCGTAGGACAGCATTCGTCCACTGCGCTCCTGAAACACCTGTTTCTGTAGAAAGAGAGTGAAGGTTAGAAAATACAGCACAAGGGATCAGGAAGAACTGATGACAGGTATTTCCTTTTTTAATGAGTCACTCACCCAAGTCCCATCAGGTCCAAAAAGTTCTAAGAAGTTGCCGATAAACTCCCGAGATTTCTCTTCCCACTTCTGAATGAGGTCGTGACTCTTCTCCTCCACACGGTAAACAAAGTGTTTGCTCTTCTCCTCAACCGTGCGAACCTTCTCCTTCATCCGGTCCACTTGGTTCTGCAGCCGGTACTTCTTCTCCTGAGGGGGGATTAAATGAGGAAAAATCATTATGTAAGTGTTACGAGTGAACACATTACAGAAGAACCGGAACATCAGTTGACCAGTTCCAGTTAAAATCATAATGCATATCATGATTATGGGAAATAGCAGTCTCAAAATGTGTTTCACATGTGGTTGTTTGAATTTGTCCATAAAAGGGCAAAACAAAAGCCCAGTAAGTGTGTATAAAAGCTACAGTTTAAACCAAATATAATTTAATGTTTAGAAATTTGTGTAATTGAAATATTTCTTTAACTAGCTTTAAAACCATTTTGTTATAATGCCACTGTACATTTAACTAGCCTCTATTTTCTATACAGCAACTGCAGCAATCAGCATTAGATCATTATGGTGACATGTAGAATTGATCATGGTCTTACGTTGATGTAGCTGACGTTAAGCTCCTTGGCCGTGTAGCCACGTTGGAGGTTGCGTCGGGCGTAGACGTCATAGTCTCTGACAATTCTGGTGATTAAGTCAGATGTTGAGATCCCCTCTGTCCGTTGTGTAGGCACAAACATCCCTGGTATACACACAAATGAATAGGAAAACTGCACAATATGTATTTTAATACATACATTTATTTTATCTGGTATCACACACTGACCTGCCTCCTTGATGTGTTTATAAACGTCCTCACTTCCTGCTGAGGAGTATGGGATATCATCATGAGCCACAAAATCGATCTGAGGAACAATCAAAGGTCACGCACCGTATGGTAGAAAACGCTGCTCTAGCATGCAGACATGAGGTAAAACAACCTCACGTGACCATACACGGTAGAGTTTTGCAAAATATGCACAGTACGTGACAAGGGTTTGCTCATAAACACATGCATCCACACGCAATGACTGACTGATAGTAGTATTTATGTGTATTTAACTCATTTAGGAGCTACGTTTGACTTTTAAACTGTACACGAAGCATCACAAAACATCCTAAACATCAGACACTGTAAACAACCACACACCTTGTGTTTCTCTAGGAACTCGGGCGTAAGAGTCCAGGGTGCGTCTCTCAAAATCTCGTCGACATAGCGGCAGTGTCTCAGTGCTTCATAACGTTCAATCTCCGTCATGACTGTGAAACCCTTGTACTTATGGGTCAGCTCATCACTGCACACTGTTCACCAACATGGGAGAGAAAGCCCACAAAACACAGAAACATATAAATCCCTATCACTATCAGATAAACCAGTATGGGTTATTTTGAGCTGTGGAATTTCAGGGTGGATGTATGTGTGTGTTTATGTGTTGTCAGTCCTACCTCCTACTATGAGGTAGGTGTTGGGAAAAAGGTTCTTGGCCTGCATGAGAGCGCGAGCATGTCCGGAGTGAAACAGGTCAAAAATCCCATCTGCGTAGACTCTGACCGGCCGATCCACTGACAAATACACAGCAATACAACACATTTATCCAAACTACTTTAATACTAGAATACTAGAATATTTTAACTACTTGCACATCAGAGTGGGAGTAATGGCTCTGGCTGAAAAGCCCCAATTTCTCTCGAGATTGTTGATTTATGAAAAATAAATGTATTAATAACATTCTTAATTACTTTAAAACATAGTAACTATACTCCTACTCCTTTAAGTGTCTCTTTTATTTCACACATTCTTTCTTGTCAAAACCTGGCGGCTACATTTCCCACAATGCAAATCACCTGCCAAAAGTTGAGTTGGAGATTTGAACATGTTATGCGAGTAGAATGCTAATGTAGCCTGGAGTAGCCTCAAGCCTCATTTTCAAACTCGTAGTCCTCAGCCCCAACCAACGCTGCCTCAAGTGACATCACTTGAGACTTCATGCAGCTCCCTCTGGAGCCACATTAAGGTTTCATACATCTTACAGCTTAGCACAATATTATTAGTAGTATCACTGGTAATAATACTGTCACAGTAAAGAATGTATTGGGAAAAGCAGTGGCAAACATAGCAGGAGTAGCAGAATCTGAATAATCGTTTGCACCTGGTTATAGTGATAGATGTAGCTAGTAGTGGTAGCCACAGTGCTAGTGTTAGCATCAGTAGTAAAGTGTATCAGCAGCAGCAGTAGTAGTTGTGGTGATGTGATACTATAGGACAGCAGCAGCAGTAGTAGTTGTGGTAGTAGAAGTAGCTTTAGAGGTAGTAGTAGAAGCAGTAGCAGCTGCATTGCAGTAGTTATAGTGCAGTAATATTAATAGAAGTAGCAAATGTGGTCAGAGAAAGAAACAGGCACCAGGATGAAGTGACTGAGGGGGGCTGTTAAAAATCGCGAGGGGGGTGTTTTTTTTCATTAAAAAATAATGCTAAATAACAACAACATAAGGCTACTGAAAGAATGCATTATTAAACAGAGCACTCACATAACAATGTATCACTGGCAGAGCGCTAAATATATTTAGAATTTATGAACGAAATCAGCAGGAGAGGACACGTAACAGCTGACTGTCCCTTCACTTCACTGTCGTTTCCCTTCTGTCTGTAGACTGCTAATATGGGAGAATTAGAAAACTGCTTATAACCATGAAAAGCAAGCAGGTGAAGAAACCAGTGATGTGTGATTCTGTCTGCCTGTCTATTGATCTCCTCCGCCCTGCTTCAGTACTATGGACAGCGTGGCCTAATAGTAACATGTACATTGGCCAATCATTTTGTTGTGTTTGCTATTTTTCTTTAGAGAACAGTACAAATACAATACATTTTAGCCCCTCTGTGGCGCCGGGCCTCGAAAGGAAGGGTTGAGGAATAGGACGAAAATAAACATGAAAGCTGGGAGATGGAGAAAAATGTTGGAGGAAATGGATCAGAGAAGAAAACCAAACAGGACATGGTCTACTGTACCTGGGGTGCCTCTGCGGGCCTGAGCGATGGTGAGTTTCTCATGAGGGGCGCGACAATCACAACTGGTCTCCCTGGCAAATATGGCAGGCTCTGTCAAAGTCTGAGACAGAGAGAGGAGAAAGAGACTAGGTTATAGATAAAATACAGCATCTTATTTTGGAGGGGAGACTGGTTTTTACAACATCTGAAAACACGTAGAACCTCAGCCACCCACCCCTACAGTGGAACACAATATGTCTCCCTTTCCTATTACAGTAACCTACATCAAGTTATTGACCGCAGCCGACGCCTGCTCCATATTGGGACAATGGATTGTGAGACAGACAGGACTGCACTCAGTGTTATTGATCACTCTGTGTGTCTGTGTGTGTGTGTGTGTGTGTGTGTGTGTGTGTGTGTGTGTGTGTGAGCAGACATTTACTTCTGCACGTAGCCTATGTGTGTGTTAACATGGACACAGCTATTGATCAGTGGTTGAAGGCCTCTCAGTAATGAACAAAAATTCAAAAGGGAAGATTAATCAATAAATGTACATGTATAAATGCAAATTAAGCAGTGGAAATCTGCACAGAAAGAATAAAAACAGGAAATAGAAACAAAGACAAAGAGAGCAAGGATGAAGGATGATACTTGTTAGCACTTGTCTAAGCTACATGAAGGTTAAAGTGTTGCAGTGTGAGCCTGCCTGAAAATTTGTCTTTGTATGCCATCTGTTGACTGCAGGGAATATTCGCTGAATCTCATTCACACCAATAAAAGAGAATCAGAGTCGGCACAGAGCAGAAAGCTGTGGGAGAGTGGGAGGAGGATGAAAAAATGGAAACAGATTCAGTCTCTGTGGAAAAGACCGGCAGCTGACGTCAACATATCCTCCAGGAACAGCAGCAAAACCAGAGTCTGGCATGACAACATGCAGGGACAGACCAATGAACATGAAAGGCGGCCTTCTCAGTAATATAGTGCAGGTTCAAAGAGTGTTAACTGGTGAATTTGTTTAAGGAAATGAAGCTTTGAGCCAGAGCTAAACAGAAGAGATTTCTTACTAAATCTGTTTTTCAAACTACTTTCCAGCCCTCCCAGGAGGTATCTAGCGATGCAGATCATTTTATTTGCACAGATTTTGGAGATATTTGAGATTTATGCCCACACCCCAAAACATTTTCTCCAGAAATATGTTCCCATATTACCTCACCGTCAACTGTTTTTTAAAGTGACTTTTTCTTTAAAACGGTCATTTCAATAATGGGTACAAAATATTCTGAGATGTCAAGTGTTTGTTCAGACATTGTTGCCATTGTGTCATCCATCTCTGCACGTGAGGCAACAACAGAAGCTATGAACAGGTGACTCCCTCAAAGACATTAAGTATTAACAGGATTGATTTTGCATACATAGGTTAACAAGTGTCTCGGAGGTGCTATGCAGCTAGTTTAACCCGTATGAGACCCTGACTTTTCCTAATTTAATGGTAATTGCTTCTAAGCATGATGTTGACCTGAAGACATGTTGCAGAAGGCCAGACTCCAGCTGTAGTTTAGATACAATGGATTTTCATCTTCTCTAAAGCTGTGATGGTTCATATGAGATCTAACAGGGAGCCCAAACAACATCAGTCATGTAGGATAACATACATAACATTTCTCTGACTGTGAATGACTTTTTGGCAAAGAAAAGGAGCTTGTTCATTCATAGTCCATATGAACATGAAATATTTCCTTATTTGTTGTACTAATGATGTGCAAGCTCAGTTTGTGGCAACGGGGAGGATACATTTATACATATTGGCTTTTAATAATCTTTTAATAAACAATTATTTAAAGGTTAAACATTGGTAGATTTTAGAATAACTAATAGTTTTACACATACAACAATTAGGTGTGCAGGACCCCAAGCAAGTAAATCCAATGTATGTACAACCTAATCACCAAAAATTGCATTACATTTTTAATTATACAGATAAAAACACACCAAGCATTCACTGGTATGAAGATGTTTATCTCACAATGTGCCCTGTGGTCAGCTGTGGTAATGAATTGCCATTTCACTTTCACTTCAACATGAATCACTGCAAAATTAGAGATGTGGGCAGTGATTTAAAGATCTGGAAACTGGTTGTTTAGGGTGGAGAAGCAGATTTTAATTATTTAAAGTATCAGCTTCTATGAAGGTAAGCAGCTGTTGTAGCTGCAGCTACAAGAGGAATGGAAAGAAGACACGGATCTTTAACACCTAAGACTCGTTTTATTGGTATCTTCGTTTCCATTTACTCGCACATCCTTCTCCTGTGTCTTTTAAAATCGGCTTTGAACATTTTGTCAGGTCATGTTTAACGTGCCATGATGTGTTTCCATGGGAGAGGTATCAGAGCTCAATGCTAGCCGGCAGAGCTATACAACATAAAAGCAGCAGAGAGGCTGTGCTGAGGGAGCGTCCTTATCACCCATGATTCCTTGGGCACAGTGAGAACAGAATGGTGGCTTGCAAGCAGCAAAGAGCAGATGGTAAAGCTTATACCAACTGACCGAAGGGCACATGGGCCTATCAGGACGAGCGGTCAGTAAAGCTTTCTCTGGCACAGGCAAAGAACATCTGGCATAAGAAGGATTAAAGCCGGAAATAAAGAAACACGGGGACACGAGAGGGCACGAGAAAACGACAGCAGTAAAGACGACAAGAAGGCAAAAGATGGGCCGTTTGGAAGAGACAAACATGAACGCCAGGATGAGGAATTACACCGAAGAGAAGAAGACACAGCAGGCTCTCTGTCCTTGCTGCCGCAGTGTCCCTTCAGCAGGACATTCACGCTGTTGTCCACCGTGTGAACCCCCTCCTTCATTCAAACGTGTCCACTCAGCATTCTGAGCATAACCCACAGCCTCATGCTATAGGGGATCTGTTTCGTAACAGGGGAGAAAGCAGGACCCTTTGTCTTCCTCTCTCTCCCTGTCACGCACACTCCGCACACACACAGCAACACACAAGGCAACGCACACACGCTCAAAAACGCCCTACCGTCCGGGGATGGGGGCAAGTGTGTTCAAGCTCCTCCATGATTCCCAAAGACTCATGGGATGTGGCTGTGGTCCCTCTGTTATGTGACTCAGCATCAGTGAGACGATGCCTCTCTCCTCACCACTCAGTCTCTTTCTCCTTCCTCTGTTACCCCCGCCCACTCTCTGCTCTGCCTTTCTGTCTGTCCTCCCCTCTCCTCCTCCTCCTCCTCCTCATCCTCTCTGATCTCCTGCTGCAGAGAGGAGAAAGAAAAGAAGTCCCACTCTGCAGCTATTGCGACCACAAAAGGAGTGTATATCTCTGATCTTAATTTAATATGGTTGCAAATATGTTCAGTTTGATTTGACCTTTTTGTATTTAATTTCGACCCTCTATTGACAGCTCTACTGAAAGCTTTGTGTTAATGTTACAAATCTCCAGGCCCATCTGGCATCAATATTACAGATAATCAGCAACATTGACGACAACAAGGGAATGAAACACCTATAGCAGACTGCCTTGTTGTTAATACCCTATGTGTATTTGTGTTGTATATTATGATTATCTGGAAGGGACAATGGCAGTAGATTTGAAGTCAGTCATCAATGATTTAAATGCAACTGTATTAGCATCATCCTGAGAGCTTTGTAAGCTGTGAGTGAGCCATCACTTCAATAAACGATCTTCGCTCGCAGGGCTGATGGGCTCTCGCCATGGAGACGGAAAGAGGAGAGAGCTCCAAGAAAAGGACCAATCAGAGAGCAGACCAGCAGAGCAGTTCTGATTGGTGGAGCGGGCCATAGCACCATCAGTGAGATGATACTGAGTATCACTACATTGGGTTACAGTTGAATCTAGAGTCTATAAATTCACAGTATATGGGGGTTTTACCCCCCTATAAGGCTTTGTAAGAGTGCAGCGGACTCTTTATGGAAAAAACATAATAAATGGACATAAATTTCAGCGCTTTGTAAAACTTAACCGAACATTTCCACAATAACCATATTAGTTTCACTATCAGAGTTTAGTAATGCTCTCTATTTGGCATATATAATGTAGCCTACCTTGTTGTATTCAGTTGGATATTTAGCTGTCACAGTCAAACCCAGCTGTGAGTAGTCTGATCTGCTTGTCGGACTACTTAACAGATGTATGTATGAGAGTATTGATCTATGAGACTATTGGCACAAACATTTTATTAAAATTGTTTTTTTAGCTTCAAACTGCAAACAACTTTTACTGTTCTTTTCCCCACTACAACTGTTAGGCTACTTTTCGTTGTAGACGAATCACGCAGAGCTGGACTATAACTATGTAAAGCTTAGTAAAACTCAATCAATCTGAATGCGTTGAGTAGGGATGCGTTGCTTACCTTCAGTGCTCCTCTTCTGCAACAAAGCGGCGCAACAGCTGCGCAACAGGAATGCGCTCTGATGCGTCGCTGTTTCACCATGGCGTCCAAAAACCCTAAACGATCATGTAAAATAAGAATAGCGATGTGTTTTCTGTCCGCTTTGCTGTTTAGTCTAAGGAAGGAGCCTGTCTCTGCTCCAGCACAGCGGGGAAAGTGCGGCAGAGCGACGACTGTCCGTCTGTCCAGTTTGTCCAGAGGACAGATCAGCTGCTCACCGCTGATCAGCTGCGACAACTGTGGGCCACGGTCCATTGAGCAGACCTTACAGTACACCATACGGCTGTCTGCCTATACATTCATGAACCCTCTTCCTCCTGTAGGCTACTACCCTGGAGGACCTTACTCAGGCAATCTGCATTAAACAAGTGTTACAGCCTAAACAACAAATAATAACACACACCAAAACAGTACATGCTGTGCACAAATATACTGTTACAGCCTAAAGGCAACAAACTACTAGGCTACTGAAATCACCAATATGGCAGGCCATTAGAAGCAGTCTTACATGCAGCATGAATTATCACAGTACCACAGAGTTATGGTATAAAAGCCTAAATAGGCTGTGGGGATGAAGGACAAACCACGCTTTGTGTTTTCATTGTTGGACGCACTGTGTCTCTGTGGCCCCAATCTGGGACAGGAACCCATTGTGTCCTCCAGAGTGCCGCCTGATCGCCATGGAAACGAGCTTCATCGGGATACACAGGAATGGACTTTGACTTTAAAAAAAAAGAAAAAAAGAAAAAGAAAAAGAAAGAGGGAGACCAGTGATAGACTGTTTGAGAATACTAATTTGAGGTTAAAGTTGTAATGTTATTCCCTGGAAAGACAGACGCCCTGAACTTGAACTCCCTGTTTGAAACATCAGACAACAGCCTACTTGTCCATAGGAATATTATATTGGTGGAAAAAGGAGGCCGACCTTCCTTACAACCCCCCCTGCATTGTCTTAGCTACACACATCTGAATAATCCCTACTTCTAAAGTAGGCTATGTAACTTAAGGAGTGACATTTTTCTCTTATCTAATCTGCTAAATACTATAGGCTATATTATATACTATACGATACTAATATGTTGTGTTTAGGGTAAGTGCCAGTGGTTGAAAAGTTTACTATCTTTTTATAGATTGATAAAATGATTCCATGGAGGATCCCTCAACATAAAAACTGTATTTGTTTTGAAGCAAGGACTATGTGGACAAACTGTGCACCATCACTAAGTATTTATATCTGTTTTTTGTAATGGTAGGCCTATAGACATATGTACTGTAATAATTTCTGAGGGTGCGTTTTATCTCTGATGTAAAAACAGAATAAAGCAAAAAAAACAAAAAAAAACACTTATCAACTATTTTAAGTTTTAAGTTGGGGTCAATTGGCAATTGGCTAAAATCTTAATCTACAGAGTAATTTACCATCTCTGTCAGATACATGTTGTAAATTAAAAAGTCATGCTGTAAAAATACTGTACTTGTTTTATTTGGTTGAGAGCCTGTGGAGTAAACAACACGGTTACATTGAACAACAGCGCCATCGTGCGGACACGAGCGGAGACGTCGCTTCATCTCATTGGCTGACAGCGCTGTGATGTCACTTCCTGCATATGACTTTCCCCGGGAAGACGATTTGGCGCGGACTGTCCTGTTGTTGTGTTGACCTACTGTCTCTGGCGTCGAGCAGCTGTCAGGGCGCAAACTAAAAAGGCAGAATAGTTGAAGTCATGGCTCCGGTATCAAACCCAGACAAAGACATGGACGGTCCGGACGGCGGTGAGTTTAAAGCGAGAGGACCCGCACAGGGAAAGCGAAGGAATTAGCTAACATTTCAGCTAGCTTTTCGCTGTCATATTACAAGACACACGCGTAGGCCTTTACTTAAATGTGTGTATTTAAATGTGTTAACTAGTTTTACTGGTAAGTTACGAGTCTAGTGTTGCTAATGCCTAATGTAGGATACTTTAATGCTCGGTAATGTTCGCTAACTACGGTGCGCCGCTATTGCCGTGTGTTATTTTCTGACTTGACTTTGTTTCCACTGCAACTTTATTGGCGCTGTGTGTGATAAATCCTATTACTGTCTAACTAACTATAAGAATGCCTTAAAGTAGTGTTTCAGGGGGCAAAAGAAGCCATGTTTTGCGCCTGCGCTCCTCAAACTGTCCCCTGCATAATGTGGCATTAGAGGAGTATCTCTTGGGATAAACCTCTGCGACTCACACTGTCATGGTCGTACCTGCTGCTGCGTCGTCATGTCGATGTGTCCTCCTCCTCAGACGACGGTGGTGATGATGCCTGTGGTCTGGCAAAGTCTCGCTCCAGACGGGAGAAGAGGGAGAAGGTGGGGAGGAAGTCAGCACTGGAGCAGCTCAAGAAAGCCAAGATGGGGGAGAAGATCAAATATGAGGTGAGAAACTTACGTGTTGTTGTTGCTTATATATGTGCGGAACAGTGGATGTTCTGCAACCTGTGTGTAATTGTTTGTGTTTCATTCAACTCAGTGTGTGGCGACTTTATGTTAATCTACTTAAGGTTACAGTACATTGCAGAGAATTATCACCTTACTTGTTAGGATCCATTAGTTTGTACTGACTTGAGCTTTGGATCTACCAAACAGCCTCTTAAGACAAATTGTCCCCACTGTGCCTGGAAAGAAAATGTTGTACAAAGACGCTACATAGATTCAAATTATATCACATTTTACTCAAGTATGAGCGGTTTCAATGAAATATTTACTGAATTAAACATCAGACTTTTCCACACATGAGACTGTCTACCGTTGAGAAAGTCAGTGCTCTGCTTTAGATTACAAAAAGATTAGTTAATTATTCAGTGCTTTGATTGACAGAAAATTAATTGACCACAGTTTTGATAATCATACATCAAGCACCCGAGGCTCTGGGACATTCAGATGGCCATTTTACAGAACAATTAATTGAGAGAATAATGTGATAAATTGATAACCAACCCAACATGTTTTCCAGGTGGAGGAGTTTACAAGTGTGTATGAAGAAGTGGACGAGCAGCAGTACTCGAAGATGGTACGAGAAAGACAAGAGGATGATTGGATTATTGACGATGGTGAGTATCGGTCTTCTTTATCCTCTGTAGGGCTGAAACTAACTACTTTTATTATCGATTATATAAAATGACAAAAATGTTGATCACTGTTTTCCAAAGGTCAAGGTGACATCTTCAAATCATCTTTTATTTCGTCCACAACACAAAGAAAATATTCACATTTGATGATCTGAAATCAGAGAATTTGGGCCTTTTTTCTCGATGATGTAAAACAATGAATCAATTATTAAATAGTTGACAGCTAATTCTGGCCACTCTTATCCTTTTGTGGGAATATGTGTAATGTGGAGGTCTGATGTGAAACTTTCTCTTCTCCTCTCAGATGGAACGGGATATGTGGAGGATGGAAGAGAAATCTTTGACGATGATTTGGATGATGATGTTGTTGAGAACAACAAAGGTAAACATTCATACAGTATTACAGCACACAACAGTGTATGTGTATTTTGAGTGTGGGGCAATGTATAGTAAATCATTTTGTACAAAGAATGATTTTTTTTTGTGTTCGCAGGGAAAAAAGGTGCTAAAGGAGCAGACTCCAAGAAAAATGTAAAGAAATCTGTTGTAGCCAAACCCAACACCATTAAGAGCCTCTTCATGAACAGTAATGTCAAGAGGCCTGCTGAGGTATGTTTCTGCTGGCATCAATGACTTACTTCGGTGTTTGCTCCTATTAGGGCTGCACAATTAATTGAAATATTATCGAAATTATGTTATGGACAAGTGAAATGTGTGTGTGTGTGTGTATTTGATAAAGATACAATGTGTAACAAAACAGCATCATCATGAAGTACTGTAGATCTAGCCCTGGCCTAAAAATCTTGTTCTCCAGAAAAACATGTTTATTTGGTACAAACCCCAACAAGTGTGGCATCATCATGATTTTAATAGTTTTTCTGTGAAGAATAAAATTAGTAGCTGCTATTACAATTGTCCCTAAGGAGTGCCCTTTGAAGATCTTGACTTGAAATAAAAGAGATGCTCTACACTTTTGCTTTTGAGTTGACTGTAAGCATAATGTTGTCTCTTGCAGAAAGACGTGGACCTGTCCAAAGATGACCTTTTAGGAGATATCTTACAGGACTTGCACTCTGAGGTTGGTACCATATCATCCAGTGTCAGCTAATGCATCTGAATTTCTCACTTTAGTTGCAAAAAAGGATGAACCAAGTGTTGATATAAGAATTAAATCTTTAACCTTTTTAGTTATTTTACAGTCTTCTTTGTTCTTAATAGCCTCTTCATTGTCCCTACCTAATCTGATTTGTGAAGGTTGCCTTTAAAACATCTGTCTCTCCATCTGTCTACTCAGAAACCGACTCTTCTGACTCCTCCGCCAGTGGTCACTCTGAAGAAAAAGAAGTCTCTTGGATCACCCTTGAATCCCTTTTCCATCAAACCTCAGATGCCAAAGGTATCCTTAAACCAGTCATAATTATCTGCCATAGACTTTAAACATATTTTAACCACATGATTGGAAGTATCTGTAAGCTATGTCAGTGACGAAATTATGTTTTTAATTCAGTAATTACAAGATATTTTATGTCACTTACAAGGAGTCATCCTCAGCTATGGGGTCAAAGGCCAAAGTTGTCAGGCCGCCGCCTTCTGACCCAACTCCCAGTTCATCAGCCCGTCTCCCTGCCCCTACACCTGCTCTTCCTGTGGAGAAGAAAAAGAAGGCAAAAGTGGAGGCAGTGGAAGAGGAAGGTAAGAAAGGCAAATACAGCTCTGCTAGCCTTTTGATCTTTTTCTCCCT
This sequence comes from Dicentrarchus labrax, assembly GCF_905237075.1. Classification (NCBI taxonomy): domain Eukaryota; kingdom Metazoa; phylum Chordata; class Actinopteri; family Moronidae; genus Dicentrarchus; species Dicentrarchus labrax. Next base: position 11,785,149 of record NW_026136709.1, on the reverse strand, counting down.
TCTAGCACCTTAACTTCTATGACAATGTGTTTCTCAGTGAGTGATGCTCTGGCATTTGATGGGGTGGACTTTGATGAGCCGATGGAGGTCGGAGTTGAGGAGGAGAAGCCTGCAATGAAAAATGAGGATGAGCTTAAAGCAGCAGCAGCACAGGTGTCAGTTAAAGTGGAGCCCAAATCAGAGCCTCAGGACCCCGTCTTATTGTAAGTCTTTTATCTGCTTTAATAGCTTTTACTTTATTAGAACATTTGATTTTTTTTGTCTCAATCTTGAAATGCTGTGCATACATGCAAAGTGTAAAGACTTTGAAAACGGCGTAGCACAAGCTTCAATTTCACCATCCTCCTTCCTTTTTCAGATCAAGCAGGATCGGAAGCTCTTGGGGACAAGAGGAGGAAGGTGTAGCCAGCGAGGCTCAAGCAGAGATACAGGTTGACTCTAGCCAACTCCCGCTGGTGGAAGGTGCAGACGGGGAGCAGGTTTTCCGCTTCTATTGGTTGGATGCCTTCGAAGACCCCTACAGCCAACCAGGTAAGGCATATTCACACAGGAGTGAATATATATACAGTGGGGGTACTATCATGTTATTCCATAATCCAAAGATCCTGTTCATCTTTGTAGAGCACTTCCTGATATTTGAACATAACTGTCGCCTAGGTGTGGTCTACTTGTTTGGAAAAGTTTGGATTGAGTCTGCAATGTCTCACGTCAGCTGCTGTGTTACTGTCAAGAACATTGAGCGGACCATGTACTTCCTGCCTCGCGAATATGTGAGTTTCTTGCTCTGTCACATTACTGCCACTATCCTTGCAGATGGACATGCTTTAAGAAACAAACAGTTTTCTTCCCTTTTATATGTGTTGTTAAAAAACCTATTTAGAGATGTTGTAGTAACTCAGTAGTATTATGAGCACGCAGGATAGGGAAACCATCCCTTCCATTGTTTTTTTAAAGAAATTCTTTAAATTGTATGTGTTTCCATAAACAGAAGGTGAACACTAAGACTGGAGAGGTGTCAGACACTCCTGTTGGACTGATGGACGTCTACCAGGAGTTTAATGACCTCTCTGAGAAGTTCAGGATCATGAAGTTCAAGTCTAAGGTCAGTGCTAACCTTAGTTACCTGACTGTAAAGCATAAATGTAATTTCCCGACAATTGGCCTGTTTGACATGTTTGTAAGTGGTGCTTGTTTTCTGTGTTTCTCTTTCCGCAGAAAGTGGAGAAGAACTATGCTTTTGAAATTCCTGATGTGCCCAGTCAGTGCGAGTACCTGGAAGTCAGATATTCTGTGAGTGGATGTGCACACATACACCCTCTCTAGTTTTTCAGGCTGTATAGCTATAGCTGTTTTTTATTTATCATTGCCTGTTTGTCTATGTCTTAAATATTGTTCTTACAGGCTGAGTTCCCTGCGCTGCCTTTGGACCTTAAGGGGGCGACCTTTTCCCACATTTTTGGAACCAACACTTCCAGTCTGGAGCACTTCCTCCTCAGCAGGAAGATCAAAGGGCCTTGCTGGCTGGACATCAAAACACCACGTAATGAGGATGTTCCTTTGTCCAGAATTTGTAATGATAAATGTGTTGAATAATTGATATGACAGCCTGTATTTAGTACAACTGGATTTGCATTTGAGGTATTCTGATATTTAGAAGTACAATTAATTTCATGTTGCAACCTCCTGTTGGAGATATCAGAAAAGTTCATATAGAAATTATTTTCAATTAAAAAAAATTTTGTGTACCCCTTGTGTCTTTGTTAGAGTTGATCAGCCAGCCGGTCAGCTGGTGTAAAGTGGAGGCTCTGGCCCTGAGGAGTGACCTAGTCACTGTGGTCAAAGACCTGTCGCCTCCACCCATCACCGTCATGTCCATCAGCCTCAAGACCATCCAGAACCCCAAGACCCACCACAACGAGGTCAGAACACTTCCAGCTGCAGACACAATCAAATATACCTTGTCCCTTTTTGCAGGAAATATATTGGACAGTGATAGAATGATTTAGTTTCATTATGTAGCCGTGTCATTTTATGGTGTGCAGAGACAGACTGAAATAATGAGTGAGCAAGGACCTGATGATATAATTGTTCCTCTGCAGATTGTGTCCCTGGCTGCTCTGGTCCACTATCAGTTCTATATGGATAAAGCACCACCTCAACCTCCATACCAGACCCATTTTTGTGGTTAGTTACTTATACTCATATTATTGTTTATTCCATGAATGCATTACAATGGAAATGTATGTTAAAATGAAAGTCAAAAGAATCGTTAAATGACATAATTTTATATATAATATAACAATAATATAATTTTGTCTTTGCAGTGGTCAGCAAACCAGCAGACTGTATCTTCCCCTACGACTTCAAAGAGGCTGTGAAGAAGAAGGTGAGTTGCCAGGAGATTGTTGAGTTGATATGGATTTCTACCGGTACTAGTCTTGCACAGAAACAGAAAAAACGTTGTCTTGATATTTTGAGAAAGATCATTGGTTAACATATTTACAGGGATTTTACAGATGTAGCAGGATGGAAAGTGCCAATGCATGTGACGCTTAAATAAAAGCAGTTTCTACAGCACTTTGCAGAAAGTTTAATTTTGTATAAATTGTATAAAAGGTTGAGTTTATTAGAATTAATGTATAATGAGTATATTTTAGTAGCACAAGACTTTTCTGCAATATTTGTGACTCATTGATGATGTGATGCCCTTTCTCTGTTAGAATGGGAAGGTGGAGATTGCTTCTACAGAGCGTACCCTGCTTGGCTTCTTCCTGGCCAAGATGCACAAAATTGACCCTGATGTGCTGGTGGTGAGTAGAAGATGTTGGGATAGAGAGATTTTTAAGCAATTTCCTGAATCAATTACAGATAAGCATCCTAGAAATTAAAATATAAGATGTACAGTAAGTCAAGATTAAGGTGCAGTGTTCCATCATGGGTAAAAATATTGAATGCTTATCCTTATTTTTTTTCTATAGGGTCACGACATCTTTGGCTTTGACCTGGAAGTGATTCTGCAGAGGATCAATGTGTGCAAGGTTCCGCACTGGTCTAAGATGGGACGCCTCAGGAGGGCCAACATGCCCAAACTAGGAGTAAGAAGAATAAAGATCCTTTGCAGTATACATTTGTTTTTCTGGTGTCTATATGATATTACTGTGTACATCACTAAACACTGTTGTCCTTGCCAGGGTCGTGGTGCCTTTGCAGAGAAGAGCGCAACCTGTGGCCGCCTGGTGTGCGATGTGGAGATCTCAGCCAAGGAGCTAATTCGTTGTAAAAGTTACCATCTGACTGAATTGGCTGTGCAGGTGCTGAAGATGGAGAGAGCCACCGTCCCTCAGGAAAACATTAAGAATCTCTACAGGTTTGTTTTTCCTTAAAGGTTCAGTTCAACCAAATCAGAAAAAGAGATGTGTGCCTCTCACTAACACAAAAGTATTACTTAACACTGACTGTTCTTTTGATGTATTGTAATTAGTATTATTATGTGAACTCAAAAAAGTGTGTGTATCCTAAAATGTCCTATCTGTGTTTGTGTGTCAGTGACTCTCCTCACCTGCTTTACCTGTTGGAGTTGACATGGACAGACGCTAAGCTGATCCTGCAGATGATGTGTGAGCTCAACGTGCTGCCGCTGGCCCTGCAGATCACAAACATCGCTGGCAATGTCATGGTAACACAAAAGAACACTTTTTTCTTTGCTATTACTAAATACCCAGCTGGAAGAATATACATCAGGTGTTACAGCACATTATTGCTCAGCTCAAACAGAATGCAAATAACAAAAATGCAGTCACTTCACAATTTGCTAAATGTCAGGATATCAGCATTTTTAAAAAACACACGACAAAAGAACCTGGGATGGCAGATTGTTGTGGTTTTTAAATTCAAGGCAGCAGCTCTTCTTGCTTGTTGCACCATTGAAATACAAATACTGAAAATTTAAGTCAGAAACCAAACAGTTTGCAGACAAAAGCAAGACTCTGTTCTCTTGTGAATGACGAGAAAAGACTTGAATCTTTATATCTTAAAATCCTTTATCAAGGCTTGAGCCAGCCTATTTTGATCAACCTGTTTGTTAGGGGGAACTACAAAACAATGCAGTGGGTTAAAATGACATTTTACACTTAGAAGTCATATGCAATCTCTGGTCTACGACTCTTTTCCTTTTGATAAAGTTATTTGCTTCAGTCACCCGATGTCTTCCTGCTTCTTCTCTGCAGTCTCGTACTCTGATGGGCGGTCGCTCTGAGAGGAATGAGTTCCTCTTGCTTCATGCCTTCCACGACAAAAACTACATAGTCCCTGACAAACCCTCCTTTAGAAAGGCCCAGCTGGACACGGTAAAGCCACACACAGTCACACACAGTTTCTCTTTATTAATGTACAGTCATGTCATAAATTTGTCTTTGTTCCTGTGTCCCAGGTTGAGGGAGAAGATATGGATGCAGGTAAAGGCAAGCGGAAGAAGAAGGCAGCCTATGCTGGAGGTCTGGTGCTGGATCCTAAAGTTGGTAAGTCTATGTTTTTAGTTTAAAATCTGTATTTATCTCATATGTATGTCTGTGTATATATTTCTATAACCTCCCTCTCTCTCTCTCTTTATAGGTTTCTACGACAAGTTTGTGCTGCTGCTTGACTTCAACAGCCTGTATCCCTCCATCATCCAAGAGTTCAACATCTGCTTTACCACTGTGCAGAGGGAGGCTCACAGCACACAGAAGAAAAATGAGGTGTGTGTGCGCGCTCACATGTTTACTCTAGAGGCAGGTGTTTGTGTAATTGATTCATTAATAAATGAATAATGAAGACCAAACATGATTTATAGACGGGCCAGTTACAGAGGTTTGAACAGCCTCAACATCCTGGTCCCCAGCCTGACTTTCTTCTTCCCAGAGAAAAGTTCCAGCTCACTTCCAAGTCTTGTTTCTGTGGTTACAGGAGGATGAGGCGGAGGAGATTCCTGAGATTCCAGATTCAAACCTGGATATGGGAATCCTGCCCAAAGAAATCAGGAAGCTGGTCGAGCGACGTAAACAGGTCAAACAGCTGATGAAACAGCAAGACATCAACCCAGACCTCTACCTGCAGGTAGGTACGCACACGCACACGCACACACGCACACACTTACAGTTCACACTGAAACTCACGGTACTCACTCACATGCTGTACTGTACATGTTGTATCAAGTGATACTCCACACAAAATCTTTTGGGTATTCAACACATACCCTGTGGAGGCTTTAAAGAAGGCTATAAAAAGTTTTTGTTCGCTGCTGTGATTGTAGTCTGTTTAAACCGACCGGTTTCTTATGGTGGAAAAAAAGCATCATGATGTCCACAGAAACTCCTTAGACCACTCCTGCAGCATAATCGACTTCTTCTCTGTCCATCTGTATGCTTATTATGTTCCAAACAGTCAATGTTTTGCTGAAGCATATTTATTTAACCATATATTAGTGGAAAGATGACTGTTTGGATCATGCTGAGCGTACAGATTGACGGCAGTTGGACATCTTTTAGTGCATTATATAATCTTCTGCTCTCAGCGAAGACATGCAAATAGCTGTTTAGTAGGCACATTAGTGCTGTTTGACAAAATGGTCAACCATTTTCATTTCAGTGAAATGAATAATAAAAAAGTAGACTGCATACTCACATATACTTCGGTCCAGCACATTGTATTTATCATGTTTGGATGAGCATACTTTTGTAACTTTTCGGATGAAATAAATAACACAGAATACAGACAAACCATAAATGTATTTGAATAGACAAATATTTTGATCCCAGTCAGATCTCAGGTTTAAATGGATTAAAAAGGCTACCACAAGGCTGATAGACTATAATAACAGGTGTGGTTAACCATCTGACCCACCCATGGTGAAGAACATCTCATTAGCCTCCCCTACCTGAGATGTGCCTATAATTACGCTCCTTCTATTGTCAACCATTTGTATTTACCACTGAGACAACTTCTAACCTATCATGTCTTCATAATTAAGGAGTTACATTTGTTTGGCCTAATTTGAGTCTGTGTGTCCATCAGTATGACATTCGTCAGAAGGCTCTGAAGCTGACTGCTAACAGTATGTACGGCTGCCTGGGATTCAGTTACAGCCGCTTCTACGCAAAGCCACTGGCTGCCCTGGTCACACACAAGGGTAGAGAGGTGAGTCAAACACACACATTGTACATAAACACATCTGTAGTCTTTAAATGTTTTGTAAGTGTAATGCCCCAAATGAACTGAACTAAAAGAAACTTATATTTAAACTGAAGTGGTAGGCAGATCGAGCACCCAGACTGATTAAATGAGGATGTCCTACAATCTTTTAGTTGAGTACCAACAGGAGAATACAATCAGATTTAAAAAAACTTCCATTGTAAGCCACAAGAGGGCACTGCTACATCATTTTCCACAGTGTGCACCTCCTTCCACTATTCTATTTTCTTTATGACTTTTTCCCAATCTTCTATTTCTTTTTTGGTTTTCTCTTGTCTCACATCACTTTGTCATCCTTTCTCTCCACAGAATTATCTCTTTCTCCCTCACCCTGTGCCCTTCCCTGTTCTAAATACGATTATTCCTTCAAGTTATTTTTGTCAGAATAAGAGACTTGTTGTATTATGTGTGATATCAATAGCTCTATGTAAGTATTTTCCGGTAACAAAATGCCACAGGCGCACACACGAAGCTCACACTCACCACGTAAAGACTGATTGTGTCCCTTCAACACACACAAATGGAACAACATGAGCGTGCACACTCAATAAATTGGTGCATGTGTACTGCATGACACAAACAGCTAAATCTGGTATTGTAACTGAACACCACACACACACACTCTCCCACCATGTCAGTGGTAGTACTCATGTTCATTTAATGAGCTCTAACAGTACACATCCTCAGCAGAGGCGTCGAGCTTTGCCTCAGGGGAGTCCTTCATTAAGATCCCCTTACACACTCATTGTGTTCCCTAATAGAGGGCAGGGCAGTAACTCTGTGTGTGTGCGTGTGTGTGTGTGTGTGTGTGTGAGATTTCGTCAGTCCGTTTGTGCCTCCAGTCACGCTCGTTGTTCAGCTGACAGAGCTACATTGTAAAAGGTGCACATTTGATTCGCTGGGACAGGTGGGAGTTTCTCTCCCTGCAGACTCACTGCTTGTATCTTTGTCAACAGCCAGAGGTGGATGGGTTAATTACATTTTACCTTGTTCTGGCTTTATTTTATCCGGGAAGTGTCACTACTCTCAGCCAAGAAGTCGGCTACATTTCTATTGTCTGAAATGGTGACGCTGCTCCACTTTGCAAGTTGTGTGCAGGCATGTAAAAACAGAATATTTAAATATAGTCAATTCAGGTTTGTACTCCTATTAGTTTAGGAGCCTTAAATAAATCACCTATGTTAAAAAATTTAAATTTTTATAGTATGTGTTAATCAAAAATCCTTGAGGACTGAGGACATACCAAACATGACTTGTTTAAGTGATCTTTCGAAAACTTCAACAAAAATAACACGAAATAAACAGCTCTTGTAGCACAATCCAAATGTTAAGTAGCTAAAAGATAACAATTTGGGTTCAAAATATTTATCTCTTGCTATTTTCTCACTGACTGCACTGCTTACACCACACAAGTGACCAAAAGTATTCTGTGCCACAGAACTGTAGGCTCCACAACTAAGCAGATTGTTGTCAGAAGAAAAGTCAAGGAGGTAATTGAACAAACATTTCTTATTTGCATCCACTGTTGTTGAACAATTGTTAATGTAAACAATGTAAACGCAGGATGAAAATATATATATATATATATATATATATTTGTCACTCGCGTCCTCTCAACGGCTGTTCCAGAAGTGAAGACATAAGACATAGACAAAACAAATCAAAAACCCAGTGTCAAGAGTTTAAAAGGAAAAATTGAAGCTATGTGTCTGATTTAAAAAATTAAAGGCAGAATCTTAAACTCTATGCTAAAACTTAAAGGCAAATAAGGGGCCTACCCAGTATGCTGAAGGGGCTGTGAAACAAATTTGGATTGTATTTAATCAGGACTTTCCTGCATTAGAACATTGCATACAGTGGAGAGTAATATGACAAATTGGAGAGACGTGGATGCAAAAGGTCATCAGTCAGATCTGAACCGACAGTGTGCTGAGTACACAGCATAGACTTTAACACGCTGAGGTAGCAGGAGATTCCCTTTTGCACAATCTTAGTGTTTTGTTTACTTTGTATCCAAGATCCTAGACACACATCTATTTATATTGCAGGTTGTGTTGAGGAGAGCTTGGCATCAACACAACGAGGGAGTCCTGCTGTAAATAAGATGCTGTAAAAAATGTTGTTGAGGATAATATAATGCTCTGGGAAATCTATATTTGTATATTTATTTGTGAGATCTTCTGTTGTAAATCTTACAATCAAAGCCTCAAGTTGACCATTGCAAATATTCCTCATCCAGTTGGTCAAACTTGACTTTTTTTTAGATAAGATCATTCAGTTACAATCTGCTGTTTAAAACTGCATTTAGAAATATTTTTATATTATAGTGATAGACTTGACTGTATTGACTATACCAAAGTAAAGCCAGCTTCTATAAAACCATAAACTGTGTTCTCAGTATATGGGCCGCCACACTTTGACACTCTGGTTCAGGCACCAGTTTAAACAAAATGAAGCCGTTTTATTGAATTTGTATGGAGCCCTAAAGTTAAATTAACCGTAAGCCAAGTAGTTCTTGGTAGTTTCCGACTGCAGCGAGCCAGAAAGGCCAGCTGGCATTTATAGCGGGGTTTCTTGTGTATTTGTGGGTATTGCCGTTTGCACCTCCGCCCCCATTTTAATCGTCACGTTTGCACTCTACTTTCATATCATGATTTAGGAGGCTTTTTATTTTTGTAATTGTAACACGTACACCGACCACTACTCTGTCCGCAGTGTAAATCCACCCTCCTGCCCCTCAGTGCGTTCCCTTCATCTGTTTGGACGAGTGAATGTGCATGTGTTCTGTGTATTTATTGATTGGCTTAGCTCTCATCTTTCTCTCACTCTCGTTTTAAATTGAGGCCTTAAACCCCCCCTGTGGCTGGACGGGTCAGGCTGGGGGCCACAGTGGTTTCTCAGCCCCCGGGAGGGTTCAGATAAGGGGGATGACAGACCCTATTCTGATCCGACTTGCCAAGTTAAGAGAGTAAAGCCCCCACTTAGCTCCCCTCCTCACACTTGTGTGTGTTCCTTGAGTATGTCTTGCATCTATCTGTGTCTGCATGTATGTGTTGATGTACATGTGTCTATGCGTGTGAGAGCACAAGTGCTACTGGCCGAACTCTGCCCTTTGTCGGGGGACCATTTGTTGTGGCCCTACTCTGTCCTGGTATGTGTGGGTATTAAAGGGGGGATGATGGGTATTAAGAGGAAGGTGAAGGTTTAGGATTACACAGCTACAGATTGATGTCCCCCTCAACCCCTCAGCGTTATTTTGGGTTCTTTTGTATGTTCGCCAGAGAACAGTTGGGTGCAGAGAAACAGATATACGAAACTCGGACAACTTACACGCATGTGGTTATAATAGGCTGATAAATGCATTTGTCATGCCAGGAAGACTTTTATTGTCCACCCAACACTGGCTGGTGGATCTATGACTTCAACGGACAAACAGCAAATAAAACTTGGAGAAAGGAGGATTTTCTGCCAACTATCACAGATCAGAGATTAGTTGCAGGAAGAACAGTATTTGGCTGGTTGTTGGTGTTAATTTTCTATGCTAGTGTTAATGTTGCCAGTCATAGCAAATAGAGAAGTGTCTGTTAACAGTCAAGGGCACCACAAAAGCTGCTTTGCTGGGAGTGTAGTTCATCTTTCGCTTTGGTGTGTTTAAGTATATAATAAGTAACATTCCCGACCTAATTTGTTGAGTTGCGTGCTCAAATTATGCCAAATATTTCCAAAAATGTTCCATGAAGTCTGTAATTGTATTTAAAGGTAACAGTGCGTTTATTTTTGGTCAACTGTCAATTGCTACATACCGCCTTTATTCTCTCTAGATGCTATAACTTCCAGAGAAAATTGGGATACATCAGGGAGTGAGGAAGGAAGTGAACGTGGCTAAATAACATGAATAAAACTTGCCTCGTCGTGAATGTGAGTCATGTTTGATAGATTTTCATGGTAATGGTGGTGGTTTAACAATGAAGTCAGCAACTCCCATGATCCCGTGCTACTTCGTAACATCATCAAACTAGGTTTTTTGTTATTGTTTTAAAGTTAGAGGCCGTTAACGACTATACTGCACATTTTAATGTAAGGACACCGAATGAATCAGAAGCTTTTTTCCCCAATTTCTTTTTTTGTTTTTCCACTTTTATGACATTCTTTGATTTAGAAAGGACGTGAACCTTCTCTTGTCTCTGAACACAAACTGTATGAGTGTGTTAGTGTGTGTACATCCTCCTAATCGAGTGATGTTAACAACAGAGGCCGGTGGAAGCTGCTGATTGTTGTGGAACGCAGATTGGTTTGACCTTTGACCCCTTTGCCTGCAAATCTGACAACCATTAGCAGGTGTGTGTGTCTCAGGATGGAGGATGACTCCTGAGAGCCATTCTGCTGTAATTGAGTCTCTGTCCTTGTGTTTAAAAACAGCCTGACAGGAGCTCGTAGTTGACATTATTGAATGGCATGCAGAGTGAAGGATAGAAGCGGGCTTGGGTAACAGAGCCGAGGGTGTGGAGAGGTCAAAGTTGGGTTTAGGTTAAACCTCTGGGAGTACTTTTGTGCGAGGGTGCGTGTGCTTGTAATGAAGTCTAAGTAAATATTGTTGCCCCTGGTGTCCCTCATTCAGGTTCTGAATCATTCCTCTTGTCTCAAGAATCACAAATCATTTCCCAGAATTAGACACAGGAATACCTAAACCACCCTATCATGTCTCGCCTGTGTGTATGCGTCTGTCAGGCTGTGTTGTGATGATGTGCGATGAATATTGTTGCCCTCATTTCTTTCATTCAGGGTCTCAATTGCTGCCGCTGTCTCAGAATCACAGGGGTCATTTTTACATTTCCCCGAATTAGACATAAGAATACATAAGCCTGCTTACACTAGTGTGTGGGTGTGTGTCAGCACATACATGTGTGCATGTCTGGGGAAATGAGGGCTGCATGTTTCCATGGTCCTGTAGTCCTCTTAAAGAGCTGGCTTTACTCCTGATATGAGTGGACTTAACAAATAGTCACATGGGAGCAGCGCTGCTATTTTGGCCACATTAGCTTGTCTGTGAGGGCTGACAGTGGACAGGACAAGGTTTCAGAATCTAAACTGCAACTTTAGTAACACCTACTAATGAGGCCATGTGAGACCGGGCTAATGGCAGGGATTATAATTTATTACGGATTGATCTGACATATGGTGTTCTTTATCGGGGCTACTGATAGAGCTGTGAATGAGAGGATAATTAGTACATGGTTTTAGCTGACTTGGCAAGTAGGTGATACATATGTTCCGTTCTATTATAACTTTAACATTTCTTGACCTAATGACCTTCATCCTCTAATCGGCTTTACTGCATTGTAGGGATGATGAAGGCATCAGCAAAATGACATCATGTAGCGGTACACACCAGTTTATGTATAATTAAGTGTTTGTTGTCTGCTGCTTCTTCCTTGTGTGAGGAGCTGTTAGCATATGTTTAATTTAATACCCTAATATGCAAATGACTGGTCATAGAGTAAAAATAATACTTTCATATAACTTTAATGTTTTTCTGGTCTTAATAACTATAGGTCTAGCTGGTACTCTGAGCTCTTCTGACAGTTTTAATTTGTACAACAGTATATATCTCCGCTTGGCAACTTTAACCACGCCACCTATTATATTTTGTTAGCTAAGAGACCATGCCATGCATTCGTAGTTTAAATATTTTAGCAATAATAATGCCCAAAAGATATTTCACATTATCTAACTTGGGTTGTTGAGCAAGCCACATTGAAAATATACTTGCATACATTTACTCCACTTTGACTTTGGTGGAAAGTTGTAACTTGTGACATATTTAAACCTGCAATAATAACAGAGTTTTATTTTGCCCCTTGGGGACAGCGAAAATGAGCTGTGAACACAACATTGACATATCATCACCTTAATCCCCAGTTGATATGGTGAACTCGTTAGCAAGCAGTTGCTCATTTACAAATATAGCATATACGGAGAAACATTATCGTTCATTTGGAGTCTTGTTTCTGGCCACCTGATGAGTCCAATATTCACTCTCTTGCATCTCTGTTTTTGGTCCCTGTCAACTCCTAAGGGAAATATTTGGCTCTTTAGCAGCTAAATGTTCCACTATGTTCAGCATCTAGTTGCTAACTTGTCTCTCTCTACTGTTTTGGTGCTGTTTTTAAAGCTTTTCCCCTGAAAGCAGGGATTGCTGATGAGAGTAGTGAGAGTAAACCAAAATAGTAAAGTTGTGGGCTGTACAGCTAATGAGCTGAGACTTACTATAACACTCCATAAAGCTGAACAGAGCTGAAGATTCAGGTGATAGTTCTCTGTATTTTCATCACTACGAACTACCCCCTTTCATATTGTCATTTGATACAACATTGTTATAAAAATATTGATTATAGATGCTTAAAAGTTAAGTTAAAAATAAAGCTACAAAGATTAGACCTGACTCAGTGTATGAGATTGAAGCTGATGAAGTTGAAAGTCAATTCATCTTTTTGCTATCCCAAATATCACATTTAAATAAGTCCTTTTGACTATCTATGCATGCATTACTTATTTGCCTGACATTTTAAGAATTCATTGGTGACTTACTTTGACTGTGCCAGGGGTAAAGTGACACATCAGGATGTGTCCTTTCCAGCTATTAAAGTACCATATTTTTAATTGACCAGACAGCAGGAGGATTGTTGTCATTGTCGAGTTATTTTCGACGAACGCCAGCGTTTGTGATCTCAGCCGGTTGTATTAAATCAGACACAGCTTTACAACAGATTGACCCTCCCAGCAGCAGACATGAGAACACAGCTATGGCATCTGCCAGGACAGGTGGGTGTGTGTGTCTTTGCACTCATGCATTCTTGCATGCAAGTGAAATAATTTTAGTGAAAGAAGGATTTTCATTCTCTGTGGGTATGTGTGGAGGCGTGTGCACATGAGAGCTCACACTAGCAGAATAGAAACTATAAATCTTTTATGCATCTTTTTGTGTGAGATTGTGTTAGTGAAAGAGGGGTTTTGTGTGTGTGTGTGTGTGTGCGCCCGCATACTCCTGCGCCTTGTGTACATGTTGTGCGTACGATGCCCACCCCACCCCCACCCAGCTCTGACAGTGGTGTGTTCCTCCACAGGTGCTATTTCAGTCGGCCGACTGTCATCCCAAAATGCTTTTCAGCTGAGTGCTTTTCAAAACAATCGTCATCGTGCCCCTGGCTCTTTTTACAAGGGCCCTCTGCCGCACTGAGGTTTAACATGCTGCCTCTGATCTGCTGATCACTGGAGGGGTGTGTGTGTGTGTGTGTGTGTGTGTGTGTGTGTGTGTTTCGCGTGTGCGTGCGCGTGTTGAGGTTCGAAACGGGAGTTTTGAGGGTGGGACTTGGATGTCCTTTAGCAACTTGCTCATTTGTCTACTTATTCTTCTGTCTGAAAGGAAGCAATAAAGATAATACAGTCTATAAATTATTTGTCACTCAACCAATGATGAAGATCCATTTTCTTGTTTAAAATGACTGCCTGGCAAAAGACAAAAGATATTTTGATGAGGAGGTGGGAGAAGTGGATTGAAATACAGAATACATGAGAGCAACATGATAACAAGACACATAAATCCCTAATAGATAAGGCCAACAAATAGCTGAACAACAGCTGGGAAAAGGCGGATATCACAACAAGGCTGAACCACTCATCAATTAGCATGACAGGGTGCAATAACGCGCAGCTAATGGGCAGCACAGACACACAGGTGCACGTGCAAAGACGTGTTGTTAGAAGCACTAAAATAAAAGGGATTACAGATGTATAGAAACAGTGGGCAAGTGCAGACTTTACAGTGAGATGTCAGAACTGGGTATTAATATGTTTAGTTGTGTTAAATGCAAAAAATATCAAACTTAACAACACATTTCACTTTTTCCAACTTAATATCTGTTCTGAGAATCTTGATATGGGTTTATTAAACTGCACTAGTCATCTGGACAAGGCTTGTTTTTCACCATGGACCCTGTGCTCCTGCAGTTGTCTCCCTTGGTCACTTCATGGCAGTTTTGAGTGTTACAGACTACAGTAGCACCACTTAACCCAACTACATCTTTTAGCAACATTGGCAGGGTCGAGTGCCCTGAAGTCTCAAGGCAGATTGTTGGGTACATTATGTTTTAAAAAATGGGGAGTACAAAGGGAAAATGTCTCCTGTAAGTTGTGCAAGTCAGTGTTGAAATACTGTAAGGACACAATAACTTGCCACCGCACTCACATGTACTTCTGTCAGCTCCAAAACTAAAATGTCTTGTTATGTTCAGTGGGACTGCAACTCTGACAAGTGTTACTGTCATTTCATTTAGGAGGAACAATGCTCTTTTTGAATTTGATGCTTTCACACCTAACCTAACAAAATCTGGTGCGTTTGGTTCGGTTCATTTTGGCTGGTGTGAAACAAACTCTGGTCAAGAGGTCTAAACGATCTGCTTTCAGGCCACCTCTTAAGGGTTTCTTAGTGGTGTGAAAGCAAAGCAGACCAACTACAGGATTTTAGCTTTAATTAAAACTAATATAAAATAATGTTTGTGGTTGTCCAGTCTTTTCAACCCAGAAATCTTCAGTTCTGATCCCTCAGTCTGCAGGAGCACTTGTCAGTGAGCTGCTCAATTACTGCCCAGTCTAATTACACTATATTAACACCAAGGAGCTGAGAAGTGAAAGAGGCAGGAACATAAGAAAATTGACTCTTGTTTTTTACAGTATGAGAAAAAGATGGAAATGGTAGATTTTAAATAGATTTACTGTGTATAAAATAGAACAATTAAGAGCTTGACCTTGACTAATTGGGATATCAAATTATTACAATTGGACTTGATCACAGAAATGGAGATTGTCTTTACAATATACTGAAATTCGGTTAGTCATTTGGCCTGTTAAATGTCATCAAATAGTGAAAAATTACTTATCGTAATGTTTTCAGATATCTTGTTTAATCCCACAACCACTTCAGAACCCAAAGATATTTAGTTTACTGTCATAAAAGAATAAGAAAACAAGAAAATATTGATATTCAGCAAGTCGGAAACCAGTGAAGTTTTGCTAAAATAAAATTGATAAAACGATAAAATTGATTATCAAAATGTTGATAAGTTTCTGTCAATCAACTAATTGATTAAATGAATACCTTTTCAACAATCAAATCAAAAGTTGCTGTGAAAGACTCAGTTGTATGACTGAATGAAATGACACAATATCAGGACAACGTCAAGTAAAGCGATTCCCCTGTCAAGTTGTTTGCCCCAGTATGAGCGGCATGCACGGTGGTGACTAGTGTAGTCATCAGAGGGAAGACATACACACTCTTTTTACCCCCTGGGGCTATGTGTTTGCATTGGTCCCTATAGTATGTGTGTGTTGGTATGTGTTTAAAGATGAGACCTCACACACACACACACCGTCAGTTGTGCACATCGTATCATGGTCAAACGACTTGTCTTTCACACGGTTCATTCCATAAAGCTGCAGTCCTGCTGGAAATGACAGCATATGGAAAACCTGTCTAAATGAGTCCACACATCAATTACATCAACACGTTCTCACCTCGTTCGCCTCCCCCTCTAGCCTCATTTTGCTGTTGCTCTCTCCCTGTCTTTCCTACATCTCTCTATTTATCACTTCTTTGCCCTTTCCCTCTGTCTATTCTCTGATCATTCCAGACTCCGCTTCTGTCTCTCACCTCTTCCAACGCTTCCCTTTCACTGTTTAATCATCGAGCCCATAGCTTCCAATAAAGGCTAGATTTTAATCTAAATTTGTTGACATGATGATATACTCAACATTAAGAGATCTCCCTTTAGTGTCAGTATTAGCAGCTGTTCAGATGGGAAGAAGGCCTGTGATAAAACAATGCGAAGAGGCTGTGAAGTAATGAAATACGATCCAGGAAGTCGGCTTTCAGATCTGTGAATTTGAAGGCTTATCAGACGCCAAAACACTGCTCAGTGGTTTTATAATTTGAGACAGGATTTAACAAATCTGGAAAATTGCAGTGGCAGTAGACTGGAATTTTTATCTTTTATGGTGACAGTCATGAGGTAAACAAAAAAAAATATTGCTTGCGCACCAGGAATTTGCTCTTGCATGTATTTGATTTGCCACATTGCAGCACCATGCTGGTTGGCATTGCATCGTGGCAAAAACTGAGTCAGATTCAGTTTGTCTTGGGTGCAACCCTCTCATTCATTGATATGGGACCACTGCAGGGTGGCCAGCGTAATGGTCCCATTCGAATAAATAAAGAGGCTGCAGTTTTTTTACACAGTGCTGTTATCTGTATGAACACAGTATGAGGGTTTTTAGGGGGTTGTTTCAAATCAAAGAGAAGGATTTTTGCATCCATATGATGAGGTACAGTGATTTAGGTATTTAATTTTCTGGATTAGCTAAAAAATAGACAGTTTTATCTGATTATCATAAAATCTCGCTCTCCAGCTATGTGCTTGTGCCCGTACACAGTGGTTGTGAACCAATCAGCGCCCTGTGAGGAACTACTGGCAGCTGTAGGTGTGTGGAGAGTATTTCTTACCTGAAAAAAGAGCAAATAAAGGCTTTTCTCAGTGGAAAAGGTTTTCACTCTTCTCCTGACTGATTTCAGCAAGAGTTTGACTACGTTGTGTAGTTCATAAAGCTGATTGGTTGAAGTTCGCTCATGATGGACAGATGGTTCATCCAGTCATCTGGCAAGTATTTTCTTTAATGTGCCTGCCCCTTTTCCAAACAGTTTCCAGTGACTTCCGACTTTCCATATGGTTTTGTGTAACAAACCATCAGGCACAGTCAAGTTATAAAGTCCTTTAGTCAAATAACCCACTCTAGATTCACTAGATGCTGCTTTGGTTCACATTTTAAACTAGAATAAAAGAGAGTTTTCATTCATGCCTTGAAAAATTCTATTTTTTTTATTTTGGAGGTATTGAAAATATCCAAAGAAATGTATTATTAGAAGTATAAATTATATTTGTAGTCAAAATTATGGCAGTAGTTAGTTTTGCTCTTAAGATTTATCTACCTGTACACTCAATCAAAAACTAGCAGCAGACAGGCTAGTCATTTTGTCTGCATGGAAGCTTAACTGCACAATTTAGTGCGTATGTGCGTAGGCCAAGTTTTGTGTGTGTGTGTGGTGAGACCTTGACCTTGACTGTAGTCCCTAATGGAGGAGGCTGTTCTGTAAATGACTCAAACTCCCCCCGCCGTACAGTGGTATGTAGCAGCCCATAAAGCATGCTTAAGTCCCACTCTGGTTTCAGGGAGTGGATCCCCACCTCCCCCTGTCCTGCCTAAGCCCGACCCCGCCCCTTCCTCACACTCTGAAATAGCCACGTCCTTGTCCCCACACGGAGCACAGTGTGAGTAGGGGTGTGTATATATGCGGCCGTGGTTGATTGAGGAGCAGATTGCTGGTGACAGGTCACACTGCGTTCCGTCCCTCCGACCCCCCCAGATTAGCCACCCAGAGCCCCAACCCTGCCCTCCCTTCTTCTGGACCCCCACCTGTTGGGATCCCTCTGCTGCTCAGATCTATCCCCCTCTCTCTTTCTCTCTCACTCACTCACTCACTCACTCACTCACTCACTCACTCACACACACACACACACACACACACACACACAGTGGACAACCTGCGTTAACAGCATTCTCTTATTTGTCCGTCACTCACTCTGCGGGTGATAAAGGCCATTACGAGTCATTAAGGTGTGTGTGTGTGTGTGTGTGCGTGTTTGAGTGTGTGTTTGAGTGTGTGTGTTGCCCGGCTGGGATGTGTGTGGGTTGAAAAGACGCCTGTCACAGCACGCTCTCATAATTGCCCTCTTAGCCAATTATCCTCCATTTAAAAGCGAGTCACCTGCTCTGCTCCTATGTCCACACAAATGTAGCAACACACACCACACACACAGAATAAATAACATAGAAACTTAATGTTTAATCATTGTTTGTTCCTGAATGATATGTTTGTTTACTCTGCTGAAATCCTGTATGTGTTGTAATGCTTTTAGTTGTTTGTGTCAGTCCCCATTCATACTGTTCTCTGCTTTCTCCTTCAGATTCTGATGCACACCAAAGACATGGTTCAGAAGGTGGGTATTTAACAAGATGTTGGTTGCCCTTATAAGTTAATATCATATAAATTAATGGAAAATAAATTAAAACTGACTTTTAAAATACTTTTTTTATGCCTGAAGGACAAATAAGAAAAAAAGATCAAGAACTATTTGACTGAAATAATTAAATAATCAGAGAGATGATGTTTTAAAAAAAGCTATATACAATTCCTCTATATACTATATAAATACATTGAGCAAATGTTTGTGTGAAAGAAGTCCAATAGGGCAACTGGCAGCCATCATCTGTGAACCATATATAAGTATATATATATATATATATATATCAATAATAAGTACAATATACATGAGAATATATAAAAGTGTAGAGTTTTATGTGTGTGTATATGATTGATGTGCAGTATATGTACTATACACTATTCTATAAAATGTATACATAATAGAAAATGAAGAGAATATCACAATTTAGCTTATAATACTATACTATTAAAATACATTAATAGTAATTATTATTATGAATATTATTAATTCAATACCTTTGTAATTTGTAACTTCTCTTACTTCTATAACCTTTTTTTGTGTGTGTCATTTTCCTCTTGTGTGACTCAGATGAATCTGGAAGTCATCTACGGAGATACCGACTCCATTATGATCAACACCAACAGCAGGTCTCTGGAGGAAGTCTTCAAACTTGGCAATAAGGTGTGTAGTAGAGAAGTTGCATATTCTTATTTTTCAGTTGTTTTGATAGTTGACATTTTCACTTGATGCATATGTGTGTCTATTGTTTCCAGGTGAAGGCAGAAGTAAACAAGCTCTACAAACTGCTGGAGATAGATATTGACGGTGTGTTTAAGTCACTCTTACTCCTGAAGAAGAAGAAATACGCTGCCTTGGTGGTGGAGAACCACGGCGAAGGACGATACAGCGTCAAGCAGGAGCTCAAAGGCTTGGACATTGTCCGCAGAGATTGGTGTGACCTGGCCAAGGAATGTGGAAAGTACGTTAACTAAGCCAAATGGGAGTTGTGACTAAAAGCTTTTTTCGCATGCTAGTGTTAGCACGGTAGCACATTAATAGTTACAATCCTTTTTAGTACTTAAGTACTCCTCTCCTTTTCTGTCCTCTGCTCTTACAGTTATGTGATCGGTCAGATTTTGTCGGACCAGAATCGCGATGTCATTGTGGAGAACATCCAGAAACACCTGGTGGAGGTGGGAGAGAAAGTAGCAGCTGGAGACATACCACTCAACCAGTACGAGATACACAAGGTGAGGACGCAGCTGTATGTTTGCAGAGTGTATTAACAAGGTGGTTGCGCATTTAGAGACAAACCTTTGGGAGTCATTGGGTGTGTTTGTTTTTATATTTATTTTATTGTATTTGCTTTACCCGTCAGTTCATTATCACTTTCCGTCTCTTTCCTCAAGGCTCTGACTAAAGATCCTCAGGACTATCCGGATAAGAAGAGCCTCCCTCACGTCCACGTGGCTCTGTGGATCAACTCCCAGGGCGGTCACCGGGTCAAAGCTGGAGATACAATCTCTTACATCATCTGCAAGGTGTGTGTATGTGAGAGAACATCATATTGTCTCGAAATGACAGTAGGAGTTTTTATAATTGCATATCAACACCTAATCAGTATTTGTAGTGTATGGACCTGTAGTATAAAGTATAATCTCCAACACTTAAATGACTGTATGTCTTTTCTTTCTCCCCTAGGACGGCTCCACGCTGGCAGCCAGCCAGAGAGCCTATGCTCTAGAGCAACTCCAGAAACAGGAGGGTCTCAGTCTGGACATTCAGTACTACCTGGCCCAGCAGGTCCACCCCGTGGTGTCCCGCATCTGTGACCCCATCGAGGGCATAGACAGCGTGCTCATAGCCACGTGGCTGGGTGAGTTAATGATAGACTGTAGAGGACTTCAGTTTTATTGAGAGTGGGTGGCCCAACATCATCAGGTGTTAAATTATGACTTGAGGAATTTCAGTTTGCCTTATGCCTTTAGAAAAATGACAAATTACTGAAATTCAAGTCAAATGTTTAATGAAAGCATGTAATTATAATTAAATGAGTGAAAGGTTTTTAATTGGTGTTGTTGACTTGCGTAACACTTGGGATTAAATGTCTTTTCAGGATTTGTTGTTTAAAGACAGTATTTTATAAATAACCATTGGCCATGAGGTATTTGTGGGGCACAGTTTACTTTGAGTGATAGTACTAATCCCTCTTTATGTATGTGTTAGCATTAGTCACGATTCCTGTTTTATAGTGTGTTGACAGCTGAGGCAGCCAAACATAGAAAAGTTGTCATACCTAATATCACAGCAGCCTAATAAAAGTACAAAATAGATGTTTCATTGTTGTCTAATAGTCATAAAAATGATGTGGTTTGGATGGAAATTCACAAAGTGTTTTGCCTTCTCTGCTTCAAATGTTCTACTTAATGTAAAAATAAGAAATGTAACCCAATTTGTGGTGTAAAGCAGAATTATCTTTTGTCCATGCTAGGTCTGGACCCGAGTCAGTTCCGAGCTCAGCAGCAGTACCAGAGAGAGGAAGAGGCTGATGGCATGCTGGGAGCTCCAGTACAGCTGACTGATGAGGAGCGCTACAAAGACTGTGAGAGGTTCACCTTCACCTGCCCTCAGTGTGGCACTGACAACATCTACGACTGTGTCTTTGAAGGAGCTGTGAGTAGAAGCACACACTGTTAGCTATCAGAAACGTCCCTTTAGTAATCATCTGTTGTGTTTTTACATACATTCCTATGACTGTGGGGAAAGTACAGCATTTCAAAATTGTGGGTTGTGAGCACATGTTAAGAACTAAGTGTGTCTGCTGTCCATTTTTAAGTATAGTCATTTAGTCAGGTACATCCATCAGTTTGCTATGACGTAACAATCACATGATCATTGTTGCCTAGCCAACATAAAATGTTGAGAAATTAGGTATTCACATGAAGAATGCAGCTGCAAGATTTAACAAATATTCTGTCATGATTACTCATGGAAAAGTCTAAAATGTTGTTTTATGTGTGTCAGTGCACTATTAATTTTCCATTATCCATTGTTCTTCTTCAAAAGAATTCATTAATTTGTCTAAAAACCTCGACTAGGTCTTTGGGCGTATTGGCAGTTGGAAAGAGATCTTAACCTTAATCACTACAAACAGTTTTTCTCTAAGAGGAATGAAAAATATGTGGAATACACTAGAGTTTACATCATCCTAGAGGAGATGTTGCCAAAACTGCTCTGGATGACTAAGAATCTTCTTTGGATCTGTTAGATAAACTAAATAATAAGCTAAGCTAAAGAGAAGTTCCATCTAATCCAATAGTTATTTTGCATACCCTCATTGATATAAATGGGGTGGACCATACAGTTGAATGAACACCTTTCTGAAACAGTTTCAACCAAAACTGATCATTGTAACCTTCACGAGGGAGGAATTTATTGCGGGACTGTTAGACTGCATTACTTTTAGCCAGGTGTACCTAATAATAAACTGCCAACTGAGTGTACATTAAAGCTATCCAAGGCTGCAGCTGAAGAATAAGTTATGGAGTTGGAGATGTTGTTGTGTATAGCACACAAAACCATTCAAAGAACATCTCAGAGATACTAAGAAAGACTGAAAGGAAAAAGATATGATAGCTTTTCTCACTATTGGTGTGTTTCACTGGTGTAATGGATTAATCAGCAGAGGCACAGATAAAGAGTCTGTGAGTTGAAGAATGGTGTTTCCGAAGGCATTTCAGTCAAACTTCCTGTGAAGGATTCATGCTTTAGTCATCCTCCATATTGTGTCTCTGTCTGTATTTTTAGACAGCTGCCTGGCTCCAATATGGACTCTGTTTTCATTGGCATAGTTTGGACTCCACAACTTGAAAAGCCTTTCCTTAACCCCTGCTGCTCTATGGACACACACACATACACACTGATCTCCTACCATTTGTCAGGCCAAGGTCGTGTTTTTGTGTGTGTGTGCCTTTTTGTGTGTGTGTCTGTGCTATCACTTCTAATGAGGAGCAGGGCACACAGCTTTTTCTTGTCTGAGAGACACTAATAAAACTGACAACCCTCTGTCCTCCGCTGGCAGAAAACTTGCATTAAATTAAAAAAGGAGTATTATGGACACACTCTATAATATGCTGATATCATTACACACTTGCACAGGAAACATACCAGAAAAGCTCTGTTAGATTCAGTTTAAGTAAATCAAATGCTTGTGCACATGCAATAAGAAGCTGCCTACTTCCGACTTTGTTGTTTTAACATTAGAATATGGTCTTGAAATGTTTTTTGAATGTTAATTTCTTTAGACTAAATTAACCAGGATTCATCTGATTACTGGTGTTAATTTTCCACCATGCGTCAGAGGCCGGTATGCACGCACACACAGCGAAACTGATAAGACAGGAAGTTAATTAGGGTGGTGAACATGGTCTAACAGCTCAGTGAGAGGGGAGGACAGATGGGCCTTGACTCCACCACTGACACAGAGCCAGAGATGGTAGGAGGAGGCGGTGATGGATGATGGAGGACAGACAGAGGAGGAAAGTTGTTTGATGGGGGTAGCAGGAGAGGCGGATGAAAAGATTAAGTGTGGAGGGGAAGGAAAGCTGGAAAGAGCTTCAGGGATTTCCCTGAGTTTAGTTTTAATAGAGCGTTGGGTATCCCACATTGGGCAGTTAAATCAACACACTCTGAAAGCTGCACATTATCAGACCAAGACATGAATGAAAACAGACACTTGACATTGTAAATGTTTTTTAAATTGTTTTACAGTTTTGTAGAAGGCCGTTGGAAGTGCAGACAAGAGGTTCTATAGATGACATTTGGTAGGAGGAGTGACGAGTGTTAAAAGATACGCTGCTTGGATTGCTTTATTTGAACTTTTCTCACACAGACTCAAGACAGAAACTACTTTGGGTGGTTCATATTTTCATTTAATTGCTCAGCCATAAAATAACTGGCGAGTAAGCATTGTAAAAATTTTGGAGACCCAACTTGGTTAGGGAGGAAGAATTCTGTTATCAAAATGAAGTTTGGAATGAAACAAGTGAGATAAAAAGGAGGGGAGGAGAGATCATGGAGAGAGGAGGGAGGCTGCTTTTCACCCACAGGGAAAGAAAGAAAAAACACAAAGAAGAAGAAGAGAGACTGAGATTTAGAGGGTAAATGTGTGTAGCAGCATATTAGAGGGAGTCAAATGAGTTGATTGACTTGAGCTGGCAGAAAATCTTATGGGTTCTTTTTTACAAAAAGAAATTATGTAGGCAAACAAAAAAACCTGTGTGTGGCTGGGTTGGGGGGGGTGTCACATGCATACTTGTGTCATTGACATCCCTGCAGAAACCTTTTTTTGCTGCTGTCAATGTGACAGTTAAATGGAGTTCAGGTTTAAAGGAGCGAGTGTTTAAAGCTGTTATATTTAGTGTAATTGTTATGTACTGTGGTTACTTTTCCCATTGCATTAACTATAAGCCTTGCTGTCAAGTGGACAATTCAGGGGTATTGAGGTCATGTTGATCTGTTTTCTTCAGGCTACAATGATGTTAAAATGTACTGGACCCAGGGGTGCTTTAAGCCCTTACACCTTCTGCACTTGTGACATATTCTTTGTGGAGGCTTAAAGGTAATGGCCAAGTTGCTATGTTACCTAACTACTTTTTCTGATTACAAGGTTAAAAATGCCGCTGTGATGAATCCCTGTGCACATATATTTATGCACAGGACATTATATTTATTTGAAACTGGTGGGAGTGAGATTGTAGTTATTGCAGTGAGAGTCTAATACAGAGGTAAACATGTGTAGCCATTGCACAACGAATAAAAAAACAATGTTTTAACATTTGTCTACTAAATTGTGTCACACCTTGCGCCCTGACCTAGCCCTGTGGCTGCTAGTCTTTTGGAGTCTCCCTGGCTAGGCTAGCTATGGATTCTAAATCCCAAAAATACTTTTTTTTTTTTTTTTTGATAGTAAAGGTTACAGACCCTTGATCTGTTTCCCTTCAGCCATTATACCAACAGACTCAAACCAACAGGCTCCATCTTGTGAAAGCATTGTAATATAAATCAGATTTACCTTCTCTTGACTTCCACTATAGAGCTGGTGGTTTTTACTGTCGATGCTAATGCAGTAGAGTTGAGGAGAAGGGCTATTTAAAGCCCCCATGGTTCAGGAAGAAATCCCATTTGTTAATCCATAAACAATTTTGCATGACTCATAGTTTGCGTACAAACGTGGATGGGTGGAAGTTAAATAGTTGTATTAGAAAATATCTGGTTCTTTGATTTAAAAAGTAATTTCAGTATGGAAACGTGTAATTATAGAAGATAGAATTCTGTTACCGGTGTTGCTGAAGGTGAGTGGATCTTAAGAGCCGGGTTAATACTAGAAAATCAAGTGTTTACAGTTTTTCTGAGGCGACGCTGGAAGGCGGGTGAAAAACCAGCTGTCATACAGAAGAGGAGACACGAGATTGTTTATAAATGGATAAAAAACAAGAGCTTTACAGAGAAGTAAAAATCATGGCTCCTTTCTCACCTCCGCACAGCTGACCAATCACAGCGGATCGTTCCCTTCGGAAAAGTTTGTGGGGAAGGGGGTTTTGCGAAGCTATTCGACTATCCAACAGTTCGGATTTATACTCTTGAGAATACTGATAATACAATGTGCAGCTTAATTGAATTCAGTTTCAGATCTTGGGTAAATTATCAACTATGGCGATGTTTTTTTCCTGCCATCTGCCAGGAAAAATTGTTTCACCATTTCTTATGTAGTAGTTAAAACTGGTGGTAATAACTGAAACCTTTAGTTTTGTTAAATTATTCAGGAGATTCATGTGTTCCTATGTTGAGTAACATTGACAATATTTGAAGAAAATGTTTAAATGGGAATTCAGAGTGGGGGGAATACTGGTGCTATCCTACCACGCCACAAATCTAAACTATGAGTTTTAGTACGATTTACCAAAATGAGACGTTTTTTGATTTCCTTAGATTTTTTTGTAAATTAGACTAAGAATCTGACCAAGCCTGATGCTATGCACACATTCTTAAAAGTAATACAACTCAGTGTCTCCTCAGTGCATTGCAATGAGTTGACCAGTACAAACAAACTGACAAGTTTCCAAAAAGGGATGTAATTTTTCCAGTTATTCAGCTGCACATCAATGCAGCATTGTGCAGACATTCTTATCAGTCATCACTTTTTACTGCAAACGTTTTAAAACCATCTACAGTATTTTATTTAGCCAAGGATGGATTGTATACACCATTATTGTCTCCTGTTTTCATGTATTTTGAACGAGAGTTTTTGCTTGGCAGCTACAGCTGAGGATATTGTGTCAGAATTAATCTGTTGTCATGACACTTGTCTTTTTCAGGGATCGAAGTTGGAGCCCAGCTTGATGCGATGCTGTCACACCCCCTGTGGGAGCCGCCCCATCGACTACACTGTCAACATCAGCAACAAACTGCTACTTGACATCCGTCGCCATATCAAAAAATACTACTCTGTGAGTACTTCTGTGTTTGTATGCCAGTTTGCTAGTGTGAGTGAGGCTTCTATAAATACTACTGATCCATCCAATAAAACTGCTTTACACACACTCAAAAACACAAGCACACACAAATTTGTGTGTTTTCTTCTTCACCACCTGCAGGGCCACAAATGGACTTCATTTAGTTTTTCTTCAGTGTCTAATGCTGCAACTTGTTAAAATAGCACAGCTGGCCAGATGACGAGTCTCTCCTCTGCTGTTTTTTCCCTCTTTTTTAAACCATTTTCTCCACAGGTTGCAGTTAGTTCACCACTACAAATGTCTTCAGAACGTGTGTTTCATTTGATCAAACATGTACACTAAATTTAAATCCATCATCCAAAGGTGCTATATTTAAGCTCTGTGTTTGTGGTCGCATATGACTGTCTATTAACACATTGCTAAAGAAATGTAATTAATGCTTCAGCTGACAAAATACAAGCTCAAGTGGACAGAAACTGAACTGTATGTAATGAAATAGTCAAAACTTGTAAAAACTGACCTCCCACAAAGTGTGTAATAGTGTTGGACTGTGTTTAACACAATGTGGGATGCAACTGATGCAGTAATGGTAAGAGAAGCCATCAAAAAGATGTTGGACGAGAGATTAAGGAGACCTCAGCAGGGCCACTGCGCTGACATTTTCAACGAGCACATTATGCTTGCAAAATGAAAAGAGCACCAGAAAGATTTGAAGGAGCATGATCCATGAAAATACATAAATGGCCATTCTTACTTTGAATACCAAGTTTAACATTCAAGTCTTTGTGTTTGTTTTTTTTTTTTTATAGATGTTAAGGTGAAATTTAAATGATACATCTGGAAAAACTGGGTAATTGGATAAACTAAGAATACAACAAATTAAATTTATGACCATAAATATAACCACATCAAGTACATACTGCCACTTAATTTAGAAGTTAGAAAGGTATCTTGTAAACTCTGTGAATGTATCTCAGTATTTGAGAAGTCGTGGCCTAGTAGCACACTTTATCCCATTTAGATGTTGGACTACCTGTGTAACCCTGTAACAGTAGTGCACTGCACAGGCCGCCAACAAACCAGTTTACTCATCATCCATCCACCCCCAGTCTTCTGTGACCTCCTACAAACTGTCCAGACATTGCTGTGCGCTTTGTGATGGCACACAGGATTTCCAATCAGAGCCAGAGCTGTTGTAGTTGTATTGTACACTGCAGATATAGTACATATTATGTTTTGAGGCAGGTCAGTATCCAAGTGGTCCATCTGATGGGCTAAATCAATAGCCACGCTTCATAAATGTGTGACGTTTGCCGTGTGAAGTAGAAGCTCTGAGTGTTTGCTTTTATTTAAGGTAATAATACCTCTGATATGAAACACTGTAAGAAACCCTAGACATTAGCTAGGTTTCTCCAGTTAGGTGCCATTAAAACAATTGCAGAAGAGTGTGCAACAAGATGATGTATTTAAGTGAGCATCAGTCAAACTTCAAATTGAAAAACATTGTAGAAAACACAAAGGCAATATGACATTTATGTTCGTGTCAATAATTAATTTGAGGAAGGTTTAAGTTGCTCACGGTACCAACTTTTCCACATCAGCCAAGAGTTAAAAACAGGTGGATTTCATTTCTCTGTTGCTTTTAAAAGTCGCCCATGAAGCGTTTGTCTGATTTACGTTGGTACATTGTTTGCAAATTGATATACAAAGTGAGATTACGCTGATAAATTCCTTTTATGAGTGGAAACGGAAGATGTGAAGTGTGTTTAGGGTAAGTTGTCACTGTACTCGGAGCCTGACGGGCAGCCTGAGAGTGAAGTAAACTGGATGCCTGTGTTGTCTTTGTAGAGGTCTCTCTCTCTCTCTCTCTCTCTCTCTCTCTCTCTCTCTCTCTCTCTCTCTCTCTCTCTCTCTCTCTCTCTCTCTCTCTCTCTCTCTCTCTCTCTCTCGGTAGCTTCTAACACCTTGGTCTTGAGTGAGAGGAATGCACTGTCTGTAAAAGTGTGTGTGTGTATGTGGGGGTTACTCTCCCACAGTGCTGAACAGAAATCAATTAGTTTGGTGAATGTGTGGGGAGCGAGCCCCCCTCAACCCCTTTGTCACGATGTGTGAAACAGCTGCTACCACTGAATACTTACACCTCACACGACAACACACACACACACACACCACTGGAGGCTGAACAGCAGTGGACACAGCACACACAGCGGGGCAATGAAGAGGGGTAATATTGTGTAATTAAGGATTCCTTTCAGGCTGAGGGAGAGTTCAAATAGAGCTGTTTGTCTGGCTAGATAGAGTGAAAGCTCTGCACCTCTGTGTGTGTGTGTGTGTGTGTGTGTGTGTGTGTGTGTGTGTGTGTGTGTGTGTGTGTGTGTGTGTGTACGCCAATATACATGTATGTGTGTTGGCGTCCTAAGCTAGGACCGCAGAGAAATTAATCATTAGCGAAATTACCTCCTGTCCCCCCACCCTCATCCCTACCATTATCAATAAACCAGCACCCTGAGAATGGGCAAACACTTGTTCACTCCTCACTCTCCCACACACACACTCATAAACGCGCACACACACACACACTGTCATCCTTTCCTCCTCTCGTCCCGCTGTCTTTGGCAAAATGAGAGATTCGCTTGTTTCCTGAACCACCCAATTCTTCTTTTTTCCCCTTTTTTGAAACCCCTCCCATCTAACAACCGTTGCCATGGCATTTAACAAATTATTGCAATTACCCTCGTCACGCGGGTCGCCCCTGGAAACGGGCTGAGGGGCAAGAGAAGGAAGGGGGAGGGAGAGAGAGAAAGGGTGAATGAAGACCAGAGAAGGTGATAATCCTGTTTTGAACAAAAGGTCAAATTGTTGAATAGAGAAGCTTTGATTAAGCGGAGGAGGTACAAAGTGGAACCGTTTGAGCTCTATTCTGTGTGTGTGTGTGTGTGTGTGTGTGTGTGTGTGTGTGTGTGTGTGTGTGTGTGTGTGTGTGTGTGTGTGTGTGTGTGTGTGTGTGTGTGTGTGTGTGTGTGTGTGTGTGTGTGTGTGTGTGTGTGTGTGTGTGTGTGTGTGTGTGTGTGTGTGTGTGTGTGTGTGAGAGAGACCGGTTTTTACATCTTTTCACTTTAGAGCTGGAAGTGTTGACTGCTGAAGCACAAAAAAAACTTAGAGCTCTTTCTAGAGTTAGTTTGTTTGTGTGTATGGCAGGTGGATTCCTCTGGTACAGGAGTCATGTCAGAGAGCCTCCTCCACTAACATTAACAAAAAAGATCAAACGATTTATAGATTAGCAGATTGACAGAATTTTTTTGATGGTTAAGTCATTTTTTAATTTCACCAGTTTTGGCTTCTCAAATGTGAATGTTTGCTTTTTTAAAATCTTCTATAAAGCTAAAGTGACGTTTTTTGGCCTTTGCACTGTCAGTCGCACCAAACAAGCAATTTGAAGACCTCGACTTGGGCTTTTGGAATTGTGAAGGGCAATTCAAACTCATTTTTCACCCTTAGTAGACTAAACGATTAATCAATTAATTGAGAAAATGATTATTAAGATTATTAATAATGAAAATGAACATTCGATGCACCCCTGATTAACAATACCTTACCCAGAAAAGCTAAAAGAAGTTCAGTTGAGGGATAACTAATGATCATTTTTATAATCTGTTAATCTTTTAGTCACTAAAATGTAAGAAAATAGTGAAAAATGCCCATTGAAACTTCCCAGAGCCAAATATGTCTTGAGCATAACTTTAGAAAAAAGGCAAAGACAGAAAAAGATTTATGGAGCAAAGAAAGTTCAAGCTAGGGCTGCAACTAGTGATACTTTTCATAATTAATATATCTATCAGTTATCAATCAATGAAATGTTTAGTCCCTATAATGTCACACATTGCCAAAGAGGTCTTCAGAGTGCTGGTTTTGTGTGATCCAGACTCCAGAGTGAATGTTTGGCTCAGCAAATGACCTTAATGATTAATAAATGATCACAGTTGTTGTTTATTAACTCGATCTGATTGACTCATTTATAGACTAATGGATTCAGCACTAAGCAGCTGTTCTAGTAATGAGTTCAAGGGTCGAAGACAGCAGCACCTGGGCTGCAGAATGATTGAAAAAGATCATATGCCTGCAGCTTCATCAGAGGAGTACAGTAATAAAGAGGTTAATAAAAGTATCAGACTCCGATACTGTAAGAATGAGAGGTTTTGGACGAGATGAGAGTGTTAAAATAACCGAGCAGACAAAGAAGAGGAAGCAGAGAGAGGGTATATTTCGTGGTGGGCCCTGTCGTGGCCTGGTCTTGCCTCTGTTTGGTTAAATTATGTGGAACTCATTTGACGTCTGCATTCAGTGTGTCAGGTATCCACTGCTATAATTATGCAATTATGAGCCTTTATTCTCTCACGTCCGACTGTACACCCCCACCCTCGCTCTGCCGAAATGCCTCAATTAGTTTTTTTTTCCCTGCCTCACTCCTCATGTGCTCCTTGTTTTTAGTCCTTTCTGTGTGGCTCACACAGGGTCTACTGCACTTAATCTCAATTTATTTTTATTTTTCCGAGCGTGTGTGGTTTGTGTGGACAGGTTTTGGGTCACAGCAGAAGAGCACAAGGGCATTGTGGGTAGCTCTTCCTCCTTTCAGCCTTCTTAGTTGTGTGTGTGCCTTATTAATTCATTTTAATGCATGTGGATGGGAAACAATTAATATGTTTGTGCTCTCACTGAAGTGTGTGTGTGTGTGTGTGTGTGTGTGTGTGTGTGTGTGTGTGTGTGTGTGTGTGTGTGTGTGTGTGTGTGTGTGTGTGTGTGTGTGTGTGTGTGTGTGTGTGTGTGTGTGTGTGTGTGTGTGTGTGTGTGTGTCCCATGGGAACAGCAGTGTGTGCAAAGGCTTGTGTTATAAGAAACACAAAAAAAAATACAGATCAAGCAACCGGCCATTGAAAAATACACTCTCATACTCCTTATCATCCACCTCCACAAACCATTGTCCTGCATATGTCTTTATCAGTGATGCTGAAGCAGTCTCATTTCCCATGATGCTCTGCTCTTTGCACAAGAGCTGGCGAGGTGTTTAGATAATTAGTCCTGGAGCTGGGGTTTGTGGGTAAAGCTGTGAACTCTGGGACTTTCTAATTGATTTGGGACATATGTGTGTGTTTGTGTGAACGTGTGTGTTTGGTTTTCATTTAGAGGAGATTGGCTCGATCTCCGTCCGTCCGTCCGTCTGTCTGTCTGTCTGTCTGTCTGTCTGTCTGTCTGTCTGAATACATAGGCTGCATGAAGCACTCCTTGCCTTGTCTAGTCTCTCTCAACTAAACATTTTCTGTTTAGTTGAATAATAAAGCAAGAAAACATTAACTGTATAATGTGCAGTTTGCTGAGTTATGTGTGTTACTTGTAGACTTGCTCAGGGATAAACGCTAAAATTTTTAGCACTGGTCCCACAGGACACAAAGTCCCTAAATTTGCTGGCCAAAAGTACATTTTTACAGTTTTATTAAGCTTGGTAAACTCATACTCAAGTGACATATCTGTAGCTATCGAGCGACAAGTACTGTTGGCTGTTTTCGTAAAATTTTTAACTAAATGGCACAAAAAAATCAGGATGTTTGTGGAACTGTAATGTTGTGTTTGCGAAGGCGATTGAACTTTGTGGCCATAGGTGGGCCGTGGCCCCAACATTACTCTAAGTGCTATCACAGGTTTTTTAGATTATTGGAAATTATCTATCTTGGTTTGATCATTTCCAGGGGTTAAGAGGTTGCAGTAAAAGTTGTAAATAATTTTTGAAATAATTGAAAATAAATAATTGAAATAAAAGTTGGGATTGCAGTTTAGGTCGTGATTGTTTATCAGGACTGCTACTTATACAGGTAGTCAGGAGTCTAGATGAAGAAAATGTAAACATCTGATCATGTCAGAAATATATGGACTAGGACTAAAGTGGTAAAGGGAATTAACATTAACACGTTTGAGTCTGGAAGGGTTTCCTTTACCAGAAACAGCTAAGGGTAGTTTATGAACGTATATTTAGTTCCATCTCAGGAGCCTCTGCGAGTACCAGGCATTACGTCTTTGGCCATCTTGTTATAGGTCAATTGACACAGTGTGGCTCACTACCTGTACTTGGTATTAGTTGTAAATGTTGTATGTTCAGTGTTTGTACGTTATTCTGAATCACAGTGGATGTAATTAGGACTTTTACACCCATCAACATAAGGAAGTCTTTACTTTTTTAAAATCAAAGTCTTTATAAAGCAGTTCAAATAAATTACATGTCTAAAATATAGAATAATTGATTGCACATAATAAAGTTTATGAGTGTATGACTCATGTAAATCATTACTGGTGCAGCCAATTATTTTTTGAAGTCATATAATACACTGAGTGGAGATCTACACTACCAGTCAAAAGTTTGAACACACCTTCTCATTTAATGGTTTTTCTTTATTTTCATGACTATTTACATTGTAGATTCTCACTGAAGGCATCAAAACTATGAATAAAAACGTGGAATTATGTAGTAAACAACAAAGTGTGAAATAACTCAAAACATGTTTTATATTTTAGATTCTTCAAAATAGCCACCCTTTGCTTTGATTACTGCTTTGCACACTCTTGGCATTCTCTCGATGAGCTTTATGAGGTAGTCACCTGAAATGGTTTTCCAACAGTCTTGAAGGAGTTTCCAGAGATGCTGAGCACTTGTTGGCCCTTTTGCCTTCACTCTGCGGTCCATCTCATCCCAAACCATCTCGATTAGGTTTAGGTCAGGTGACTCTGGAGGCCAGATCATCTGGCGCAGCACTCCATCACTCTCCTTCTTGGTCAAATAGCCCTTACACAGCCTGGAGGTGTGTTTGGGGTCATTGTCCTGTTGAAAAATAAATGATGGTCCAACTAAACGCAAACTGGATGGGATGGCATGATGCTGCAGGATGCTGTGGTAGCCATGCTGGTTCAGCGTGCCTTCAATTTTGAATAATAATGTGTCTGCTACTAGAACACTGTGTGGCATTCATCTAGGCTCTAATCTGAGGTGCTGTTAACTTGCGATTTCTGAGGCTGGTGACTCGGATGAACTTATCCTCAGCAGCAGAGGTGACTCTTGGTCTTCCTTTCCTGGGGCGGTCCTCATGTGAGCCACTTTCGTCGTAGCACTTGATGGTTTTTGCGACTGCACTTGGAGACACATTCAAAGTTTTTGCAATTTTCTGGACTGACTGACCTTCAGTTCTTAAAGTAATGATGGACTGTCATTTCTCTTTACTTAACTGATTGGTTCTTGCCATAATATGAATTCTAACAGTTGTCAAATAGGGCTGTCAGCTGTGTACCAACCTAACTTCTGCAAAACACAACTGATGGTCCCATCCCCATTAAGAAGGCAAGAAATTCCACAAATGAACCCTGACAAGGCACACCTGTGAAGTGAAAACCATTTCAGGTGACTATATCATGAAGCTTATTGAGAGAAGGCCAAGGGTTTGCAGCGCTGTCAACAAAGCAAAGGATGGCTACTTTGAGGAGTTATTTCACACTTTTTTGTTTACTACATAATTCCATGTTTTCATTCATAGTTTTGAGGCCTTCAGTGAGAATCTACAATGTAAATAGTCAGGAAAAAAAAAAACATTAAATGAGAAGGTGTGTCCAAACTTTTGACTGGTAGTGTATATTCGATCAAGGTTTGATGGGATTTGATGTTAAATACATTTGCATCTTGAAGAAAAAACTACCACATCGCATGGTAAGAAACATGGCACCTCAACATGGCAGACTCCATGGAAGGCGATCCTCAAACCTCCAACATAAAGACTTAAACAAACCATTGTCAATGTTCTTGACTGGCCAAGTTGGAGTCCATATCTCTGTGCAGTTAAATTTTGACAGAACTTAAAGAAACTGCTGTTCTCTCTCATCCTCGTGTGAATTTTTTAACAGTTTTACAAAGAACAATGGAGAAGAAATTGCAGCATTCAGGTGTTAAGATGGTACAAACCTATTTGCACAGACTTTATTGGTTTAATTGGGTAAATACTTGTGCAATCAATAGTTTTGTTTTCTAACGTACTTTAATTTTGATACATTATAGAGTTTGTTGATCAGTGTCAAAAATTAATTACACCCAAAGAGATCAAGTTACAAACCTGTAAAAGTTCAGACAGGGATGCACTTTTTGTTATAGAAACATCCTGATATAATTTTACTTTTTGTAATGTTTGTGCAACTTTAAGAAATTCATTTGTGGTTGTATTTGTCTTTTTAAAGAGTCACGTTCAGTGGAAACACACACAGTAACCCGCCCTTTTAACCAGCCTAGATGGTTCTTGCCATAAAAGGCTATTGAAGTTTTCTGCACAGTGGAAAAGGGTTCGTATACTGTAGACGCCATCTGTAAAGAAAAAAATAATCTTTACCATTTCTTTTGTAGCTGCTGCTGCTGCTGCTCAACACTGATCAGGAGACGAGACAAAGGCGAACATAAAAATCAATCAGAGAAACAGCGGCTGCCTGTCTGTGTGAGGGGGATGTGGATAGAAAGACAGGTGCAGTGGTTTTGTGGGGGTTTATTTTGAGTGAGTGAAAGGAAGGAAGGATAGATGGAGGAAAGAAGCAAAGGCCTTGATGGTGGTGGGTCTTATGCTCTGTCATTAGTTGGGCATTAACCCCCTCCCCTTTAAACCCTCCTTAGTAATGACAGGGCATAAGAAGCAGAGGGGGTGGTGGGGTCTGGAAGAATATGGGGGAGATTGAGAGGGTTAGACCACAGCACCTGCCCAGGGTCACTACCTCACCCCAGGGGGTCCTAACTACTGCAGTTTTGGCTGTCCACTGCGCTCCCTGTCTGACAGGTACTCACAGAGCAGGACCCCAACACACAGCAGCTTAAGATACATTCAAATGTAAAGGGGGAGAGAGCAGGGTGGGGTGTGAAGTCAGATGTAAACCTCTGTTCTTTTCTCTCTCTCTATCTGTCTCTTCTTGTTGCAGTTGTTTATTTTACAAGCCCTCCTTTCTTCCTCCGACTACTTTTCTTGTCACTTCTGTTGTGCAGAATTAGAGCAGCTAAATGGAAGCAACAATTTTCAGCAAAATTTCCTCATTACCAGAAACACTTTTAAAAGTATCTTGAGGCAACAAAAGTTTTTTCGGTCAATTTTTAAGAACATGTTTATCAACACGGACACATTGTACAAATAAGTCATCATGTAGGGTATTTAAGGCTACTATGAATGTTGTTCTGATGAGTGTCAAGCTAGACAGTAATGAAAATTCAGGGAGTTTGATACATTTTGTGAAAATCATGGGATGGGAATTGACAAATGGGTCGATTAAGCAGTGATCATCTTCAGAGAGAGCAACCAAAACCTCAGTGGAAACTACATTGGTCACACATTAACAACTGAAGAAGGACCTCAAGGTTTAGAGACACAAAATAATGAAGTTTAGTCTATATAGTGTCAAACAATTATGAAAAGTGTTCATCCTGTTTTCCAATAGCCCTAAAATGTGTTGTTTTATTGGACCAACTATCCAAAACCCCAAAATATTTGGCACAAATTACATAAAAGCAGAAAATCCTCACATTGAGAAACTACCACCAGATAATGTTTGCAGTATTTTATTAAAATATAACTCAATCAATTTAATTATTAAAATAGTTCCCAATTCATTATCTTTGGATCAACTGACTGATTAATCGACAAATCGTTGCAACTCTACTAAAATTAGGAAGTTGGTGGAAGTAATGTATCCTCTGTGTCTCTCACAGGGCTGGTTGGTGTGCGAGGAC
The DNA here is from genome assembly GCF_905237075.1 of Dicentrarchus labrax. Taxonomy (NCBI): domain Eukaryota; kingdom Metazoa; phylum Chordata; class Actinopteri; family Moronidae; genus Dicentrarchus; species Dicentrarchus labrax. The sequence continues at coordinate 11,749,507 of NW_026136709.1, read as the reverse complement.
CAGGCCTGCCAGAACAGGACCAGACGTTTGCCCATTGCCTTCTCTCGCCACGGACCCATCTGCCCTGCCTGCACCAGAGCAACTCTCAGACCCGAGGTAACACAACCACAAATATCAGAATCCACGCTTAAACACATGTGACTATGCATCCCCCTATTTGGTTAATACACACCACAATCGGGGTCACAAACACACACACTCTAGCTTGAATGAGCACATTGTTCAATTCTGTATGTTTTGTCCAGGTGATGGTGCTATGGAGCTGAAGTCGCTCCTCTCTTATGTGCTGTACATCTTTACTCATTAGGATCACATTTCACCATATATACGCACAGTAATGAAATTAATCTCTTCTTTGTCGCCCAGCTTTTGGTGTGTTTGTGTGACAGTGTGTCTGTGCGCTCACATGTCTGCTCTCACGTGTTTGTAAGGCACTAAGAGCTGGCTGGTAGTTAAACCATTAAAAAGATCTGTCTGTCTAGCTCCAGTGCCACCTTATGAACGCTTTGTTAGCTTGACCACTGGATTTAAAAGAAACACTCTCCCTTTCAATTTCAGTGTGACTGTTCAATCTTTCTTTCTCTGTCCCATTCTCACCAGTCCTGTCTCAACCCTTCCCTTGACTCCCTCTTGTCAATTTTTATCTTACGTGACCTGCTCCTATCTGTCCCCCCTCTCTTGGCTGCTTTGCTGTGTCTGACTCTGTGGCGACAGGTTGTAAACCAGAAGGCCAATTTTTGCTGTCACTGTAGCCACTTAGGTGGCCATTGCTGTGCCTGAGGGCCGTGGCACTTTAAACTGCAGGCTGAATAAAACATTTAACTCTCTGTGCTCATTCATGCACCCTTTCTCCACCCTAAAATCTGTAGCCTCTCTTCATTTTACCTGCTCCTCAACCACACTGTTTGATCTCTACACTCTCTCATACATAACACGCTCTTTTAATATGCACCTAAGTAACAGCTTGATCTGCAAAGTTCTGAGAGTAAACATCAATGAAGTACAGTTTTCAGACTGTGTACTTTCTATACACTATAAAGAGTAAAACCTTCATGTGACTCTACAATATGAAAATTAAGCTTTTTTTTTTTTTTTTTGCATCAGATTGTGAACCAGTTCCAAATTGTCCGATGCATCAGAATCGTATGCCTCCGAGCTTATCAAATCCTTGTATCAATGCCAGCAGGTTTTTCTGACTGTTGCCCATTGCCAAACAATGACGTCAAACTCGTGCGTCTACGCTGCTGGAAACTTGCAACAAGAGGGAGAAATGGTCCAAAGTGTATCTTCATTTCACAAAGAAAGATGACAACAGTCATAGTTGTAATGTCTGTAAAAGGGTGGAAACAGCAGCAACATCTTTCTACACAACATGGGCTTAAATTCCAGGAATGGCATGTTGACGCTCTACACGCGAGTGTCACTGCTTCCCAAGCCTTACTGAGAGTAAATAGCATATGTTATAATAACATTAGGCTAAATGAAAATGAATGCTGTACAAATATTCTCTCATTTCCTCCATTTAAGATGAGGACAGAACATTTCAATCATTAAAAAATCGGACCTTTAAGCAGAATCGATAATAGCTTTGGTATCAATAAAATGTATTTATGTTTTAATTATTGTATAGCCTCCTGTTGCTGCCTCTTAGCCAGGTCGTCATTATGAATGACAATCGGTGCTCCATTGACTTGTCTGGTTAGATAAAAATACATAAGATAATGTATAAACCTTTGACCGCATTAAATTGACAGATTTAAATAGATTCCCTGTGCTTTAGCACGACTGTGATGGCACAGGCAGGGGGCCTCCGTCAGGTTGAAGCATGTTTGTCCTCAACAATATGCTGGTTTGGCCTTGTTGGCACCGTGCTACATTGAGAAAATAGAAAATGTAGTGTTTATCCAGAGAAGGTATTAAACATGTAGTTCGTTGAGATGAAAGAAGAAAAACAGAAAAAGCGTTGAAATCAATCATTAGACAGGATTCAGAAGGCTCTTCGTCTGTAGCGTCCTGATTTTCCTATTCACTACTGTTCTCCAGCAGTGCTGCACCAACTACTAATAAATACCTTCATATCATAGAGGAACAAACTTGACTCAACAAAATGTTTGTGTGAACAACTGAAAACACACAACATTGTATTGCTGGTTTTAATTTCCCAGATTGTATTCCAGCTGCAGGTTGTCTAATAATAATGATAATCATGATAATTATTTGCTTAAATATTCAAGTCAAGTTTGTTCATAAATCCCAGAATAACACACTTTACACTTTGTACAGTGAGCGATACCATAAACCCAAACACATGAGTTTTTAATTTATTTCCACATAAAATGTTTTTGAAATGTATATTCAGTAATTAACTAACAGCTTAACTAGTCTTAAATATTTACACTGACACAGTGTAGGTTCTTTTTTGCCCTGCTGAAGTGCCCTTAAGCAAGACATTTATAAATGTTGCTGACCCTTACATCTGACCTCTCTGGAGGAGAGAGAGATTTTCTTCCCTAGGAATTGCTATAACATGATTTAAATCAAGCCAACATTGACTTTTCAGTATTAGGTAACACCGTTATCTAAATCAAGCCAGTGCATTGAGATTAATAGCCCAGCAGCTTACATATTAAATTGCTGCCAATTATGCAAAGTACTCAAGGGGCCATTCATGGCTGTTTGAGCTCGGGGTAGATAGACTGTGCTCAGACCAGGGAAGAGGATGAGACAGCCACCAGTCCTCACTCTTTTTCTTTTTTTAATATTATTATTCAAAGTTTTTTTTTTTGGTTGTTGGATGCATCATCAGATTTGTGTGCAGCTAGCCAGACTCTGCCGGCTGGATCACTCTGGCTATGTTCCTTTCATGCTTTTTATCTGCCAGTATCATCATAGATTATCAAGCTAATATCAGCACCAGCCAGAAAGACAATCAGGGTTTCTTCTTTGTGTATGCTACACCAAAAACACCAGTTTGTGCCAGAGCTTTTGTAAAGGATCGTCTTGTTTGTGACTCCGCTGTCCCTTTTTCTCTCTTGCATCATGGTACATTTACCACCGCTATGGGTGCTGCCTCTCCTCTCTTCTCCTCCCTCCATCTATCTCTCTCTCTCTCTCTCACTCTGCCTCTTCCTTTTTTCTCTCCCTCCCTCCCTCTCTGGACACAGATTCAGAGCGTGATCTGATCTCCATGTAATGGGAGAGTAATAGGCACTCTGCCTTGATTGGTTGGTAATTTGGGGGAGTTATGCACAGGTGCAATTTGTAATATTTTCAGTAAATTAAATTTCTTTCTCTTCCTCTCTCCCTCTCTCTTCATCTCTCCCTCTCTCTTCTCCCTCCCTCCACAACGCTTAACTCAAATGGGCTATTTTTTCTCAGTGTCTCAAATCTCTGTCCTGACTTTGCTTTTCTTTCCCCCTTTTATTCAATGCTTTCTTCCCCTGCTCCTTTCTTTTCATTTTCTTTCCCTCCCCTCCCTCTTTAGCTCTTACACTCATTCTCTCTTCTCCTGGCTTGCTCTTTCTCTCCTCCTCTTACCCTCCCTTTCTGTGTCTCTCTTTTTCTCCCCTCGTTTTATTGATGTACGCTCAGGCGCCCATTAGAGCTCCCTTTTTCCCTCTAGTGGAAATTGCAGCATGTTAATTTTCACACAAATTACGGCAATAGCAGGTATCTCTATTTGATACATTATAGCGGGAGCAATCAGAGATAATTGAGTGCCTTTCAGAGGGAGACGGCTGCATTCACTGCCGGCTCAAAGCTGCCCCATTATCGCCTAATCGCTCTTTAAACACTGAATTTTGCCGAACAAAAATTCTTGTCATAATTTTGCTTAAGTGTATTTGGAAATCACAGTCCTTTGAGCGAGGATAATTGAAATCAAATCCCTTTCACTGGAGCTGACATTTCTACATTTCCCTCCAATTGAAATTAATTTCAAAAATTGAGCATGAATATCTTCAAATAGCAGGCAATTATGCCTTTCAATGGGGAGAAATTACCGGTGCTGAATCGTTGGAGGCTTGCGGGCGAGAGCACCAGTTAAATGCCTTTGTTTCCCGCCGTGTTTGCCTAGTAAAGATTTACATATATTGACTCATTATGGTGTCTTGTGAAGCTGATCGGCGTGACTACCACAACCGGCAATAACGCTCATCGCATCTAAAAAGCTCAAGAGTTTTAAAGCCTTGTGGCCTCACAGCTGAGGGAAAATGTATGTTTGTTTCTCTCCGTCTCCCTCCCTTTCTCGCTCCCTCTCTCTTTCTGCAGCTGCAGTTGTGTGTGAGGGCTTGGATATTGTAGCACCAGTATTTACAACGCGTGTTTTTTGAGTGCGGAGAAAAGTGTGAGATGCTGAAGCCTTGTTTGTGTCAGTGCTGCTGCGATATTTTCTTCTAAATCACATGTCACCATGTCAATGCATTGAATGGTCGTAGTTTTTCAGCAGCTTGCACACTTTCCGTCCACTATAAACTCTGTGTGTTTTTGTTTTTGCGCTGTCTTTCTTCACATAGACGCATATTGTCTGACTGACTACCTTTTCATTAACTGCTTCACTGGTGTACTTGAGCGACAGTATAGTGCGCAAAAGTTCTTTGGAGGTCGGATGTGTCTTTGTGTGTGTGGATGTGTGTGTCCCCTAAAAGATAGACACAGGCGTTTTTAAGACTCTGAGGAAGTCTTGAGTGCTCGTTTTGTTGTGTGAGCCATTTTAGACTGTTGCTCTGTGATTTGGATCAATTTGTATGATTTAGCCTCTTTTTTCTTATTTCTTACTTTTTTCTTTATTCTATATACCCCGTCTCCATTCTCTCTTTCTTATCCCACACAACACACACACACACACACACACACACACACACACACACACACACACACACACACACACATATTTTCCTCTTCCTTTTGGCTTAACTGTGTTTGTGAGTGTGTACATGCGGCGGGATGTGTGTCGGGAGGGGGGGAGTCAGTCGGGGGAAGAGGGAGGCAAAGGAGCAAGGGGTACGAGGTGGGGGCTGGGGGGTCCTACGCTCCCGGGAGAGAGGCAATTTCACAGCTGGTTTGCTCCTTAGGCAGTCAGGCTGAAAATGCTGCAGATTTGTGGAGCAAATTGAAATGGTGTCAGTGCAGGAACAAAGCACCGAGCTGAATGACGAGGTAGGCGTGTGTGTGTGTGTGTGTGTGTGTGTGTGTGTGTGTGTGTGTGTGTGTGTGTGTTGCTGTGTGTGTGTGTTGCTGTGTGTGTGTGTGTTGCTGTGTGTGTGTGTGTTGTGTGTGTGTGTGTGTGTGTGTGTGTGTGTGTGTGTGTGTGTGTGTGTTGCTGTGTGTGTGTTGCTGTGTGTGTGTGTGTTTTGCTGTGTGTGTGTGTGTGTGTGTGTGTGTGAGAGTGTGAGAGAGAGAGAGGTGGGGTTGAGGGGCCCTAAATTCAATAACAACCCTGTAACATTTTAGCCACGCCTTTCTGACACCTGTCAGTCAATCAGTACGCAGCGACTGGCCCGCCCACAATCAGCATTATATTGTTTGAATGTATGTGTGTGTGTGTGTGTGTGTATATGTGTGTGTGTTCTGTGTATTTTATTTTCAAGAGGAAGAAGTGGTGTGCAGTGTTTGTGCCGACCGTGCTTGTTCAACCTTGGCAACCGTAACCGAGGCTCCATTATGGGATGTGCATGGTTTGGTTGTTGACTAGGCAGTGCATCAACGGTCAACAGCTGTGTGTGCCATGTGGGCAGCCATAGAAAGCCATTAAACACATACACACACACACACACACACACACACACACAGTCTCTCTCTCACATCACATAGTTTGCATTTAGTTGCATTAGATACTCTTGCCACTTGATTATGCCACAGCAGTAAAAACTGAAATTACAATTACGCATATTGCCGATTGGCAGGTATAATGGGCACACACAAACTCACTTCACTTCACTGACACACACACACACACACACACACAGATACTGACACACAGGAATTGTCAGGGGATTCTTCCTGGTGGTAATAATAAAGCACTCGGCGCACACCTGATGGCAGTGTGGGGTCGGGGCTTAGCGTGCCCTCTCCAGCGTAGCAGGGAAATGACGAGCCAATAACTGCAATTAAACATGCAGTATAATGGCTAATCAAATTGACAGCCTCGGCTGTTCGCATGCCTCTCTCACAATGGCTTATCACAACAAACTATTATGAGGGAGGGTATTTCAGGCCTGATCCCCTCTTTTCTTTCTCTCTCTCTTCTTCACTGTCTCTGATTCTCTCTATCTCTCACTTCTTTCTGTATCTTTACCCTTTTCTATTCCGCTCCTCTTTTTTTCCCTTCTCTCTTTCCCTCCCACCTCTCTGTCTTGCTCATCCTCTCTGTCTCTTTCCCCCCTCTCTCTCTCTCTCTTCCCCGCTCTGGCAGGCTGTCGTGTGGCTCCAGTTAATTGCAGTGGAGATTAACAAAGCAAGCAAATTTGTTTTCTTGCTTTACTGTGTCACACAGAGGAAAGGAGATATTTTCAGGGAGGTATAGTCGAATGAGCAGGGTGCACATTTGTAGAGTCATGTTCGGTCTACCTGTTTCTCAAACTGGTAAATGGGGTTTATTCATCTGTTTTGGATGTTTTGTTTTAATGTTTTTTTTCCTGTCTTGATCTCCACTCTCATTAGTCTAAAATAATAACTTATACAAACAGGAAATAAAATGGATTGAGTGGAATAAACTGGAACAGAAAGAAGAGAGTAATGCTGCATTCACATCATGGCAGGAGAATTGGAAAACAGGAAAAACCTTACTGTTGTAATGTGGGATTTTCACACATAATATCAGTATTGAATCATATCAATTCTCAATTATTTGTTTCATTTTTTTCTATGAAATGTGAGAAAATGCTGATAAATGCAACATACATTTTCTGTTAATCAACCATTCAATTAATCAACTAATGGTTTTAGCTCTACGTGCATTATTCCAATACGGTTACCTCCCATTGCTAGCCTCGTAGTCACACCATATAAATGGAATTTAAGCTTGAATGAGCTCTTTTTTAAGTTGTTCATAAGTCTGAACAGGTACCATCTAACTGTTTATTGCTCTTTTTTGTTGGCTGAGTCAATTGTATTAATAGTAATGATGACCAATTTTTTTTTACCCCCATCCTAGTCCTTTATTATTGGGTATCTCTGATAACGAGTCCGTTCTGATGCTTATATTTACCTACATGTTGATTACATATGTATCTGGCACATTAAAATAACAGCTGTAGCCTTCTAGATCCGGCTTACCTTACTTTTTATGAGCTACTTGATCCAAATACTGAAGGTCCTTATTCACCTTATTCTAACTCTAAAGAAGATAAGCATGAAAGTATGAATGAAAGTTCAACTGGAAGAATGACGTCTTGCTCAGTGACGCTTCTTTTACCTCATGAATAATCTTTGACTAAATACAATACAGTTCAGTTTTTAATGAGGTAGAATGAGGCTGCTTTTTTTAAGGCTTTTAACGTGGAAAATCCTTTCATTCCAAACGGACTATTAATACGTGTCTGGAGGGGATCTTTAATTTTGTCCTGCCATGAAGTTACTCAAAGAATCAGTGTTAATTAATGACAGCTGATATGACCTGCTGCTGCCTCCGTTGGACATTTTAACAGTTTAGAAGCTGCTCGCTGAATGTTTGTACATCGCTCTCTGATAATAAGACAGATTTGTTTCTGTCAGATTCCAATTTTGCCAACTCGGGTGTCCAAACAGTGTCAATCACCGGTGCCACCAATATATATATATATATATATATATATATATATATTTGAACGTTCACACAATGTTCTCTCCTATATGCAGTGAAATGCTCGCAGTGTGGACAGTGCTGTCGTTCATTAAAGAAAGGATTGGATTTTGTTTTTTCATTTTAGCCGATTTAGCGGATCCATTAAAATATTCCCCAATCAGCCCTGATTTTTATGTAAATGTGACTGCATTTGCAACCATTTTGTAACCAGGTTGTTGACACTTGTTGATGCATCAATCTGCTATGCTGGCAACATCTTTATTAATTGGATTGGGTATCAGCCATGATATGACTCAGTCACATTAAATACAGTTTCTGTGTTAATGTTATTATAAAATTCAATGTTTCTGCTATCACAAGGATTAATAGGGCTCAGTGGCTCCCTGCGTTATCTCTCACTTCGAATGGGTTTCGTACAGTGAGGTATACACATTTTAATCTTCTAACTGAAGCTCGCCATCGACCACAAAACGTTTTTGCCACAATATTCATCTCATTGTGCGTCCCCTTCCCCTTGTGTTTAATCTGTGTTGTTCTGTGTGTGTTTCCTCCACAGTACTCCGAGAAGGCCCTGTACAACCAGCTGTGCTTCTACAGGTTCATCTTTGACTGGGATTATGCTGCTGCCAAAGTACCTCAGGGTGATGAGAGAAGTAAGACTATGCACACACACTTGTTTTCTTACACTTCTGTTAGGTCTTGTACATAACTTTCAAAAGTCTTCTTCTATTTGTTATGTGATTAATTCCCAAAGTTTTGTGCAGTGCGAGTTGTGAAAACAGGCATGACTTTTTAAATTAAATTGTATTCCTTTTTTTTTTTTTTTTTTTTTTTGTTGTTTTTATTATTCGGCAGTACCGCCTTTTGGAACAGAAATCAAGTTACTAGAACAGCTATTGAAGTTTGAATTTTGATGTTCTAACAATGCTTCCTCACAAATACGCATACAACATAGCATTAGCAATCAATGGCTCAACGTAAACCTTTTACCCAGGCTACACTTACAATATTCACCAATGATGTGACACACACACACAAGCACGCACACAAGTAGCGAAGGATGGGCATTGGATATGGGGAGGGGGGTTAAGGACATTCAGCTCCTCGAGTCGACAGCCCTAATTTAGGAGACGGATTCAATCACACACACATACAGAATGCAAAATGCTCCAATCACTGGAAGAAAGAAGGAAAGAGCTCTCGATCGCTCTCCCTCTACCCCTACCCTCACTGTCCATCTCTACTGCTTTCTCTCCTTTGCTCTCTCTCTCCTTTCTCTCTCTCTCTCCCCCTCTCTTGGACAGGCACTCGTTTGGCTGTGTTGATTGAAAACAGGTTTTAGATTTGGGGAAATGATAGGGGGAGTAATGGGCGCGCTGACGAAAGGATAGCCCTTCTCCTATAATGGGACATGGAGCGTATATTTCCCCCCTTGGACTCAAATAGACGCTACTCCAGCGCTCTGGGCGCGCTCAGTAGGCGTCAGCCACAAGGCCTCTTTACCCATAGTTCTCCCTGATTGATGTCACTTGATTAGAAAGGGCCGCTGGGCCGAGTGATTTATTTATTTGATTAAATATTTATGTATGTATGTTATTTATGTATGTATGCCTGAATGCTATGAGTGTGTGTGCCAGTCAGGACCCGAGTGAGGCAGCGAAAGAGTGAGACAGCAGAGGTAAATATAACGTGTAATCAACAGATGACCACTCAGAAGATGGAGGGAGCTGAAATAGAGGGATTGGACCGGTGTAGAGGAGGAGAGGGGGGCGGAGGGAAGGAGTACTAACATGATTATAGCCTCCATTTTTGCTTTCTTTTATTTCTGTCTTTGCCCAGATGCAAGAAATCATCGCCAATCAATTCTTGACTCTCCTCTTTTCTTTATGTTCCTGTGCTTTGCAGTGTTTTTGATCTACACCGGGCTTTCTCTTCCTGAGATTCAGCCTTGTTTTGTGCCTCGCAATACAATACAGTACATTCTGTACTTAAAGCGTTGGAAATGTGAGCTCACAGTTCACTTTACATACAGAAGGCAAAGTGAACGGTGCTCACTATACAACACATGACATTGTTGTGGAACAGTTTAGCATCTTGTCTCGTGATGACAGCAAGCATTCTGTCGTCCACTGACACCAGATCAGTGACTTTCAACAGGAATCCTACATTTCACCTGCGCTGTCTGTCCACTTACTGTTTCAAAATCAGACACACTTTAAATGCCAAGTGTTAACGTGACAGACGATACTGTAGACCAGTGGTCCCCAACATTTTGAGAATGCATGTGTCTATGAGCGGTGCAGCCAATCAGTGATTTTGGCCTCCTAGATTGGCTGGTTTAGTCATTTGTTTTAATTAAAACTTTACAAAAAAGATAAAGTTGCTTATATTTAAGTCTACCTAACCTTCATCAGATCTTTGGATGTTTTGTGGCCTTTTTATTCCTTCCCTGTCCTATTGATCAGCTTGTATTCCCTCAGATTTATCTTGCGACCCTCAGGTGGTCCCCGACCCTCGTGTAGGAAATGTATGGTAAATTCTTTGACACACCCAGTACCAGAGCTCATTAATAGTATAGACATTCTGCAAACATTCAGACTCCTTACTATCAGATTTATTATTAGTGTATATCTTTTAATATTGAAGTCTAAGTGTTTCCTGTGGAAAGCAAACAATGTAGCTGCAGCTGTAGTGAGAAGTCTTCTGAATGTGAGTTTCCTCTTGAGATGGTAAGAAAAGTGTCTCAGTGAAGCGAAGCGTCACAGATTAAGGGACAGACAGGACGGATTGGATCACTCACCAGCTGTGGGCTTTAACCACCACTCCATATCCAGACACCAACATGTTTACTTGTTACTGTTTCTGTCAGATGAGAAACAACTTAACTTCCCTCTGTTCTCTGAGCTGCCAGTCCATTAAATCCTCACCCTTCCTGTTTGATGGTTTGGTTTCCCTAAACACAAGACCTCAGCTTACCCAACATTGTCCCTTAAATCTGGCTGAAATACCCGGTACTGCTCTGCAACCAGCGTTCAGCACCACCTAGCACAGCATTCACAGCAAGTTCCCTCTGACTTGATGTCACTGTTTGTTAATGTGTAAATATGTAGCAATATCAGACTCACGTAAGTTGCATTTAAATATGTTTTCAGTAACATCAAGCAAATCATTATTAATGACAGACTAAATTAATTATATTGCTGGTCGTTTGCTTTAAGTGATTGCTAAGTGGTATAGCAACACTCAAAGTTACAGTTAAACATGCATACATAATATCATTTATTAATATAATATACATAATGCCATGTTTATTCCATCATTCCCGGTCCAACAAATAACTTTGGGAGCAGCAGTGACTCAATCTGTGGGAACTTGGCTTTGTAACTGGAGGGTCGCTGTTTCAAGTCCAGCATGGCTGTCGAGGTGCCCTTGAGCAAGACACTGAACCCCCAATGGCTCCTGGGGCGCCAATACATAGCAGCCCATCACTCCACTATCTCTCCACATTTGCATAAGCTATATATGTCTATAAGCCCTGTGTGTAAAAACATTGAGCGAAAAATCTTCTTCTCATCTACTAATGGAGAGAGTTAACAGCATAGCACCCGAAACCCTCCATAACTGAACTCTGAACACTTTTGTTTTTTGTAAGTACAAATGACTGTTTGTTCGACTATAAAGATACTGAGTACTGACTGATATGATTTCACCATTTGTAATACCAAGAGGGAGATATTTGAGCCCACAAATAACGTCTCATGTTGTAGTAATACTCCGAAGATGACCTGCCATGTTTTTTTATCCAGCCAGGGGGTTGTATTTATGGCAGATGTGCGTTTATCAGCAGGTATAGATCATGTGTGTTGTCGATAAAGGTTTACAATATGCTATATCTGTTAATCCCGTCTGGTATCACTGACAAACCGGTGTCTCCACCAAATCATTAATATCTAGCACTGACTCATTCGACTGTGTTCCTCAAATGGAGGAGGATGCATGTATACACACCCTCATGCTGCTATAAAATATAGGTTTAAGGTGTTATCCCTCTGTCCTGGGGCAGTAATACCCCATATTACTGCATTACACACCCAGGGGCCACACTGCTCAGATTACAGGGAGGAGACATACAATCCTATACACCCTACTCTACTCTGTTGTGTGTGTGTGTTGTCCCTGTGGGAGTGTGTGTGCATATAGACTTATAGAGATTTATGAGCACTGTTTGTGTATGTACACCATCTCACCTTCATATTATAGTGTGCCTTTGTGGTGGTGATGGTGCTGTGTGGTGAATGTAAATGGCTTAATCTGCTACTAGAAGAGCTGCTTAGAAATTATGCCAGCAACTTGAATTTTCAAGTGCAACTTGGCCGCCTTCCACTATTTAAGATCATGAACCGTTCATTCTGGTCATTAGTGGTCTTGGTATATGGCTTTTGTTACGGGAATAAAGAAATACTATTGTCTAAACTGTATTTTTCTAACTATCAACTACTACTACTACTACTACTACTACTACTACTACTACTACTACTACTATAGTCTGTGTAGCCAAAGCCTGATGTATATAGTGTATCCCTCTGTGCCATAGACTCAAATAGACTAAAAACACACCAGTGACCCACAGTGTTGCACAGGGTGACATGTTACTTCATTGTGAACGTCATTTTGAGTTAATCCAACATCATCATTCATCAACAAATGGGTGCTTTCTTCTGGGTTGAGCATCATTTGCTAAAATCTACAGTGTTAACAGGAATTATTATTTTTTCTTTTTATTAAAATATAGTATTTTTTCTCACATCTTCAGTAGGAATGAATGGCCTTTGGGGTGGGGGCATTTTCAAAGCTATAGTTGGGGTACAGAATAAGCACCAGCCAAATTCTGGTAAAATATGCAAGTGCCTAGTAGATTGGCTTCACTCACCAGCCAAAAAATCAATCTATTGAGTGGCTGGTAATATTCACTATTGGCAAACGGACAAAAAAAAGTACATTTTGCACCCTGGCTACAGAAAAACCCAGATGAAATGGCAAACGCGTTGCATTTTCCTGCAGTGTACGCCTTGTAGTTGGGTCAGATCGAGTTCGGATCAACATTCCCCACCACAAACGAACCCCTCCAGAATTAGTGTCTGACCTGGACTGGGACCACTTCCTCTAAAGGGCCTTTTAGATCTGAAAACAAACCTATTAATTCCTATTCAACCAGACTACACAGCTTTGAAAATGCCAGGAGAGCTATAGACAGGCTGAGGTAGTCTGAAAGTTTTGAGAAACGATTCAGCTTTCGGTCTTTTTATGAAATGTATTGACAGCAACCATATGGAATATTACAGTAGTGCAGTCCTGTTCAGCCACATTGTTTGGATGATATCTGGGTATTTATGGTTCACCCGGCAACTCAGAAAAGTCTGAATGTGCGTGTTTACATGTGTACTGAACACACACAATAAAGCGCATTAAAGAAAAATAGCTTCATACAAAAGAGCTCTGAGTCCTCCCTGAATGTAATTTGATCAGCTTGAATGTTAGCGTGTGCACTGTAGCGTGCGTATGCGTGCACGCGTGTGCACCTTTTGCGAGCCATTGCCTGTCTTATCTACATGTACATTGCATTTTTGTGCCTGATTGCTGCGACTGAGTAAAACATGGAGGTAATTTCATCCGCTGCAGGAGATCTCTAATAGATTATACACACACACACACAGATGCACACACACTATGAAAAAACATGCCGTCCGTCCCTTAGCTGAGAACATCCCGTATCAATGACTTTCAAATCATTTCATGTCACTTTTCTTCTCTCCATCTCCCTGCTCTCCCCCTTTTTTTTTTCATCCCTCCCACCCCCCACCTTCCCTCCCTCCTTCTGTCTATCTGTTACCTTTCTCTTCCCCTCATCACCCCTCCCCTCCAGGTCTCAATCTTGAGTGTGGGCAGTATGATTGCGTGTGTGAGCAATAATGTAATTTTGCCGCATTGATAAAATATAAATTGTCCTTGAGCTGCGCTTTTCTAATGATCCATTTACCGACAGCTTCCCTGCCACCTCTCAGCACTCTGCATTTGCTCCTCTTCTACCCTCCCACTCCTCTTCCTCGCTATCTTCTTTCTCTTCTCCTCTTTTCCCTCCTTTCCCTGCCCGTCTCTTCCCTCACTGTTTTCTTCCCCCTCTCTCTCTCTCTCTCTCTCCCTCTTTCTTCATCTTCTACACTCCCCTCCCTTTCTGCGGCGATACAAAGCGGGGTGGCAAAATCCGCGGGTGCGATTGTCAAATCAATTATTCATTCTGTGCAATTACACTCACACAAAGAAGTTTCCCTGTGCTCCGAGTGGTGATTAAATTAACTGCTATTCCAGCTGCCCGTCGCCACCAGCCTAATAGAATATTCATGGAGGCGGCCGACGGAATGGCCGATCTCCATTAACTTCATCATGCTCACTTAATTACAGGCTTGTTATTGTATTTACACCTAGTTAGAGCGTGCAGAGCCCCGATCTACTCATGCCCAGCACCGCCAGAGTATGCGCGAGTGTGTGACAACACCTAGTTAGAGCAAAGATAACCCCTGATACACTCACTGTGCGCGTGTGTGTGTGCTGTAGTCCATGTAAATGTGTGTGTGTGTGTGAGGAAGAAGGAGATGATGTCTAATGCAATCAATTAGGCAAAGTTTTCGGGATGTATATTTACAGTATGCTTTATGTCCGTATGTCTTTTTCCATCTTTCATTCCAGTTGTAATCTCTTTCTTTCTTGTCATTTCCACCCCTCGCTCCTTTCTCCTCCACATCTCGGCCTTCCCAGCAACGCCGTCTCCCCTCTCTTCTTCTCCTTCCGCCTCACACTCGCTCTTTAAGGGAGGCTATTTATTTGAACTACACTCCCCACTGTGCTCCCGACTTGCAGCAAGGTCTCCCCCTCTTTCTTTTCCTCTCTGTGACTCTTAAATCATTCTTTTATCTGTTCGCCACACAGTGATTGAGGTGGAAAAGGGAAAGGAGTGAGGAAGGGGGGGAAAGAGGAAAGAGAGAGAGAGAGAGGGGGGAGAATTATTTTCTCCTACCTTTCAGAAATGATGACATGATTGCTTTCGCTTGATCATGCATCATCACCCTCCCTCTATTCCCCCGATAAATAGACTAGTTTGTCTCTCCCTGCCTCTCCTCTCCCCTTTCCCCCCCCCATCCCTGTCCTTCCTAACATGAGGATTATCTGGTAATAGTTGCTGCTGGCGTTTAAAGTCAACCACACCATCTTCTGTGTGTGTGTGTGTGCGCATGTGTGATTGCTGTTTGTCACATGGATGTTTTTTAGTCGCCATGACAGAGTTAGTGTGCTTTTTAAGTGTTTAACTACCATCAGTCGTCAACGTGTGTGTTCTTTTAGTGTGTGTGAGTGTGTGTGTCTTACTGTAGATGTCTGTGTATCTAACCTTTGTTCCCTTGGGCAGTCAGTGGGCTGGTATTTATCCAGCAGCCACTAATGCAACGGGCAGGAAGGACGAGGCAGGAGATAGGGCTGTGGAGATGGCGAGGACATGACAACCGGCCATATGGACTGTGTGTGCGTGTGCGCGTGGTGTGTGTGTGTGTGTGTGTGTGTGTGTGTGTGTGGTGTGGTGGTGTGTGTGTGTGTGTGTGTGTGTGTGTGTGTGTGTGTGTGTACAGTATGTGATCTAGACAAATAAGTCACTAAGTTTTTAATTTGTTGGGTTTTAGTAAAACACTATTTAAAAGCACTTAAAGCTATTAAGAGCTGTGTTGCGTTGCTCGTATTACTGACGTTCAGGATTTGGAGTTCTGCTGAAACAAGTTGTTGGACAAACATTTTGGCAATTTGTTAGTCAGTGATTTATCAAGCAATACTAATAATAATACTAAACATTCACTAGTTCCAGCTTTTAAAAATGTGAGCACTGTGAGGTACACTGTCGCATAAAACCAATATTTAGAAGATGTTACCTCGGACTTTGGAAAGTAGAGATGTAGCTGGAGCTGCAAATGGCTATTTCCATTATCAATTACTGTGCTAATCATTTTCTTTTTTTTTTGGTCTGCAAAGTGTAAATGGTAAAAGATGCCCCTCGCATTTTCCCAAAGGCCAAAGTGACATCTTCAAATTGTTTTTTGCAACTGACCCAAACTTTTCACTTTACTTTTTTGAAAGATTATAAAAACGGACTCAAATGATTCATTGATTATCAGAATAGTAAATAAGTGTTCTTTTCATTGACTAATCGACTAATTGTTTCAGCTGTAGTTGCAGCCTTAATTGGCAGTACCATAGAACTCATTGTTCATTCCTTGTAACCAGTAATTACTAGTAAGCTTAGTAATGTGTCCGTTTATAAAAGAAAATTCTTGACATTTTTTCTTCCTGTTTTTTAATTTCTACAAAGTTTTCGCACTACTTAGTTTAGGTAGAATATTTGATCCACAAACCTTCATCGGGTCACATTCATTAAGCCCTTTTAGCGTGTATGTAAACATAGCCTGGGAGAAATATTAGACACCTATCACCTGTATGATATGTACATTAGGTTCCTCCTTTGACATTGTATTCCTCTATAGAATTTTCTTCTATTTGACTGAGCCAACATTATTTATCTGTGGAGTTTATCTTTTGACATTTGTAAATGCACTATTATTGTTTACAATTAGAAGAGCCCATTGAGATGAATTTGCTGCTGGCACCCTCTGATTGCTATACATATATATAAATAATAAAGATCTAAAGACCAAAATGTTTAATATAAAATGAAAAAAAACATAATTCATGTTTAATATAAATAAAACTAGATGAATGCTGTCAGATCACTCAGAAACCAAACGAAACTTTCATTTCCATTTTCCTGCGTCTTCCCCCAGTGACCGCTCCTGTCACTATTATTCCTGTTGCAGCTTGCTGCACTCTTCGGTGTGATTGTGTGTTATTACTTGGTTTCATGATACTTCATCTACACTTGACGCTCAGAATAATATTGTAAAGATTTGGTTTTGGTGGCCACCCTGCCCAGGATAGCAGCTCTCAGTCTTCTCTCTGGCCGTATTACGGCCCACCTGAAGGGATAAAAGGGACAAGATATTGACTTCATGCGCTCATTGGGCTTTTCTATCGATCTTATGATCCTGTGTGTGTGCACACGTTGCCATCGACCCCTCAGTCCAATTCTGTGATGCCCCTCCCGGCCCTCAAAGTGATAGCATTACTGGCAGATAGCATTGGATCTGTTAGCTCTCCAGTTAAGGGTGAAATGCTCCTCAGTGTTTATTAGTGGCAAGACAAAGCCGGCGTGTGCTCTGCTCCTCTTCCAGTAGGACCCTGCAGACCCTAATCATAGGGATGGAGGGAGGTGAGAGTCATCATTGGTGAATCATTTACTAGTTCGAAATGCAAGTATCCTGTAATATTGACTTTAATGCAGCCGAGGAACAGAATGATCTTACACTGAGTTCTGGCAATAATAAATCCTCTTTCTTCATTCACCTCCAGGTCGTCTTAAAATGTGGAACAAAGAAAAAGAAGTGTATCGGAGGCTGAAGGAAGTGCCAGACAAAGCCTTGGCCACCAGTGGCTACTCGGAGATTAACCTGGCCAAACTCTTCCAGGCCTTCTCCTCCATCAAGTAAAACAATACACACATATCTGCAAAGACGACGCCACCGAGGGGGCTCCGACATCTGACTCAAAGCTGGAGATTTGCACATTCAACTGCATCTGTTTTGTCTGTTGTTGGTGTCCCATTATAGCAGAATTTAGGTTTTGACCTCCGAACCTCCATATCATCTTCCCTGAACCTAATGGGCCTGTTATATGACTTAAAACCCAATCACTCCTCTCCCCGTCTCCACTTTTGTCGCATAGACACTCATGACTTGACCTCATCACCCTGACTCTGTATGGTAAAGGGGTGCAGCAATCATACCTAAATGACAGTCTATTGTGTGTGTGGTGTGTGTGTAAAAAAAAAAATGGCTTATCCTCAGAGCAGCCAGTATACTCCAAAAGCCACTAATTAGCCAATGATAGTGACCCCGGCCACTAAGACCACTGGAGGCCTGCAGCGATCGGACACTTGTTCTGATTACCACCATTCATCCCGAGTGTGTGTTCCCTTCTATGTGTGTGTGTGTGTGTGTGTGAGAGTGAGAGAGAGAGAGAGAGAGAGAATGAAAGAAAGGAGTAAGGAGGATGCAGGGAGTGACAGGGGTGAGGGAGGCCACACGTTCTGCTCCCTCACTCTTTTGTCTCCGTATCGAACAGCTGATCTCCTTCTCCTCCACTGCCTCTGTTTAACTGATGTAATTTCATCCCTTTCACTCGTCATCTTCTCCTACCCTCCCTCCTCTGTGCAGATTGTGTTTTAATGTCTGTAATTTTCTATGTATCCGACTTGTATCGCTCAGGTTGGTTTATGTAATGATTTTTTTTTTTGTAATGACCAGAATATTTAGTATTGGGTATTTTGAGATTGTTGAGAATCTTTTTGATACTGAAACCTCAATAAAAAGCTAAATGGATATAATGTTAATGTTGTTTTATTTGAGATTCTGTGGGGTGATGGGTGGATGAACATGCTGAAGTGTCTTCATGTTTCCTGTTGGCACTGCATTCTGTAACACAACAAACATGCCTTGAAAGTCTCTTTTTTTTTTTTTTAACTATATAGAAAAAATGACAATATTGGGGTTAGGGTTACATCTGGTTATGTAAATCAAGCATCCCTTCACTTTATTTGACACCATACTAAAAAAATATGATAAGGTGATGTTCTATATTTTACTTAATCTCAACAAATCTCATAAAAAGAGCGAAACCAACGATGAATTGATTGTGGTGCCTGTGTAGCCAAGCCTGATGCAGTATATTTCATTCCTCTGTGCTCCACTATTGTCCAAAAACTATTAAAAACCCACAAATGAGCCGCATGTTTGTATGTTTGGGAGCTGATCCCACATACATTGACGTGCTGTAAATACTCACTAGTGCACCAAATGAGTTTTATTCTGCAGCTGAAAATAGAGCAGTGCATTTACTGGGGGATGGTTTACTCCAGTTTGACTAAAAGTTGCTAAAAAAAGAAAGAAAGAAAAAAATACAGTGCCCAGCTGTTTTACAAAATCACTTTTTTTTTTAAAAAGTGAAACTATATTTATGATCTATTTTGAGAGGCTTACTTTTTCAGACAGTGGGAATGTGATGATACAGACAGGCAGAGGAATGTTGAGAGGCGGTAAAAAAAAAAAAACATTGTTGACAAGACTAATATAAAATCGCCTGCTTTATCCTTTAAGTATATACTTTAGTGCAAGTATAATAAGTATATATAATTTTAGGAGAATAAACTGCTCCTGTTGATTTCTAATGAGACATTTTAGTTATTTCTAAACAGGAATACAGATAAAATCCTCTGTTACAGAATATGTCCTTTTTATGGCAGTATGGTGCATCTTGGGCAAAATCAATTGAGAACTGCTTAAGAATAAAATAACTGCTGCCTGTCAAATGAAGCTGGTTCTTTACATTGATGCCAAAGTAAAGAATCGTTAATGAATGAAAATCCAATGTTGGCAGTATCATTGTTTGGCCTATAATGACATAACAGGCTGTGGTATTTTTTTGATATACTTTCTCTGCTGTAGTTAAAGTTCAGTCTAACTCGCTACATGAAGTGTTACACCATTTTCCTCCCCAAGAATTCTCATTTGTGTTAATACAGTTGGGGGATTTTCTATTTTTATTATTTTTTTCTTTATTCCATCCTGCCGTGTGCATTTCCATAAACACTGCATGCCTCACAAATCACTTCAAACCACTGTGACTTGTGAAGGCAACCTTAAGTGGGCTGAACACTTAAACCATGATTCACTATGCAATGGATAGAACATGCTGTGTGTGAGAGAAAAAGTGTCTCGGTGCATTTATTTCTCATAACTTTACATATTTATTCAATCATATCAGCTCCACTACTTCTCCCACAGTTGCTTAGCTTGTTTTTGCTCTGTTTTCTCCCGGATTTAATCAGCTGCAGATCACAGTAGATGTGCACAGGCCTTCTATTCCCACTAGCAGACTTGCAGTTTTTTTTTTTTTTTTTTTTTTAAAAAGGCGAGGGCCTCGTTTTGTCCTCCCAGTTTGGAGTGAAACCAGTCAAATTGAGTCCCCTGCATTAATTCGACCCTGCTAAGCTAATAAGGTCGAACAAGTCTCTTTGTATTGTCGTGTTAAGCTTTATTGCTTGTCGTTTTGACCAGCGATGGACAAGGTAGGCTTTGATGAGGGAATTAGTCGCCTATTCTGTCCCTGTTATTCATAGCGCGGTGGAACATACAAGCACCAGAGAGGGTGTCAAAAGGAGAGCCGGTCCTATTGCAAAGTGTCTCCCTTGTTGGAGCTGAAAGGGCGGTTATGAGACGATAAACCGCTTAATACACTGAGCTAATTGGATGAGAGCAAGAGAGACGGGGAATTAAGGGGCGATCCGAGAGGGGAGCGGAGTGCCATGGCCCTGCTATTCAGGTCTTTTCATCGAGGCCCGGTTCTCCGCCTTGGGGGGGGAGGGGGGAGGGAGAGAATGGGAGGGTGGGAGGCTGTTCATCAAAGCGCCTTTTAGAGCTCCTCTCCCGGGGACTGAGTGAGGACTGATCCGGCTGAGGCTGTGGAGTGATTGGGCCTATTCTCTCAGGCGGGGACGTGGTGGGAGAAACGAGGCCCGGGAGAATCCAAATCACGGGCCAAATCAAGTCCAACAGCTGGGGGAAGGGAGGGGGGTGGAGGGGGGTGGAGGTGGTGGTGGCGGTGGTGATGAAAATGGGCACGACAAGTCAGTGGGAGGACATTT
Source organism: Dicentrarchus labrax (assembly GCF_905237075.1). Lineage (NCBI taxonomy): Eukaryota > Metazoa > Chordata > Actinopteri > Moronidae > Dicentrarchus > Dicentrarchus labrax. The sequence goes on along the minus strand of NW_026136709.1, from coordinate 11,728,874 downwards.
TCTGGACACCTGGATTCAACCTGTGAGAATGCATGAGCGTTTAGGTCTCAACGCACTGACACAATCCACCAAATCATGTAGATTTTCCCTTCGCGTTTTTTTGCAGCCAATTTGCAAGAAAACACCGCATGATTGGACTATATCCCCCCCCCCCACACACACACACACACACACACACACACACACACACCCCAATATATCAACATTCATTATCATGATCATTCATGCAACAAGAAAAACCTCATGGGCCTAATCCCAAGTGCAGGCCTGTCTTGAATGAGAGAGCACACATCCAACAAGTGTGACTTTATAAATCCAGAGCTATTGCCCCGCGACAGCATTTCAATTTTCTCGCCTTTTTGCGCTGCAAAGAAAGTTTAAGCCTCGCTCCCAGCAGGTCATCCGCCTCCCGGCATTCCCCAGATATTAGGGACAAATTGGTTTGCCATTCATTAGTTATATTCACAATAAGATTAAAACTCCCCGGACAATCTCATCAAAACCCTATAGGGCCATACATGGGATGGGGGTGGGGACCCACACACACACGGTCCACTGGGCTTGAGCAAAAGAATAAGAATTTAAAAAACATAGAGCTCACACATTGTAGATGATGGTTTGGGCGCACATGGAGAAAATTGGTTTTTATCTTTTTTCTCTATGCTTTTTTGCATTATGCTCCAAGGAGCAGCTGGGTGACTTTGTGTGAGGCTGCGAGTATATATGTGTGTGTGTGTGTGTGTGTGTGTGTGTGTGTGTGTGTGTGTGTGTGTGCGCGTGTGTGCCAGAATAAATGAATGTACAGAAATATCTCTCCCATCAGTCCCTTATCGGCTCTAATTCCTGCTTGTTTGGTCTAAATTGAGTGATTAACAGGTGTAAGACCTGCGGGACCTGTAAAACAAGACCGCTGAGCGAACAAGAAGAGGGTTTTTTTTCCACAGATGCAGACAATATGAAAGAAGGGACTACATTAATCCGCAGGGTAATTTCACGCGATTTGGTCGGGCACCATAGATGGGTCAAACGGAGGAGAATAACCATTGATTGCTGTAATAGTCCTGCATTAGCAGTGAGATCCAATGGAGAGAGGGGGGGGGAATTAACTCTACGATGTGTGTGTGTGTGTGTGTGTGTGTGTGTGTGTGTGTGTGTGTGTGTGTGTGTGTGTGTGTGTGTGTGTGTGTGAAAGCCGTTTGATGAAGTGGTTTGTTACTTCATTAATGACAAAGGGGACTCGCTTCCATCGACACGGCATTACAGATGTTAAGACCAATTTAGCGCCTTTAAAGGGTTTTAAAGGAAGTTTTGTGACGGGGCCCCCCAGATAAAGTGGGCGATCTAATTGAAAACCCCTCGCCTTTGTCGCGCGTTTCACATGTTGGGGATTAAGCTCATGAATATATGGTCAGTATTTTGTCAACTCCGCTCAAGAGGATAGACGCACGCAGCGCGCTGGATTACACACCTAATACATTTTCTGTTATTCAGGTGGAGCAGCGCGCCTCCATCTCTGCTCTCTGCAGCAATAAATTCCTCTCTGGAAAACGGGTTTTATCCTCCTCAGCGGGCGTTGTGAATATCAGACAATCTGTTACTGAAGTTGGTGTATTTACTTTACAGTCCAGTAGACTATTCAGTCAGTAATATGAAAAGTATTTATGATGGATTTATAAAAAAAACAAAGTTACATAAATTGAGATTTTGCAAAATGATTCTTCAATGTAAGACAGAAAACACATTTTCTTCATAACACCTTTTATTAATAGTTCTATAATATTCTATTTCACATTGTTTATTTTTCCTGGTTTAGGCCTATGTCAGTCCTAAAGGAATTTGAAATAATAAAAGAACTCATTTTAACAATGTAATTTATTCAAATTAGCATTATTATAAACCAGGAAACTTACAATCACTTAATAAGAAAAAAAAAACGTTCCTTCACTCAGTTCCTCGGGGAAAATGTTCGACATAAATAATTATCTAAAAACCTAATAATTCATAAACACAGGTGAAATTCTACACAGGGCGACATTCATTAAACACTACACCGAGTGCAAATTACCAAAACACGGTCTCCTGAAATATACACGACCTTGTTTTGAAAATCATCCTTTTTTGTGGTACTTTTTTCCCTCCTTTTTTACACAATATGTACAGTTTTCTTTCACACAGTCAGGTCATTAGAGACACGTCTCAGGTCTCAGCTTTGCTCGCATGTCCTGGAGTCAGACTCAGCGGAAATGCCACTGCTGTGATAATAACAAAGAGGAGAAGGAGGAGGAGGGGGGAGAAAGTCTCAAATTGCAGCAAATTTACAGAAATCTGACGCTGAAACGACCTCAAATAACTCCGGTTTGATTCGGAGATTTTAAAAATATATACAGTGGTGTTGCTGAGAGTGACTGGTGGACAGGCGAGCAGTGGAGAGGAGTCAGGCTTGTAGAGAAGGCTATGGAAGGTCTATGGACAGTTTTCCTTTGGTTCTGGTCTGGGGGTGTAGGGGAGTGTGGGGGCCTCCTCCAACTCGCCTTTATTAAAGACGCAGACTGGCTCAGCCCACATCAATGCATACAGATTAAGCAGTGTTAATGTTGAGCACTCCAGTTGTCCACATTTGAAGTAGCACAAGAATCCTTTCTAAAAGTCTGGGTTCCCCTGCAGTTCTTCAGCTTTCTGTGTGTGTGTGTGTGTGTGTGTGTGTGTGTGTGTGTGTGTGTGTGTGTGTGTGTGTGTGTGTGTGTGTGTGTGTGTGTCTGTGTGTCTGTGTGTGTGTGTCTGTGTGCAATGACTGATCCTTTACTCTGTTACTAGTAAAAGTTTCTAAAATATTTCTTTAGTAGAAGTACAGAAAAAATATGATCAAAATGTACATAAAGTATCAAAAGTACTCAATGCGGAAAAATGGCCCCTGTGAGTGATACAGCTGTTATTTCATATTATATTATTCTAACTGATGCATGTGTGTGCCAGCAGCATGTTAATTGGTTGAGAGGAATTTAGTTTTTAACTTTTCTTTCTACATAGAGTTGGGTAGTTTAATCTATAACAGTGCTTAATATTTTTTTTAGAAACTTGTGTTTTGTATATAAAATCCTAATTTGTAAAGTAAATACTAACTGACAAATAAATAAACTGGATATTTCTTTCTGAAATGTAATGAAATAGAATATATAAAGTATAAAGTGGCATCAAAAGGAAATACTGAAGTACAAGTACTTCAAATTTGTGTACTTAGTGTACTTAGAGTCCTCCACTGTCACTGGCAGTTTAATTTAGTCATAGTATAAAGTAATATTAAGGTAATATTAAGAAATTAAAAAAATAATCTTTTAAGCTGTGTCTTGAAATATTGTAATTATTATTTAAGTGTAAAATGTAAAAAAAATATTGATGTTACTAGACAGAAGGATGTGTGTATGGAGTGTAATACAATGTTACAGTTATCAGACACACACACAAACACACGCTTTTTAGCCAGTGCTCTTTTGAATTTGGTCGTGCTATTTTGTTGGGGAAACATGAGGTAACAGGGATAGTTGAACAAGTGGACATCCGGACATCAGCCTCCAGAGGTATGAATGGGTTTTTTGGAGTGGGGGTGGGAGGGGAGGGGGGTGTCATGGAATGGGACGTAAGCCCGGGACGGGGAGGCCTAGAGCTGGTGTTGAGTGTTCAGCACACCTCCTTCCCTGCGGCTCCGGTGGGCAGGATGTTAAGCTGGGTGAGCTGAGCCGAGTGTTCCTTGGCCTTGAGGCGCAGCGCTGCGATACTGGAGGCCCTGCGGTCTGCTGAGGAAGATGAGGAGGTGGAAGAAGAGGACGGGTCGGGGAGGACAGGGCCTGCATGCGAGGGGTTCTCTACAGGAGGGGCGGGCTGACGGAGGAGAGCTGCAGCGGTGGAAGCACTGGTCAGGGGACCCATACTGGAGAAGAGCCTGAAATTAGACAGAAATGTTACAATCTACGATACTTACGCATGCTGAACATGTTATTCAAGCTTAAATTGTTCACTGCCACATATCACAGAAGTTATATTTTTGAAAACTAAATCTTTGCTCCTTACATTAGAAAGCAGTGTTGGCTCAGAATAGTGTAGAGGAGGAAAACCACTGCCTGTTAATTAAGATTTTCACAGTCAGATGTATTATATTTCCTCTTAGTTTCTTCAGTTTGTCTGCAGTCGTCTTAAACCTCCTAAACAGATTGTCATCTATTGCATGCTGACTTCCCTAATATAAAAGATAACGTGGAAAGTGCAAGGTTAATGGTGCTGTATAATAGAGAGGACGGAAGCAAATGAGAAGCTAATTGTGGCATATGGAGTGTGCGGTGTCACCCCTCCTCACAGCTTGTCTTGCAGGATCACACGTTTGGTTAATTTATTAAGACATTTGACAGAGTGATTACACACCACTGTGAATGGTTAATAGTATAACATATTTATAATCAGACACTGAGATAAACAGTAATGCAGTGTGGATTACTGTAACCATCAGTCATTAGAGTTGCATGATTTCTTCATATTTTATTAAAAGCTCGCTTGCTGCTCTGCATTTTTCCGTACATGTACTTGACTGCAATATTGTAATCATTTAGTGTAAAATACAGGGATGAAATGTATAGTCCCACAGGTACAGAGATTGGTGGGTCCTTGTGTAAAGAACAGGTATCTGGTCCAAGGGAGGTTTGTGCTTGAGTGGGGCTCACCTGCCAAAAGTGGGTCCAATGAAGGCAGGGTGACGAAACATGGCAGCTGTGCCCAGGAAAGTGCCTAGACCAAGTGGGGTGGCCAGAGGTGGAGCCGAGCCGTTGTGGTGTGGTGGGGCCAGGCCTGGGAAGGCAGCGGCCGCGGCTGCAGCGGCTGTCCAGGCCGACTCGAGGGCTGGGTGGGGGTGATGAGGGAAGGGCCCTCCCTCCAGGTAGTGGCTAAGGGGGTGGCCCGCTGCCAGGGGCCCTGGGAACGGCAGGCCTGACGGGTGGGCCTGCACCCCGGCCTTCTCACGCTTCCTCCACTTGGCCCTGCGGTTCTGAAACCACACCTGAGGGCAGAAAGAGGTGATGACGCAGATTAGTATGAGCAGATATGGCTTATTTTATTTTTCCTTAAGTTAAAAGGAAGATTACCAAGGCAACATCAAATACATTTTGGTTCCAGGAAGACAGATAGAGATTATAAAGAAGCTGTATGTTGTTTAAAAATAAAAAAAATGTCTGAATCAATATATAAACATACATTTTTTGCTGTATAAAGAGGCCTTTTGTCTTCTCTAAATGACAAGATGCTCAGTTGGAGACAGGTCAAACACGTCCATATAACTGTTGGGTTAATTAAAACTGTAACTCCCTGTCCTGCTTAGATTATGGGAACGTTTCATTGTAATTAACAGGACCAGACTCTATTGAATGTTGTGTCAGTGTAGTCCAATCGCTTTCTAGTTCAGGTGGTGGCCAATAGGCGGAAAGTCAAGGGTAATTACATGCAAGGTAAACCATGCCGCTCACGGTCCCTTAAATCTACTTTCTGTCTAATTAAACCCCCGTCCCTGTAGACGGGCTTCAGGGTGGGGAGAGATAATTAAGAGCAGTGTGTTAACAAAAGATCCAGAAAATTACCGCTGAACTGGCTCCAATAACAATTAATGCGCTTTAAATTAAATTCTTAAGAGAATGTAGAACAAGTGACTTCCATCCAAGAGACTATTTAACTTTCCCACGCATCCACTGTTGCCCAGTTTGCACTGCAGAAGCACGGGGCTCTCACAATGAGCAAAATGTCAACATGAGGAAAGTGCTTGAGCGACAGGGACTGCACAAACACACATACACACACATTATTCCCAGAGGGCTGTTTAGCATTACACAGCCCCTCGGGAATTTATGAGTTTTTATCACCTCCTGATGGCGCCCGTTAAGTGATTTGTTCACCTACGGCCCCTAAAAAGACATCTGTTGTTTTACCGTCGGCCATAACCTCCCGGAGCTTCCACCGTGTTTGAACTGTCTCTCTGGTTATGAGCCCGGGCTTTCGACATGCAAGCCACGCTTTTCATTGCGAGGCGAAGGAAAAGAGAGAGAGAGAGGGAGAGGGATGGAGAGAGTGTGGGGATGAGAGGGGGGGAGGGGGGGAGCAAACACCTTTAATGGTCTCTCATTCGCTCCCAAGTGCAAAGCATCGGATCAATGCAGGTCTATTGCAATCACATAATGGGAAATCAAATAGCATTATCCCTCCCCTCTTTCTCTCCATCCCCTCCCTCCCCTGTCTCTTTCTCTCTCTCCCTCTCTCACATACGCACACATCCTTTTACTCGCACACACATCTCGGGCCTCGCCCCCTCTCTCTGTCCGCTCTCTGATGGGAATCCAAACACCATCTCATCCCAGGAATATAGACAGTGTTTGCTCCTGCACTAAGTGAGCTTTTTATGAATCGCCAGCGTCGGCTTAATTGCCACTAAAACGTCCCCCGTCCGCGTGTAATAACATTCAATAACAGGAAAGACCTTCCCCGCGAAGCGACTGGGGCCATTTAACACGTTTTTACTGTAATAAATTACTGCCTCAAATTGGCCCGTAATCGTTGATCCTCAATCAGTGACGCATATCACCGGTTATTATCCAGCACCGTGCATCAGGGACATTTTATAGAGGACATAAAACATTAGAGGGTGCTGCTTCCCCCCCCTATCTGATTTACAAGCCACAGGCTCCTCTTTTCAGATAAAGATAAACAGAGAGCCACTTACTTGAACACGGGCCTCGGTAAGATCCAGGCGCATTGCGAGCTCTTCTCTGAAAAGAATATTTTAAAAAAAGAGGAGAAAAGAGGAAGAGAGACAGAAAGATTCAAGGTTACAGGCCACCGTTTGGAAGCAACGTAGAATTGCTGTTTTGTCCCCTCCTGTTGTTCACTGTCAACAATAGACGGCGAAAATAGGCTTGATTTTTTTTTTCTCCCTTCTTCATGGCATGGGCTGCAGAAAGACGCCATAGCCATATTCTATTCTCCCTGTCACGGATGGGTAGAAATAGGCCTAGTGATTGTTAGATTTTCCTTAGCACAGGCCTGTCACTGTAACAACATAATGGTTGAAATAATGACATCTAAACTAGCCTGCCACAAAGCAATTGACGCTCCCTTCAGCTGCGAGATGGGCTTGCAGTGTAAATTAGACCAACAAGTCGCCTTAAAGTAAATCGATTGGAAAATATGAATAATCCCAGTAGTAATAAAAAATAAAAATAAAACAAGTTCTTGTGTCTGGCTCAGTGTAAAAAAAAGCTTATATTTTCAAGCAGAAAATGCGGATGTGTCAATTATCAAAATCTTAATTGAGCAGAAAATAGGTGTGAATTTTATTTATAGACGAGTTTATTTTGTTTTTAGGCCATACTGCATAAAAATCATATAATGTATTTTTTTTAAAAACATTTCTTCCAGCATAAACCGCTCAGAAAAAGCTCTGTAGTTCAGTCTGTGTGTGTGTGTGTGTGTGTGTGTGTGTGTGTGTGTGTGTGTGTGTGTGTGTGTGTGTACACCTGCCCTTGGGCTTGTGGTTAGGCCCTGAGTTTTATTTTTAATTCTTTTGTTTTTTTGCAGACTGTATTCAGTATCATGTCCAGCAGGTAACCTGAGTTGCAGCGATTAATTATTCCTCCTGAGAATAACACCGCTGTCATCAACAGGAGCGGATACAGGTAACAAAACGTCCCCATTGTTAGCACTTACAGGCCTATTGTGTTCACTTATGCAAGGCACGGGTTTGGTGTTGGGGCATTTTATGAGGTGTGATCCGCATAGTGTCCAGTTAAAGACGTTAGGAATTACTGGAACTGTTTCTGGAAAATTTTATGGGGTCGAGAAGTGTTTATTTAAAAATAAATGCAATTAATTAACACCTGCATCCACTGAATTATTAGAGAACACGTTGCATTAATGTGTCTTGATACGTTTTGTTGGACATTATTTCAAATCTGTAATAATAATAATATTATTATTATTAATAATAATAATATAATTGAATGAGACACAATTATTGTAAAATAGTGTAATAATATACATTTTATATGCATGCAAATTAAAATTCCTAGGCCTAGTTTTTGTAATTTCTTATTTGTAAACGTATACAATGCAGAATTAGTGTTATAATAATAATAACAATAATAATATTATTAATAATAATATTTTTAGAGGGAGACAAAATTATAGAATTTTTTAACGAAGTTTGCAGACTTAAAATAATGAAGATGTCATCAGTTTATATGGTTCTTACCTGGTGAAGACATCGGGGTAGTGTGTCTTCTGGAAAGCCCTCTCCAGCTCCTCCAGCTGGTAACTGGTGAACGTAGTCCTGTATCTTCTCTGCTTCCGTTTCAGCATCCCTTCCTCCGAGTCACTGCCCGCCGACAGACACACGCTGTCCTCCCCGTCCCTCACGTCCCCATCCCCGGCGTTCAAGCTCTCCCTCTCCTCGTCCTTCGGGGACAGTGCGGCCGCGTCCCCGCAGCTCTCCTCCTTCCCTGCGTCCTCCTCGAACTTCAAAGGGCCGAGCTCTACCAGTCCCAGGCTGCCGTCCTCCGAGCCCTCCCCGGGGCTCTGGTCGCCCTCTCCCCGGCTCAGCGACGCGTTCTCCCGGTAGGACTTGCTGCGGCTGATGCTCACCTGCGGCGCCTGGCTGATTTTGAGGCTGTCGCTGGCTTGTTCTAGGAGGAGCCGCTCCCTGTCCAGCGTCTCTGCGTGGTCGTGGAGGTACTTCCCCCCGGGTCCGTACAGCCGGCGGAGCTTAGGCGGCAGGTGCATGTCTGCGCTGAGAGAAAGGGGGTCTTTCGTTTGCCCTGAGAAAGAAGCGTGTCAAAAATGTCAAAATAACGAATAACAAAATGGCAGCAAATAAGCAAAGCAAAAAAAAAAAAAAAAAGTTTAATGCTTGTGTAGGCCTGTAAACAATTCTTCCACATATACAACAGCTGTTTAGTATTTTCATTACCTAACAATTATGAAATCAACGAGATTAAAGCGTAAAACGAGCTGACTTTCTGGCTACCTGAAACACAACTCTTATCGGTGCATTAACTACACACTTTGAGCATAAAACTAGCTCATTTGTTACACGTTTTATCTCCTACATTGCTGCCGAATAACCAACACACACTCTCCTTTTGAATTTCAGCTTCAATACAACTTACTGTCAGCGGTCTTGTCGAGCTCCCCTCTGCCGGGCAGACCCGTCAAACTTTGCGCCCCTATCAGTCTGACCTTACAGGGACTCCGGCGGCCCAGTATGCTGTCTATGCAGTAAGAGGAGAGCAGCGTCGGGGATTTGCTGCTCTTCCTCTCGCCCCGGTCGTGGATATCTTCCTCAAACTGACCGCTCATGTCGACGCTTCGGTTCGTCTAGTTTCGGTAACGCCTGTCAGTCTCCCACTCTCTCTCCCTCTCTCTCTCTCTCTCTCTCTCTCTCTCTCTCTCTCTCTCTCTCTCGCTCGCTCGCACGGGGTCCGGTGCTCTCTTCTTCTTCTTGTTCTTCTTCTCTCTTCTCAGGCCGGTGTGTCTGTTTGAACCGGGACCTCCTCCCTCTCTCTTCTCTCTTCTCTCTCTCTCTTTCTCTCTCCCTCCCTCTCTCTCTCTCTCTCTCTCTCTCTCTCTCTCTCTCCTCGGTCACTCCTCTGTCACACTCTCAGCTAATGACAGACAGCGGTTTGACTGCCTCGCGCTGCGCTCAGGTCTTGCCAGGCGCCTCTCCGCTCCGCGCGCTCGCTCAGCAGACGTGTAGGCTGTTATCGCGCGCCTGATTGGCTCGTATGTGTGTATGTGGGGAGAGGGACAGCGCGGAGCCGCTTTATATATTTTACGATTAAAGTTAATTTGAGGGAAAGGCGACAAAACCTGACATGGAGTGGGGTTTCCTTCGCGGAACGAACTCAGCAGCTGAAGTTACAAAAAGCAAAGCAATTTAAATCAGGGTTGTTGTTTTTTTTTCTGGCTTTTAGGTTTGATTTTAGTTTTTATTTCGGTGAAGTTAAAAAAGGAATGTTTGAAATTCTATGAGAGCAGAAACAGCACTCAAATGAAGTGATTTGATAATGTAATGGTGTTTTTGGCAGACCTGCGACTAAGCACAGGTGTGTTTTATTAACATTAATTAAGTGTAACAGAGTAGCCAAAAGCTGCAACCACGATGATCAGCACCCTGAGTGTTGGTCGACGAGTGCATAACACACGATCACAACAGGTTTTTATTTCAAACAGTTTGATATGTCACAGCATGAAAAGCACAGGTGTAAATAATAAAATGAATGATCCATTTAGCTGCTTTGGTTTTCAGGGTTGTGCGCGTCGGCCCAATGGCATGACTCACATGAATAAAACAGGCATTATCAACGTGATTAGTAACATTTGTGCTTTTCCTGCAATGACACATGTTAAAAAGGCCAATTCTGTTCCCAGTTTTCCTGTAGGTAATGTAGTAACATTACAGTGTTATGTTATTATTGCATTAATACATTACAGTAGTAATATAACTGGTGATATTGTATGCCACAGGGTTTTAAAGTAATGGCCCCTTTTCACAATTCCATCCCTAAAGGCTAATATATTTATAGGCACACACTTAATTTATGTAATTTATTATGCTTTAAAATGTTTAGAAAGTGTATATTATTATTATTATTATTATTATTAATAATAATAATAATAATAATAATAATAATAATAATACAATTAAAATAAATATAACAGCCTTATTGTAATTTACTGAATTAACTCATTTTGCTATTATTTTATTTATGTATTACTTGGCCTACATACGATAAACTGCATTGCTTTCATTTTTTCTGGCCATTCAAACACTGTCTCCTGAATCCTTGTGCCAATGTAAAAAAGAAATCTGGCGCGGAGTTTGCGCTCAACCTCAAGCAGCACCTGCGAAAGCCATGTCAGAGATTGAGTCACACAGAAATAGAAATATCAACACTGGGATCAGAATTTGACTAAAGAAACTGTTTCAGGTTGCACTATTGGAAAAAATAATGTGTTTATGACTGAAGGAAAATAAACACTAATAGAATCATATTAATACATAAATGTTAGGCCTCCTATATCTATCTATCTATCTATCTATCTATCTATCTATCTATCTATCTTTCTTTCTTTCTTTCTTTCTTTCTTTCTTTCTTTCTTTCTTTCTATCTATCCTTGCTCTCTCCCACCAACTGCCTGCTCTCTGCTGGAGTTGTGGATTGACTTCAAAAGTGAGGGTGGCGCGACGGTGATGAGACGCCGCACGGGGAGCCGGGATAGCACGCAGGGACTCCGCTGTGGAGAGGGGGAGAGATGGAGAGATGGATCGAGAATGTAATTTTAAATGAAAGTCTATTTAACCCGCTGTGAATGGCATGACCCTTATCCTCGCCTCAGAGCCCATCACTGTTAAAAGGATCATTTTCAGAATTCAATCCAAAAACTTCAGCAAGCTGCAATTTACTCTCTCCTTCTCTCTCCCTCTCTGTCTCCCCCTTCCTCCCCTCCGTTATGTATCTGCCCGGGCTGGAGCATCGAAAAATAACAATAAAATATAAGTCCAGAACATTGCACAAGTCTTTTTTTTTATTATTCCTTTTCATCTGTTTTTACACGAAAGCTTTATGACCTTTGTGTAATTGAAACTGGAATAAGAGCCTCATTGATCTGTTTAGTTAAGCTGCAGGCCGCTCAGTAGATTTAGTGGAGGTAAACCAAACTATCTCAGTTTTCAAGTGTTTTTTTAAATATATATTTAACAGCCACACAAATGCCATGAAAGGTATCTGCAGAAAAAAAAACACTTAAGTCGAAAAATAATGCCTTTCTGACCGTATTAACGTCCCTGTGTTGCACGTTTCCTCTGTGCCAAATTGAGTTTCAGACAATACAAAGTCAATATATCATTTTCCTGCCTTCTGCATTCATAAAACATGCTGTACTCTAATGGTATTATAAGCAGATGCACACTGTCACGAGGCGGATGGTGTCAGATTCAATTCATCCGCAACTTTTTGTGGTGTCACAAACTTCCGAGCTTGTTTATTTGCACGCAAATCAATGTAATGAGTGTAATAACAATATAAAATGTTATGCCTTTTCCTGCGCGGTCACAAACAGACGTGCGTAATACAGACGGGTATTTAGAGTCGCTCTGTAATTTGGGGGCCACAATTTGATTCATTTATCCGCACACTGTTATTAACCCTGTGGAAAAAGAGATGTCAGCCGCCATTTCAGCCAGCAGGACATCCGCGCTTTGTTTAAATGCACTAATTACGCGCATACATTAGAGGGGGACGGAATAGTCAGAGCGCAATTTTCACATTTTCAATTTTCCGTCTATTTGACGTGCAGGTGAAGAGATGGCGGAGAGAGGCCGCCTTCCGTTTCAGCACCACCTCACCACCGCCTCCCCTGTATTTGCATAACATCCTAACTTGATGATATCCAGTGGGGAACACCGGGCTGTGCGCTTTCTGTTCGTCTAAAGCTCAGACACTGCTGCTGTGTCACTGTGTGTTAGACTTCTGGTGTCATGTACCCTGGCCATTTATGTTAAGTATATTCAAGTCAGGAGGAGGGTTTGTGTATTAAAACCGTGCTTTGATTGCACACATTTGAACAGCTCTTTCTCCTGATGCAGGCTGTCTCCCTTTCAGCCCATGTCTCGTCCTCTCTCCACTGAAGGCCATGGAAGTGATACTAATAAAGTCCATCGTTTAGGTCCAGCAGGTTTGCCTTGCAGGTCATTCAACTGGCGCCATCTCCTGGAGGGAATAGCAAACTGCCCTAACAGGTAAGACCATTTATTTTAATGTAAGGACAGATGCTCTGAAATAGCTATTGTTCTGCATCCATAGTGCACAATCCAAAATGCTTCATAATCTGTGTATTTGCGCTTTTCTCCCTCTTGCTTCATGGGCTATGTGGCCTATCTGTGTGCGTGATCCTCGGGAATAAAGCAATTTATAACGCCATCCACCTGTAGAGGACAGGTATCCTACATCTAACCACGCAGAGATATCAGTTTTCCATTATCCCACAAGTTTGTCCCTATATGCAACACGTGCAAATTCTGGTCCCTATCGTGCACCAACTGGCTCGTGGCCTTGGTGACGACGACTCATCCTCCACCCTCCATCCATCCTCGCGCTCTGACATAATTGGACACTTGCTCTGCTTGAGAGGCCGAGCAGGAAAGGAAGGAAAGGAGAGAGAGAGAGAGAGAGAGAGAGAGAGAGGGAGAGAGCGTGCGTCTGGGAGGGGTGGGAGGCTTTTAAGGCGCGCGTAAGCAAAGTTAATTAGCGGTTATTAACAGCCCGCATAATGAGAGCGAGAGGGAGTCAATTTAATGACTTTGTTAGCGCGAGTTTAGAGCGACAGGCGATGATCGAAACAACAAAGGCGAGCGCGCACGCAGCCATCATCCGTAATTTCCAGCGGTAATGCGGTCTGATCAGAAACAAAGGGTTCTAATTTCGTTCAACTGACTCGATAATTTGTCCTTATGTAAGGAAAATAATTAATGACTTAATGCTTCAACAGAAGTAGCTTTCTTTGGGAGGGATTTCGGATGCCTCGTTTGCTGGAGAAGGTCGTAAGGAAATCAATTTCCAGGCCTATAATTATTTACATCATGAATTTAAAACGTGGACGTGTGCCTTTGCTTTGGTTAGTGTGCAGACGAATGAGAGTCTATTAGGAGAGGAGAGAAGGAGTCTCCAAATCTTCTTCCCCCAAACAAATTGTGTGTGGCAACAAATGAGCCACTTGTCATAATGTAGTATTGCAGATTTTGCCATTAGGACACAAAGACAATCATGCCAAATCAAAGAGAAATAAATGTAGGTTTTTTTAAAGGCACATAGAAGCTAGAATCCAACCAAAATATAAATGATATTTAAGATTCCTCATCAGACCAGGTTTGGAGGTTTTGGTGACAGGTGATACCTGATCATACCTTGGCGCTCAGCTGAATTGATGGCTCTCACACCCTGTACCTGTTCCCGACAGTGTGCCAGGTTATTGTGGCTGCTGCATTGCAAAATTATCCCGAGGCGTGCGCGTCTTTACGCATGATTTCATCATTCCACAGATGAGTTGAGTCGGAGGAAAGATGTGAGCTCTATTATCGATTGCGGGGACATGAGCCGCCTGTGGTCCACTCTTGGATTCATGGTAGGTGGATAGGTCACCCACACGAGAGCGGCAATTTCACGGCCCCCATTGTCTCCACTGATGACTGCTTTGATCACAGGAATCAAGAGCCCGAGACTCTCCTAAACCTACTACGGAGTCCAGGAGCTCGTGAGCTGAAGAGGTCATCATCATCATCATCATCATCATCCTCTGCCACATCATCATCATAATCGTCATCATCATCGCTAGTTGACCATACAAACCTGGGGTGCCGTGTGTTTTCACAGCCGCGTTGCCCTTTTATTGATTGCGTGCCTTAATTTTAATTCGATTGCGCGAGTGTCAAAAAATCCGCAAGAATCATCCTAGTAATGAGATAATCAAAGTAATATATGCAAATCAGTTATGTTGCCAGCTTATCAAAACCAGAGTGCCCCCCCTTGAGTCTGAAGAAGTCCATTTATTCAGTTAGTGGCAATACCTTGCGCAAATGGCGCGATGCAAATGACAGTTGATTAGACTAAATTAAGAACCTCGTTTCTCCCTGACCTTGTCTGAGTTTTATGTAAATTCTTTTTTTCTTGCTTTAATGTGATAAAAATGCATTTTACACCCTGGCCTTTATAAATCTGAACACTATTTTCCATGAGAGAAACAATGGTCAGCCTCAAATAACTTAGTGTGTCAATAGCTTGTATGACTCTCTATATCTGTCTGTTTTCAGTCTGTCTGTCTGTCTCTCACAAATATCAGTATATCTTGACCCCAGTGCAGCTCCCACAGGGACAGAAAGTGTGCCGCTATAACTTCCTTGCTGTGGGGGAGTGTGTCTTGAAGATAGACTAGGTGTGTGTGCCATTGAGTGTGTGTCTGCATGTGTGTGTGCCTGTGTGTGTTTACACGATTTTGTGTACTCATGTGTGTGCCATAACATATTGTCTTAGGGGACAGAGAGAGTGCAGTTGAGACTTCCTCTCTGTGGGGTGTGTGGGGCCTGTAGATGGGAAAGGAATAAATCCAATATAGATTGCAGGGCTGCGCTGCCTCCCGCTGGGGACCCTCAGACTTGCAGGCCAGGATCGAAGTGCTTTTCTCCCCCTAAATTGGCCTGAGAGGCCGCAGGAGCAGCTGAGCTACACCCCCAACACTGGGACTGCCTACGACCTAATGATGGTGCTGGGGACAGACACACAGATACACATGCATACACAGAGCCAGAGACGTGCGCGTGTGCACATACACACCGAAACTCACACACAATCATTCCCAGATTGATATAACATCAGTCACACACTTGCACCAGTCAAACACACACTTGGAAAAGAAAACCATACAGATATAAACACACCCTCCTCGTTCTCTGATGTTGAACACACTCATTCCTTGTCCAGAGACCATTCACCTCAAGTTTTCCTCTTCACATCTCAGACCACCCCTCAAAACTACCTAGCTAAACTACAGATTTAGAGGAGGCATCCTCACTACCTGTCCACGCACTCCAGTGGGAGGGGTGAATAGTATAACTGGTACCACACTAAGTGTTTGGACTGATACACACTTCTGCCCTTTGGTTCCCCTACAAGGAAAACACCACCAGCACCTCAGTGCCATTATGCTTCCTGCCAAACATCCAGCCACTGCCATTTTGGTTCTGTCCAGGGAGCTAATTCTATTTGTGATGAGGTGTCTGGTGCATTGCTGTGTCAGGTCCAGAGACAGTGTGACAGAATATCCTATAGCTGGACATTTGTGGCTCAGTATGTCTCATTATCTCACAGGGCCCTCTCTGTTAACTACAGAAAGCCACTACATAGCTCATCTGTAGAGGATAACAGGTTGCAGAGATGAATACAAAGATATAGAAACACATACATATTCGCAAGTCCTTCTTTTGAGCTGGTTTTTGCATGGTGTGAATCAATAGCCTGCCATATTATTACATTTTATGTATAGCTTAACATAGCCACTTCCAACTAATACTGCTCCTCCTCTTATTTATGTACGATAAATACATTTGCGTTATTGACTTTTAAACAAGGCCATGTTAAACTGCCATGTTTGTACAGTAGCCCAGAACAGACCAACCAAACACTGGCTCTAGATAGGACAGTTTTCACGGCCACTGTAATTTCTCCTTCACGCTTGGGAAGGAAGGGTGAAGCGAGTGAGTTGCAATCTGCAACAACACAGCTAGATGGTCCAAGAAATGATTGCCACAAATAACAAAAGAATGGATAATAAACTGATAATCTTATGGGTATTCAAGGTAGGAATACAGTATCTACAAACGAAATGTGTTTTTACCTTTCTTGTCACTTTACTTTGTTTAAGAAAATAAACTTTTCTTTGATTATTTACAGTCCATTGGAATTAAATGTACTAGTACTTTGTTTTGCTAGGTGTCAGTCTGTCCGTCCACTATTCATATATATTCTGATATCAATATAATAAATGAATCTACAATTCCATAGATTTAAATATTTTATTCAGCTTAATCACATCAAATCACATTAAATAATCCACTAATGTTAAATTCAGAAGGTAAGAGGATGGTTACTGCTGCTCTGCTAATAAGTTTGTTGGCTTTAGGTGGAGTTTAGCTTACGTTTTTTTTCTCTAGCATGACTGGAGTTAGCTACCGCCTTGTATGGAATGGATAACTGAATTACCAAGATAAAAATCAATCAAAATTGATTGATTTTTCAACTACGGATAACGGCAAGGGGAAAGATAAGTACAACAAGTGAATCTAGTTTTAGCTTTAGCTAACATTTAACAGGCTTTAGCTGTCTTTCTGTGGCAGAGTGCAGCTAATGTGACAGAGCCCACAGAGTGCAGTTCCTGAGGTTTTACTTGGTTTTTAGCTTTATTTTGTAGTTACTGCAAATTTAAAAAGCTGTTTTTACAGAAATTTGACATTTCTATGATGATATTTCAGATTAAGGCCTAGATAGGGCAATTTTTCACTTGTTTCGTGGCTACCATAGTTTCTTCTTCGTGCTTGGAATAGGTGGGTGAAGCGAGGGAGTTGTAATCTGGAACTACACCACTAGATGCCTCTAAAAATCCTACACACCTGACCTTTAACTCAATTTTGACCAAATATTTAATTACATGCATTTTGGATTTGTATGGCAGTAGGTATGGACAGTATTAACACGCTTTCTGTTGATATCTCCTTTGCTATAGGTGTCATTTTGCTCTCTTTAACCTACTAACAGAGACCCACTGGAAGTGAACAAACTGCACAACGTTGCCTTCAACACTTCTTGCTCGTCAGTCACAAAACAAACTGCACGGACTGCTGCTGTTACTATGAGTAAATAGACATGAGATATTGAAGGTTTTTTAAATCACTATCTTTAGATTTCTTCAACAGTTCTAAACTTCTTGCTCGTCGCAGTAGCTAGCGAGTAGCAAACATTAACAAACGTTGTGTGAATTACCTGAATTCCCCACAATGCCTTACGAAGCGATTCGCTAGTTTCCCATACAAAATCACTGTAAGCCATCTCACATCATGCATCGTGGGTGTTACTCATCCACTCGTCTCCTTCCTTATCCACTCCTGACTTATCTTTGCTGTTCCATCTTTTATCTTTTCTCTCCTTTCTGTCTTCTCTACTATTTTCCACTTTGTATTTTCTCCCTTTCAGCTCCATCACGCCTCTCTTGTCTCTTGACGCTGATACACCTTTCACCTTGTTGTCTTCAATTCTTCACTTCTGTCTCTGCTATGGCACACTACATGATGTTTTTCTTGTGGCTATTTCCATGTCTTGTTTTGTTTAATAACTTATCTGTGGCTGTGTAGAAAGCAACATCCCTATTCATGTGTACATATGCTTTGCCATAAGTCAGAACATATACACATCTACTGATAAAAATGCATACTAAATACCTTGAATGCAAAAACACATGCAGTACATAAACATAGGCCACAAACAGATACACAACAAAATCCTTTTGACATCAATAATTGGTAAATCCTCTGATTAACTTGTAAGAATCGTCCTTAGAGTGCTTAAGTAATTGTGTTTGTGTGTGTCCTTTTTTATTGCATGCACCCCCCTCTCTTTAAAGCACATCTTTATAACCAAGCAATTCCAAAGCAATTTTCTCTGTGGGAGGAGAGTGTAATTTTCTATTCTGTGACACTGTGATGTGTAAGAAACTGGGAGCTGGCGCTAAAAGGCGTCTGTAGTGTGTGTCTTGGTGTGGGTGTGAGCCTCTTTAATGGCCAACGCGGGGCGGGCGGCGGTGGTGGTGAGCGGGTGCATGTCAGGAAGGCCATCATTTAATGACTCCCAAATAGTGCCCTCCTCGTTAGAGCTATCGTCCTGGAAACACGAGGCTGTGAACCAGGAGAGCGCCACACGCTGCAACAGTCTTTTATCTTCATATTAAACCATTTGCATAACATTACCGCGATAGATAGGATTCAGGAGATACTCAACCTACTCAGGGAGAGACAGAGAGGGTATACTACATGTCCTTGCAAATCTAATCAGCGTTAAATGGAGCTGTCAAATGTGTGTGTGTGTGTCTGTGTGTGTCTGTGTCTGTGTGGAACTGGATGGCTCATGTCAGGAGTCATTTAACATTAAGCTGCAATAGTGTGTAACAGGGCTGTAATTACAAAATACAAGAATCCAAGCTATTTTTTGTTAGATGTGACATCCAAATACAGCAGTTACCCACCAGTGATACACAAGATGAGGCCAGGTGGTGACAATTCAGATGTCATGTGCACTTATGTCCTTCACAAAGTTAAGTTTCAGTGTTCTTTTCTTGACATATTGAGCAATTTTTTTACATAGTTGTGGCAACTCCACAGAATACAAAGATGTAGCCAATTAGAATAAATCGCATCGCTGCCATTTCTTAAATTGCTGATGTGTTTTGCAATGATGGTTGAATTTTGTGTGATATCAGCGGGCGAACAAAAGACTCAATTTCATGTTTTGCGTAGATTCAACACCACATCTATACTGTAGTCTATAAAGTGGTGTTTTGCTTTCCTTTGTGTCTAAACGAGTGTATATGACAGGTGCTCTTCCCCCTGCTCAAAGAAGAATAAAGAGAAGACTAAAAGAATCTCATTACTGTAGAGAAACAAGAGCAGGAAAGTGTGTAAGCACACACTAATTAGTTGTTGCTACTTGCTACTGCCTGATTAATTTAATCAAAAGTACACTTGATCTATATATAACTACCAGTATGCAGACACATGTTTTAACAACTATAACTGTGGTTACATATATATATATATATATATATATTTCTTTTAAGCTTAAATACCTCACTGAATTTGGATCCTTATGAATGATACATATTTTAAAGTGTACTGCATGCATGGTATTACAAAAGCTATGGTGCATGCTAGGAACCTCAATACCGACTTGATAAGATATATTACTATTATATTGGTGTAAAAGGCCCTGCATGCCCATGATAAACCCACAGTTGATTATTATGCCTGAGAAGACCCCTTTTTCATACTGTACGGGCATGTACAGACTGTGCTTAACAGAAATTTCCTACTTATTGGGGCAGGACAAAGCACACCTTTAACATTATTGTGAATCCATTGAGTTTTGTTACTTCACATCATGTCCAGCATAGATTTGCCCAAATTTAACCCTGAATCTAATCAGGCTGAAGGCGAGTAGGGGCCCAAATAGCACCATAAAGAAAACCATGTTTTCTCAGATAGCCATAATACCATATAGCCATGCAGATAGACACTTTGCTGTAAGATTTTCTATTTAATTTTTGGATGATTTGAGCAGTACTAACCAAATTCATTTCATGTCTAGTGAATTTGGGTGAAAGCAAATGTCTGAAAACCTGGCTGGATGCCACTATAGGGGTAGATGGGATACTAATACTATGTTTGTGTGTGTGTGTGTGTTGTGTGTGTGTGTGTGTGTGTGTGTGTGTGTGTGTGTGTGTGTGTGTGTGTGTGTGTGTGTGTGTGCGCGCGCGCACGTGTGCGTTTTAGGTCAAGGGACCCTTTAAAGAAGGTCCAAGTATAAAAGAAGGGGTTTAAAAAAGCACATACATTGTAAGTAGGTATGAAATTTTGTATACCCCCTGTGATGGGATGTCATCCCATCACAAAATAGATCTGTGACTGTGTGTGTGTGTGTGTGTGTGTGTGTGTGTGTGTGTGTGTGTGTGTGTGTGTGTGTGAGAGAGAGAGAGAGAGAGAGAGAGAGATTGCTTGTTTATGCATATGGGATAGACTGTGCCAGGTGAGTGTACCATTTACCATCAAGCCATTGAGTTCAGCAGGCATCTAATAACAAAGCATTTATGGCCCACTTACGCATGCATAGATATAACTGTCAGTCGGCAACAACAGTCTCCTCTCTCCCGTCTCCAGCTATTCCTGCCTCTCTAAAACACACAGGCACCATCCGGATTGGACCCAAATACTCTAGAATTCTATCATCAGACACGGGATGAAATTAAAATCGCTCATTTTCTTTCTCCGTGCAAGGAGCAGATCAATTTCCGGAGACTAGGACGTGATATTTTCCTGCCATTGGGCTTTCTCGTCTTTGGCACAGCACCCTGACTGTCTGCCAGCGGGGGGCCCGGGCCTGACTGCACGCCTCGCCGGAGAACAGTTACTTCTGCCGCGGCGAGTTTATTTGCGCCTCGCTATGAGAATTGCCATAATTTACCCTTCCCCAACACCTCCCAAAAAGAAAAGAAATAGACAAGAGGGGAAGCGAGGCAAGAATGAGAGAGGCGAAATTGATTCTTTTTGATACATGCTGTATGGGGGACATTAGGTACCCCTCGTTTGACCATCTATTTCAAGAAATGAACTGAATAAATTTTGCGTAAAGTAATGTATAGGCCTTTTGGAGGCCTTGTGCTGTTGTTCATATCGAGAATGAATTCTCTCTGCAGCGTGTAGAGGTTATCCCCTGTATTATGCTGGTTTTAAGAGAAGTCAATTAATTATGCAGCTGTACAGGAGTGATAACTCGCTTTAAATAAAACAGTAACTCAGCAGGTGTTAAGCATGACAAAATGAAGGGCAACTTGATGAACCAGTGGAGCATAAAATCCGGAGAGTTGGTGGCCCCAGAGTTCAGACTGGTGGCATGTTCGCCTCTATTGCAGTGTAAACATTTTACTGGTGGAAAGTAACTCTATTTACTCAAGTAATGTACTTAACTACACATTCAAGGTACTTGTAATACAATATTCACTTTTGCAACTTTATACTTTATACCTCTCAGAGGGAACTGCATTTGTCTGACAGCTGTCTAGTTACGTTTTTCATACTCTTCCTGTCCAGGTGATTTTGAATTTAATTTTTTCTGATAAACTGAAGGATTAAGTGTTCCTTCTGGGGTTGAGAAAATTCTCCTACTTCTATTTAAAAAACCCTCTTGGATTAGCTGGAAAACACAAAGCTGAAAACAAGGCTGTTTTTCAGATTTCATGAAAAGTTGACTTTTTATACATAAGCTACAAACATATAATGATCTTATAGAATATGATTAGTTTCTGTAGATTAAACTACCAAACAGTATGAAATAGTTAAACTCAGCTCAACCTTAAACAGCAGTAAAATACCACATACACATTAAAGGTCCAGTGTGTAACATTTAGGAGGATCTATTTGAAATGGAATATATTATTCATAGGTATGTTTAGTGTTAAACCACCTGTAAATAGGAATCATTATGTTTTCATTACATTAGAATGAGCGTTTTTTTAATCTACAGATACCATGGATCGCCTTCCACCAAAGCCACCATTCTGAACCGCCATGTTTCTACAGTAGCCCAGAAAGGACAATCCAAACACTGGCTCTAGATAAAGGCGTTCACATTTTTCGTGCGTTTTGTGCTTGGATAGGGAGGGCATTTACTCCACTAGATGCCACCAAATCCTACACGCTGTTTCTGCAGCTGTATATATTAATCCAGAAAAGTCATACTAAAGTAATAATAGTAAAACAGTGACAGGGATCATTTTATTGCATACTTTTACTTTGATACTTTGAGTACATTTTGCTGATAATACATACTTTTACTTAAGCAAGATTATTAATGCAGGACTTTTACTTGTAGTGGATAATTTTATTGACACTTAAGTGAAGGATCTGAATACTTCTTCCACTACTCTTCAGAATAAAGATGTAAAAAATTAAAATGAAAAGTATGTAATAAAGGTTAGCTATAGAACATTTGGTAGATTTTGTACAGATTTTTTGTCTAGCTGTTTGTTTTGCAGGACGTGAGGATGTGCATGACCCATTGTTTTCACAAGCAGTCCCATATGAGGTCACCTCAATTCAATTAAAGTCATTATAACAGACTAATATGGTGTCTTTTACACCATAATTTATAGGCTGCTTGTTTTCCTTATTTCATTATAGCCCACATATGCCTATAATATTTGTATTACCATAACCATGATTAGTTTATAATAATCCATCATCCATAGTTTTTTCTCCCTTTATCAATATTAGACTAAAAGGTCACGTCGGGATTACAGTTGTCTGACACCCTAGAGACCCTAACCTGGGATATTCCGTCATGAACTGTATTAAATGGGTCCTATTTGTTACCTGTATGTTGCACTGAAAGCTTTAAATGTAGTCTTTGTTCATGTTTATCTTGGCAGTGGCAGACACTGGTCCTTGTTTGCGCACATTTTGGCCATCTGACCCATCCTGACTTAGAGAGAGACCCTGCTGTTGCGTCACGGAGCCCGTCAAGGCCTAATTAAACCCATATTGAGAAAGGATATAAATCCAACCCCCTTTCCCCACTCAGTTCATACCGGCTTGCACGCGTCCTGCAGTGGATTTTGGTCGAAGAGAATGCGCTAAGAGTTAATTTTTAACTACTGAAATCCTTTTAACAGCTACAAGAAAAGTTATAACAGACAGCACAATGGCTGGACTCAAGGTAAGGCAGCGTTTACTTTATTCAACACAGTTGTTAACACTGGAGAGGTTTATTAACCGGTGCCTATGAGCTTCTGCAAAGCTCCAAAAGTTTCACATTAGAGTAACTGAGGAAAAGTTAGCATGAACTTGCAGACATGCTGTAATTCCAGCTCTTTTATAAAATGAAAGGATCTACATCATCTTTATTTTCAGCACGAGAAATATGCAAAGTAAAACTATGCGTCGAGCCATCATTAACACTAACAGAAGCAGACTTGCTGACTGAAGGGCGGCGTTGCCTCCGACCAATCAGAGTGCTCTATTCAGCAGCTGCCCAGATGTGATCTGAGACGATCAACAACTTCATAGAACCATAATATTCAAGTGGAAAAGCCTAATTTGAATAGAAAATAAATAATAAACACATATTACATCAATGTACTTCTGCAATGGCCTTTAGAAGGTCGTTCTAAACCATTTAGCAAAGAATTGATTATTGAGTACCTCGTATCAGTTTTTTTTTTTTTTTTTTTGCCCATCTTGCTACTCTGACACGAAATTAACGTCTTAGTCAAACAAAATCCCACTTTAACATTCATTCCTGAGGCACAAACTGGAGCCTCAAAAAACGCTGTTACGCACGCACTCTAGACGCACCGAAGGCGCATGAACGCGCACACATGGAAACCATCCATGCCCGTGTTTGTGCTTTCTGCAGACTAACAATGACTCAGCAAGATTTCTTTACATCTTGCCAATTTTTGTTTTTTTCTGTAGGGAAGACATGGTCGCAGGTTATCAATGCCAGTGTAGAAGGATAATAGAGTTATAATGCTAATATAATTGAAATGTTGACCAAAAAGTACTGTGGAGGACTTTAGTGCAATTAGTCTGTTTCTGTATCACAATAACAGAAAAAAAAAAATAATGGATGACTGCAAGGGGGGAAATTTGGCGTAACTGCAGTTTGTTTTATCATAGAACTAATGTGAATCAATATGACAACAATTAACAAAAAGACAAGCCTTAATGACAAGCCTTCAAATTTAATTATAACCAGCATGAACATTTATCCTGCATTACAATGAAGCTGCATGGTGTTTACATGTGTTTCTATTTATTTTTTACTTTAACTTGGCTCAACGTCTGTCTTTCTCTTGCAGTACCTGAGCGGTTTTGGGAATGAGTTTTCCTCTGAAGACCCTCGCTGTCCTGGATCTTTACCCGAGGGACAGGTAATACACACACAGAAACACACATTGGGCTCATTGGCATTCATTCGTTTGATTATTTATTCACAAAATTTGCGGTTTTATTAATTTCTTTTTTGCTTAAGTGTATTACATGAATACCTAATTTGACACCATGGGAGTCCAGAAGTGTAACTTTTTCATGTTTCACAGGAAAATATAAAAATCTGATCCCAAAAGGCATATAGTCAGCTCCAGGTGGCCTTTACTCTGTACATTAATTGACTAATTTATCATCATTTGACTCTAACATGACTAGCAGTCCCCTACATTTGAAAACATCACTGCATTGTTATTAATATTCACATTTGCTTGCACATGAGCTTCATCAGACCTGCCAATCCTTTGCAGACACATCACATAACTCACAGTATATTAACACCCAGTCTGAACACACTGTATTGTGTATCTACAGAACAATCCTCAGGTCTGTCCCTATGGCCTCTATGCTGAGCAGCTCTCCGGCTCTGCCTTCACCTGCCCGCGGCCAGCCAACAAGAGGAGGTATTCATTTGTTTCTGACATTTACATCAGCTCACTTACGCTCACTTACCACTATTAAGACCAAATGGAGCTTAGAAGTAAGGAATTACTTCACATTGGTATGTTTTCTTGCTGCAGCTGGTTGTACCGCATCTTGCCATCTGTCAAACATAAGCCCTTTGCCCCAGTGCCCTGTGGAAATCTAACAGAGAACTGGAACGAAGTGGAGCCTGATCCTAACCAGGTATATAAAGGCTGTCTTTGCTTCAAGCAGAGAAACTGTGAATCTTGTTAAAGCTCCTGAAAACTTGTTTTCACATTTTGAATTTCTCTATAACATTAAATAATTACAATTAGATAACAGCAACAGTCAAAGTTAAAGTTTAGAAAAAATATTTCAAGGGCCTTTAAGACTTCTCTGCACCAATGAATGCCTTTAAATTCTCTGTATATACTAAATAAGTAGATTCTGACTCTGAGATTTCTCTCACAGCTGCGATGGCTGCCATTCACTATCCCTAAATCTACAGAGAAGAAAGTGGACTTTGCGGCTGTGAGTTTAACTCATTTCCTTTCCATATTATTTTTTCATTAAAGAATCTCAGTTCACTGATTGGAGGTTTTATACGTTGCAGGGTCTGCATACTGTCTGTGGTGCTGGAGATGCCAAATCTCGTAATGGGATTGGCATCCACATGTACACCTGCAACACCTCCATGGCTGACAGGTGTGTATGTATTTGTGTGCAAATGTGTCCCATCATGTAACAAATAGATGCATTTTCACATATCAAACGGCTACAAAATCTTTGGTTACGCTTTGACAATCATTTCCTCTTGTTCCAGGTGCTTCAACAACTCAGACGGAGACTTTCTGATTGGTGAGGAAAAGGAATGTTGATGTTTTCACTGTCATCTATCACAAGAACAATGATAGCTCAATCCCCAGTCCTTATTATCCCTCAAATGTTCTTTTCTCTGCCTCTCTTTGTCTGTTTGTCTCTCTAGTCCCCCAGCAGGGTGAGATCTTGATCACCACAGAGTTTGGGAAAATGATGGTCGAGCCGAACGAGATCTGTGTCATCCAGGTGAGGTCTATGTGTTTCATCTCCCCAGTTTTCAAGCAGGAATCTACCATTGTGTCTGCTCTCACACCCCATTTACCATATTTAGAAAGACATAGTTTGGTGCTTTTCAAAAGTGACCTTGAAAATAAACAACATTGGACTTCAGTACATCCCACATTTGATTCAAAACAGCAATACATTTCCCTTCATCATCACTTCTTATGTGTTTTCTCCAGCAAGGGATGCGCTTCAGTGTGGATGTGTTTGGAGAAACCAGAGGTTATATACTGGAGGTGTATGGAGCTCATTTTGAACTCCCTGACCTGGGACCCATAGGTGTGTACATGATGTTTGTGAGTGTGGTTACATGTAGTACCCTTCACCCTTCCTTTAAATCTGCACATAAACCTCTTTATGTCAGTTTATAATTGGTTCGCACCCCAAATTTGTCACATTTTTATCCATGTTAGCAGCAAGGAAATATCTCAACAACTACTGGATGGATTGAAATCTTATACAGTCATACATTCTCCCCAGTGGATGAATCCTAATGACTTTGGTGGTCCATTAACTTTTATTTTAGCGCCATCTCTAGGTAAAAATGGATGTTGGTTTATAATCAAATAGCTGCAAAACATTTCCATTAGCGTCAGCTGTACTTGTTATCTTTTGCAGGAGCCAATGGTCTGGCCAACCCCAGAGATTTCCTGTGTCCAGTTGCTTGGTATGAGGATCGCAAAGTGGCCACAGGTTACACCATCATTAACAAGTACCAAGGAAAGCTCTTCGCCTGCCAACAGGTGTTTTTTGGTGACATTCCAGTTTATGTGTGTCAGTACACTGTACTATATAACAGGAGCCCACACATATGGCATACCTGCCCTATTACCCTATTTAGGTTTGTGTTTGCTTCAGTAAACACCATTGAACCGCAACAATGACTAACAGGAAACTGTCCAAGTGAAGCATATGATCCATTAGCTGCTCCTGTCGATTGAATTGCCATCCCTGATGATTTAATATCGAAGCGTTGGCTGTTATCCATTCAGCAGGTTTCCGCCTCGACTCCCTTATGAGTCTTAATCACTCATAATTAGTTAAGGCATTCCGGAGTTACAGAGAGTGTACCTGTGAAGCTTTGCTTTGTAGGAAAAATCTTCCCCAAGTTAAGCATTAATTTCACCATATTTCACTCAGGGAATGATCCTGCCCCTCCCGAAATGTCCTGTTGGGCGCATAATTGGATCGACACATAATGTCTGACAGGAGGTTTTTTACCGAGACAGGGAGGAGGTAGGAGGAGAGGTTTGTCAGGGGCGGGGGTTGGGGGGTTGTAACCGTGGAAACCATGTCAAACCACACTGCTATTATTCATCGAAGGAAGTACACAAGGGCAAGATACTGTCTTTTTTTCTTTTTTGTAGCAAAACAAACATTTTTCCATCTCTCTTGCTGCCTCTATGTGAGTACCCACCCCCTGTTATGTGCTGGGTGACAGAGGTGGAGGCTGCTGTCTGCACCTGACACTCTTCTCCTGGTGTCCACCCTTCCCAGAGTCAGGAGGGTGAGGCTTCAGGGCTAAGAAAAATAAGGTGGGGGACGCGGTCCTCATCTCAGGGAAGATGCTGCTGCTCCCGTCTGGTCCTGCTGTTTTGTTCCCCCGCAGAGCGCTGAAATTGCTCAAATTAACTTATTATTTGCTTGACTGGGCCAATATGTTTGTGTTTTGTGTGCATGTGTGTGCAAGTGCTCGCTCTCCTCCATTTTTCCCTTCATTTTAATCGAATGTAGTGGAGTTACCACAGACAAATGTCCAAGAGATTACCTGTGCTGGGTTTCCCAAAGGCCTTTTTGTATGGTAACTACTATGAATTGGGTGTGCGGTTAAGGTTTTTTTCTTGGTGATTATTAGTTATGTAATGTGTTTGAATTTTTTGTGTTTGCATATGTGTTTGTGATGTTTTATTGTTAGTGTGTATTAGCTTTTCATGTGTGGAAGTGTATGTGAGCATGTGTGTAAGGAGCGCACAGGTCACTGAGGAGGCAGCTTGAGTTGTAATGAACTATATTGATTTTAGAGCTGCTGTTGAATGTCTTTTTCGCAGTGACATTATCAGAACAGAGAAACTATATAAAATTGCTGTGGTTTTAACAATCAAGATAAAGAAATATCTCTGCACCCACTGTTACTGGTGCTCCCTCCCCCCATAACTACGCCGCTGCGAGCATCAAAATGCTCAAAGTTTGGGAAAGTTTGATTGTGAAGCCAATTACCCCATAATACCTGGAGCCTCGTTTCACAAAGAACAGGGGGAATGAAAGAGAAGAAAGAATGAAAGAAGCACACCCTCTTTCACAATCAACCCTTTTCATTATGACCAGTTTTTTTCTCTTTATGTCAAGAAGTAGTCTCTCTGGGAATTTAAGATTACAAAGACATTATTCATTATTCCTTTTTCCCTGTGAAAAGCTCAATTTATAGTCTTTTGTGTTTGTTGCTGGGGTAGACTCGTCTTATTTGTTTCATTCTGTGTTCTGCACATAGGACTTCTCTCCATTCAATGTGGTGGCTTGGCACGGGAACTACACACCATACAAATACAACCTGGAGAACTTCATGGTTATCAACTGTGTGGCCTTCGACCACGCAGTGAGTGTTTAAGACCTCGGATGCACTCCAGTATACTACAGTACTTTTAAGTATACATACAACAAATTAATGTATTTGTCTATTGTGTTACTTATGATGGCCCCATAGGATCCATCTATCTTTACTGTGCTGACTGCCAAATCCACGCGACCAGGTGTGGCCATTGCTGACTTTGTCATCTTCCCCCCTCGGTGGGGTGTGGCTGACCACACCTTCCGTCCACCGTACTATCACCGTAAGACCGCAATAACACACACATGCCTTTCTTCAACTCTAATGTGGTTTGTTTGTCTTTTACAGGGGTGGAGAAGATGCATTTTGAGGGCTATGTTGTTAAGACGTGGCTGAATCTGAATCACAATTTGAATGGAAGTGTCAAATTCTGAGGCTCATTTTAGTCTATCGTGGAATGAAACAAACCAACCACAAGCTAACATGTCCATTTACCCAACCAGGGTCAAGACAGTGGGTGATAACAATCCACCTGCTGTATCACTCTTTCCAAGCCCCAGCTCCTTTTGTCTGTTTTCACCACAGATCTATAAGGCCATCTAGTGGAACTCAGTATTGCAGCTTGTTCTTCACACCCTGTACAGTGCTGTTACATCTCCTCCTGCTTGTTGCTTCAGGTAACTGCATGAGTGAATTCATGGGTCTGATAAAAGGCCACTATGAAGCCAAAGAGGAGGGTTTCCAGCCAGGAGGGGCCAGCCTCCACAGCATAATGACCCCACACGGCCCGGATGGTGAATGCTTTGAGAAGAACAGCACTGCTGAGCTCAAACCTGAGAGGGTGGCTGAAGGAACCATGGTAAAAAAAAATAAAATAGAGAGGCACCATTAAGGATTTAGATTTGTCATTATAAAAAGTTGCAAAGCAGGTCAGTGCCATCAGTGATTGTATCTGTGACATGTCTTTTCCTTCCTTCAGGCTTTCATGTTCGAGTCGTCCTTCAGTATGGCAGTGACCAAGTGGGGTCTGCAAACATGCCAGAGACTTGACAAGAACTACTACCAGTGCTGGGAATCTCTTCGCAGTCACTTTAATCCCAACTGGAAGCCCAGCAAACAGTAGTAAAACTATTTAACCAAATATAAGATACAAATTTAAAAAGTCCACTTTATTAAATGTAACTACCATCAATCCAATCCAATGCAACTTGGCATTATTTGCATCTTTGATCAGGTCTGTTGATGAAAACACACATGGAATAAAGTCATTTATGTTATGCACACAACTAAGATTGGAGTTGCACAATTAAAATTAACTTGTGTGACCACAATTTGCTGTTTGTCACGTTAGAAATAAAAATCACATAGAGGCATGCAATAAATTGTTTCTGTACATGCATTTTGTGTTTATCTCCTGCTTTATCTTCACAGTTTGGACATTAAATATATTATGAAATGGACACTTCAATTTCCTGCCAAGCTGAATAAGATTTATTAACAACATACAGCGTACCATATTCTACATCCAACAAATGAAATTCTTCTCTACTTGTGCTAGTTATACAAACTTCACCATTAACTCTCACTTGTGGCCTCAGTGGTTGCAGTTTAGCAAGAGTTTCAATGGTGACTTGCTTACTCAGTGGTCATTAATCAAGTGTATCTTACTAACTTTTGCTGTGAAGATTTACATTTATGTGGCAGGGGATTTTAGCTGGTGATCTGTCAGCAACATTTTCATTTAAACCCTAATGTGCCGCTCTAATACTTGCAGTGTCCATACCCTGGTCTGTGGACATGTAGAGTGTGCACACATTTACAATATACAGTGTTTTACCACCATTCATACTTTAGTCTCACCAATCAAAACCGCAGTATTGTTTTTGAGAATATCACTTTATTTGGATAATAATAATTACACGCAGTGGCATCACTACAACATATGGGAAGTCTTTATACATCGGAGCTCATGATGACATTTGGAACTTGCGCTCGAGGGTCCCAGCCGCAATCTGCGCCTCCTTTCTATCCTGTAAAACAGATGACAAACAGATGATGGGTTAATACAGTTTCCATGGCAACAAAGTCGTATCACCCTAACACTCTTCACCTTCTGGGCATTTTCCACAACTGCATGTTTTATGAGTGAGCATTTTATGATTTTCAAGCAGTTTTTTTTCTTCCTCCCAGCGGAGAGAGGGAGACAAACATGATAGCCCAGCAGTGTGACAATTGTACCAGATTCTCGCTGGAATTTCTATTGGCAAGGATTTAGAGGGTGAATCTCCATGACAATGGGGGAGGAAAATGAAAGCAGGCAGCATTTCAAGTGAAGCATTCATTTCTAATGTGAATGGAACTGTGACAAAAAAAGAAAGAAATTCAGATCAACTGCACACCTACATACAAGGTACTAATGAAGCTCAATCTTAAACTAAATCGCTTTTCAGATATCTATGGTGCCAATTTAGGACAGAGTATCATATTTTAGGATTATCTTAAGCAAAAATATTATTTTAAATGGCATTATTAGTGTATTAGATTAGCTAATAAAACTGTTATTAGTGCTGTAACATGGTGAAATTAGTCCATGTGTTTTCATGCCAATACTGTGTTTATCACAGCATTATATCAATTAAATCATTGAAGTTTTGACCACCAATTTGGGACTGAGTATTTTCAATACAACAGGAGATACACATAATGAAAAGAAGACAGCAACAGGGATTGAAAATAAATCTCCAGACACCTGCAGCACAATGGCACTCAATGAACAAAAGAGCTTTATCCTGCAACCATATGTGGGCATATATTCTTGTGTTTATTCTGTTTTGATTCTAGTCCGTCAGTCTTGCTCTATATAGCCTAAAGAAGGTCTGCGGGCTGCAACTGTAACTAAATGGTTCTCTACATGATCAGTATGTGTGCCCATGATTGATGCATCTGTGGTTCTGGGTACAGACATTAAACAATGCCAATGCCACATTTTAGTTACGTAAAAAGATGATGTAGTTATTAAACCTGCTGCTTAAGGAGTCACAGGTGAGTTGTTTCATTCATTGAACACTTGTGATAATCAAGCAAGTAGAGGTCAGTGCATCTTGTCTCATACCCTGTCTGTCTTGAAGATGAAGTACAGGATAAAGAGAGGCGCAACTCCAAACATTGCACCCAGCAGAGATGTCTTGAACGTGGGTCTGAAGTACGTATAGGGGCTGGCGCGTGCTTTCACCCAGTGTGTCAGGGCAGGGTCTTCCTGTAAAGACGTAAGTATGCAATTCAATTTCAAGGGTCACCCAGTATAAACTGAATCTCTGTAGTAACGTAAGGGTCAAACAATTATTCACAACATATTACTACAACAAAGACAACAAGAGTACAAAAGATATAGTATGTTGTCATGATAATAAAAAACAGTTGGGATCTTTCACTGTGTCAACTAAGGCAAATTGATTTGATTGAAATCAAGTCAAAGTACAGCCCAAAATAACAAATTTGTCTCAGAAAGCTAATCCCTTTATTTTCATTCATAAAAGGAAGAAACCTCAGGATAAACAACTGGGGAGGGAGGGAAAAGAAAATGTACAGGTGTAAATAATAATGAGTGATGGCTGAGTTTAGCTGCTTTAGTTTCAGGGTCCTGGTATCGTGCATGTCGGCTCACTGTCACAACTTCCTGCTACACTTAAATAAAGCAGAGCCATTATGAATGTTATTAGTAACAGCTGTGTTCTCCCTGCTGTGAAAAAGGCCACAGTGTGCACAGTATAGACACGAGCAGCAGCAGAACTACAATACAGAGAAACAAAAACTATTGAAGTAAATACTTAAGTGTAGCAAGTTGAGTTTAATGCAAAGAAAAAGTCTGTCGTATGTGGATGTTACATGGGACATATTGACCATGTGACAGATGATACATTGCAGCTGGGGATTGAGCAATCTGGACAAGTGTCAGATTAGTTGCAGGGTTGAAAGAGACAGGTATGTAGCAAAAATCTCACATGATGTTTAATTTGTTTAAAAGTAGCAAAGCCATTTGGGATGTCTTTACTCTAGCTCTTGGAAACACTGTAGCACCTGACTACATTCAAAAGATAAAAACCCTCCTACATCATACAGTGTGGGACTAACTCACCACAGAAATAAGATTAACGTTGACAATATACTGTAGTTCAGCTTAAACGTGTATTTAATGAATTAATGAAGCATTAATGAAGTCTGAAAGCGTTTTGAATCACTGTAACACCAATGATCAACCTTCTTCTAGAGTTAGCAAACTAACGATACCCACTCTCCTTTGTTACAAATAAACCCGTACAAATACTATTAATGCTATCTAGTCAATAACAAACGCACACGAATAGGTGACACTATACTCTCTATACTAATATAATTTAGTAAAACTGGGTTCGTGCGACTTGTGTGCCCTCACATGCTACAGTTAGCAAGTAGCCTGAGCCATTTTCAAGGGTGACATTGCTAACGTAGCTAGCAGGAAGCTACTTACGATGAGCTCTTTTCTGTGCGGGTTATTGAGCTGTATCTGATATTCCCTCTTAAGATTCGCTCGTAGTGCTGCCCGGGCCTCTTCGTTACGTCGGTGCTCCGTCGAGATGTTGAAATACTCTTTTGGGTCCAGTGTTTTTGGCCGTGTGACCAAGGGCGCCTCTGGGTAGTCCGCCATGATTGTTTGATGACAGATGGGACTGGACAAACGTGAACTCGTGAAATCTCGCGTTGAAACGGACGACCCCGTTACCTTAGCAACACCAAACTTCCTCTTCCACTGGCTGTCAAATGA
Source organism: Dicentrarchus labrax (assembly GCF_905237075.1). Lineage (NCBI taxonomy): Eukaryota > Metazoa > Chordata > Actinopteri > Moronidae > Dicentrarchus > Dicentrarchus labrax. The sequence continues at coordinate 11,695,586 of NW_026136709.1, read as the reverse complement.
AACCATGAGCGCAAGTGACAAAAACCCAGAAAAAGACGAGAGTTTGCGTGCTGAAAGTGATGACGACTTTCAGTATGGAGAAGTATCTCTTGAGGATGACTGGAGTTTGACGGAAGGGGAAGAAGATTTGGAGGCAACGGTGAAAGCTATCCAAGACCGGGCAGAGGCCAGTGCTGCTGCTGACGCTGCTGCTCACAGCTCACCTCCCATCACACACCAACCCGAGGCCGTGGAGGACTTTTTACGCAACTTTCTCTCCCAAATGGGCATGACAGAAACACTTGACTGCTTTCAGACTGAGTGGACGGAGATGGCGCATAAAGGGCTGGTGGATGCAGGACGGGTTGGCGTGGTACCGGGCGTGTACACCGAAAACCAGCGTCTGGACAGCGAGCTGAAAAGCGCGCTGCGGGAGGGGGCAGAGTACAGACTGGCAGTCTCTGCCGCCGCTCAGACTCTGGGCAGAGTCCAGAAAGCCAGAGATTACCACCGACTGCGGCATAAACGCGTTGTCCAGGAGAAAAACAGGCTCATCGAGGAGATCAGAAAGCTTAAAATGCAGTGCAGCGGCTACGAACCTGCAGTGAAGCGGATGAATGAAAAATACCAAGCAGTTTTAAAGCAGACCATGCTGGTGACTATGGAGGCGGACAAGGCCTTGGGACAAGCCCAGCCCAACGGGGGTGCAGGTGAAGAAGGAGGAGTGGTGTGGACAGGAGAGCCGAGTGTCAAAGGGATCCAATCAAGACCCCCTTTGTTGAAATGAATATTTGGTCTCACATAACTTTCCTCATAAGCCTCATTGTAGAGCACAGTTTTGAGCACTGTTTTTGTCAGGCTTCCAGGTTTTTGTGTACTACAGTTCAGAAGGAAATGCTGCACTAGATTTACTCTTCTCATTAATATTTGTGTGTAGTTTAAAATGTATGCAAACCCATTGTATTACATGGATTTTTGTGAGTGTCCTGCCTGTATGTCCTGTATATTGATTATTTTTATTGGAGGACAACTTTCCTTTTAACACACACCTCTATTGTTACAATACATTCATAATTATAACAATTATTATATAATTATAACAAAGCAAGCTGAGGTTTTTTTGCAAAGCCTTGAAATTCTTAATTATATGTTCACACTTTTGCTCTTATATGTGTGGTTTTAAATTTACACTGATCGCTTTGGCACAAATAAGAATAATATGGATTGTGGCAGCTTGATAGTTCATTTTTACTGTGTAGACGTTGGACTTTCAGTGGATGGGGAAAGGGCTAGTGATAATCATAATACGATAATCAATCAGAGTAAGTTGAATGCGCTGACATTCAGTTGATCTCACGCCAACGTTTGTTTTTCTAATCTAGATTGCATTCAAGATGAAAATGTGCACTTATTTATCAATCTGTCATTGCTCTGTTGTTGAAGCTTAGACATGTAGCATTGTAGAATATAACCACAAGAGGGCAATCTCTTGCAAGCTTTGGTTACACTACCCCAGAGTGAATATCAACTAACTGCAGCCCCAAGTTAGCCCAGAGAACAAGAATTTGAAACAGCAGGGAAGAGGAATCTGCTGAGCTGCACTCAGAGATAAACCAGTGAAGTACCAGTGTCATTCCTGCTCATAAGAGCCCTCTTTTTAATCTTTAACAACCACAGCAACGGTACCGCTTGTCAGCATGGGGTTTAAATGGAAATAAGCCACTAGCAGTGCCAGACTAAGGCTGTCTGAAGGGCATGGGCAAAAAAATTAAAATGGCACCAACTACAAACGGTGGTGCACCAGCACGCAGAAAGCCGTGATCCATTTATTGTGAAGCTGTTCCCTTTTCTAGCACGGAGGGCAGCCTATTACACTACAGTGCGTTAAAAAAAAATCCATTTTAAGGGCACCCATTAGTGCATATTATCACATTTTCTCCACTGGAAGGGTACCCTAGTATAGAGGCCACTCTATTACATCACTTTACCATCACCGCGGATTGTACTTTATCGTGTGTCTACCATATGGGCACCCATCCTCTTGGGTGCCCCGATTTCTTCAGCTATGTTCACTGAAATCACACACAATTGTGGAAAGATCAACATTTTGGGGTATAATATCCACCCAGATGGTCAGGCACAGTGCACAGGAATGCAGTACAGTCTTTCAGATGTATTTCGTTTTGGAGGAGTTTATCTGGTTGTTGTACTTTTTTTTTATGACACCAGGGTGATGGAATTTAAGTAAAGCTGAACTGTCAGATAGCCTGTTCACAGACATCTCAGTGGCATTACAAATAGATGATGCAATATATAGATATAACTTCTCTCACACAGAAGTTGTTTTTCTTTCTCTTACACTTCATAGTTGATAGTTATAGAGTACGTGGTACAGAGATGCTGAGAGAGCTCTTTGATCCGGAGAGGCCCCGACGTAGTTACAGTACGTGTGACCAAATGATTTATTGTCCTCTCAGGACCTCTAAAGCGCCACCCGCTCTGCGGTTTTGAAACATCCATTTATGACTTCAAAATTCAATGTGAGACCACACTGCAGGGCCAACAAGCCTCCCCCCTCTCTCTCTCTCTCTCTCTCCCTCCATAATGTTCTCAGAGAGATTTAACCTCAATTGAAATATTAATATGTTTCTGCCCCGTCTGGCACCCGGAAGACCCCATGGACTTGGAGTTGAACTTCGGGGAGTTTTTTGAGTGGGCACAATAGCCATGTTTTTTCCTTCACTGTCAATTTCACACCTCTTTATGTCTTTCCCTCCACAGAACATTTGGTATTTTGTTCTTTATCATACATCAGTGATGCCAACTGACATTTATTTTGATGCACTCACTGTGCAAAGCTTTTGACAAGATAATAGAGCGATAAGGACGCGATATAGATGTGAGGCAGTTACAGACTGAGAGAGAGATAAGGAATGAAAAGGCATTGATGATCTCTATCAGCAGTCTGTGCTACCTTGCAAGACTTAATCACTCCCAGTCATGAGAAGTCATTTTGTGCTGTTTTGGTCTCTTAAAATGACTTCTTCATGCGAGTCTGGCTTGGAAAGTGGAAGTAGGTTTCTTTTCCGACCACAAGCTAAAAGTACTTTTCTCCTTATTCTTCACCAACGGTCCCTGAAGTGGTTTAAGTATAAGTAGAGACAATGACCTAATGTGTTATGCTGCTCTTTGGTACTTATTCATAATATTTCCTGGCCCAGAGATTCCATTAATCCGCTGCCCTTGAGGAATGTAACTGAGGAATGTAATGTTCCTTTCCACCCTTGTTTTCATCTACAGCACATAATTGTGCCAGTTTAGAGCCTTTGTAATTTTCATAAATGGTTACAAAGTCAATGAGGTGGTGACTGGAGGCTATTTTCAGCCAACACTCTAAGCCCATATTACCTTTTCCAGCCTGCCCATCCCTGCCTCCCGACTGATTACTCAGGTCTGAGGAGAAGGTTGTATTTCACAGCCTTTATAAGAAGTTTTCAACTTTGTGGCACCCTCTTAAATACCTCAGGCTGATTTGAATTCCTCCCCTGCCTGCCCGACTCCCTGTGCTGTCCTCTCAGCTCCTCTCTCCACTGACAGCCCTGTTCACTTCACAGCGCGCGACGACCTTCGTGTCATACCAAAGAGAAAGGAGACTGAGATGGAGAAAACTCACGTTTCAGCCCACTTGGCTCAGACTAAACCAAACCTGCCCCACATCCTTATATCTCTATGCCCTCTATGCCTATTTCTCACTCTGAATTCTTTGTCCCGTTTATGCAACTGAATTACACCAGGCTTAGAATTGTGACCCAATTCCCTACCATATATATGACGCGTTGGCTCCTTGTTCCTCAAGATATATTTTTCAGAAATGCTGTTTTCTCAATTCATCATCAATTCTCTCTGCCAACCTATTCTAATCTATATCTATGAAATTGATTCGCCCTGTCTGAGAGTATTCCCTTCTTAATAAATCAGCTTTCCATGGACCTGTATAGTGGGCAGCGGGTCAAACTCAGCAGTATTTCCTGCTTTAATGTACTGAGCAGGGCAGAGATTGGCCCATGGCAGTGACTCAGCAGGCATCCATCATCTTCATGGAGAGCTACGCAGATAAATTGCCCAGAGACGGAATTGACAAAATCCTGCATTTTTCTTTCAGCTCATCTCAGTGTTGAGCTTTTACGTCTATTTTCAGATTTCCCAGGCAATATTCGCTCTAGACTGAAAGGCATTCATTGCCTGTGAATTACTAACAGTGAAAGTTATGGACTCCTGATGCCCGGGCTGTCAAGATCAGCATCCAGCATATTGCTCCTGGCACGTGATTTCTTTGCTCCTATTGGATTTTAAACACATTAAATGAACTCAAAAATGTATGGTGGTGCACTGTTTTTCTCGATTCCTTCCTAATTAGTAATCTCGATCATAGCCAGTGTTGGATTTCCAACCAGGCAAAGTGGGCAACTGCCTTGGGGCCCCAGAAACCCCAGCCCAATCCATATCAGCTAATTCTATATTCACTAATGGAACAGTTTGACATGTGGGGGAAATAGTTACATGAGAAGATTGATATTACATATATTATAGTATGCTTAATACTATATTTAAAAAAACAAGGAATAAATAACACAATTTGCGGTTTTATGGGCAGTTATCTGTCAAAGATTCTTGTCGTGGCCATGAGGTTGCCAGGCAACCAGCAGAGACTTTACCTTCCCCCTGCTTCCAGTCGTTATGCTAAGATAAGATAATCGTCTCATAGTTCTACCTTCATATTCAGCATACAGACATGGCAACAGTCTTCTCGTCTAACACAGAAAGTGTTTCCTCCCCCAAAAAATAGTTTAAATCATTCCTTTAAACCAACATTGAGTCATTTTATGATAATGGGTAATTTTTATCCCATGGAAACCAATATCAACATCATAGTGCTATACTTGTAATGTGCAGCCTAAGGTACCCTGTATTGTAGGTATGTTGTAGCTTATAGATGTTTTTAAAGGCTACAAAGTTGTATCTAAATTTGTTTGCAGCTGTGTCGGAGACTTTTTGTAGACATTTGTTTTTAGAGACAGACTGAAGGGATTGCAGATGGCGGACTGCCTCTGGATGTGCAGACAAAGGCTTTGTTTATAATAAGAAGCTGACAGAGCCTGGAAAAGTCAATGAATTCTGCATCAGCCCATAAATAACCCTCCCGCTGCCATACATGCTGAAAGGTCAGCAGGCTGATATATTGAGCTGACATCACAACACTGTTACTGAAGACTTACACATATCACACATACATCTCTTCTCTTTCTCTTTCTCTGCCTTTTCTTCATTAGGGCCAGAGTGATGTGACAGGGCTGTGCCCCTGTGACAGCAGTTAGAGGAAGTTTTGACAGGCAGAGTTAGGGAGGCTGTTTGGGGGAGGTGATGTCAGGCCAGAGAGGAGTGACACGAGGTGAGGGAAGACAGCCAACGCCCTGTATCTGATCTGATGGGAAGTGGCAGGAGATGAAGAGAAGGAGCCAAATTCAGCCTGAAAGCATGGTCACAGTCTGAGGTCAGCGGGAACAGAGAATAGACGAGGAGAACCACTCAAGGAATACTGAGTAGGGAATACCTTGTCTTGACTGTCAGTTAGAAAGAAATCACAATTTACAGAAAATTTGCAGTTGCTAAAATACTGCCTTTACTTTTACAGCCTGGCACAATGAAGTTAAAAGACCATTCTTTATTGGGGGAGGGTGGTTGATTGGCCATTATTTATGTCAGTTATGGTAACAATCTAATCTGAGAACAAAGCAACTTTGCTACAAAAACCAGGTCGGACAGTCAGGTTGTAAACAAGCCACTTATTGGGAGGTAAAACCCCAAGTGAGCAAGCACGAAATGTTGTTAATTGCCCTCGTTGCGCAGGAAAACCATGAGTAAGTAAAGAGAGTCAACAATGATCTAAGAGGTCAGACGATGACTTTAGCAGTAATTCTTGGTCATTGTTTTGCCATTTCATTCATTTTCTCTTTCAAAAAAGTAGTGAGTGTGAATGATATATCAGTCCTGCTGACATCCTTTTCTGTCGACACGACAAGCTGCTGTGGTGGTTTCTGAGTTACTTTGAGACCAGTAACTTCCCGCAGTCTCTACTGGTTGTTTGAAATGATCCTGACCAGTCTGTCTCATAACCCCTCCTAAAATGATGATTTGCCATTCGTTCAATTGAAACAAACAAGATATGTTGAGCTTTAGAGTTGCAGGTTTTGTTACCTGTGAACAGAGATGGACTGTTTGCTCTGTCCTCTTTCCAGCCTTTGTGATAGTTTAAGTTACGGGAAGAAGCAAATTTCCCCAAGTGGTTACTATTTGTTTAAGAATTCTGCACTTCCACAGTTGTCGTCATTTCTCTGTTGCTATTTTTTATTATTGTATTAGGTGGCTAGCTACTTGTAAGAGGCTTATGACCCCATTCTGATTACCACCTATACTTAACTGTGACTGATTAATTGTTTCTCTAGAAAGGCACGACAGCGGAGCGATCTGAATAAATCAGAGGTGTGGCCGGTGATGTAGAAATCTGGATCCAGACGAAGTTTCACTAGGGGTTTGTTTAAAACCTATTTGATCATCTGACTGCTCGTATTCCTTGCCCTGTTGTTCAGCTATGTCACCACGTCCCCGGATTTCAGCAATCAAGAGTCCAATTCATCACCAATACAAATGAAATAAAAGACAAAACACAGTATAACATTTTTCAACAGTGGGTGGCTCTGCTAAAATAGTGTAGTTCCTGATTCATCCTATCTTTCTTAAAGACAAACTTGCTACCCACTGCTAACATACAACTTGTTTGTGACTCTCTTTTCCCACATCGCATGTTAATTGGGATGAGATGCTCCTGTCAACAGAAACTAATACTTACGCCGTGGTTTCCTCTGCTTCAAAAGGATGTTGACCGTAAGCCACTAACTACATATGAACCTGACTGAGCTTTTATGGGAAATTCTGACATATCACTCTGCTTGCGCCATTTCCTACCACAATCCTATAGATTGAAGGCCTCCAAATGATTTTGTTCGTAGTGATTATCATCAGCTTTGTTCTCAAGGGGATGACTGAACCAAAACCAGAGCGGAAACAATGCCACACACCATTACACAACCACAATGACTGAAAAAAAAAATGCTACAAGGATTCCCTTTGTGTTGACCACACACAGTGACACATGCTCGGAAGTCTGCTTGAAGTCTGAACTTTAATTTAACATTTACATCACCGGAGGAAATGGGTTCATACAGCTGACTTCTATTTATAACGTGTCTGTGGACAGTAATGTGGCTTTTTTTAGGATGGATCTCTCTGTGTGTGTGTGTGTGTGTGTGTGTGTGTGTGTGTGTGTGTGTGTGTGTGTGTGTGTGTGTGTGTGTGTGTGTGTGTGTGTGTGTGTGTGTGTGTGTGTGTGTGTGTGTGCACTTTTGTCCCGTTCCATCAGGTCATCAACCGGGAGGTTCCCAGGATGCATGAGCCCAAGGGTACAGTCAATCAGTGATACCCTGCTGGCAGCCGTCACAGCAGTGTGTATGTGTGAGATGCTGACAGGGGAGTGAGCTGAGGCTGTGTCTCTCTTGTTGCTTCTAAATAGGAATAATAAGATCTCGGTCTTTATCAGAGCATTGCTGTTTCGGAGAAATCACAACGGCATCCTGTGGTGGTTTGTCACCAAGACAACACCAAGACAGTTCACAACCAGCTAATCCAGGTTATCTGATGACTGTGTCAACAGCTCAGGACCTTACACTTGTCTATTTTCTCCCAGAGCGAGCTGCTGAAGCATATTCATCATCAATTATGTGCTTCAGGGAAAATGTCGAGATTATAAATAACATTTTGTTGTTCTATTTTTTTCCCCCCTGTCTCTCTGTTTGTGTCTATAAAACCATAATAATGAGACTGTGAGTACTGCATACCTACGTCATGAGTTAAGGGCTTTGATCAGTAAATGAGGGGAGGATGAGTCATCCTATTCACTTAGATTGTCTTACACTTTTACACAGACTCATTTTCCTCATCAGATTGCCTCATACTGTGGATTTTCTGGAGGCATCACTTTGGGCGGGCCTGAGTACAATTTAAGATATAATTTTTTATGCTTTTATTTTTACTCCAATATGCACTCATCACAATACAGTACTGTTTTTCTCAGGGCTGTGAAACAGGCAATTTGTTTAATCTGCTATGCTGTAAATAGTAAGAGACCCAGATGCAGAGCAGAGAGAGCAAAGATCAGATTTTGTGCACACATTTACGTCAGAAACACTCAAATCTTCTGCTGCAGACCGTACTGTGTTTCCATTCCTGGCCAAATGAATTAAAAATGACACAAGATATTTAAATAGACAAAGTTTGACTCCTTAAACAGATGGTCTGGTCTACATTTAGATTTTTTTTCTCTCTCACACACACAGGCTATTTGCCCTCGGCTGCTGTAATGTAAATGGATTAGGGCCTTTCATAGGAAAAGAGCTTCATGCTGGTTTATCCTGCTGCCATTTCTGCCAACCATGCTCAATACCTGTAACACTTGCCATCTGTAATTGGGGTGTTTCAACCCCATGATACTTAATTTCATGAATCAGTTGTAGGCAGTTCCTCAGACCCTTGTGTGGGAAAAATTGTGTTATTGTTGGAATAAGAGAGGGAAAGACTGAGCTGCTACAAAAAACTGTTATACTGTTTCTTAATGGAGCTGGAGTGTAAAACTATTATCCAATTTTATAGAGAAGGCTCCAGTGAAGCATAAAGTGCTTAATGTTTAAAGACTTTTACACCATATGTCTCCACTAAACTTTTATTGAAATCTGATACAACAACACAAGAAATATTTCTGCAAAAATATACCCCCAATCTTCATAAGGAATCTGTGATTAAATAGGTTACAACAAAATGGCAAACTAGAATAATAATATGGGATTTCTGTGATTTTATAACATGCAGGAATATATTAGAAACTTAAAATAGTATATAAAACGTATCTGTAAGTGCAGACTGGCTGATGAAAGTAAGCTAGCTTACTATTGAAACAGCATTGGTGGACATTACTTAATTACTCAAACAGAATAAACACATGTCAGAATTTCACACCAATCTTCAGTTTGTATACATGATTTTTTTGGTAAAATAAAAAATGTGTCATCTTTTGCACATCTTTTGTAAGGTATTACCATAATAAGAAAGAACATTTTATTTTGAAGCAATCATCTTCTGTATGCTTCTTTTGGGTCTGTCGTTCTGTCCATCATTCTGTGGATCTCCCTGGAGCGCACAGAACACAACATGTAAATATTCATCAGAAGTAGTACATTTGTGTTTAGGAGTATAAATACTACACGGTGACTCACCAGGACAGAGAAAGCCCCAGAGCGACCTGAGTTCCCCCTCTTGGGTGGCTCAAGCTTCACCTGTCTCCTTGCTCTAGTCACCTGGAAGCAAAAGAGTGCTGTTTCTTAACAATTGACATTTTCTGTGAGGACATCAACTTATTTCAGCATCCGGAAAAGGATTACGATGAACATTTTCCACTGCAAAACTGAAAGGACACTGTCTGAATGATTGCCATTTCAACGAACAGATTATACTGGTGAGTAGACCAAACTGATCCAATAAAACCAAGTAAGGTGGCCTTATAACTCTGCCTGCACATCCGGCCTCTTTGCCCCAGCTGTTTCCTCTGCTCAGGGGGTTGCCATGGAGACTCACCTGTAGGGGGTTGGATTTCTTGTCGTTGCTAAGGAGGGAGAAGGAGCCGGCATAGGGTTTACGCTTGTTCTTTTTCATATTCGCAGCTTGAATCAAGTGTCGCCTGGACCTATCAGCCTAAGAAACCAAATACACAGGGATTAGTATATGATGCATACTGTACACAGGTGTGCTCTCTTTAAATCCTCTGAACTAAATTTGGAAAACATAGATGTGTTTATGGTACTTAAATCAAGTTATATTTTATTATCAAGAATAAATAGTGTGTTTTCTGTGGGTCATTTCAGCATGTACAGATGATACAGTATGACTAAAACTTCACTAGACCTGTGGCAGCAGCAGCCGCTGCTGTAAACCAGTCCCCGCCTCCCCCACATTTGGCTTTTGCTCACTCTGACTCCTGTGTGACTAACAAGTAGTGGTTTACCTGGATGAGAGTATTAGGGAAGCCTTTGACAGAGACGGCCCCAGGCAGGCTGGAGTGGCTGAGGTGGGTGTGACCCCTGTGCTCCAACTGTCTCTTACGTCTGAACGAAACCTACAAGAGTGAGACAGTCACAACCGCATCCACAACCACAAAGTGAAACAACAACTCCTGCACGTCTCTATCTGTGTGGGAAAGTGCATGAGTCTTATGTCCTGTCCTGCTTTGTACTGTCTCTGTCCTCACATTCACTCTCCCTTTTTTTATTGGCAGTCACACTCCAGCATTAAGGGGAGGAAACTGCAAAATTATTATTGTCAGTTGCCCCCGCCATTTCCTGTATTTCTCATTGATCTGCACATAAACGAAGCACTGCTATTGATCCACTCGTTTTCCTAATAAATGGACTGTCACTTTGAGGAACAACAAGTTTCAGTTTGCCAATTAGGACTTTGTGATACATTTATAACGGTACTGCAGGGCCTTGACTGGGCCCCCCCCAGGTTATATAAGTGTGGAAATGAAAAGACTGTTTCCAGTATTGGACATTAGCTTCCTACTCTTTCTATTTCCCCATTCTGTTGAAAACAAAGATGAGTTCATTAGCTACAAAGTATTTGCCTTGCAATCACTTGCGATGCCATTTAAAGTGCTTACAGTGATTGCTGTTGACCTACATTTTGATTGTTTTAGTTTTCGTTGTGGGGAGAGTTTTGTGGAATATCTTAGAATTCACTGTGGCACAACAGCTCTACAGTGTGGAGCTGAAGGATATTTATAATATGCATATGTTATTGCTGGTGTGTGTGAGGAACTTCACTTGTGTCTGTCAAAACAAAAATTACACTGTAATGCTTCTGTGGTTTCACTGCTTTGTCACCATTACATTATATCACCAGTAATATAGTTATCTTTATTATGCACTTTGTATGAATTAACATAACTGTTTTGTGCTATATAAGAACTTAACAACCCATCGTAACCTGCCTCCCCTTTCCACACTACTTAATTTCCCTCTCTTGTTTGTCTCTACCTCCTCTTTTTACTGCCATGTCTTTTTTATCTTATGTCTGCTGTGGTGTTCCTAGGATCATGGACCAGACTCCCTCAGAGTTAAACCTGCTCTAAACTGGAGCCCCCTCTCAGAGGAACTAGGATTCAGACTGATTCTACAACTTTGAGTAGGATAAACAGTGGTACATACCAGTCCTTCAGTTAAGGGTAGCGCCCTCTGCTGCTTCTGATCATCATACTGAGGAGAGGAAGAGGAGAGAGTGACACACAACACTGATGCCATTTTTTATCTTCAATACAAATGTGGATTTAAATTAACACAAAGAAATGAATATTCTTACACTGAAACACTATTCAATATGTTGTTTCCATACATTAGCTACTGCTAGTGCACACTGTGCATTGTTAATTATTTATGAATATGTGACCATTCAGTCCCTCACATTGGTTAAGTAGGAAAATAGTCCTCTGACCCAGACAGATGTCCTTTCTAACAAAATATTACAATTCCTACGTGAGAAAACAAATAATTCTCCAGCACCCAAGTCATCAAACATGGCAGCTACTGCTGTGATCTTGTGGTTGTTTTGTATGTGTGTGCGTGTGAGTATGCATGTGTAAGATATTAAGCTAAATTCAGCCTCCATCAAAACCTGCCACAATTACTCATTCAGTGTATTCCACTCCATTATAAACACAAGTGACCTTTGTGGGAAAAGGCAAAACATAAGTAAACTGAACCAAATGTAGCCTCTGAAAGGATGCTGCATCGGGTATTAGTTAGTCCCCACCACATTTGAAGCTTAACATTTTGCATGCTGTAATTATACAAAAATCGGCAGCAGAAAAGCACATATGTGGCACAAACTCCCTCAGATGGAGCGGAATTCCCAATGAAAACACTTTCATGTGTGGGTGAAAATGCTCCTCTCTCCTCCTGCAGCTGTCAAATCCGTTGTCCAGATGAGGGTTGATTACTTTGGACAGAACATGAGGACTGTCCACAGAAAAATGCTGACCACAAGTTTAAAGTATAACAGCCTCTGGCCACATGAAAAGCCAAAAAGGGAGCTGAAAGATTTTGTTCCACAGAGGGGTGTATTTTTGGTGTGGTGGCATTATGACTGTAAAAACCATTACAATGAGACTTTGTTTCTGTTAGAGAAAAAAAATTACACGTCTCCACAGGTCAGGGTTAGACTGTACACGTCTCCTGCCGCCCTGAAACTCACTTGACCACTATTATCGTCACAGTAGCCTCTTTCGAAGGAGTCAGAGTGAACTTGCATTCCAAAAGAGTTACTGGCTTCCTCAGACTTGAGCTACTAACATTGATCATTCTGTGTCCGAGCAAAACAAACTAAATCATGTTACTGCTGGTCATTTCCACCTAAACTAAAAGTACAAACTCTTAAAAACTAGCTTTTCATGAATTATTCTGATTGATAATTATAATACTAAATGATCCCCTTCATTAAATGTATGCCAATCACATGGAGGAAATGTTGGTTAAACAAAGCAGATGAGTTAGAGACAGATTTTTTAAGATTTGAACCAACTGAGCTGTGGCTTGTACAAAAGAGGAAGAAAACTATTATTTAAATTCATTGTAATTTAAAACAATTTAAACATACCATTCTCTTTGAAGTAAAATCAAACCAACTTTTTTCACTACCAGCTCACGTTACATAACTTGTTCTGTAGCGTCCTTTTTGGAGAAAATGCTGATAATTCAGATTGTATTCACTTTCATTTGAGAGGAGGGTTAGTTATTATGTAGTTTGGTCCAGCAAACAGCATTTAAACAGACTCAAACAGGCTGCACTTACCCCTGTAGTGTCACAACAGCACAGATGATGACTGATAGCAAATGAACACCTTGGTTCCCACTGTCCTTCCCTAACTATCACATCCATTAGAAGTCCGTCTCTTACCTGTCCGTCTGCGGTCTGTCCGCTGACACACAGCTCTCCCTGTGTTGCTCCTGAGCAGTCGAGGGCGTGTGACAGCAGGCTCGCCTGCAGGCAGAGCACACACAGCCAGATAGTAAACCCCATGATCCAGGCAGGAACTCGAGTGCTCCCAGCCCCTGTCAGCTCCCTGCTTTATACTCTCGGCTAATGGAGAACAGATGCAGAGGAACGGGAGGCCATGCCAGCTTCACGCAGACAAACAGCCCACCACAAGCCTGTGCTATGCGCCAGTCAGTGGCCTGCGGTCCTGCAGAAACATGTCAGACATCTTGAGGGGCCTCCCTTTTAAAACTCTCCCCCTACTCCACTAACCCTAACCAAAGAGGAGTATGAAGGACATTTTCCACTTATGCCTGCACTGTAGCTCCTGCCAAAGTGTGTGTGCGTAAATAAGAGAGAGCACAGAGGGAGTGGAGAGAGAGGAGACTCGCGTTGTCAAACCTCTATACATAACATAATGAAAAATTGGTGGTTTGGTTCTTGTAATGTCTTGAAGAACTGCTGCATTATGCAGTGAATTTGTCTCCTGGCTCAGTGTAGAAGAATCTCTTTCCTTGTGCTGTTTATATAGTTCTGCACTGATCCAAACACTTCAGGAAGCCTTTTAGAATTACAGTAATTACTGTAGACTTTATACAGCAGCTATCAACACTGTCAATCCATCTTTCAGCTTGCAGACAACTGTTGACTGAACACTGGCAAAAGGAGATAAAACCACAATGGATAAGAATTATGATGTATTATCCTTTAGGGAAACTACTCATGATCAATTGGGAAAGGGAAAAAAAAGCTGAAAAACAGAATGAAACTTAGTGAGGGGCAGTTAATATACCTTTATTAAAGGCGTTTATATGGCCTTTAAAACCTAGCACACCATAAAGAATGCATCTCCTGACGGGGGGAAGTTGTAGATGAATAGGAACCCTGTCTCAAGGTGTATTACAAGATGGAAAGAGTGAGTGGGAGTGAGAGAGACGAGAATCAAGTCTTCGAGCCTCAGGCTCCGGGTCACAGAGGAATTGTCTCCTGCTAGGATTGGAAACACACACCGCTGTGAAAATTGTGGAAATTAAAGTTAAATTTCCGGTCCAAGACAGGCCTGTATATACCACTTTCCTGTCCTCTAGCGTATCTGTGAAAGATGTTGCTTCTTGCTTGACAAACTTGAAAGAGATTGTAGAAGAATCAGTAATGTTTCTGACCATTTCCCACTGAGTCACAGTTTGAGTGGGGAGAATAAAAGATGGTTATTCATCTTCATCTCCAGCTCCCAATCACCCCTCGCCCTCTTATTTTTGTGAGATATGTTCGACTTTGTGTAGGAACCTTTTGCAAACTTCTCCCTAGAGATTCAGCGAGACCACTGGCTAGACAGCTGCGGGCTAATGATGTGAACTGAAGGGGGGGATGTTTAGTCAGGAGACAAAGGAAGAGAAGAGTGAAAAATGGCCTTAAAGCAGCAAAACATTGCTTTTATTTTAAGTCGATCCAAAATGGACCCAAGTCTAAGAGTCAGCCATTTTACTGGACAGACATCAAACAAAACACAAGATGACTTCTTGTAAGGTATGCCGAAATCATGTTACCAAGGTTACAAATTTACATTAACCTCTCACAAACCACATTATGGCCATGCAAAGAGACAGTAAATCACAGCTAGGCAGAGTTATTTCATCCTCCAAATCCCTGTTATTCACTCCTCACTTTCAAGTTTACAGTAACTTTTTAATACATCTCAGGGAGTTAACTGTACAAAAATTGCAATGCAGAGCCACTCTGAGTATTCGCCTCCTCTGCCTCCCTATGGGAAGTGTCATTCATCAGTGGCTCTGCTTTGAGCTGCTGTCAATGTGTCTGAGGATGATGCTCTAACAGCTGTTGGCCTTGTAAATAAGGGAAAAAACCTTTTTTCCAATGCAAACTGTCTGCTCTGACCAGATATGAGAAGACAGGTAATTTGTGACACATAAATACTTGTAAAAATGTGTTTGTGTCTGTGTGTGAGGGTAGGCAACAAAGCTGTTTGGCAGCAGGATGAGAGATGAGAGAAAACAGGAAATGGGACTTAGGAAACAACATCTGGATTAGGAGACATGACTCATAAAGTAATGGATGTTTTGGATTATGTAATTGAAACATCGAGTCTCTTGCTGCCCCATTTGTTAAAGGGTTGGTTCACCCAAATTACAGAGCAACACATTCTCATATAACTCTAATGGTATCTGTTCGTGCGGATAGTTTTGGTTTTATTTGCCCAGATTTTGAGATATCTGTCTCTGAGAATATCGACTCTGTCAGAAAACTATATAGGTGAATGGAATTTTGTTTGTAATGCCAAAAGCATTGCAAAGTTGCACATTCAACAGTATTGTGTTTTTCCAGAAATGTTGTTAACATTTTTTTTATTTCTTTGGCAGAAAGTAATCCTTATTAAAATTATAGACATAGTGGCACTATGGGTAAGTTAAAATATTTGTTGTGTTGAAATTGGTGATGTCACTTATTTAACTGTTAAAGCAAGAGTTTGGCATAATACGCTCATTCGCTTTGTTTGCAGATACAGCCAAGAGACAGTTAACTTAGCTTAGCATAAAGACAGGAAACAGGGGGAAACAGCTAAAAAAAATACACTTTTACCAGAACCTCTACACAAACAACATATGCCATGTTAATTAATGAGCTTTAGATCTGCCAGTAAAAGGATTTTATAACCCTCAGACAGAGCTTAACCTTCTGAGTTTGCTATGCCAAGCTAAGCTAATTGGTTGCTAGCTTGATATTGAACAAAACCACATGAGAGAGGTATCAATCTTCTCATCTAACTCTCGGCAAGAAAGCAAATAGGAGTATTTCTCAAAATGTCGATTCTATTAAGACATTTTATTCCTTTAAAGGTGTGTTCTCCCCCATCACATATACAG
This sequence comes from Dicentrarchus labrax, assembly GCF_905237075.1. NCBI lineage: Eukaryota > Metazoa > Chordata > Actinopteri > Moronidae > Dicentrarchus > Dicentrarchus labrax. Next base: position 11,679,534 of record NW_026136709.1, on the reverse strand, counting down.
TAAAAGGATTCTGTTGGGTCTCAGCTCAGTGCTTTATAAAGCAATATCCCCTTCATAGCTCTGTATCTATTTGTATGTGTATATAAAAACTAAAACAAATAATAACCAACGTAAGTGGATTTATATAATATGCTTCCAGATGAAATGAACCACTGACACAACAGTCAATTAGCCTCCTTGTGCATCAAGGTGAAATCTGTCCTTTTCATTTCAATCATTTCAATTTGCAAACCAAACTCAGTCATGCTCCAAATAGCACTTTCCAATTATGTCTCTGTGTTATTGAATGCAGATATTGTATGTGTGTGTGGCAGATGAAGAGAACTCTCATGTGTTGGAGGGGTAAGTCATGAACAGCGTGTGTACACTTTATTTCAGGTCATGTAGATAATAACCCCTAGCTGAGAAATGAGAGACTGAAACTCATGCCCCCCCCCCTCTGTACAACTGGACAGGCTCATAGGTCTGATTGCAAATCAATACTCCTCTACAGCACATTGTCGTCTTCTTTCTATAAGGCTGCTTTGGTAACAGCTTTGTGAAAGGTGCCAGGGAGAGAAAAGCAGTGAGGCTTTCAATCCTCTGATGTGGAAACGGTGGAGGAAGCCAAGGACGAGGCTGAGGTAAAAAAGTACGGCAGTGCTGCAATTTGTGTGTTTGTCATTGAACAAAGAGGGATTATTGTCTGGCCTCTTACATTTCACTTTCCGTTTATATGACCTTGGCTGTTTGAGCATTAGCACGCTCACAAAGAGGAGCCCTCATTTGACTCAAAGTGAATCTTAAATATATCATCAGTTACCGACAGTATTTGTCTTTAATCTCACATCTGTATCCAGATGCTCCCCACAGCATTTCACTGAATTAAAAAAGCAGTCAGCAATCACAGCCCTCATTTTCTCACACAGATGAAATATGCAGTGCATTCCTTTAGATCCATAACTTATCAATTTAGACATCAAAGCTCCCAGGAAGAGAAAACATTCAGTCTGTAGATAATCAATTAAATGCTAAGTCACTGTGGCTGGGGGCTCTATGGAGACGTGACGTCTCAAATGAGTCATATACTGAAATATCTCAGTGGTTTTAAAATAGTTGGAAACTCTTACTGCATAAAAGCAAGAAAATGGGCCAGGTGCATGTTGAAATATTAATCTATAGTAAGAAAAGGGCACACGGGTAAAATGATGTTGCACTGAGGAATTTGTTTACAATATGATTTGCTGGGTTAAAGCCATTTTATTACTTCAAAAGTTATTTTTTTTTAGGTTTTGACTTGACGAACGGCAAGATGTGACACCTAAACATGGGTTCTAACATTTATTTTGAGAATGTTAATTGTTTCCAGTATGTTGATGTATGTATATATGTATATGTGGTACAAGGATAACTCTAACAACCATAAGACACTTCAACACTGTTAAATAGTAGCTATTTTCATAATGCGCCTTACATTTTTCACTCAGTTTTGTTAATTGTCTGTGCGTTTCTCTTGTTCCAATATGGCTGCCAAATTCCTGTAGCCTCTATAGACTAGACTACAGTACACAAGTGTAAATGGGTTGTTGTGTTCTCTAGGGCAGTATTTCCTAAGCTTTTTAAAACCATGGCACTACTTAATAGTGGCTTGATACAATCTGTAGGATCTTACTGAACTAACAACAACAGTGATGTAACTCAGCAGCTTTTACTTTTACGGATGTGAACCAGCACTGCCTATATGCAGGTCATTTTAATTGAATGTCTTTTTTTGGCTTTTTTGGATGAGCTTACTTGGCACCATTCCAGCTTCTGATAGCTTTTTTTTTTTTTTTTGCAGATGAGGGATCCCGGTGTGAGACAGCAAAAGCCGTAAGCCAAATAGCTCACTCGCTCTCAGTCTGATTTTTGGACTGTCTGAATTTTGGTCAGCTCCCACAGAGCTGAGATGTATCAGTATTTCTTTGAGCTCTTACAGTGTCAAATGTTTCTGTCACTTGTTCTGACAGTCTGACAGTTTCTGACTGTAGTGCATCTGGAAAGCTCGAGCCAGAAAGAGTGTTGCATTAATATGACAACAGGCAAACACCTGTCATACCATCAATCCTAGATGCATTTAGCTGCGTTCTTATTACAGTGACTTTGATATCAACTGCTTATTTCTTCTGTTTTGTCATGGTTGAATACATTATGTAAAAATGCAGTTAAAAAGGTAAAGCTTTGTCCATAAACCGCCTTTGGAAACTGGAACTGGAAACAAGTAAATCAGCACATAGAGAGGATGAGCTAGTTGAAGGAAAGAGGTAAAGAGTGTCCAAATGTGGATTATGAATCTGACAATTTCCTATGTTGATGTCGGCAAGGTACCCGCACCACATGGTTATACTATAAGTGATATTTTATAGAGGTAATGACATAAAGTAGGAAAGTGTTAATTAAACCCAAGTTGTCTGGTATTATCGCAGCACACTGACCATTGTTCATTCAACCAGAATACTAAACACGATATCATGAGAGAGTGTCAAACATAGTATGGGTCGTGCCCTCTCACTATCCCTCATTTATATCCCATCCTCTCTCCGCTCTGGTTACCATGGCAGCAAGGAGTTGGATTCAAACAATGCCACTGAGGTTTGAAGCCTTTGACGAGAGGATAAAGCAGACCATATCTGTGTCTGGGTGAGACTAGGTGTGGACAGACTCAGTCTGATGTTGCTGAACTGCTCTCTCAAGCTGCAGCCACACACACATTAAAAGCCTATTATGTACAGTTAACATTGTTGTCTGCTTTTATTATGAGAATATGGATCTATAAACATGTTTTTCTCTGGATGTAGAGTTCAGAAACAGATGGGAACTGGATTTTTCTTTTTGTGTTTGTGAACTGAATTGAATCTGAAATAATATTATATGACCACATAGAGCCCACTAAATTACAGGCCGTTTTGTTTTTGTCCTACACCAGAGCTCATATGTCTTTGTACTGAAGTGAGGACTGAGGTCAGTTTGTTTGCTACTTTATTCACATTCTAAAAACGTGTAACTCTTACAGCCAATATGATAATCAACAACATATCAACTCGTTCCCCAGAGTTAGCTGAACTTCAATGTGGAAAACATAATTAAATATATTTCTTGTTATCCGTATATTGTTATAATATAGAGAAAAGGACTCAGGAAACAAACTCTCCAAATTACTTTAAATACTGTGTATTTCTTATTTATGTCCTTGGTTGCCCAGTATTATGTAGATATCGTCATACCTGGCAATTAATAAACAAATACAAAATAAACAATGTGCTATCTAAATTACTTTGTAAAAAAGTATTAAGTGACTGTTGGTATTGGGACCAGCAGAACAAACTGTAATAAACTCAACTTTGAAATATTTTCACTGTAAAAAATGGTGAATTTGTTAGCAAACAGCAGAGCAACATTAATTTACAGCTGTGTTTCTGTCTACAGTACCTGATACCAATATTCATTCCTATTTTAGCTCTGATTTAGTCTTCACAAAAATATAAAAACTCAGAGTAAAATATCTGGCTCCTTAGCAGCTAAATGCTCTGCTATGTTCACCAGCTAGCTGCTAACTTTGCGTCATCAGTTGCTGGGCATGTAGCATACACAGTGGGCCTGTTCAATCTGTTCAAATGAGTTTGATGAGAATGGAGAACCAAAACAATACCATTGGGGGCCTTAAGTTGTACAGTTCTGGCCTCCACATTTCCCATTAATTTCTGACAATGGACACCTCAAGCTGCATTATCCTGCTTATACCATGGTCACTTGCCAAAGAAAATAAGATCATTATTTTATATTTTCATGTGTCTTCAGCTACGAGACAGAGAGCTTAGGTTATTCTAGCAAGATTCAAAGTCAATAACACTGCGTACGGTTGACAAACAGTAAATATAATTTGACAGTATATTTAACAACAAGACAAGCTAGCTATCAAACAAAGTATGAGTAAGTTAAAGGGGGCAGTGTAGAGGCTTGTGTGTTACAGTCGCCATCCTGTGGTGTGATGAGGCAATGAAGGACCATGAACAGCGCTATGAGCTATATTTATGAGATATTCAGATATAGCTTTCATTCAATTTCTTTCATTAATTTAGAACAGTCACTGGACCTACTTAGTAGGTGTCTTACATCGGGTATTAATGGACACCCAGCAGCCAATCAGAATAGAGTATTCACCCAGACCATATAAATCCCAAATAATGAGCTGGTAGATGCGAGAAAGTCGTGTTGGTGATAATTATTTGTGGGTTTGTCACTACAAGCGACCCCTTTTATTTTACACATAGACATTTTATCCATTGTTTATATAAAAATATTAATTAGTGCAGCTTTAATTTGTGACATCATTAAACTGATGTTAGTATACTTTGAACTAGTTCATAGATTTGTGGATTTCTTCCGATATCTGTGTGTAAGGCTGCTGAAATGATCATACGCCTGGGCTGAAGTGTTCTTTTTCCGGTGGCAAGTTTCGCCAAATCTCAGACCTATTACAGAAATATCTCACAGAGCTGGGTGGCTAGCAACAAAAGCACCTCTTTTGTAAACAGCTGCGGCTAAACTTGGCTGGAGAAGACTATTGGCAAGCAAACCGGGAAGTGGAGTGGCTGGCAAATGTACTCTCACTCATCCACATTTGTGAAATAAACACAGGAAAGGGGGAGGGTTAGCAGGCTTCTGTGCTGTGTGACTAATATAGTCTGGAAGGAGATTGACCAGACAGTCAATATGTTGTGGTTTCCAAACACAAAAATAATTAGGTAGGGGCTACTGGAGGCCAAAAAGAATGTCTTCTAATCTAGAAAGCTTTGCAAAGCACGTGAAAAACAGTCAAGAAGCTTTAAACCCACAGACCTACTGTTGTCCACACACTTTACTTTCCATAACCTGCCATGCCAAGTTCATGCATTGCATTTTTGTTCACTTGTTTGCTTTCAGATGTGAATCAGCGTTAATGAACATCTGCTCTGAAGGTGCTTTGCAGTGCCTGAGCAAACTGGCTCCATCCAGTACTGACAGCCATGGCTGTGTGTATCCAGGAGGTAAGGCAGTTGTTTTCTATTACGAGTGTGATTTTCCTCAGCTCCTGCTTTAACTCATTACTCAACCCAGAGGACAATCAGCTCATGTTTATTAGCCGTAACAGGGGAAATGGCTTCATGACTCCCTTCCGACACTGAAGCCCCATCCACCCCGGGAATTTCTGAAAATGCATTTATCAAATGTAGCAGTGACAAAAAACAAATCCATCCATCTATCTATGTAAAAAATAAATATTAAATGTGAAACAACCTTCCATTTTTCCCTCTCTCTCTATGAAATGAAATACCTTTTCTTCCCCTTACTCCACGCTGTGAATAACAGCACAATGCATGGAGTGACTCACTGTGTTTGTTTGGTATTTGTGATGCTTTGTTTCCAACACTGGAATGGCCACTTATGGGCAATTAGTCATGCTGAGTAGGCTTCACCTCCACCTCGTCGCTGACACACACAAGAAAATGTATGTTTAAATGGAATAAACTACGCAACTGCAGACTGAACAATCTGACAGTAGGCAGGGGGGAAATCTGTTGCTCATTTGGCGTTAGTAGACAGCAGAGGACTTAGCACACACATTATTGTTGGAATAAAAGCAGGAGCTTTAATCCAAAATCAATACTCTGACCCAGAGGTCTGTGGAGTCTCAGGCTTTCAATACTTTTATAGCAATTACGACAAATCATGCATTTTACTAATTGTTTTTCATTGAATTGAAAATAACTGAATATGCTTCATGGACTTGTTACCATCTGCTTCCTAACAGTTTACAAAGTAATCATACATAATTCTACTCATGAGAGGTCGGTCTTTCGCAGTGAAATGATGTTATTATTACTATGGGCTGTATTATCTGAATGACATGGCCATTAAAGTGACTCAATCTTTCTCAGAGAACAAGAATCACCCAAAGACAATTTGCAAGTGTAAAATGGATTATGGTATACCAAGAACCACAATGGATATAACGGTTGTGAAAGATAAAAGAAGGCTGCAAATCCCTGAAATGGGACATACCTTGTTGGCATCATATTTATTCTGCTAGTGTGGAGAATCCTATTGATTGGTGGCAAATTATCTGTCCTAAGTAATTACAGACCCCTCTACGCCTCAGAGGAAGTGGTCCAGTCTTGAAAGGAAGAAGAAAAGTCAAACGGAGCAGGATATAACCACTGTTACCGGGCGAAGACAGAGGCAGGCTTATGTAGGTCAATATAGATCATGGATCAGTGAAGAGTGAACTAATGCTGAGTGTCACAGGTGCAAATACCCGTCGTCTTAGGTAAGTGCATCTGACGCACCTGCTGCCTCCCTGAACACAGAGACGTCACTGTGTTTTTATTACAGAAATATGATCTCTGAGGACATTCAGAGTCACAGTGATTTGGTTTGATCCAGAAAAATAAACAAAACGTGACTTTTCTTTCAAAATTATAAATCCTCTGTGCTGGCTGGCTTAGAAGTGCAAGTACTAGAAGGAAAAGCTGTAAGCATTTTTATTTATTTTTCCCTGAAGAAATTCTGAAAATGAAGAAAGTGGAAAATTCAACCATCTCTTATCAGCAGTAAACATCAGGTTGCTTCATTGCACCACTTTTTGCAACAAGTCACACAAGAAGAAATCCCTATAAATGTAGCCACTAAACTTTTAGAACTTGCTTTTTCTACAAATCAGACAAATTTACAAAAATCACTATGGTTGAACAGAACAATCTTTAGAGTGTATACACATGTATACTGCACATTTTGCCCAGGACCCCCAAAATGTGCTATTTATATATCACAAGCCACACTCTAAAGATTGTTCTGTTCCTTTTGGTTGCATGCTTTGTATTCAAAAGCATCTTAGGATTTGGGTTGTTTTTGGTCAATATAACAAAATCATGCGTTGTATCTTTCAATACATTCAATTACTACAATGGTGGCCCCCTGGTGGCTGAGGTTTGCTTTTGCCTTGTCATTACTTCATCCAGCGGGTACACATTTGAGAGATTGGTGTTTTCTGCCTGTATGAAGTTACAGTAATAGTGCAAATTGTTGCCTTTCTAAAAGAATTACTGTTACAAGTTTCCCAGACAAAACATCCGTGAATCAATTCGTACTGGCAGCTAACATGCAGTTATGATTCACTGACCGTTTATATGGTTTTTCAAGGCTGACATTTGGTTGAAAGACAAGATCATATAGTGTATAGTGAAGCCCTCAGAGAAAAAAGGAATCTCAAATGCCAACATTCAGGCTGTGGAGGTATAATCTGTCTCCAAACACACAAAAATACTGAATGTCACAGCGGACAATACAAACACACATGCAAATTGGTGAACGAGAACACTTTAACACCTGCATGTGACATGGATATAAGATTGCTTTGCTCTCCTTAGTCACTGTACATATTTCAATCGCAACTCCCTCCTTGGCAAACTTTGAGGTCTCCCATGCTTGCAAAATCCATCCCACATTGTTGATACATGTTAAGGCATGCCTTGTTGACCTGCTGATTGCATTTTCAAACGGTGGCTGCTCAGGATGACTGCATGAATATTCCCTCTGTTCCCTACCTGCGAGCTTGATGGGATTAATAAAGTGCAAATGCACATACTCTGCTGTAACAAGCTAAATCCCCCCGGCCGAATTGTTAACAATACCCACTGTATGAAGTCTTTTAGGAAATAGAAATAGAAAAAGTTCAATGAATAAGCCACAAAATATATGCATTCACCTCAGGTCTACAGATATAAATGCAGGGTCATTCTGCAAGTGAGCATAAACACTGGAGCATGAAAGCTTTTAATACGCTTTGCTTAAACATATATGTGACCAGCAGTTGCCTTAAGGTTGCAGAAATGTGCTTGTGACCAGAGGATTGATGACGTAAAACCCTGGAATGACCCCTCACTCTACAGTACATACTACAGTGGAGCTACTTAGTGACTGGGATTGTACTGGGAGTGTCCATGCCCAGTAAAGTTGCTCCTCCTTCTATCCTGTCATGGTGACATCTGCTCTGTCCTCCTCTCTTCTGCCTCACGTTCACCTGACTAAAGTCTGCACTCTGAAACAGTCACTCTTGTGTTTATTCTACCTTGCTTTTATAGTCTTACACCAGCAGCCCACGTGGTTATATTTCAATCTGTTTCCCCTGTGTTAACTAAATCTTGCAGACAAAGCAAGTAAAACTGCTGTTTAACAGGCGAGACGTGTGTTATTTAAATCTCCAAGCAATGAGCGCCGAACCATAATAATCACACTCGTTTTAAAATGCACCACTGAACATCAACTACGCAGTCATATTTGCTTAAGTTAAAGATTTTAATAATTCCTGCCTGTGACATTCTAGCAGTAATTTCCAACACCTTATATTTCTACACTAGGCTAATTCTGGCTGGGACTCTACAGTAACACTATTACTACTGTACATGTAGTAGACATATTTTCTTAGTTATCACTATAAGATGAGGTTTAGAGACAAGTCTGGAGAGAAATTAAAAATGGGAAAGAATCTTACTATCTTTAAACACTTGATGTTGATCAAAACAATCTGCCTGAGCCTTTGTTTTTCAAGTTTAGGATTCAAATACCTCCTTCTATACAGGTCTGAGGTGGTGGTTGACAAGGAAGACCTCACACAGGTAGGAGAGAGAACTATAGTAAAAATTACAAGTAAAAAATTTAATGAAAAGTGATACAATGGATCTTTATGTCAATATTTATTCTGTAAGAATTTCACACAGCATGTGTGTGAATGAACTATGTGCTCTCTGGGCTGAAACATTTGCAGTCCGTTTGGTGTTTGTGTTATCTGTGTACAATAAAACTCTGATATGAATCACATACCTAAGATTGCATAGAGACTTGCTGCTGCAGCAGCACTGTGACTGATTCTGTACATACTGTGTGTAGAGCAAGGGTGTAACTTGAGTGGGGCACACAGGTTTCCAGCACACAAGTCCATAGTGACTCATGGAGGTGTCTTTGTAAAACACAGCTTTAATTAGCCTAAAGAAAGCATCAGTCCAGCTTGATTTACAATCTCTTGCAAAGTTGCAGTGTAAGGTCGGCTCTTTATCTTGCTAAAATTTACCTTGTTGAGAAAGTACCACGGCCCAGAAAGTGTTTTTACAACACTGTCAGCATTTTCTTTCTGAAGGCTGTGCACTAATAAAGAGAACAAACAGATTTTCTCCTCAGCTCTGATACTCTGCCAGACCGCAACTCAGGAATACCGTGGGTACTCAAGTGGCCCTGCAAAATACTGTTATGGTAATGCAATAGTGTGGCTATGTATTCTAAGATAGATAAATAGATAGATAGATAAAAAGATAGAAAGATAGCAAGATAGCTATAGATAGATAGATTGGTGATTGCTATTTTTATTTCCCTCTAATATTCTATATAGAAAACAGTATACTTTAATTTGCATGTGATAGGCCTAGACTGAATGCATTAATAGTTTTACAGTATTTAAGATATGAAAGATCATTAAAAGACATGTGAATCTAAGTGTTGCTGGAATAATTGGGATGTTTTCATCTCTGAGGTTAATTGCATTGTGACTTGCTTTGTGAATGGAGCAGCCAGCCAGCACTCCTCCTCCTCCTCCCCCTCCTCCTCCTCCTCCAGGAGCAGCAGTGCCAAATTGGAGCGCAGGATGCCCAGGTGCCAGCAGAAAAAAAATGGGATTAGATATCAGATCAGCCAAGCACGGAAACAGACTCAACTACCTCTGATTTCCACCCCCCCATGTAGCTCCATCCCTTCGCCGCTCCATATCCCCATGAATGCAGGAAGAATCAAGGTTGGGTGCCAATCCCTCACCTCGCTCGCCGTGCGCCCTCCCTCCCTCCTCCTCCGTGTAATACAAACCTCGTGATCGCCCATTCAGCAGTGCCTGCGTCTGCTGCTGCTGCTTTTTTTTTGGGGGGGGAAATAATAAGCCGACTCGCCGAGGGGGAGGCAAGCCAAAAGTATCCGGGAGACAGACAGGTGTCGCGGAAGTTTACACTTGCAGAGGCGCATCCCTCCGCGTCTTTTTTTTTTTGTCAGTATCTGGGATAACGTGAAAGAGACTGTAACTGGCGGTCATCCGGCACCCACTGATCCTGTGTAAGTGATTCTCCACATCAACTCACTGCGAATAGGTGAATGTTAGCCTGTTTTAATGAGCAGGGATGAATGAAACATGAGCCTCAGTGTCAGGGGTCTGCTTTAGATGTGCGATTTAGAAGCTCGGCGAATGCTTGCATACCTTAATATGACAAATGCACGTTTCTGCGAAATTTCTTTGATCACCTCTTCACTGCCGTTTGCTGCAAGCTGCCCGAATCACTGTCCATATATAGGGGCTAAATGCTGGCATTGATTTCACACTGATGCTATCAGTGAGGTAGGATGAATGATATGAATAGGTGGTGGTTTTTTTTTTTTTTTAAATGAGGAAAGTGCGGCATTTTCTTGCGGGATGTGAGGTGGATGTGATCAGGTGAATTTGTCTCACAGCTCGACACAGTCCAGAGTGCTGGAAAGAAAACTAAAACCATTTGCAGGAGGTGCAGGATGTGACTCATCTTTTTTTTTCTTTTTTTAACATAGGAGCACTCCACACGTTTTGGTTTAATTAGCAGGAGTTGTTGGAAGTGTTTTGTGTGTTTGGGCCATGTTTGCAGAGAAACCTTTAACCCAAAGGAATGCAAGCTGGAAATCCCCTTTTGGCAGCCCCTCTGAGTGGGTGTGCAGGTGGATTTATTTCTGTTGTTTTGTGGTGATGTTTGTCACCTGTTGACAATAATACTGGGTCATCTTGGGAAAGCTTTTTAGGGAGACACCAAGAATACATTCATCCACGTGTTGGATGAATCAGTCGGCTATTCTGAGCAATTCATTCAAGAAAAAACAGAGATCACTCAGCCAGGATTACAACGCATTCTTAGAGTTTGTGCCACAGCCATTCTTAACACTTTGTCACATGCACAGTTAGGCAGGGGAGGATTCATTTGGCATCTGTTTTGGTTCTAACACTTCAGGTCAAAATGCATGTACAGAATGTGTAGTGTGTGTGTGTGTGTGTGTGTGTGTGTGTGTGTGTGTGTGTGTGTGTGTTCACAGATCAGCTGCAGCATTCTCACCTTGCCAGCCTCCTCTCTTGCTCTGCATAGAGTGGTAATTGGCCAGGTAGCGATGGATGTGACACAGCAGGTAGATGTCAACCAGTGACAAATGATCTAGGGCTCTTCCTTGTACTGAGCCTCACATGGATTCGAATGTATCCCACTGTGTGTGGGTACAGTACAGGAAGTGGGAGTCTTTATTTGGTGTGTTCACCAAATATGACATACTAGGCAAGTTCAATTCTAAGTCTAAGCTTCATTAAGGTGGGAATATTCTTATCCACAGTGTTAGCTTGGAAAAAAGACCTATACTATAAATACTATAATAGGTAATTTTCACAGCAGACATTTTGACAGGTAAAGCACATAGGTGTTACTAATCACATTAACAATGACACTGTTTTATTTGTGTCCCAGTGAGCCAGAGGTGGCAAAAGTACACATATTCTTTTACTCAACTTCTTTACTGAAGTAAAAGTAAAAAAGTACAGGCTCTGAAAGCAAGTCGAAGTACAACAGTAAAAATTCTCTCTTTGTTTGTCTGAAGGACATTTCTACCAGCCATTTCTGTGCAAAGCTTTCTGAAACCTCGTCTCTTATGAATTTTCGTCATGTTACGTCTGTCATATGTGAGGGCATGCAATGATGCAAATAATATATAAATTCACACAAATGCATTAAAACTGAAGTAACAAGCCTGTTTTGAAAATGTAAGGAGTAGAAAGAACAGATATTTCTGTAAAAAAAAAGGTAGGGGGTAAAAGTAAAAACAGTCAAGTAAAGTACAGATATTAACTAAAAACTGCTTAAGTACACTAAGTATTTGTTCTTAGTTCCCATCCCTGGAGCCAGCATGCACAATGCCAGGACCCCAAAGCTGAAGCAGCAAAAATGGAACTCAGCCATCATTGATCCTACTGTGACATGCCAAAATGTCTTCTGTAAAAAAGGTCTATTGTCCAGATATCAACAGTAGAAATGACACATTGTGGAAGTTGGCGCTCACAAACATTCGGTGTCTACCGGGTGTGTTCACATAGGACAATTGGTGCCAAACCTTGGTTATGTAGTTGCCATTTTGAGTCAGGTACATTATATTCAAGTATATATATATATATATACTCACAGACATAATGCCTTTTGAACCTTTTGTGCTTTAATGTACTTCTACTACTGTTCTGGCCACATTTTACATCCACGTATGGCATACAGATCACTGATGCAATATACATTTTCAAGACATTACTCTGTTTTTCTTCCTTCCTTTCCCCCTATCCACTGCACCACAGTTTGCTTCAGTAGTGTTGAGGTGGGTCTTACCACATAAAAAAGGGATGTTAAGGCATATATGTGTTTAATGCTGATATTGCTATCGGCCAACATTCTGCATATTATGCAGATTTTCTGAAGCATTTCCATTAACTGCCCTAACTCACTTGCAGGTGCTTATGGCGTTTGTAGCCACTTACACTGCTCTTCCCTTAAGGATGTTAAGCATAAATGATTTCTTGGTTTATTGGTGGTTCTCATAAATTTATGACTGCTGACGGGTCTGTTCACACTATGAGCTGTGCTTCTTGCTGTGGAGCATCTGGAGGAATCGAGATTTTAAGCTGACATACCGTATGTGCCCTAACCTAAAAATTGAAATTCAGTCCTGTTGTCTACTATTCTTGTTGCTTCACTTTTATCCTCTCATGGTGTCATTTTGACAGATACTGGTCATATCCTTGGTTGCAAAAACACCTTGAACACCTATGTTTCTGCTGTCACATGGGTGTAGGGAGACAAATGACCAGAGAGACAAAGAAAGGCCATTACACAAAAAAACAAAAGGTGTTTTTAAGGCATTACAGTTAGCTATTCCCGCATATTTTCAAGCACAGTGTGTGACAATCTGCAGCGCCCAATCATAAAAGCATCACACACACTCTAATGCAGAGTACTATGAGTGGAAAATGCAGATCTGCAAAGTCAGTCCACTGTATTCACCTTCAGTCCAAATAGTCATTTCAGTGAAGTCGTTCTCAATCTCCTTCCCTCTGGCTGTGACGAAACGCTGATCCAATGGAGAGTGTCTAAAACAAGCAGTTCATTTAGTGCTTGGCTGCACCTGCCCTTTTAGCGCTCCAACCGGGCCCTGTCCTCAGCTCGCCCATCCTCTGCTTACTCTCTGAAGTGATAGACAGCAGCAGAGCCAAGTGCTCTGCAGCACCACGTAGGATGTGGTGTTTTTATCGTGTGTATTTGAGATTATTTAGTATCAGTGTGTGCATATTTTCATTGAAGACATGGTTGATTGATTCACATAGTCTTTCCTTTGGGGAAAATGCAGGTTCCTCTTCATCTACTGAGAGATGCATTAGTATGACCTATTTTCCTTCTGAAGTCATTCTCTCTCTTTCTCTCTCTCAGCACTGAGGTTGTCAGTCTGAACGTGTTGCTCTTGTAAGCTGACAGTATTACACTGGTACACTTCATTGTAGTGCCGGTCAAAATGTGACAGTAGTGACCAAAGTTATATTTTTATATTGCTGGGTGTGTTTCAACTGAGAAGACCGCTTGTCTTCAAAATGAATTCACACAAGAATTGTTCAAAGGTTACCACTGATAAAATAATGAGCTTCAAAAGAGCATTTTACAATACTCACTTCCAATCATCTGGCTGATTGGTGCCTACAGCAGCCGGCTGTAGATTTACAAAGCAAATCATAATCATTTAAATCCCCATAATTCCCTGGATGCAGTTCTGAAAATAACATAATCTGAAACACTAGATCCTTGGTTGGAAAATTTGTTGTTGCAGCCGTAACTACCATGCAGAAAATAAAAGTGAAAATTAAACACAGAATATTTTGAATGGGGTTATACTGTTTATCATTGACAGTTTCAACACTAGAAACATGTTAAAAATTGATTAATGGAAATGTTTGTATTGATTATAGCACTGTAGGTTGTAGAGAAGTAAATTGTTTGTCTTGAATCAGTACCACATTAAAAATACACCAAAAAGTGTCATTTACTTTGCAAATAACCTTTCATGACATGATTATTAAATTTAAAGATACACGTAATATAGTCCATAGCAGCTGTTAACATTTTGTGCAAAGCATATGAGTGCTGTCTCAGCTCAACACTAAGAATTATTCTCATATTAGGCAATTCTGCACATCCAATGCCAATGTTTAGTCCCAATGCAGGAAATACTGTCCCTATATGTAGTGAGGTGGAAAGTAAGGATGTCATATAGTGCATTGAACTCCCATGCTAGAGAGCTGAGTTCGCCACCCATCACAAACCTGCGATTAGCTTTTGCACTGAACTACTATAACTGCGATCTTTTCCTACCAGTTGCTTTTGTTATCTAACATTAATCATACCTTAACCACTTATATCTGCCATAGCCATGATCTTCCCTTTAAAAATCTTGGCACTGAGCCTAATTCTTGCAGAATCATCTAATATTGACATTCTTGGATAAATTGTATGTAGTATACAATAAAGACAGCTCACTTTTACACCACCTTATCAAGATGGTGTCCAGTTTAGTCAACAGCCTGTCTTTACTGAGACAACTGAACAACACTGGTGAAGCATTGAACCTCGGCGACAGTCTCCAATCAGTGTCACTTAAGGAAGGTTCTGCTATTGGAATAGCCCACACTCTTTTCCACTGGCTGATAGCTCATCTGTGCTATTGTTGCGGGCGTGTTAGTGGTGCGGCAGGGTGGTGACACTGCTCTACAGAAGAAGCGTGGCTTTGAGGCATATTTGTATGTGTGTGTACATTGTGTGCGTCTCGTTGGAAATTGTCACAAGTGAAAATGGATTGGCTGTGTGTACAGTTGGTGCCCTCTATGTGCGTCACTGAAGGTTCAGAGGCAGACACTCTCATAGACATTAATGAGGCTCCATCCCTGTCCTTGACACCAC
Source organism: Dicentrarchus labrax (assembly GCF_905237075.1). Lineage (NCBI taxonomy): Eukaryota > Metazoa > Chordata > Actinopteri > Moronidae > Dicentrarchus > Dicentrarchus labrax. Next base: position 11,664,454 of record NW_026136709.1, on the reverse strand, counting down.
TCACTATAAAAAGAAGGCCTGAATAATTGCCTTCCCTTGTGGCTATACTATAATGGCCATACAGTAATGATACATTAATCCCCTCTATACATTAGGAGACTAACTGGGATTGAAGACAATATGTTAAACCAGCCTGTTGCAGTTGGTGTTGTAATAGGTTACAAAGCAGCTAAGTTGATTTTGCAGCTTCTAATTTTAGACTTATAAAGGGCTGAGAAGTTGTGAATGTGGCTTATTTGCAAGACATGAAGCTCTACAGTGCAGTGCTGTGAGAAAGTAGTCACCCCCTCTCAATTTCTTTGGATTTCTGCAGAGATTTAATTCTTAAACAGGCTTAGATACTTCTGTGGGTTCCAGTTGTAAATAAAAAGTCTGAGGACAAGGAAGAATTGGAGATCTTGAGGTGTGAAAAAAGACATTTTGTTGAAGAGAGTTAGATTGGAAGATTGATACCACTCTCATATCTGTCTGGTAAATGTAGTCTAAGGCTTCAGCCAGTAGCCGGTTAGCTTAGCTCATCATAAAGACTAAAGCAGTTGTAAACATCTAACTAGTCAGGCTCATGGCATATCCAGCACATGGTCAGCTGTAAAAACCACTATTTGTACTTTTTATACTTCAGATTTTGCAAATTAAACAAATAATATGACATAAGATCCCCTTGTTTCCAGCCTTTATGCTAAGCTAAACTAACCAGCAGGTTGTAGTTTCATATTTGCTGTATGGTTGTGGGAATGGTATCAATCATCTCATCACCTGACCATCAAATGATGGCCATGACTGAACATGTTGTTTTTTGCTACTTTTGCATACTAATGTAGTAAAGAAAACTTTAAATATACCCAATTTTGGTATCATTTAGTTCCTCAGATTACTTCTAATTGGCCCCACAGATGAATACTGTCAATGAACCAGGACCTGTTAATCTATTCAGAGGAATGTGAGGTTTATTGAGGTATATATTTGTTATATTTTATTGCCAACAACCTTCAAATTTTGTCAGCTCAGGCTCAGGTAATACAAGTAATATTGACTGTGACATGTAGGATCAGTCAGTATGTGACATGTGGCATATGTAGTAGCATTTGAGCATTTTGTCTCTAAAATGTGATTCTGTCAGACTGGGTAGGCTTTCCAGCAGTGAGGGCAAGGTCTGCAGCGGCTGAATGAGGAGCATTTGTGAATAGCATTGTGACAGTCTTTATTTACACTGTGTGATACCAGATGTCTGAGATTGAGAGATTTTACAGCTTTTTTCCACTGTAGCTGAGACTGTGACAAAAGCTTTTTCTCACACTTTGTGTGTGTGTGTGTGTGTGTGTGTGTGTGTGTGTGTGTGTGTTTGCTTTTGCCCTTGTGGATTATATATTCATACTCATACAAATGACTCATAAAAGCATCTGATGGAGATATCTTGTAAGGATGAAATAAAACAATAACTTGAAAAACAATATTTTTCTGCTTACCCTGAAGCTTTTCATCAAAGTGACAACCACTCTTCAATTTTAGACAAATGAACTGAAGTTTATTTTATTGCTCCAAAACATCCAACAGTGATTGATAATAAAATGCGTCTTCGGCATAAATGGAGCTAAATCTCACAGTAACACATATAGTGTACAATATTTCTTCCTGACCTTTAAAAGATAAAACATACCTCAGTTTTGTTGTTTGACAAAGTTCAACAGCAGTCTGTGTTGAGACAGGCCCTGAGCTGAACTGGAGGAATGAGTGATATGCTGAGTGAGAAGAGAGACGCTCTGTCGATGAAGCTATTGGCCCAATAATAGAACGGACATAATTGTCTGGCCTTCTGAGTCATCATTGCTCTCTCCACTGGCAGTGCTTTCCCATCTTGTTTAGACACCGCAGTTAATGGACCTTCTCCTTCTGTCCATCTCTCCATCTGTCTCTGCTTGTCTCTTCCTTCTGTCATCCCTCATTTTTATTTTTATGGGCCGGCCCCCACAATCTCACCTCTCTATCATCCTTTCTTCCCTTCTTTGCACATGTCTGTCTCACCCCTCAAATAAGAGATGTCAGACTTGTTTTTAAGTTAGTCCAATCGCAAATTTATTTAAGTAAAGTATTTAAGCACAAAAATTGAATCCATTTACTGTAGAACTTTTATTGAATGTGATTTATAGTGCAATCAAAAGTCCATTAACACACAAGATTTCACTAATATGCTGTAGAGCTAAATATCTTATTTGGATAGATAGCTTTTCCTTTATTCCTTTATTTGTCCCACAGTGGGGAAATTCCAATCTTACAGCAGCAAAGTGGATAGAGGAAAAACAGTATAAAAAACAGTAAGAGTAGGGAAATAATAAAAACACTATGTACAAGAGAAAAAAACAGTAAGAATCCACAACAACACAAATAGTAGCAGCATAACACAAATAGTAGCAGCAAGGAATATTATATAAGATAAGGAAAACGCTCTAATTAGTGTACGGTTTGCAACTGGATTATCGCCAAGTGTAGTGTATATATACAGCATGTTTACATTAGCATACACTGTGCCACATAGCAGACATGCAAAAAAAACATACTTACATGTTGCTGCACAGAAACATGACATCTGTCATCCTGTAACTACAGTGTTTGTTGACAATTATAGGCACATGTATGCTCTTCATAGCTACCTGTCTGCTTTATGCAAAAATATGATCTTATCACACAGAAGAAATCTAGATACAAATGTTTGATTTGAATGTGTGTAATCTGGAGAGTAAAGCTACTATACACTCAGTTTTACACATTGACAGTATATATAATGGATAGAGCTTCCGGGACTGAAAAGTAAAGCCTGCGTTTAAGTGTCTTAAAACCTGTATTTTATGTAAAGGCCAGAAGGGGGAGCTCCAGTGGCTGCAATAACATACCGATACCATTCACGTTAATGGAGAATGAGCCAAGTTTATGGTCTCAATCGCTTGTTTCAAGTCTTCTTCCATACATTATGATGTTCATTTAGTAAATTATGGTCAAATTTTGAATAAAATAGATGATAAAGCTGCGTATGCTTTTGGACGTGACTATGTTATGATTGACAGGTCACTCTCTGTCCAGTGCACCACACAAAAATCAGCTCAAACTGTAAAACATATTTTAGTGTACTGTTTAGCTATAATACGAGATTGTGTGTGGTAGCCACTGGCTCAAAATGGCAATCCACAAACCAATGGGTGACATCACGATAGGTTCACACTTGGTTGTACCGTAGGGCTGTCACTTTTCCAAAAATCAAGTTTGAATGCATTTGACGCAATTTGTTCGAATGAATTTGAACAAATCATTTTAAAACACATAGTACATAACAAAACAACAACAAAAGGATTAGTTGCAGTCTGTAGTGATTTTCTTCATTAATGGTTCACAGTAAGTTTGATGAGCACAAACTACAATTCCCCATCCCCAATTTGTCTCAGTAATCAGATTTTGTGTTCATTAATAAAAAGTAATTGCTTAATTTTAATTTAATTTAATTTAATTAAATTCTCTCTAATAATCATGTTTTAGTTTTTTCCAACCCAATGTGTAATACAGTCTTGCTTGTGGTTCTTGTAAATGCCATCTAAATGGACTGTTTACGACTTCTTTTCAGAGGTTTAGAATTTTTACTGCAAAACTGATAATGGCAAATCGTGTAATCTTGGTAGTATGTGTTTGGGGCAGAATGCGTCACATGTATGAAAAATGGATACAAAAGCCTCAGTAAATCTGGTGCTGAATGTATTTGCAGATGGTCAAAAGATGATGGTTACTGTTTTATAGCATAGAAATACCCCAAATATTATTAGAATATTTCCACTATTTTTGGTTTTTACAAGTTTTAACGTTACATGTTTTATTTCTTCCTTCCAGGGGCTAGTTAAGTATCAAATTAGTGTTGACCTGAAACAGTCAAAAGAAAGATTTTTCCAGCCACTGCACTCAAACCCTCATCCAATTTTCAGCCGCTCAGAGATCAGAGTCCATGCTGCAGGCAAGCAACTGGCGCCACAATATATTTTGTTCACAAGTCATAAAAGCAAACACTGCAGAATTATTTGCATGGTGAGATTGTGCCTTTTTTAGTGGACCTGTATTGTGGATCTCATCTAGCTGTTGTGAAAATGTGACCTATATTCTTGTTTATTACCCCATAAGCTGTACCAGAGACCTATTGATGTTGTAATTCCTTAGCTAATAGAGGTTAATGAAAGTCATAAATTACTGAATATCAGGTGCGCGAATTCTGTCAGACATCCTGACAAGTTAAGTGTCAGACATATTAATGCTCAGCTCAAAAAGGATTAAATTGATTCCACAAATGCACAAACACATTTTTCATTTCTCCATCCTCTTCCTCCAGGGTTGTCCCAGCCTCGGCCCCCGGAGCAGCAGTGCCTGTCCCTATCCCCCTCCTCCCCTCTTGGACCAGCAGCTCAGCGTGGTGAGGCCAGGAACGATGGGTCGGAAGCTGGACCTGACGGGCCTGACGGACGATGAGGCGGAGCATGTCTTAAAAGTGGTCCAGCGGGACATGAAGCTGCGAAAGAAGGAGGAGGAGAGGCTGAGGTGAGATGGGATTCCCCTGCCAGCGTTTTTTCTAGTTTTTTACACATTTGATGCGACACATACAGGGCGATTTGAGAAAAGATGATAAGGAGAGATGTGACTTGCCTGTGAGCAGAATGACCAGATATAGTGATGTACAGCTGGCTCCATTCACAAAGACATATCCTTATACGCCCTTGTTACTTGACAATCATTTTATTGCTTAAATGATCTAATAAAGCAAAAAAGCTAACATATCTGAAATGTGCTGCCATGTTAAACGACTGTTTGTCCAATCATAGTTGTAACATTAACTGTAACTGTGCAGTAGTGTTTCCCTGCTGGTCCCACCTGCAAGTTCTCGCTCCGCCCTTAGACTTTACATTATGATTGTGTCACAATATAAAACCTCCAAAAATTCATAATAGATAGAGTCATAATTGACCTTGTTTGCAGTTTGAATTAAAAGAGTTAAAAGAAATCAATAAACTTTTGGTGGTGGCAGCAGGGGAATTTTTTTGCTGCAATACTGCGACTTGCCATTGAGCAAAACTGGAAACAATGCCGAGCGGTAATGCAATATCTAGTTCTTATAATACATATATGGGTTAGAAGGCATGTAAAAAAGTTAAATTGTACAGGACTGAAACTCGACCTGTAGGCACAACAGTAGTAGACTATATCAGAGTTAAGAACTGGTGAGGACATTTTGCCTGGGACATGTAACTTTAGCCTTAGACTTTTAGTATTATATAATGCTTTGTATCATATATCAAGCCATCATTTTAAAACAAATCAGCTGGAGAGGGAGATTTCAACCAACTCACAGAGTTTTAGCATTAGCATGAGCTTACATTGGCTCACTACAGCAAAATAATTTCCAGTTGTCGGACAGAAATAAGAAGTGTGCTTTCCTGTACTTTTGTGTGAAATCTAACCCCATGAATTTCAAGTGGTAAAACTCTGACTGTATAATTGTAAACTACAGATGCAGCGTGCAAGAAAAGCTTGACAGGCATAGCAACAGTAACTAAGGGGTTTGGGCATTAGTGAATTATCAATTCCAGGTTATAAGCAAACTCAGAAAATAACAGCAAATCTGCACAAAACACTTCACAGGAAATGTAATCCATGTGATGATGAACTAGGACAGCTTTACTTGCAGATGATTTATTTAATCCATTTCATTTGATTGATTTGGCCAACAAACAATCCCCAAAGTAAGTGTTTATCTGGTAGTTATTCATGTAAGTAAGCCCAGCAATGTCATATATCCTGTGTGCAAAACACCAAAACACTTTCAATCTGTAAAGACTTTGGTTGCCATTATAAACCGCAATAATACTTCTATTTATCAGATATTGTACTTGAAGTCTGTCGTTGTGATATCTGATTGAAATATAGAAGCATACAGCTGCTCGTGCTTTGTTTTCAGCTGCAGTTATTTATTCACAGGACTTCCCACAGTTTGGTTTGTCAAGGCACAGTCAGGGGCTGTAAGGAGGAAGATACTTGTCTTGTATTTTCTGCTCGCAGGCTGGCAGGTTTGTGGGGGTCAGTCGGTCCAGGCCTCAAGGCTCTGCTCTGGTGTCACAGCCTCTTACTTAACATGTGACAAGTACTGGCCTGTTCCTCCTCCACCTCACCTCCTGTCCTTCACTCCCTCCCCTCCCCTCCCTGTGACAGCCTGTGGTCAGAGGGGATTCAGTTCGGTTGTGACAGCCCTCCATTGGGGGTTTGGCCATCAAATATGTGGTCAGATCATTGTGTCTGCTTTGTGTTGTTTCAGCAGGACTACAGGGGGAAGTTATAGTGTTAAAACGCTAGTGTTTTTAATGTCACAACAAAATCCAAAATATGATTTAAGTGTGGTTGTACCCTATAATTTTGTAAACACAGATATGCTTCTTTGACTACCTACCAGGCTCCAGCATCAACTATTTTGCTGTGGAGATTTGATGTCTTTCTTCAGATTTGAATGGTGGTCCTTGTGGTTTTGTGTTCTTGGGGGGATGCCATGAGTGATTAGACTGCTTTACTTAGAGCACCAAACATCTTAGCTGTACTCTGAGGAGCACTGCAAAGTTGCTTTACAAACCAGAAAGCAGGCGTTGGTCTGCGCAGCTTGAAACTCAACTTATTTTCCCAGAATCATTTTCAAAGCAAAGATGCTGTATTGCCAAATTACTGGGCTGTAAAGTGTTCTCCCATTAAGCTGTCATGAATGATCAAAAAGAATTTCTGCCTTTCAGGCTATTTATTGCTGCTGTTCACTGCAAAAAGATGAGCAGATTAATGTTGATGTAGTAGCAGGGAGATATTTATTAGGGAACAGTTGTTCATAAAAGCAATCAGGCTCTATGTTTGTAGAGTTATATTGACTTGTTAGATGTTTTAAAAGCAAAGTTACCAAAGCAGATATTGGATGCAAACTGACAGTCAAATTAGCTTGTTAGCTTGCAGCTAAAACTGCTGATTTGTTACACGATCGCACATCTGCCATACAGATTTATGTTAAATATTGTTTGTTTCATCAGGCATTGCCTTCTGAAAACCTAATTGATGCCTCGACTCCCTCCTATCAGCGATTGTCTCACGTCTCTTTTTTTAATTTACTCACAGGGATGGAAAATGTAATCAGATGCTTTAACTAAGATCCTTTAAGTGTATAATAACATACTGTAAAAATACTCCAATACAAGTAAGTTCTGCCTCCAGTATGTTACTGACTAAGTAAAAGTACTGTAAGCAAAATATCCTTTAAGTCTTAAGTATCGCCCCCCTTTCATACATTCATATTATTATGCAATATGTGCTGTATTATATACTGCGACATAATTGTTAATTAAAGGTAATTAGGTAAATAAATCTGGTATCCTGATATTCTTTTGACAATTTTGATAATTGGTTAGTTGTTTAAGTCATTTTTTAAGCAAAAATGCTTCTCAAATGTGAATATTTGCTGGTTTTCTTCTTCTCTGGTCTTCTCTCAGACAAGACAATTATTTTCTGACAGAGAGAGATTCTGCGGATTAATCAATAATGAAAATAAACATGAGTTGAAGCCCTATTTTCCACCACTGTTTATTAAGTAGCACAACAATACAAATACTGTATATATGATTTATTATTTATCAGTATTCTTACAACCCAGATTTAAGAGATTGTGATCTATTGTGAATATCTCTGATATTAGAACCTAATTTTATTTCACTGAATTCCAGGGTATCAGTGGATTCACTTAAGCATTTGAAGTAGTACTCACTACTAAATGCTATTACTTCATTACATGTCCATGGTCACTGTCGGGTTCTGGTGGCCTTTCCTGATGTTGAGCTGTTGTCTTATGAATTATATTTAGCATCAATCCCTTTCTTTTACTGTATCTGATTAAAGGAAGAGTGCTTGTGTGCTGCGCTTTGAGTTCTCTTCTTTCGTACAATGCAGCTAGTTAAGAGAGATGAAAATAGCATTTCATACCCCTCAGTGTTGCCGCCACCGGTCAGGTTACAGAAAGAGACAGAAAACCCATTTGCCTTTCATCTGACATGCAAAATGTTTCACAGTTTACAGTATATGAATAGGAATATGAAAGCTTGCTTACAGCAGATGGTGGTTGAGTGTTTCAGCACATAGCCTTCTCCCTGTGGGGTTTTCTCCTCCATGCATGGCTGACATTTGTTTTTCTTCCTTGAATGAAGTCAGCCCTGCAGAGTTGTAAATTACCCTGTTGAAGGATTCATGGCATTCTTTATAAGCCTCAGCTGCCACTTTAAATGCTCCATTTTAATTTGCCACCATGCTGAATAATAAGAAATGTTGAAACACTTAACTGATATTACCTTATGTCTCATAAATACTGAACTCTTATAAATATGTAAATACATTGACATACACAACTATGAGTCTAGTTTGGGGCAATCTGCACAGTTTTTTAGTTCAAAAAGTTTTAATGTGGGCAACTGCAGCTTGTTTATGATGCCTCTGCACTTTCATGCTTTTATCATTGTATGTGGGACTTTTTATTATCATTTCTATCATCATAGCTATCCTTACATGAGAACAAGGCTCTATTAACAAGAAAATACAGGGTTAAAAATGTTTTTGTGTAGTGTTTTTACTAAACATTTTTTTAGTTTGACATATTGTATCATTTTTATGCTGATGAAATGCCGCTGTACTACACTATCAAAAGTAGTTTGACTGACATAATGATTGCCTGGCTTCTATTTGTTTTTCAAATGAAACAAAGGTCTTTATTATTGGCACTGCAATAAAAGAATTCAAAAGACATTACAGCAGGGATCTTAAGCCTATAATTTCAAATGGTACAATAACAACAAACATTAGTGCCACCCACATCAGCCAGTATAAGTGAAAACACCTGTGTGTGTGTGTGTGTGTGTGTGTGTGCGTGTGTGTGTGTGTGTGTGTGTGTGTGTGTGTGTGTGTGTATGCAGGGGCTTTAATACACTTTTTCCTGCTGCTGGTTCAAAATGCTTCAGCTCGTATTCTATCAAAGAGCAGGGAGCGCATTACCAGTGTTGGCCTCCCTCCAGTAGGATACCATGCAAAGTTTTTGACCACCGGTAGCACTATGGAGAGATGTTATTGTTGACTGTTTGTGGCGGTAGTGTAGCAATGTGTAGCAATGTGTCATCAAAGACAAAGAAGAACACTGTAAACAAGCACACATGTGTAAACAATGTAGATTTGTAGGTTACTACAACAAATCTGCAGGAAGAAAATGCATTCAACATATTTATTAAATCACAAACATACACAAAATGCGTATTTGTGAGAAACCTTTGCAGTAAACACAACAAAAAAACAGGGCTCCTATAACTGCTAGTGGACGTAAGAATAAAAAAAAATAAAAAAAAGATAATTATCTTATTTTTGAGTTGTTGTGTCCATATTCACGTGAGGAGTTTCATTTCTGCTAACCAATGTCTAGTGGATGTCCCAAGAGCTCGGCTTGGACTGCACCTTCGTTGTCTTTGTAGTAGTAGTTGACTTTTTTACCTTTAGTTCATTAGTTGTTACAGACTGAAGTGTCTGCTGTCTTGTTTATGTTGTCTCTGGATCATTTCTCTTCCGTTCCATTCTCTTATTTGTTTTGATGTGCTAATGGCTTTACCAGTGAAGCACTGTGTAACTTTTGAGTGAGTAGTGCTATTAAGATAAATCTTTAGTAACTTCCGTATGCACCCTGGTTGCTCTGCTGCTAAAGAGTGAGAGTGTGATTCTGCCAATTAGAGAGGGTGAGCAGCTCAACCTCTGGCCTCCACACCGTCTCAGTGGCCATCCAGCTGGAGAGGCTCATTATAGAGCGGCAGGAAACTCAGGGGAGCACACACAGACGTGGGCCTACTTAACAAACAGCACAAGCACTCCCAAGGGAGTCAGACTGGGAAATGATTATAGATAGAAATAGCTATCCACCACTGCGTCTGTGTGAGTGGTGAGAAGATGGCTGAAGCTCCAGCTATTGGTGTCTCTTATGGGTAATTTGCTCTCATTGTTAGGAAGGATCCACTTTACGCACGTGGCTGGCAAGTCCTTACATGGATAGGCCAATTACTGTACCTGTAATGCTTACAAAACTCCTTTCAATTGCAGCTGTGACAAGCCTATCCTTCGTATTGAAAAGCTCTGCATTACTTTGGCTTCTCTGTGAGTGATGAATAAGGCAAAAAATGATTTGGAAGCCGAACAATGCTCCATGGATAAGTCTCAATTATTTGTGAAGTTGTGGGCCGGTGCACTCCATAGTCGGTCTCTCTCCATCGTAATCTTTCTCTCTTTCTTTGTGCAGAGTAATTCTTGGCTCAAGAATGCAGCCCTCTATCAGAGGGCAATATTTTGCATCAGCAGTTTTAATTAGTCGGTAAAATAGTGACTTTGTAGTGAAAGAATGAATGTGTTTTTGTAAGGAAGTTCTGTTCAGACAAGTGAGGCGGAGTAACCACAGACATCTTTGTGTCTTCTTATTAATGTTTGCCTTTGTTGTTCTAATCAAACCATCTGTAGCTGCTTTATTGTAACACTGACTTTTCTCATGCATCCAAAAGCTTTAGCTTCTGTCTTTCTTTTTCTATATGACAGCTGATGTTTGATTTTAGCTCTGGTGAACGCAACAGGCAGAAAGGCACAGGCCTCAGGAGTCAAACTGGGAGGTTAAGATCTTTTTGAAAGAAGGTGGCAGAGGATGTCACTCGGTCAGGGATCAGACTGACCTCTTTTTCCTCCTGTTTTTATTCTCCTGGCTCTCTATCTATATAGGGACAGCTGAGTGTATGTGTGTGCCATCTCTAGATAGAGACCAACTTAAAAAATGTAGGATTTTTGAGCCAAAAGATAAAAGCCAGTCAGGTTATGTTTGGCCCAAATAGCTCTGAATTCCTGACGATCGATAAATTGGTGTAATTGGATTTCAGAGGACCAGCAGTCAGAGGATATTGCCCTTCATTGCAGGACAGTCCCTTTGGGAAGCAGTGCCATCTCCTCTATTAAAGTAGCGCTAAATGGAGACAGATCAACCTTCTGACATCAACTTTCATGCCTGAGGTCATGTCCTTTTTACAGCGTCAGCTCAGATTTCAGTTTGTTCCCACATTTATTCAACTTTCCTTGTAGAATGTCAGTCTCTGTACACACTCATGTATTGGTTTGATGATGTGTTTCTTTACAAAAGCAGGTTTCCCAGACTCGTGAACTATTGACCCAAACTTCTCTGTTAAGAGAAAATCCTGAAATCGTGTAACTAGTCCAGTGTAGCTTTGTGGGTGGTTGAATGAGCTCCATTGTGTTAAACAGACGTATTATTCCTTTCTTCTCAGTGTCTAAGGTGTTTATTCTGTGCCATAATCCAGCATTGGGTCCTATGTTACCATGTGACGCTCTTTCACATGAGACAGCCCAAAGCTGTGGGGCCGTAATGTGTAAATGGACATACAAAGAAGACTCTTAATAATTAATAATAAAACAGCTTAATATGCCAAATTACCTCACCTCTCTCCATCTTTAGCATGAATGTATTTTTACAGCAGCCAGAGAAGTGGGTCTGGATAGAGTTAATTTCAGTCTGCCTCTTGTTGTGGCAGTTGTGTTCTCTTGGCTGCGGTTCTCTTTCGGTGGGGATTAGCTGTGTTACGTTATTAGTGTGGGTTATTCGTCTGAGTCATGTTGATGTGGATTGTTTTTGATGTGGAAGTGCTGTGTGTGTACGTACCGATCTCGTCAGCAGTGTGTGTGTGTGTGTGTGTGTGTGTGTGTGTGTGTGTGTGTGTGTGTGTGTGTGTGTGTCTGTGCACAGCGAGCAGGAAGGACGAATCCTTCTGACCTTTTTTCTGTAGCCACATTGGCAGGTGTATTACCAGTATGATTTTGTGAGTCATCACATTTCACGGTGTGCCAGGGTAGCATTATGATTGATACAGTACCCATTTATGCTCACAGTGATGGGATTTAGCTGGTAACTGGCTTCATTTAATTAATTTTTCACTGTTTATATTTAGTTTTTAGACCTTTTTTAAAAAAATGGGGGAAAAATGTACATATAGTATTTTATGTGAAGACCCTTTCTTCTTCTTACGCATTATTTATTGTCTTCCCTGACTACTGCCTCTGTGAGTTCACCAATAGTATTTTAAGTTTTTTTTTTAAATTTTCATTACTATTCCATTCATGTATTTTATGATACATCTTATACCATATCATGTGTTTGTTTTGGCCTGACTTTTATGAAAAATGCTTTAATTGTGTCATCCTCTCTTGGACACAGAAGTGTTCTGGTGGACTGGAAAATGAGCATAAAGTATAAATAATCTGCGATAGGAAGTGTTTATTTCAAACTGTTATCATGTTTTTAATAAAATATTGAAATGACACTGACATTTAAAATGACAAACCCACCTCTTTACTCCCTTGCTGTTTTTGCAAGGAGGGTTTGAAAGCATATGGAAACTTCTGAGCAGCTTTAATTTGCTTTCATGTGTTCAGGGCTGTTGAGATGATCTGTACAGCTGCCACAGACTTTGTGATTTCTAATTAGTCTTTAATATGGCCCTTAGTAGATGATATTTAATATAATTAAACTTAATTAGCAGACAGAAATATAGCCCCCCTGACCACGGCAATTATACATGGGCATGCTCACGCATACTGTGTGTTCAGTCTTTCTCTCTCACACACAGGTTCATTTTTCAAAGGTGCAGCAGCTGTTTCTGTTAACATAATGGAGTCCTTACAGAAAGAGTCAAACATCTTATCTCTAAAAATTAGAGTGCTCAAATACATTTTTTAAATATCTTTTATGTATGATATATGTTCTCATTTAAAACATAGTAATACTGTATAAAAAAAGTACTCCAGCCCTGAGGATTGTTGTGACTAATGTGCATGATTAAATATTTATTTCAGTTGTAGCATTGTTTGTGGATGTTGTTGCAAATTGAATTTTCACTTTATAGCAAACATAATCAGATACATATTACATCTGAATACAAACTAGGCTGCATAACATATTTATATGTCAAATCAAATCTAACTAATTTGGATAGCACTGTTGTTTGTGGGGCATTTACAGTCTCTCCATGTTTTATGTGGATGATCCGTCAAGCGAGACTGTACTTGAGCATTAAAAGAGTTTGGTGTTTGAAATTCCGGAGAAGGAAGTGTGTGCATCTCCGAGGACATCAGTCAGTGTGTGCCTGTGCATTAGCAGACTCTCTTGAGCAAAGTGTCCCTTAACAGGCAGAGGTTTACGGCGTCTGATGGAGGAAGATTCTGATTTCCCCAGAGTGTGACAAATCAGCAGCTGTGCAGCGCTGCTGTCCTCCGTAGCTGCTGAGCCCACTGGATCAGCTGATGAGATAGTGAAAAATAATCCACCCTGGCTACTTGTGGCACAGTCGCTTTCATAGTTCATACACTGCTTTTCCGGCTGACTGAGTAGATAGGTTTCTCCTCAATAACCTTGCCTGCATGAATGTGTATATCTGCGCGTGTGAGCGTCTATATGTGGCATTTTAGCCTTTGCTCACTGAGGGTCAAATCGAGGTGAACGGATCCCCGCTCAGCCTTGTCTTCCTCCGGATAAACGCATTTCCACCTAACTAGACTCGGGAGTTATCTGCAGAAGGACTAAGACAGACTCAGAGCAATCGTTTGAGCTGTTACTTTTATATTGGTCCAGGTCTGCAGTCATTACTTCTGCTGCTGGCCAAATGTCAAGTGCTGTTTTGAGTCAGAGGAAAATAGTTGGGTGCAACAGGAAGATGGTGTTATCTGATTTCCTGTCTCCTGAATCTGTCTTCTACCTCTCCCTTTGTGATTTTCTCATCTATTCTATCTCAACATCTGTGCCTTCCTTTCCATTTTCCATTCAGTGGTCCTATCCTTTCTAAATCCTCTCTGTCTGTTTCTCTCTTCCTACCTCTGTAGATCCTCATTAGCAGTAGCCATGTTGTTTTGGATGAGCTGCTCTCTGTCCAGAGGGAGTGACTGATGCTTGGCCAGACAGCAGGGAGACTTTTCTTTGTCTGAATAATCGCCACGCTTTTCAATTCCATGTCCGGATCTTCATTATACCCAAGCCAGGAGACACAAGACTCATTTACCCCTCAAAAGGCCGCTCATTCATCCCATGGGCCTTATCTGCTTCTAGATATTGAAGTGATTGAACTACTGCCAGCCACGTTAATTACGAGGATTCGCGCTGTTTGCTGGGGCATTAGGCAGCGGGACGTGGTTCAAGTTCTCGGACACAGTCGGTTACCTTAGCGTGAGAGAGGAGGTGTCTTTTGTGGGAGTTCAGAATGAGAGAAAGTCAAGTATTCTCTGTGGGATTATAGTGTCTGAGAGGTGAGGAGGGAGACAGACAGTACACTCTGTAAAAGGTACAATCTGGCTCATTACAGAAAATGAATCCCCCTCTTCCTTTTGTATAACTGGTGCACCGTGGCGTTCTTAAACCCTCTCTGTATTCAGGTGATGTTCTGTCTCTGTTCCAGTTGTCTTGTTCTGCTGCCATCATCCACGACAAGCATTTCAATACGCTGTCTGACACTGAATGGTAATGCTGAAGAGGAGAAAACGAACAACTTTACATATAGCTGCATCATGTGTTTGTAGATTTTTGATCAGCAAATTCATTTCATGTATTCCTCTAACCTTCTCATTTCATTTTCTTCAGTGATTGAGCGTATAATAAAAACTGCATGTCAGTTAAATATTTCATCAAAGTTGGTGCAGTTAGCTGTTTAGAAATGTTATGGGTATTGCTCATGTAGAACCATGAGATTAAAGGTCAAACACATAGTCCATCAACAAAAATAAACCAATCACTTTTGTAATTTTTCGAGCAAAAATGCCAAATGCCAGCTTACAGCTCCTCAAAAATGAGAATTTGCTGGCGTTTGTTTGTCATATATCATTGTAAATGGGCGATCTTTATGTGACTGTTTGTCACCTTGGCCTTGACCTTCACATTTCACAGACTACGTGATGAATTAATGAGACCAGTTGTCAGTTGCAGCCCCACATGATTTATTTGTAAATGTATTTATTTAATCTACTTGCGGCCACCAAGGAAAGAATAAAAAATTTGACCTTTTCAAACAAATTAGCTTTACGTTATATTTGTTGGGAAGTGTGCTGCAGATTTGAAAAGATTAAGAGGCGTTGTGTGTCCTTACTAACAGGGCTTACTAGCATGTCTCAGTTAGTGGACCAATTAGCTGGAAAATGCTGCCTTCCTAAGCAACACATCAGCTGAGGCTTTTGGTCGTGAAGATAATCAGTTTACATCACATCGCCGATGACGTGGATGAGCACGGAGAGTCTGCAAAAACGTTCATAATACGTCATCCTTTCTAAACACACGCCGAGAGACACACACACACACACACACACACACACACACACACACACACAATTAAATTAGCGCTGAGCGCTCCCTACAGTCCTGCGCTCCATCCACCCAATTAGATGGGGATCTCCCTCTGCTCCAGCATCTTTGACCCCAAACCTCAAGAGCTCTAATTTATGAGATGGACCTAATCAGATACAAGGATAAAACAGAGAGGCTCACTTGTAAGATTGACTGCAGAGCTGATGGTGAGGTTAGCTGGTTAACAGGGGTTGCTATAGAGCGCCAACAGATGGGAGTTGAGGGTGGGGCAGGGGAATGTTTTGCCTCATGTTAAAGACCTCTCTGGTTTATTTTGGACTGCCATTGATTCTCATTTTCTCCTCCGCTGGAACTGTGTGTGTGTGTGTGTGTGTGTGTGTGTGTTTGTGTTTGTTGGATCCTACTGTCTCTCTTTGAGGAAATAGGCAGAACATGATCAATATCTCCCTCAGGACTGTTCCTGTATTGCATCAGTCAACAGTGGATGACACACACTTTGACACTGCGTTCAATCTCTCTCTCTCTTTTCTCTCTGTCTCTTTGGCATATTTGACACTTGCTGTACCTATGACCTTTTTCCACCTGTTTACTCAGTATCTTTCCTGCACTCTCACCCTTACTCCTCCCATGAAATAGGAAAGTGTATCATCTGTTTGTCTCTGTCAATATTGTCATGGCAGCACTGTATGTTTGAGCCTGTATTCTGTATTGGCCTTATGCAGCTGATATTCTTATGACTTTGGTGTGTATGGGCTCTCCCAATACTAAGAAGCTACACAAAACCTTCCTAATTAAAGCAAAGCCACTTTATTTTCTGCTCTTTTCTCACGCTCATAAGGATTATGGACTATACTTAAATCACCTCTTAAAGCACTTTTATGACTTAGTCCTGCTTTAATGTACAATTACGGATTTTGATCCGGCCCAATTTTAATGCTCTTTTTGTGGCTTTTTTACAGAAAATTTTAATTTTATGCCTCTTGTTATTCCTCTTTTCTTCTTCTTGTTCTTATTTTTAGCTCCTTGTTTGTTTTACAGTTCTCTTTTGATCCTGTGAAGCACTTTATAAAAGCTTCTTTGCATAAGTGCAATTTGTTCTTAAGATGATGCAGCAGATGTTGGTGATAATTATTCGTCTAAATCATTTATATACATTCACTACAAAATAATGATCTTCCTTTTGAGTAAACGTAACAGAAACCATTTAATTGCATCAGCCCCTCTAAGCGCTGAAGAGCAGGCTCTTTCTCTTACCCAGAATTCCTTGCACTCATCAAATTGTGGCTTCTCAAAGTGTGATGTTTGATATGTTGACAGATCTCAGAAAACCTAATGAGTCTCTTGGTACTTGTTGACTCTACAAACGGTGTGTGTGTGTGTGTGTGTGTGTGTGTGTGTGTGTGTGTGTGTGTGTGTGTGTGTGTGTGTGTATATTCATGTTTGTGGGAATGTACAGAAACTCCAGTTTTCTCTGAGCTTGCCTGAAACAGCCCCTGTGAAAACTAAACAACTCTCCCTACACTTCTCATGACCTTCGACCACAATCAGAGTAAATACAGAGAAGGACATACCAGATCATTGCTACCTCCAGTTTATCCAAATTAAAGATGTCTAAAGTAAAGTGTTATTGTTAGAAACTTCACTAACCACTCTCTTGCCCTCTAATCAAAGTAAAAACCCCTTAAAACTTTAAGAAATGCTATCTCAAATATACAGAAATCTAGATTTAAAGATTTATTTGTTACATAAGCAATCATACTTCGGAGCATTCATTGATATTGAGTAAACCAGAGATTCACCGACGACATACACTAAACAACACGCACTTAAATTGGCCAGACATGCATGAGGAATTTTTCCGTGACTTGTAATCAGAACAAGCCAATAATGACAGTATAAATCGTCCAAAGAATCTGCATCACCACCATTAAACTTAACTGTGGTCTGAGGTGAGAGGAGCAGGCGCCGACCTTCATGGCATAATGTGATAGGTTAAGACACCTGTCAGTCAATATCTTACGTCTTATTAATGAATATGTACTTAAATCATACATTAGATACTTTGTATTTGAAAAGAAAAGTTGGAGGGGAAATGTTTCTTTCCAAATTTCACTGTGGTTGAAAGGGGTCATTTAAATCTTACAAAATCTGTTCAGATTTACACTTTAAACCATCTTCTGTTTGTTTAAATACAATCTTTCTGCACACCCATTTGAACTGAATCAAACTAGCCTCACTCGGTCTCTATTGTTTCATCATTTGGGGGTGCCAGTCGACCACTGGTGGTCGTTTTTCAAGTAGTGTGTGTTTCCCAGGGGAACCATCATTGGTTGAGTAACTGGTTTCTGGAGATTATGAGTCACAGCTGGTGCTGCGGTTGGCTCGCCCTCCTCTGTTTAATGACTGCAGGAGTCATATGTTCTGATAAAACGGCTGCTTTGCCAGTAAACCAGCAAGCTAATCACTCGACACAGATACTCCTTTTTCAAATGTTTACCAATGGTGGATTGTTGGAATTAGTTAGTTTATTGCACATTTCTAAGCCCCTTGAATCTTTAGCCCAGATTACTTTCTGTGATGTAAACAAACCTTATCTGATAATTTTGTTGAGCTCTTATAACTATAAAAGTCAATAAGATTAATTTAATTTGAAAAGAAAAGATTTAGATAATATAACTATAACTTTTGAAGGGACAACTTACTAATAATTGTTAGAACTGAACATTGCATTGTTAGTAGCATCCATAGATGTAGAACCGTTTGGGCGCTGCTTTACACCGCCACTGTGCATCTGCGCGGTCACCATATACGGGAGGTCAAGAACTGCTAGTTAACAATACTGAGAACACCACAAAATTGACTAACTTGCTCAATTCTGTACCAAAATTAATTCAGTTACTGGGGGTGGATCTAATCATCTCTATGCAGCTTCTCCAAAAATGTTGATATCTATATCTAGGCGGTATGTTGTTATAAAGTGTAAATTTACCACCCAGATTCTCTTGTTGGAGCGTTATCTGTAGGCTGTCTTGTCATTGTTGATTGAGATTTGAGATATTTAAAAAAAAAATTGCGATTGGTTTAGCCATTATATTGCTAGTATAATAGCTAACCAAGTTAGCCATTATTATTATTAATAAATAGTTTTATTGGAAGCTTATACAGGATTGTAACTGTTAATGTACTGTTGGGCTAATTGGGCTGTGGACTACCCTGCTGTAATTGATATGAGGACTTAGCTAGTACTGCTAGAGCAATGTTTTCATGAGTGGGTACACATTTTTTGGGATGCACACTCACAGTAACGTGATCCATACTCCTTCTGGTTTCACACTATTCCACCGATCTACAGGTGAAGGTAATGCATCAAGAAACACAAATGTATACTACAAAGGCAGTGAAGAAGAACTGCTAGAAAGTAAACATAAACGTTAATGATGCATTCAATACGCTTGTTAGACATCAGGGATACACGCTATAGATTGTTTCTTCCTGGCATAAGGAACAAGGTAACTAATGTGACACTAAAATCAGGTTATCTCGACCTCTGCAGGATTGATTTGAACCATTCTTTCTTTAATCTGTCTCTTGCAAGTACCCCAGCTTTAATACTAAATTGCTGGAGTGCTGTTTAAACAGAAATCTATCAGCTCCTATCAGCTGCTCAGTGGCTTTTAGGGGCGTCTGTACAGTTTGACTTGCTATGTTATTGAAATCATCTCCTTTTAAATCTCAGGAGAACACTTACGATTTCTGCCAAATCTACTCAGAATTTTTATACACTGTCAAATCCTGTTGACATGGTTCAGGCTTACTGTCTCCTTTATAACTTCGCCCAAAAGTCTAATGTAATGTACACACTTGGAGCAGTCAACCGCTTGCTCAGTGCTTTTCCACATTCCTATCTGTTTTACTGAAACTGTCACTGGGGTACAGGAGATAAGCTACATCTGAAACGTGAAG
Organism: Dicentrarchus labrax; assembly: GCF_905237075.1. Taxonomy (NCBI): domain Eukaryota; kingdom Metazoa; phylum Chordata; class Actinopteri; family Moronidae; genus Dicentrarchus; species Dicentrarchus labrax. The sequence goes on along the minus strand of NW_026136709.1, from coordinate 11,645,031 downwards.
TCTGTCTGTGATGTGCCATTTGTCGAGGAGAATGTGGCGGCTGCAAGGACGGGCAGGAGGAGGGGGCCGAGGGATAAGAGGTAGAGAGAGAGGTAGAGAGGGAGGCAGAGAGAGGAGGGCAGACAAACTGTTTGAGGATGTTTTTCATCTGTCCTTGATGAGACACTGGAGATGCAGATGCTGCGAGCTCTGCCCCATTAGCTGGGGCTGCTACTGGTTTGTTACAGCAGCTGCTGTATGTTCGAGTGAGAGAGAGAAAGTTTTCTGATCAAATTTATACTTCATATGTGTGTGTGTTTGTGTTTGCACATGCGTGTATTTGTATGAAGCATCAGGGAGATATATGTGGATTTATCTTCCGCTCAGTATCAAAATGAAGATGTATAGTGCAGCGGTAATCTCTGGCTGTGTGATGAAGTGCACAGACTGGAGCCCTTTTCTTGAAGCATACTGCATTACTTATAGCTGCCACCGTTTTATCATACATGTCGGTATATTGCTGCTAACTGATTGTGTCCAGGGGAGTCACGCCTGCAGTATAACTGATTGAGATTGTATTTTTCGAGATGCAACTTTTTAGTGTGCTGAATGGCAGAAATCCAGAGGAAAGACAAAGTGTCTGCCATCATAATCCATTCCAACGTGTCTTCTCCTTTGAAAGTATGAAAGTTTTTGTACACAGTTGACGCTGCGATGGAGCGCCACACTTGTCTCCAGTTACTCGCAGAGTCAAAGCAAGCTGATTGGAAAACTCAAACTGTAGCGGGGCTTCTTTTGTGCTTTTGGTTTTGTCACATGATCACTGTATTTTTCGTCTTTCTGCTCCTGCCTACCTATAAGCAGCTTTCTCTCTCTCTCTCTCTCTCTCTCTCTCTCTCTCTCTCTCTCTCTCTCTCTCTCTCTCTCTCTCTCTCTCTCTCTCTCTCTCTTTCTGTTTCTCCCTCTTTCCATTTCTCTCTTTGATGATGGTGGTTTTGGCAGGCCTGCTAATACCTTCCCCTGACATATATTTCATTTTTTACAGGCCCAGTGGCCTCCGTTGAAGCCAGTCCAATATATCACCTCTGTAGTTAATCGCAGCCTTGGTAATGTTCAGTCATCGTTAACACTTAATTTTTGGGGTTGTACAGTATATCAGCGTAGGTGGATTAAGCCTGGGGTGCACTGCTCATCGGCTGGTACACACTGCAGTTCGCTGCTGGATTCCCACCAGCTGAGCGTCTGCAATTACAGTTGTGGTCAAGTGAAGGAAAGCAGTGGTATAGTTGAGGACATCTGGAGACATGTGGAATACATATCCAGACATCTCTTTGTCATTTAAGGAAAACCCAACATTCATCTTTAATTGCAATTAAATGTACATCAAGCCTGGGTTATATCCCGCTCACTATTTTTAGCAAAATTAACCACTTTTTGTAGCTAAAATGGAGTAGATTGATAATCCAATGAAATGTTAACATGTGACGGTTTAGTAATATAGAAGCACCACCTGCGTTTCTCATTCTTTGACTGTTTTGCAGGGTGCACGAGTCAAACTGACCCTGTCGATTCCCTGTGTTTTATTGGAGACTGTTTTATGGCTGTGTCCTCTGTATTGAGGGTTTTGCACAGCTGCACTGTGTGGTTGCCAGGTTGTGAGATGCTAACCCAAATATGTTAATGGAGCTTTGCCACTGCTCATTCGAGGGGTTGCCATGCGCGACCGCAAGCTGGATTGTGAAAATGAAATAGCAAAGAATATGTTCTGTAAGTGGGATTGTGATCTTAAAAAAAAACATGTAATAGCATACAGTGCAGTATGAAAGTATTCAGACAATTTTGTTTTGTCTCTGCACTCCAGCACATTAGACTCGAAAGGAAACAATAGCTCTCAGTGTAAAATGCTGACTTCCAGCTTTATTTTGAGGGTGTTTACACCCACATCCAATGAACCGCAAAGAAATGGTAGCTCTTTTATTTATATATATATATATACCTCCTAAGGGTATAAACCACTGTGAGTCCTACTGTTCACCCAATATAGACGTGAACACCCCCAAACACCCTTAAAGCAGAAAGTCAGCACTTCAAAGCCATTGTTTCTTTTGAAATCGAGTGTGCTGGAGAACAGCCAAAACAATGAAAACCATATCACAGTCCAAATACTTACAGACTGCACTATAGTGTGGTTCTCAGCCAAAGGAGGCCTATTTATGGCCAATAGTACAACTTTTTCCCCCGTTGTTAAAGTTTCCTTGATTAAGGAACAGTGACCAGGAAAGTAAAATTCCTATAAACCCTTAAAAAGCACTCCAGTCTCCAAACCCTCTCATCTGTGTGCAGTGTTGGAAAATGACCTTCTCTGCTGGGCCCATAGGGAGCACTGTTGTCCATGTTGTCAGGACTAGGATGGACTGTCTACACATGGCTGCACTTTGTTCGTCCCACTGGCTGACCACAAGCCTCAGACCAGACTGAGTGACACACAACACTTCTGCCAGTCTCTTTTTTAAACCACAACCTCAAATCAGACTTCTTTTCTTTACCATATTCAGGCCTAATGCAGTCTAAGTCTGTCCTGCTTTGTTGCTAAAAAAGAAAATGCTTTCAGGATTTTCTGTCAGAACTATGTTTTAAATGTTCAGCTGTAGGAAAAAAAGCTTAATATAACGGCTTATATTTTAAGTGCAATGAAAAAAAAAAAGGGTTTTAGTTTTGGCGACGGAGAATCCTGCATTTTCTCTTTGGCTTTTTAAATTCCTCCTTAAGATGAAAAGTCCAGTGTCACCGAAGGCCTTTATCATTTCTCTATGAGAGAACGGCTTATAGTTTATAGCCTCCATAATCCATTAATTATAGTATTTAATAGGTTCTTCACTGCTTTTAGTGCCCTCCTCTGGAGTCAGGTGTCATTGCACATTTTTGTGTCCTCCAGTGCTCTGTTTTTCTAAACTTGCCCTCATTAGCTTCATGTTTATTTATGTATTTACTTATTTTTACTATTGTTCTGGAATAATTGTTATTATGTTATCAATGTTATGTGAGAAATGAGAGGTGACTTTTATATATGTAAGGTCTCATTAGGCTTCAGTGTGGCTTTTAAAAACATATTGTTGGGAATTTTCGACTGAGATGTCACCCTGAAAAAATAAAATATCTCTCTTTGTAATGCTTGGTTACACTTGCGTGAGAGTGTTTAGGGAGTCAAAACAGAAGCTTGTGATGGATATTGTCCCTGTGAAAACTAATCATTCCTCCCTCCTTTCATTTCCGGAGGCATCCTGAGGGTAGACAGATGCATACACACACAGACACACACAGTTTCAGGCACAGTTTCTAAAATCAAATAGGCTCAGAGCATCTTGTGGTTGTGTGCAGTCATGAAAAGTTTGGGTCTGTGCTTGTGTGTTTATGCTTGTTGAAAGGAGACAACAGACAGATTTGTAAATCAGAGAAGAGCCTCATTTTTTGTTGGAAATATTGAGTTAGAAATGCTCTTACAAGGCTAACACTAAGACTTAAAAGCATTTCAATCCAACCAAAAATATGTGTTAAGACAAACTCAAGCAGACATACACTCAAAGTTGACCATATTTTCACTTGCAGCAAGCTATCACAGCACCGACAGGCTGTTTGGATCGCACAAACAAATAAGCAGTGAGTCGTGTCTTTGAGCGGTACTGGATGATCGTAATAATTAGCAGGCCGAAAGAAGACACTCATATAACATAGCTCCAGACGACAGCGTAGCTCGAAATAGCCAGTCATCGCCTGAGCACTTGAGCAGGCAGCATACCGCAGAAAGAGTTGACAGGGGAAAGAGAGCAGGAGGATGTGGGTGAGGAGGAGGGCAATAATTAGCTGAGCTTGTCATTCTAGTGATTAAACACTGATTTAGAAGCGTGCTCAGTGGGTGCGTGGAGTTAAATTGGCTGTACTGCTGTTAGCAGCGATGTGACATGTGAGGCCTGGGTCACTGCACTGCAATGCAGCAGCACAGGAGTGTGGCTCAGTTCAGCTCCATATCTGCTCCCTCCATGTAGGTCTCACTGGTGTTTGTTTATGGGCCAGAAGTAATGTGAACACACCGGATGAGTTTGTTCCTGAACAGTGATCCCTGTGGTACCTGGTTAGTTTTTCCTTTGTTTTTATGAAGAACGATATTCAAGCTCAATTCCATATGATGATAAATGATTTTCATTAATGCTGCTGAAGGAGCTTGTTGTTTTTCTGTGTTATCTTTAAAATGGAAGATGAATTTGCTGTGCTGCTTTAATAAGTATATGCCTTCAGACCTACAGGCTAAACACTCCAATAAGTACTGTGCCTTTGTGTCGTGATGGTTTCTGTTGACAATAAGTAATATTAGCCCCTCAGCAGATACCCTTGTCTGATATTAAAAAAAGATGGTACCACTCTTTCATAATGTTCATATTAATAACTACAGGCGTTTTATTTAAACTCTTTTGTTATTTTCTCTCGACACTGTATCCTTGAATAAATGCACATTTTTGAGACAAGAACCTTTATTCCTACTAAGCACAGCCGCATTGATGAATATTACATGAGGGCAATAAATCAACCGTTCTCCTTATTTCTCTTGAACTGTTTAATTTTCCCCTAATTGTGAGAAAATTCTCTTTTTATTTTATTCATTGTTCTCCCCAGACAAACAGCATCAGTGTTAGTTTAGATTAATGATGATGCAAACACTGTGCCGTCGCCCTAGTGCATTTAGGAACTGTGAATTGTTAGGTAACAGGATAACTCAGACCTGCAGTGAATGTGCAAACAAAATAATTAAATGACCTTCCTTATGCACAGATGCATATCTTCTGTATTGTCTGTTAGGCCTAAGCTTGTTGTTGTGGGCGGTTCAGCATCACTAATGGCAGATTTAGCTATTTTATGGGAAAACACAGTGCGTACAGCAAGCCTCTCCATGTACATGAAATCCCATTTATGATTAATGACTGAAAACAAAATGATATCCTCAAAAATAAATAGCAGATGCAAGTGGGAGGCGTCTTCAGACTCATAGAGCAGGAGATGTTCTGATTTTGGCTAGAATTTAGTTACCAGTTAGAAGTAATTAAACCTATTTAAAGCTACACCAATCAATATTTTCAAACAATATCAACGACTCAAATTTAATGACTATTTTATTTTAGCATCTTTCAGCTCATTAGTTTAGGTTTACAGCCAAAGCCGTCAGCTGTTTTCAAAAAAGGTTAAACCCACTATATGCTAGCAAGTTAGCAGCCAGCTGGTGAACGTTTGGTGGAGACAAAAAACAGAACTAAAAGGAGAGTAAATATTGGACTTAAATATGTCAGGTGGCCACAAACACAACTGCAAATGAATGCTAATGTTGCTCTGTGTCAGCTGGACGTGTCAATAGGCAACTGTTTGCTAACATGTTCATCTCAACAATTTTATAACGTGACAATAAGTGTTAAAAACAAAATCTGTTATTACTGCTTTAATGTAAAAGTCAACTTTAAATTTGAGGGTACGGCAAATCTTATCTTCCTCATATATGGTTAAAGTCAGAAACATTCAGGCTATTCAAGTTAACACTTACAATCAACAGGGCATGGGATTTTCAGTAAAGAGTCATAACACCAACAGTTTTGTGGAAGATTAATTTTTGAATATGTTGTACAAACACAGCTTTGGATGCACACAATGTATCTGAAAATGCCCCTGGAGATTCTTCTACAGCAAAGACCGAGTCAGAAAGAAAGGTTGTATGTTCCTTTAAATGCTGCCTTTTTGTCTCCACCCAGCGGGTTTCAGACATCGATTGTGTTTTGCAGGCTGGTTTGTGCAGTTAGTCATTGAAATGGTGGATGCAGCAGTGACACTTCCCTACACTTGTATTTGGTCTTTCACCTCTACTTTCCTTTTAGACCTCTGAAAAACAGATGCAGAAATAAGGATACCTCTCGTTATTTATATATATACATGTATGTTTCATCTTGGCTTGTTTTAAGCTCTACAACAAACGGTATCATTATTTCTGCAGTTTTTCAGAGATATGATGTACATGAATCATGAACAAACATTGTAACTTAATGACAGGTAAATATCAAATAGAATTAAATCCATAAAAAGGACATTATGTAAAACCTGTGAAAATGTGTGTTTCATCAGTTCGAGTATGATTTCCCTCCGGCAGAGCCTAGGGGTCTGTACAGCAGAGTCATTATTTAATAAATTATGAATCATGGTTTGCTTCGCGTTAGTCCCGACATGACATGAAGACTGAAGTTGTAATTTTATCGAGCCAGTTCCCAAGGTAACACTGAGAAAAGTTACATTCTCCACCTGAAGGTAATCTTGCTGTAGAGGCTGAGATTGCTGGGCTGCACCGTAATTTATAGCTCCACTTTGTATTAGCGACACTTTATTATCCTAACGTGCTCTACACCCTCTCTTCACTCCCAGTAGAAGTTGGATAAATGTATGAAGTAATTTTAATAAGAAAAGTGGTTTACAGAACATTCAAGTGATTTGCAGAACAGTCAAGGGCATAACACACTCTCGAACATGAGAAAACAAACACAATGCAGTTGAAGACACGATGCTAACTGCTGCATTGACTATTAAACACTCTCCGGTATTCGTATGACTGAATGACTTGCCTTGTGTTTGTGCAGAAAATAGGAGGACATAATGTGATGTGCACAGATAAAATGCATAATAAAGTTGTCCATCCACTCTAATAGATTTTTGACACCCCAACATTTGTGCACGCTCTCTACCGTTCCTTGACACCTCTCTCCTTCCTTATCTCTCCTGACACCTGTTGAAGTCTTTTATGTCCTTTGAAATCTTATTCCTATATTACATTCATATTTTATGAAGCAGTTTGGACTAACTGCAGATAGTTTATTGTTTTGCTGGTAGCTACAGTGGCACAAATTTTGTTTACCACAAGTCCCTCGGGGGGGGGCACATATCCTGCTACACTTTTGTAGCACTATGATAGCTTTGTTATAACTTTTTTTTTTTTTTTTTACAGCCAAGGGCTATTATAAGCTAGGGTACACTGCACGCCTTTTTACTTGAAAGGTTTATTATATACTTTTTTTGTAAACGGTGTCACAGCTCTTGTCAAGATTTATTTGTCTTTTTAATATCATATATCAATAAAGCTATAACACTAGGCTATACTGTACCCGGTACAGTATAGTGTTATAGCTTTATTGATTTTGATTTTACATGTCAAATTAGTTTATTATAGAATGGGAATACTAGTAATAAGAGCAAAATTCCTTTAAAAGCAGTGTTACAACATCTTTTGTAACTCTTGAGAAGCTTTGTCAGCTCTGAGAATTTCTCAGCTTGGGTTACAGATTTTTACCTGCATTACAAAGGGGGCACATGGTGTTTGACAGACATGCATTTAGCGGGCAAAGCGAGAAGTTGCGTAAAAAACACTGTCTATCGCAAGTTCAACAAGTCCTGTGGTATTAATATACTAAATTGTTCAAGTTCTGTGATATAATGTGTTAATTACCGAGCTTTAGACTGGTAGGAAGATTTAATTACCTTTAGACAAAGCTTTTCTAGCTGTTTCCTCCGGTTTTCAGTCTTTATGCTAAGCTAAACTAACTGGCTGCTGGTTTGACTTCATATTTAACACACAGACAAGTTATTGAGCTTCTCATCTCACTCTCAGCAAGAAGTCGAATATGTATTTCCCAAACCAAGAAGATTTTCCTTTAATTAATCCAAAAATTTCAACTGATTGCACATTAGCAATGGTCCTTGTTGAAAAAGACGGCATTAAATTTGGATCTCACAGTTTGGTGTAGAGGTGTGAGGGGTGTGAGGGCTCGGAGGTGACCGTAGAGAGGGTAACAGGGGCTATTAGGCCTGTAGCTGTGTGTGAATCGAACTGTGTGGGACACAAGTGTAGCTACAGTAGCAGCAGGATGCAACAGTGATTCATAGAGTAATACAGCCCACCACTGTGTGGAGTTTCAGGCCTACAGAGCGTTTGTGTGTGGGACTGTGTGTGTGGAAAAAAAAACACGAGACAGACTGAAAGTGATATTGGGAAATGGCAGATCGGAAATGAGGAAAAAACCCAAATACACTGGGGCAAGAGCATAGCAGGGAGAAAATCCAAGTGAGTGTGTGTGTAGTTTGAAGGGCATGCTCCTTAATTACCCTCACTTCATCTCCGACTCTCGCTTATGCCACCTTGTCACTCATTTCCTGTTGCCATAACGACGATGGCACCTGCTAATGAGATTCGTTTTCATTTGTCAGGAGATTTAGGATTAAGATTCATCAGCATGGCCGACACGTATGAACGCATCACCACAGTGACATGAAGAACCGCTGTTTCATTATTGCATTACTCGTCCAAATGAAGACTGCCTGCCCTGCGTCACAAACACTGCATCTATAGCCGTGATTATCTCAAAGAATGGACATTATCCTCTAGATATTGGATATGAAATTTTGCAGATGTCTCACACAAAAATAGCTTGTTGAAATTGAAATATCTGTCTTCTCGTCAACCTGAAATTATACTCAACATGCTCATACCCAGGAAGGTATCATTACGCAGCAGCTAAGCCTGTCTTAATATAGGGATTAATGTCTAGATAAGGATTTGTTTAGCGTTAAGCCGGAGTGCATGGATGCTCATCTGTGCTTGTCATCCCAGCTATGTGCACTCTGTCTGCGGATACACAAACCCATTAACATATGTTTGCAGAAAAAAAAGCATTAAAACATCACTTCCTTTTTACAAATACAGTTGTGAATCCTAAAAATATATAATGTATATGAAAAAAAATTGACTCAAAAAATTGTTGGGCTATTTCTCCGTACTTACTGGTAGCAATCACCATGAGTCCAGCTATGACTCATCCATGTGTGTTGCGCACACACAAACACACACAAATACACACAAACACAGTCTTTCAAAATGATAATCCATTTTTGTCTCTGCTCTCTACCCACTTTCATCTGGAAATCCCTGTTTGTTTGCTCCAATCCACTGTTCCTCCCCCTCTGTTTACCCTCACTATCGCTCTCCCCGTTGCTCTCTGTCTACTGTCTTTCATCTCACTTTCACTGCATCCCACTGTCTCTCGCTGTCTCCTGTAGATTGTCCCCTGTCATCGGTGTCTGTCATCCTCTGTTTCTTGCAGTGTGTCTGTGGCTCCAGGCAACAGTGTTGTCCTCTCATCACCTGTCAGCACACTGATACTTTAAGGACACAGGAGACCCCATCCCACCCCATACATTGAATTCAGACCAGTGAAGCAGAGTGGGTTATAAATGGAGGGTCATGTTGCACAATTAAAGGAGTATTTTTGGCATTTTGGTAAATAGACTTATTTGCTTTTTTTTGCTAGTTGAGAAGATTGGCTCAACACAGGAAAGTCAGCAGGCTAATAATATTTCTCAAAAAGCCATTATATTCTATCAATTGTTAGTAGGATATCACATTTTGTCTGTTAAATATAATGCTACAGCCAGGGAGTAATCAGCTTAGCTTAGCATAAAGACTGGAAGCAGAGGGAAAAAACTCCAAAGTTTAGACCAAAGTTTAGAAAATACAGCCACCAACACAAACATGTTCCTGCTTCCAGTCTATATGCTATGCTAAGCTAATCGCCTTTTGGCTCCAGTTTTGTACTTAACGCACAGACATGAGAGTGATAATCCAATTTAACTCATGGGAAAGGAAGGGAATATACTAATCATGACCTATTTCCCAAAATGGCACGCCACCACAGCCAGGAGTTGATTAACTTAGCTCAGCAATTAACATAGCATGGCTAAACAGCTAGCTTGGCTCTGTCTAAAGTTAGAAAATACACCCATTTCTCTAAGTAACACAATTTCAATTTTGATAAACTGAATTAATTAACTTAGTTTTGTACTTTTGGACAGAGCTACACCTGCTAAGCTAAGCTAATCACCTCCTGGCTCTAGCTTTGTACTTTAAGGACAGACAAGACAGTCATATTGATCTTCTCATCAAACTCTGGGCAAGAAAGCGAATAATCCTATTTCACAAAGTGTCAATCTATTCCTTTAACCATGAAGTATTTGTAGGATATCACATTTTACAGAGAGATAGGATGCAGGAAGGATGGCTCATTGATTTTCCTTGCTAAGTATTTGACTGCTTTTTAAATGGCTGATAAGAGCTTGAATTATTTGCAGTCATTCTTCATGAGATGTGTCCATTTTTGCGACCATTTCTGGTGAGATAAATCAAAGCCTGATCTATACGCTGTATCTGAATCCATTTTGAACCTTCCCTTGGCGAAGACCCATAATTCTCTCAGTCTGTGTCTATGCCAGCCAGGTTAATCCTCATTAACATCTACAAGACACTCGAGGGAACAATTTGTCATGTACATGTGTGGAGAGTGCGAGAGAAGCACACTCTTACGCGCACTTTCACTCTACTGTGGCAGTTTTTAATGAAGATTTAGGAAGCACTCATAAGTTCACATAGAGGTACATGTCAGATCCACTTTAAAGAAGCAAGATGAAGTAACAGCTACAGATTAAAAGACTGACTTATGTTTTGTGTAAATGGAAAAAAAATTGTAGAGGCAGCAGAAAGAAACGAGGATGTAGAGAGTTTTTTTTTAATTTTCAAAGAACCCTGTCTAAATTTTCACTTATTTTATTTTTTAATCCTTATTTTATATATTGTACTTATATATTCATATGCCTAGTGTTAGAGGTAAAACTGCTATTGCTGCACTAAAATGGATGCAAGGACAGAAAGTGCCAGAAGTTTCTGTGGATGTGGAACTGTCTCCTTGTGCCTCTGGGGAATAATTTAGCTGCAACACACAATGAAGTTCATTAAAGGCAGCCAGTAGATAAATGGGCGTACTGTTTGTTACTGTCTGTGTTGTCTTCTGAAGCTTTGCCCGTCAGAGGGAGGGTCATAATGAATGGGAAAAGGGCTCTGTTGTCACTTAAAAAGGTAATCTTCAGACACAGCGGAATTATTACAGGCTGGGATCAATACACACTGTTTGAAGTCGCTAGCAGCTTTCTGTGTGTGTAATTTTTTTTTTCTGTTGTTGTCTGACATTTAGCTTTGTCTGTTATGTGTTTTGCAATCAGTGAGCCACATTGTTGCACCATCCTGCTGGCGTATATACTCACCATCTCGCTAAATCCACAGCTGAAAATACTCCCCAACAAATGTACCCTGTCCATTAAGTAAAAACTACAGCGCCCAGCTGTTCTAGGAAATTGTCAATCCTTTTTTCAAAATGAAAATGTACATCCGTGACCCGTTTTTGCAAAGATTTATCTTAGGAATGAATGTCCAAATGGAAGTGCATGAGGTGAGCCACAAACAGCCAGAGGAAGTTGTACAAGTACTGAGAGATGGACAAACTTATTGTTAGTTTTAGAATTTTTTAAAAATATACAAGTTTCACCGCCCTGCCCGCCCTTATACAGCCCTGTCCTGAATTCTCAGTTCTGCATCACAATTTCACAGTGTCAAAAAAATGTGTGTGTTATATTATTTTCTCTCAGAAATGAACACTTTGCCTTTGTTATGCCATTCAATCATCTGTCACAACTAAATGCTGCAGTCTGCACAGTAGTGTGTAGCTCCTTGGTGCCATTTTGTTTGGCCTTTATATACTTGCCCCTGCTTTTAGAAAAGCTGTTTACATTACAGTTCATAATCAGTTGGTGATATTTTACCCGTTACGAAGGCAGCCCCATTCCTTGGCAGTGGGAGACAGCTGACGGCAATCAGATGGGGAGATAAATGGCTGCCATCGAGGTTGTCTGTTCAGCTGAGAGTTGGGGTTGTGAAGGTTGACACTTGCTGATGGTGAAGTAAACACACAGCGTGCCCTTGCATGCAGACTAGAGCAGACTGCCTGCCAAGTCTCTGATCTGCCAGTGTTGGATCTCAACTGAGTGTTCAAGAGATGTGCCATATCAGTGTGAATGGAGTGTGAGCATGAGAGAGAAATTACATAGTTGTCATTCTGGGAAGAGGTAGACTGCGTACTTGTGCTGCTACTGATGATATGACTGCTGGTTAATATAATAAATGTCTTAAGTATTTTACTTTAAATCTTTAATAATGTAGCAAAATGTAATAATATAATGAACTGTCAGATAAGGTAATGACATCCCATTATTGCTTTAATTATTACTTCGTAAAGGTGTAGCTGATTATTATCTTAATGTAATGATAAAAGTAATTGGGAAGGAATGTTATTACACCAATTAAAATACATTACGCATGTAACAAAGATATAAGACTGCCGTTTATTACAGTTACAGCTTTTTTTGCATTATCATCATACTGGATATAGGGACATATAAGGACACAGCTGCCACTGCGCTACCTGTTCACCTTGTGTGTTACACTGTTATTAGTGGTGGTTCAAGTGTCACCTGTTTGTGTACTTGTTTTTTGGTTTTCCTGCTGCTAACTGTCAGCCACAATCCTGTAAAACACACACAGACAGAGGTGGACACCCGTGTACAAGGAGCTTTCTTTCTGTTCTTTAAGGCCATAAGCTGCAGTGTGACCTATGAGCCAATGTCAGGTTACCAATGAAGGCGAATGTATGGAGTGTCAGGGCTGTGTCAGTCCTTGTCATCGCTGTCTCTGGGGTTTGTTACTTCATTAAATTGAGTTATTGAAGAGATGACTGGCCAGGGACGTCACAGATCCAGAGCTACAGTCATGTCCAAGACCCAGCACAGCCAAGGCCAGGTCAAAATAGACTCAAAACCCAAACAATGTATGAACATATTAAAACATACAGTTTATATTAGTAAGTATATTCTGACTGCACATCACTGAACTCATGCTATAAGCTGACAGCTGTTTATGCTTCTATGCAATGAGGCAGTTTGTCTCTGCAGCTGAATGCCTAGAGAAATGTCTTTCTGACTGCTCTGACCATCTTGTAATGGATGAGAGCCACGTTTGCCTCCGGCTCAGTGCAGTATCATTGTTATTCTACGTGGCTTGTATAGCTGCAGAGTGTGTGTTTAGAGTGTTCCAACTATGTGTGTTTCTGTCTCAGCATATCTGCATGCATGTGGGTTTTTTTGCTGCAACTCCTCCTGGTGTGGCTACACTCTGAGGGGTAAACAGTGAGCTAAAATGCAGTAATTACTGGAGCAAAACACTTCTAAGTCTGCTTTCATGTAGCAGCAATCTCCCAGGTAGCCCCGGTCATTCAGCCTCTGCCTCAGCTACACCTGTCCAGCTGTGATAAATCTCCTTCCCCCACTCAGTTTTTTTCTTCTCTCTCTTTCCCTCTAACTCAACTGCCACAAGAAACCGAAGGTGACTGAAGCAAGGACATAGTGATGAGATTTTCTCTCTATAAAGCATTTTCCCTTTGCATTCTCTCACTCGTTCTCTAAATCCCAGAAGCCTGACTTGTGTAATTGTTTGGTGCAGAGTATTTTGTGTGTGTGTGTATGTTTAGTTTCGGTTGAACATGAGTGCCTCCGTGTAGATTTTAGTGTAACTGTGAGATTACACACTTTCACCTAAGACGGAAAAGAAACCTTTTATCGGCGAGAGTGCCTAAGGAAATAATAAACCACTCTGGAAATGAATGTGTGTGGCTTGAAAGGACAAGACCACAATGTGGTCCAGACTCCCTGTGGTGAAAGCTGTCCAGATATCATAAATAGAGTATAATGTGTGTGTGTGTGTGTGTGTGTGTGTGTGTGTGTGTGTGTGTGTGTGTGTGTGTGTGTGTGTGTGTGTGTGTTGAGGTAATTGTATTTATGAGTGGTTCTACTGGGTTATCTAAGGACGCTTAAACATCAGAAAGTTCACTGCAGCTCACAGCAGCTATTATAAGAAAGCTTTGTTGGAAGGTTAAAGCCTTTTCAATAGAATTCAAAAGGACTATGTGATGAGAAATTACAGGTTTTTGAATGCAAACTAATTAAATAAGGCCTCTACTGTAGTCTTGATTTAGTTACCAATGTAACATCTTCATCTTCAACATCTTCTACTCCCGTCAAGCTCCTTCACATTTGGATGTGTATTATCGTTTTTAAAAAACTGATATTTTGGAGCGTGTGCTCTTGGTGCAAGTTTGACTGAGTCACTGTGACAGATTCAGGGACTGTTTTATTCTTTGGTGGAAAGATAGAAAAAGTGAATAAATATATTTTCTTATTTGCGTGTCTGAGTATTGCAGGTGTGAATGGCCTGCAGCAAGTTCATATTGCCTGACATGCACCATTAGGCACAGTATGAGTGACTCTGTCCTGTTGACTCTATCGATTTGCCACCTGCACTGTATTATCATAAAGCCAATATGCATGTCTGTCAGCCGTGGGAAGTGCATTAGGCTTGTTGGTGTGTTATCAGCACTGACTGAGCCCAAACAGGGCTGCACAGACATTATGAGTCATTATCACTTTACCATTTTGTTTGTTCCTTTTTACCTTTTATTTGTCAAGCTTGTCTTTATTTGTCTCTTCAGTCTTCCTCACTGACTTTCTTTCATTGTGTCTTCTTTATAGATCACTCATTTGCAAGTGTATTATTGCTGAATTCACTTGAATTGAGGCACTCATGCAAAATGCACTTAACACTGATAAAATGTGCCGCCTCCCCACTCGTTGTCATTAGTGGCCATTCTGGTGCTCAAATCAAAAGTGCTGTGCAGTTACAAATACCCTCTTTTCTAAGGCTGCAATCAATAGCTTTTCTTCCACATTCAATACCATATTCTGCTTTCTCTTTCCCCAAATCACCTCTGACAGACGCTGCTCTCAGTGGACCTGAAAATGAAGCATGGTAGTGGGTGTCACACAACCGTCAGTCACACTGCAGCCGTGTGTGTGTATGTGTGTGTGTGTGTGTGTGTGTGTGTGTGTGTGTGTGTGTGTGTGTGTGTGTGTATTTCATCCTGTTTCTATATCTGTGTATGTGGAGTCGATGTGCCCTCGTCTTGCTGTTGCCAGAGTGTAACGGATTGATTTTATGTGTGTGTGTGCATCAGTGTGGGTGTGTGGTGTAATGTGACATGTGTCAAATCGGTCATGGATCCACATACACTGTGCTTTCTCTCATCAACCCACATACTCGCGCACACACACACACACACACACACACACACACACACACACACACACACACACACACACACACACACACACACACACACACACATACTCAGTAAGGTACAGCAGGTTGGCTGGGGCTGCCAGTCAGACTCCCTCAGAGTCTAATAGGGATCTGGAGTCCCGGTCAGTACGAGAGCCCGGGGCCCCCATTATGTCAGAGCCACAGACAAACCCCCCCCATCTCCTGTAATTGAATTGGCATCTCCCAGAAATAACTCCCTCCTCTCTTCTGCTTGGTTCGGCCCTAATTATTCCTCTCTGTCTGTCTTATCCTTTCTCATTCCTTCTCTTTATTTTCCCTGCATGCAGCTCTCCTCTCTCATCACAGGGGAATTCAGTGAACGATGCTCTTCTGTAGCTCTGCGTCTTTGTTGCCACAGAAATAGCCACTCGTTCCCTGGCGGCTATCCCAGGCCTCTTCTTAATATACAGCAGCACATCCTCTCACACCCAGCATCCGCACACCACAGCTAATAAATGCACTACACAGCATATTATGTAGTACAATGGCAGCTAATGTTAGCGAGATAAAGGCTGCTGTAGATTTTAGGATGAAGAAACATATTGTCTGATTTTCAAAAAGATGCACAGCTGTAAATGTTGTAATGAAGTTGTTATGTAAAATTCTTGGAAGTAGATCAAAAGTTTTTCAGTTGTAGCTGATGAAAAGTGGTTACATTTAAAAGAGCATATAACTGCTGCTTCACTCACTCTATATGAAACATGCTGTCACATATTTTCAGCATATTGTAGACAGCCATTTCCCATCCCTTGTGGATGCTTAACAACAGATTGACTCTCCCATTCACGACAAACAGTTTACCCCTCCCCAATGGAGGCACTGGTGTTGGTTGAGTGGCTCAGCGGCCGCTGCCGCCCTCCCTCCCTTTTTCTCTTCCTCACTTGGTATCTCTCGGTGTGGTTGACACTTAAGCAGCGTTCTTGGCACATTGGGAAAGAACAATCTGTGACTGTTGCTGTGGCCTGTTAGGGCTACAGCTGCTAATCTCAGATGTGGCTGGAGAAATGGGATGAAGGAATGAAAAGGAAGGAGAAGCGGCATGATGGTGCTTCTGTAGAGTGTTTGATGAAGAGAGTGACAGGTGTAGATTGATGTAGAATGTGTATACCTGCACACCAAATAGATAATCCAAAAGTAGCCTGCTACTTGGTTTGCTTTGATTGCTTTGCAGTCTTGTTTTGCCCATTTTCTTTCTTAAAACCTCTTAAATCATGTGCACTGCTCCAGTTTCAGTTCTCTGGAAAACGATTATGCCCATTGCAGTGAAGGTATGGTCAAATGAAATTCCTCTCTTTGAATTGAACCTGTCATGTATTTTAGGGGGCATAACAGTAATACCAGAATGCAAATGTAAATTCCCTCACTTCTAAATTATCTCAGCACCTCGCTGAGTTTGCAGTAAACGCTCTACGTATGTTATTTTCTCCCCCTCTTTATCTCTCTCTCATTTTCTCCCAAAGTTGCCACGCAGGCAGGCCGTTCTGATTGGAAACGTTATCAGCGAAGCACACATTTGACTTGGATTGTTTCCCAAAGTGAGGGCTCATTATTGGCCTGTTGGATAATCGTTGCCAGCCAAAGTTAGTTCAGAGTGAAGTCTCCCCATCGCCCCGAGCTTTCGTTTTAGCTTGGGGTTCACAGAGAGGAGAGGAGATAGGGGATGGGGAGAGAGGAGGGATAAAGAGGCGGAGGAGTGCTGATGTATAGAGCTCAGTGGGTAACTCAGCCATAGCTACAGTGTGTAACGCACAATTTTACGCACTTGTGGACTTGGATTGATGGTTGCACAGGTTTAAAAGGCATCAAAAAGTCACAAATTCTCAGGATGATGACAGAGAAGGAATTTAAAAAGAGGTTAAATCATGGAAAGGCAAATGGATGATGTTTGAGGAATTGTATTGTTATTATGAAGCTGGAAATAGACAGAAAAGAGTTAACAGTGAGCGTGACATTATCTTAAACCAGTGGTAGTCTGATAATCTGCCTAGAAGCTGTGTGTAATTGATTCTTCTCCTGCATATATCCTTTAATAATTGCTCTGACTTTGCTGTAAAGCTGTGGGTAAACTCATTAAAAATGCATTTGGCCATGTCAATATTAACACTCCCAGTATATGCACATGCCTTCATAGTGTTATGACTCAATGTATGCACATACTGTGAGAACCAAAAGGGAGTGTAGGAGCCAACTTTTTCAATTAAAACCAGATTATTCTAATGTAGTCGATTGTAACTGCAAGTACTGTGAAGATCTCTGCAGGTCAGATGGATCATCTATGTGAGAAGACTGTGTGAAAGGCAGGTTAATTAGTTTAATACAGTATTGGGAATGACATGCCTGCAGTTACAGTATATCGTGTTAATTAAGTGAACTGAATTGATGGTAACAATTAATAATCATGTAGTCGTTTTGTCAGTTTGGTATTGAGTCTCTGCCGGACCTATAGATCAGAGGTACTCCCTTCGTCTTTCAGAAACTGAATCAGAATCAGAAATACTTTATTGGGGGTGGGGGATTTGTTTGTTACAGTTGTTCAAGGTGCTCACACAATGTGAAAGAATAGAAATAATACTTATATTACAATATCTAGCACTATATATAAAATAGGAATGTATATATAGGTGTATATACATATAAGTAAAAAATACAAATGGAAATAGAAATGTACCTTTTTAGTAATAAAATATATACAATATATGCCAATATATACAAAGTAAATGTATGCCACTGTATGTGACCGACAGGAATGAAATGAGTAATAGTAGTGAGTTTTTAAAGATTTTAGTATTACAGAAGTTACAAATTATTACATAGAATGATGTAATCATTACAGTGAGCTAGCCAGTCTTTCTCTCTGTTTCCTGCTGTGCATCACAGTATTTACATGGACCATGTGTTATTGTCCCTAGGGACACCACCATCACTCACAGAACAGTCTATGTCCCTATGTGTCTTTTATATGTGTGCATGTGTTCATCCATTCATGCTTACATGCCTGTATACGTGTCTTCTTTTCCATATAGTGTTTACTAACATGCCTCTTAGCTCAACGGGCTGGAAAGCCTGCAGGCTTGATGTGATGTATGTGAAGAGATGGAGCAGGTCTTTATGTGTGCTTGGTGATGCTTCAAGAATGAGTCCCGGGGGGAAAACCTAGCAGGGGGTTCAGGAAGAGCGTGAGTTTTTCTACTCTGAGGTTCTGTAGGAGAAACTCCAACCTCAAGGTGTTCACAGCTCTCTTATACACTTTCAGTATATGTGAAAGCACAAACATATGCACATGCAGTTTTTCCCAGGACATAAAAAGCAGAACAGCTTAGAATATATTGCATATAATCACGTCACTCACACACATGCAGTAACACCAGCATCAGCAGCAGGCTGTCACACACAAGAAGGGCCGGTGTTCTGACATTTAGGGAACTGAATACTCCTGGGATTTATCCTTTCTGTGACATTATGTGAGATCTGAGTGCATCCATATGTGTGTGAAAGAGAGGAAGGGAGAGCAACAGCAGCAGCAACATCACGCCATCCCTGTTGTGGTCACCTTGAGTTTCTCATGACACTCACAAAAAGAAAGAGAAGGCATATTTTGCATTTCCAAGCATCTACTGTGCCTTTTATTCAGTATATATTGAAGATGAAAGAGAGAGAGAAGTGAAGAACAGAGAAAAGAGAACAAGTCTCTGTTTCCTCTTTATTCGTGCAGTGGATGAATAAACCACACCAAGGCCACCACAGAAAAATGAACAAGATTAATAATGTATGCTGTATAAATTAGCCACAAAATACAAAAAAGTTTGAGCTCAGTGCTTAAAACTAGGGTTTTATCACAGTCAAATATATAAACTAGAAGGGTTTTGTTTCTACAGACTTGTTTGAGGTGGCTGTTATGTTTTGTTGTGTGTTTAGTCACGACACACCATTTATTTCACTTATGACGGGTTCAAGCATGCATGACATTTAGTTCATTTTGCCATACAAACCGATCTTACAATTACAATTTACAACTTACAACTTAATGAAAGTGAAAAATAGTTTGTGTATCTGCCCCATCATCCTTAGCCCATGCTACAGCCTTCCACTAAGTCTTGTGAATATTGGGCCAGTAGTTTTTCCATACTCCTGCTGACGGACAAAAAAACAGCACCAAAACCATAACTTACTTGGTGGAGGTAACTATAATGTTTCAGGAGAGTTCAAAAGAATGAGGAGCAGCCACTTTTTAGGCACACTATAGCAGCAAGGCTCTAAAGGGGTGCCAATGTTGGTCTGTTCTCTGTTACTTTGGTTTTAGACTGAAGTATCTCAACAACTATTGGATGGATTGTCATGACACTTGATGTCCCTCTCTTGATGTCCCTCTCAGGATGATCATAATTACTTTGGTAATGTCACGACTTTTCTTCTAGCCTCATCATCAGGTCACAGTCTGAATTTGTTCAATACTCAGTACTGACATTCCCATCAGCTTTTATGCTAATTATCAAATGTTAATATGCTTAACGAAGATGGTGAACATGGTAAACATTACACCTGCTTTACATCCGAATGTTAACGTTTTCATTGTGAGCATTTAGACCAGCATGGCTTTAGACTCTTTAGACTCTTTATTAAATTATTGCACTGTTTCAAATTAGTATGCTTTCTCCTAATTCTTCTATGCCTGCAATAATACATAGTATAATACACAGCATTGATGCTTATTCCAGACAGCAACAGTTCTCATCATTGCACCTTGTACTGTATCTTCTGGTTTATTAGCTAACCTTGTGCAAGTGTGCTTTTATTCATCTTCTCTTTAATGTATAATGCTATTCTGGGTCTATTTCCTTATCATTAGCTCTCTTGTACTTGGTGGAAATTCCATTTGCAGTCAGAGGACATTTTTTACTGTCTTTCCCTTTGGTCACAGAGAAAAACATAAAAGTATAAAGACCATAGGCGTACTGTAATTAATTTTCCGGCTGCTGAAGAGAAATTCTGCCTCTTTACTACCTTCTGCCTTTGAGGTTTCATGAAGTTAACTTTGTCTTTGCATTCATAACTTTGTGTATTTGCTGATTAATATATTTTTATATATATTTGTCATGCTTGTCATGACACTGTCCTTTGGTCAGATATCTCTGCTAAATGACATTTCTCATCCCATACCAACATATTTTCATTGAATAAAAGTAAATAATAAATAAAATAAATAAAAGCTGTCACTACAGTAAAATTGAGATAAACCCTTAAACTGCACTCTGTTGGGAGGGAGTATAACCTGCTGTAGTCAATGCAAGAGTCCTCCAGGTGTCAACCAGGAGAGTTTGGAGGAAGATGACAGGCTGCTGGGCTTATATGAAATATCCATAATTTCTGGCCATTCACCCCTTAACTTTACAGACTGCAGTGGTCAGAGAATATTACCTTGTCGGCTATATTTCAGTAACTTTGTGAGGCAGCTTGACTCGCAAGATCATGGGAAAATCCATCTTGCCAGGCTTCAAGCTATTATGTGTCCAGCCACAGTGGTACCAGATTACTCAGCGTCCTATGAGAAACCACTGGCGGCTACGGTATTAGCGACCGGCTCTTCTCCTGACTGGCTTCAGTGAGAGTTTGACTACATTAGATGGTCAGATGGTTCTGCATAACAAACCGCCTGGTGCAGTCAGGTTGTGCAGCCACAATGTTATCTGTGGGTCTGCAGAGGGTATTTTATTTTGGAAATTGACCGGGTTCTCTGTGCCATTTCTGTTCCTGACTTCCTACAAATACAATCCGTTCTATGCTTGATGCAGGTGGGTCGCAGCTTCTGTCAAAAATAGACCAGCTGCGTATTCTCTGTGGAGAAGAGCCGAGAGGTACTTTTGGGACGAGCTGCGGCACTTCTGGTGGCCAGAGTTGCTATTTATCAAACCTCTTGTGGATAAGAGTGCTGATGTACAGTCAAATAAGTTGTTCCGTGCTGCCTGAAAGGGATTTTTTGCATCTGATCTCTTTGGGGGTTACTTTATCTTCCTTGCTTCAGGGCTGCCTGTTGTTGAACAGTGGAATGCTATTTTACAGTAACAAATGTACAGTATACAAATATATCCTTGCATATACGAAGAATGTCCCCCTCCACCTTCAAGCAATATGATTTCACCGCCCTCCCTACGCCTGCACCTTAATCAACAGCTTGTCGACAATCCAAACAGCCGAATGCCAGAAACCCTCTACCTTAAAATGTATTATGACCCATGTGCCAGTCTGCCACTGCATTGCAGAGGAGAACAACAGTTGAGATGTCTATAGTGGTTCTTTCTGCTCTCGCTTGGAGCTGGCATTGAAGTTGGATGAACTGTGTAACTCCGTTTCACCCAGTCAGGGACCAAATGCATACTTTGCGCTTCGATTGAGCCAAAATTTGCCATTCTCATTGCTTTTTTCACCCAGCAGCAGATAAGAATTCTTCCAGCTCTAATGCACACAGGGTGTACAAAGATAAAAACGCACTAATGCACAAGTAACACACACTCACAGGCACGAGCACACAATGGAGTGTGTTAATATGTCACTTCAGGCCGAATAACAGCAGGAAAGGATCCCTGTGTGCAGACTTTAGCTGACTACACACACACACACACACACACACACACACACACACACACACACACACATAGATCTACACAGAAATAGGAAAGCAACTTGAAATTGCCCACTTTCAATTAAAAGCACCTTAAGCTCTTGGAAAGCCTTCGATCAATTCACAATTACCAAGTGCGTTTAGCTACTGTACACTTGAAAATGCACATCGACCCAGATCAATAAAAACACACATGAACACACGTACACACAACATATACACACTCCTATCAGCCAGGTGTGCTCCTCTCTGCTCCAGGGCTCTATGATTTACTGGTGTAATGGTGAACAGTAGATGCTGGTGTTGTGGGTTCCCACTGCAGCAGGGGGATCAAAGCACTGATTAAAGTCTATCTGGTGTACTGTATGCTCATTTTCTCCAGGATCCTATTCTCAGCTTTACTAACACTCTATTACTCTGACAAAGCTCCCTCTCTTTTCCACAGATATCTCCTCTTTTTATTCTTAAATATAGTGTATGGCTCTGTATATGAATACATATCCCTACCATGCTGACAATGTACAGTGTTTCACCATGTGCAGTGTAAAAAACACTTTAACAACACCCTGTGTGGTGTTAAACAGGATTCGATTTATACCATTTCAGATTTTTATAGCCCCTCACTGTTTGCTCAATAATTGCTTCCCATTCCTTATGCACAGAGGTGGATGACACTACTCTCTAAGGTTATTTGGTGCATCGCAATTTTAATTTGAAGATGCTAATAAAGTTATAATGTCATGATTGTTATTCTGATGCTCATTAGTCATTCTTTGCTTACAAGTTAAGCTAATTGCTTCCCCAGAAATAGCTTCTTTTTTTTTTACCATCTTAATATGGCCCATGATTTCTGTTGTGACAGCCTTGTCTACTCAGTGATGAATACTCTCATACTATCGACTTTTCAGAGATTCTGCCTGTGCTTCAGGAATGGAAATGTTTTGCTGTTTTACAACAAATCACCTAATCATGAACCACATGCATCATATTGGTGTTGTTTAAGAGTTCTTGTAGTTTGTAGTTTAAGTGGATATAGACAACTTTGTTTCTTATTATAAAGTAAATGTTGATTACACAGTGTAATGACTATAGAATAATGACACCATCTGCATTTATATTGGTTCCCTGTAAGCCTCACTTTCACTAGTCTGTCTGCGACTGGGGACAATATTTACTGGGAGAAAGGTTTGATTTACAAGACTTAAACTAAATCCCATTGTTTCTCCTAATGTTTTATTATAACTTTAACATTAACAACACCAACCCCTGCCGTAGTTACTTGGTTTTTGAAGCAATAATGTTCAAACTATGTTATTACTGCGCAATGCACATCATTAAAATAGCGTATGCCTGTACCATTTAAATTTACCTTCTTCAATAAAGATGCTTCTTTCGTCACAAACTGGTGCTGATCATTTCTTCACGGAGCAAAGCTCTGAGGAAAACAGAAAGTGATCGGTTGTTTTTTCCAACAGCAGCACAAGCAATAATTCAACTTGGAAGCCAAGGGCTACTATAAGCCACCAGAAGGTTGAATTGGTCCCTATGAATACCAAACAATAAGATTACATATTCTAAACACAATAGTGTTTACTTTGCACCTAGGCTGATTCACCACATTGCTAGGTGGTGTAACTCTTAAGCACCACACTGAGCAGGAGAACAGCTGGTGAGAGGGCTATACATCATTAAAAAAAATGCGTTTGTTTTCTCGCCAGGCTGCCTCTGGACCTCGAAATGCCATTATCTTGATTATAAATCTGGCCATAACATTAATTCAACTTCATACTTAAGCCCAACTCTGTCTGTTTTTCGGCTGAAAGAGTAAAATGGAAAGGAAGGAGCAGGAAAAACGAGGGGGGGTCTAAAAAATAACTATATTAATAGGCCGCTAGCAGAAAGAGAGAGTGAGAAGGAGAGCAGGGCAGACTTTGATGGGAAATGAGAGATGAGAGAGAAATGAGTTAATAGATCTTCAGCACAAATAATATTTGCCAGTAGTGACAGACTGTCAGAAGTACACTGCATATCATTAAATCCACATCTGTTGTCCTGATTTTAAATTAGAAAATGAATTGGTATTCAGCTGTGTTCCCTCTTTTCCCCTCGTAAACCCACTGTACCCTCGATACACATAGGCTGCAGTCACTTATTTGCATAATCAATAGTTTTTAATTCAGGAGTTTGGGTTCTTGTAAACTTTCAGCACCCGAAGAACTTTGTTGTGGTTCTTAATTTGTCCAGAGCTAAAGCAATAGATCATGTTGACATTATTGCCAGACCTGAGTTATTAATTGTCTAATAAACATGTTCAACTCCACGAGGCGGCATACTGGGGATGTTGTACTGTGCAGGTGCACATTTGATGTTCAAAGCTTTTATTATGTTTCAAAATGGCTGCTTAACCTTGCACTGTATACTTGTAAAGCATTTAGCAGATTGAGAGGAGAGAAAATTGGCTCTGATGTGTGGTTAATCACAATTTTTTCGTCGTCCTCACTTTCCCTCTGTGTTCAAACTGCAGACATGTCCCAATACTTGACAGTTCGATTGAAATTATGTTGAATTTTCTTGTTTCAAATCAGTGTAGCAGTTCTGCCCACAGGAGCACAGATATCGATTAGGTGCCAAACTGGTAAAATAGCTTGTAGGTAAAAGTTGAATACAGCAGAAATGACGAGTTGATTAATCTATTAGTTGATTGATAGGAAATTAATCTTCAATATTTCAAGCTAAAATGCAGAACATTCTCATTTTAGTGCTTTTACAATGTGAGGATTCGCTGCTTTGCTCTGTTCTATCATTGTGTATTTAATTTCTTTGAATTTCAGACTGCTGGTCAGCCAAAACATACAACTTTAATGTGTCACCTTGGGCTCTGAGAAACTATAATGGGCTTTTTGGACTATTTTCTGACATTTTATTTATAAAACAATTGATTTATTAATCCATAAAATAATTAACAGATTAATTGATGGTGCAAATAATTATTGCAACCTTAAAGTAAGTTTCCAAAATGTATTCTCAGAATTTCAATGCGTATATTGAACAAGTTACATTTAATTGAATAACCAACCTTGAATAAATCAAAATGTGTGGTTTTGCCTTGACTTGAAGCTTAAAGTCTGAATGTCTATGAGTCTATATGAATCACTTGATAGGAAAGGTACATAAGCCAACACCAAGCGTTCACTAGTTTACTAAGTGGGGGTTGGAGGGGGCGGCAATTACCGCCTTTGGTGCCCCCGTGTTCGAAAAACACAGCAAAAGTGTCCTCTTGGATGCCCCTATGGTGACAAAACATGATTAACTGCCCTCTAGGGTGCCTTTCCTGCAGACAAAGTTGTTTTTCCATAAATGTATTACAGTTTTCTGTGTGCTGGTGCCCTTTTTTCACTCCTGCCCCTCAAACAGTCTGAGTACGCCACTGCGTGTGTGTGTGTGTGTGTGTGTGTGTGTGTGAGTGTGTGTGAGAGAGAGAGAGAGAGAGAGAGAGAGAGAGAGAGAGAGAGAGAGAGAGAGAGAGAGTCTGTTGTTACTGCTTTTCTCTTTAGAATTAAACTGTCTGTGTCCATAATGCCTCCCTCGTTCACTCATTCACTACTTCTAGATAGTCAGCAGTTTACTCTTTAGTGAGCAGTAATTTAAGATTTCAGACACTTATGAATTATCATAAAACAATGCACTACAATGAGTGCACAGCATTAGTTAATTCATGCATCATCTAGAAATTAGTGTACATGCCATGGACACTACTTTTTTTCTTCCATTGTGGGATTTGGATGGCAGTATATAGTGCATATATTTTAACCACGGACATTCAAAGAAGTAGTTAGTAGTTTAGTAAGTCATTTTGGACATAGCTCTTTGACTTTAACACAGAATGCTCTTTCAAATGCAAACATCTTGCCACATACACAAATGTGCCAGTGCTTCAAGAGTCTAGTTCTGTCAGTGTGAACTAACTTACTGACTTAAATGTTGTATGTGAAATGCACTCTTCGTTAAAAAAGGACTCCATCTTGGCTTAAAAGCTGATTGTTTAGACTTCATAGCTGAGAAAACGACCTTATTGCAAGGTCCATTTAGTATCTTAGCTTAGCATTCAGTAGCATATTTGCTGTCATAATTCGAATATACCTCTAAGTGAATCTCTAACTGGTAAGATTTAGTAGTTTAACCATATATGGTTGTTAACATTGTAAATGTATGTAACTCAAAGGGGCACTTTGTTAATATCAAAGAGTGACTACTGTTAGTTCTTATGAGCTAATTGTACCTCACTGACACCTGAATGACCCACATGTCTCTACAGTCATGGCTGCTAGATGAGCACAGGTTTTCCTGTCTCATTAACAGATATGTGAGTTAATGCGAAGGGACGCCAGGCATGACCAACCCCCCCATGTCCTTGGATATATATGTACATTCGCCCACTCATTTAATTAAACGGCCAGAGCTAGCCACCATAACCGGGCTGTTCATTAAACCCGTATCACAGACACAGGAGGCAGAATGGAACCTGATCTTAATCAGAACTGAAGGAAATGATTTCCAGTCAACGGCTTCTTCGTGTTATTAAAATATAAATGTATGCATCAGATATTTAGCTTTCTCTGTTTTGGCTGTATATGTTTTGTGAAACAGATGCTAAAGCTCAGACAAGAAGAGTTTATGTTGCTTGGAGGTTTGTTTAAATTGTCTTAATTTGTTTGGGGGGGAGGGGGTCAACATTTCCCAGCAGCCTTGAGTATGCAGGATATAAAACCCCCTTTTGATGATCTTGTATATAACCGTGGGTTTGTCAGTATCCACATATACGTATGCCAACCTCTGCCCTTCAAGCCTCACCCCACCCACCCCGCCCATTCTCACATGACACTGTATATGAAATGGTTTGTTAATATGCTGCATCTAATGATGCATATGAAAAGCAATCAGTGGAGCAGCGGAGGATGTGCTTGAGGAGCAACGTTAATAACTTAGGGAAGCGAGAGATTGCAATAGCCCCCGCTGGCTCCACAGACACACATACAGTACACATATTACACACGAGAAATTCACAATATGCTGCATTCAGCACTCAGTTTTGCCATACACGTAATTTTCCATGTATGGAATGATGGTTTAGATGATGTTGGGATGCCTATACACACATTTTGTACATAGAGGGGTGTTTCCGTGTATTTTATGTGTGCTTTGCAGTTTTCACAGACACATGTGGGTTGACTTGTTCTCTCACTATATTATATATATTTTTTGTGCCTATGTTTTGCAGATATCTGTACCTCTGCTCTGTGGGAGCAGTGTACGCTATAACCTGGCCGTGCGTAGTGTATAGAAGAGCAGCTTAAATAATTTACTCGCCGCCCATTCGAGCTGAACGCACTTTCACACCTTCCCAGCAGCAACAGCTCGATCTCTCCTTCTGAGCCCCCATTCACGCCTAATGACAACTGATGGGTGATAGTGTAAACATGGACAAATGTGTTACTTAAGCTACCCTCCTCTATGTGTATTATTTTAAATATAATTGACACAAGTGCAATATGTACTGATGATAAAAGGTTTATGATATAAATGCAAAATATTACATAATTTATTGTGGCCTCTGCCGGTGGTGCATTGCTCAGTCAGCACAAATCCTACAGAGGAAAAACCCATGTGCATAATTTATGTGAACAGTTGAGTACAGGCAAAGCTGCTTTGCTGGTTAAAACACTGATTAACAACTTATATTATGCAGTCTGTCTTTTTCTCATCAGTCATTTGATATCAAAACCCTACTCGATTACTTGGTTAAATGGTTGAATTCATATAAAATGATGCACAATTAGTTGTATGCAGCTGTTGGAATGTCAATGTCAGCTGTGGCTTTGGATTTTATTAGATTTTTAAACAAGCTTTGGTCAAGCATTTCAGTCTATAATCCTAATAGTTCATTAGTATGAACAATTCTCTGAGGCGTTAAGATTAGTGAGACTGTGCTGCTCTTAACTGCTCCTTCATTGCTGTAGTTTGAAACTGTAATTTTTGGACTGAGCCCAAGCAGTCCTCCAGTATGACTGTGGGGGCTTTTCATTGATGCTGCTTTTCTCTCAGGCTTGTTTTGTGTGCGTTGGACCTTCAACTTAGCGCTATTTATGCCAATTTATTTTCATCATCCTTGTCCTCGTAGCGCCCATGCCTTAGTTACCAGAGATACAATGCTTCTTACATTTGCGGCTGTAGAGGACGTGCTCTCTTCAGCTGTGTTTTGACTGATGTGGGCAAACAAGGCATGACAGGTCCTCCCAAATTGAAATGTCAGCCATCACGTTAATTCCCCAGAATCAGTGTAAGAGAAAGTGGGAGAGAGAGGGGGAGAGAGAAAAGGGGAGCGCACAAGTGTTTTCACCAAACCCATGACCCCTTCTGCCCTCCTCCCTTATTGTTTTAATTCCCCCCCACACCTTTTTTAATTTTCCATTTACCACAGCGTCTCCAATTATTCCGCATCGCCGTCCTCCACCGCTTTCACGTTCTACCTCTCGACCAGGCGCTCACCACCCTCTCACTCTCTCTCCCCCTCCCCTTCCTGTCTTCTCTCTCTCTCTCTCTCTCTCTCTCTCTCTCTCTCGGTTTCAGTGAGATGAAGCAGGAGCTGGCGGAGGAAGGCAGCAGATGCTCCATCCTCTCCAAGCAGCACCGCTTCAACGAGCACTGCTGTATCCGCTGCTGCGCGCCCTTCACCTTCCTGCTCAACCCCAAGCGCCTGTGCCTGGACTGCCAGTACAACGTCTGCAAGACCTGCTGCACCTACAGCAAGAGGGACAAAGCTTGGCTCTGCTCTGCATGCCAGAAGGGCAGGTTAGTGTTTTCACACACATTCACTCACACACACACACACACACACACACACACACACACGCACCGGCGGCAGAAAGGGGGGAGATTAGAGTAACGACAGAGGAATGAATGGGGACGAGAGAAGCTGTGAATTGGTAAATTGGAGGACACTAAAGTAGGGGGGAATTTGGAGGGAAAGAAATGAATTGGAGGTATTTATGGGGGGGAGTGTTGAGGGAATATGGGCACTGAAGGAGACAGATGTAAGAGGAAAAGTGAATGGATGAGAGGGAACACAGGACTTTGATTGAGTCAGTGCTGCAAGGATGGGTGTTGTTAGGATTTTGTTTGATTTATGTTTTAGACATCCAGCTCTTAATTTCTAATGGAAAATAACTGTTTTCAGTTTTGTTTCCCTGGCTTGTTAACATCCCTGGTAGTTGTACAGCAAAGGAGGGAGAAGATGGGGCTATTAAGGCAGACGGTAATGAAAAGGGGAATAGAAGAGGGGAGGAAATTGAGGGAAATGTGTCTGCTGGGGTGAAAAGACAATATGAACATAGACACAGAAAGATGCAGACACAGCCGACTGGGCAGGGGAGATTAATAATCATGTATGTATCAGATTTTTTTCAAATATTTCTGAACATACAACTTCAATATCTCGTGGGGAATTCTTTTTTTTCTCAATCTTTTTTCATCTGCTTGTTTTGAATCCCCTGATCACAGAGCTGCTTACGAACTCAAAAGTCAGGGTTTTAGAGAAAAGAAGAAGAGAACGTACATTTATGATTCATAGAACAAGAGAAAACAATCTGCCGATCAGGAGAGGCAGGGGAACGTGCTACAAGCTGGTTGTACTTGGATTTTCATGAGTGTTATAGAGCTGTGTGTGTGCATGTGTGTGTGTATCTGTTATGACTGTTTAGGGATGCATGTCTGTCCAAAGCCTTGGGAGTTGTTCTAGTGCCCAGACTCACAATTTGTTGAATATTAAGATCTATCTGTCTGGGCAGGAAGGGTGGGATGTTGGAAATACTATAACACTGGAGTGTGTGAGTCAGTCGATGGATTCATAGCAAAATCAGTTGTGAGCTTGGAATATTAGATACGAATATGCACAATATTTATACATATGACTGTAATGTGTCTTTTTTAGCGTCTATACGTGACATTTCCATTGCTTTTAGTCAGATGTTTTTTTTCCCACCTGAGCTTCTGCTTTTGATGCTACTGTCTCTCAAAAAATATACAATATGATACTCCACAGGTCCTTGGGTGTGATTTAGTACCTTTATTGTAATATTTATGGTGCAGTATCACAAGGAAGACAGCAAAAAGACAGATGCAGGTGTGTCTGCGGTTCATTGTGGTTTTTCTGCCTGCTTGTGTGTGTTAAGGTGGAGGGGGACAGGATTGCAGAGCACGACAAAGCTGTCCAAAAATGTCTTGCCCTCCACTTGGCCTTATTTCTTCCCCTCAGTCCTCCAGCGCCATCTCTTTTTGCCTTTCATTGATTTTCGCTGCACGGTGTATTGAGTTAGACCCGCTGCCCCGAGTCCTGGTGTGTGAGGCAGGAGGGAGGAGGAGGGAGCAGGAGAGACAGCGAAGAGGAGGAGGAGGGAAAGGGATGATGGCAGTCAAAAGAGGTGGCAAGGTTTGCATCGATCATCTCTTCCCCTCACACTCTCCTCCGTTCCTTTCTCTCTCTCTCTCTGTGCATCTCTGCCCGGGGCTCAGTAATGTTCTCATTAGAGGTTTAGACTGAGTCACAGATGGGCCTGATGTCACAACATTACCGTCTACCCGCTACATATAAATACAGCACTTTTCATTAGCGCATTAAAAGGGCTTAAATCTGGTTTTAGCATGAATTACTCTCTCTCCGGGTGGAGTCGTGTCATTTGGAACAGTGATTTACAGCTTGCACGAGTGATGAGCTTGAGGCTAAAGGGGCCCCAAACATTATTTTGAAAATAGCTATTAGGGTACTGTTGGAGTGGATGATTGCAAAAAATAAAGGCATTGATTTCATGCTAAGTAGACTGTAACTGTTGGGAAATCATTCATAGCATGAAGGGATGCTCTCTAAAAGAGTCATTGTGGAGTAAATACAATGCTAATTGATTTATTTGTCATTCTTCTTGTCATTTGCAATATTTTGCAAAGAATACATAAAGTGAAATACAGCAGTCTCAGTCAAGTCAAGTCACAAGTTGTATTATATTCATTTATAATAAATCAGTGTAAATCAGTATCTTCTCCTCCTCAATGTCAGCATTTTGGCTCTTCTTGAACCATTGGAATTCTGCTGAATCTAAATGCAAAATCAATTCGCGAAAGGGAACAGACCGCCAAATGGTCTCACTCGCATGCACCGGCTGTCCATCAACATTCACAGTGGTGCGGCCACGCTGCTCACAAGCGCAATCCGTCTAGGGAAAGCAGATTTGTAATCATTGCACACATGGTCACACTCAGATGCTAAAGTCACCCACTCACACATGGATGCACATAAGAATGTAATGAATGAATATACATCCGGCCAGACACATGCCTGCCAGCAAACATGACATGCGAGCACATACATCTATATGGACATGGTGATTAATTGGTTGAATTTTTCATTTTTTTTCTCAATTGATATGAGATGCTTGCGTGCTGATGACAGATTGTGTATAAAAAGATAAGTGAAAGTGAATCAGCAGTATTGTCATAACACCTGCCTAGTCTTTTAAAACACACACTCATGCTCATACACATGCACCAAACACAGCTTTCTCTCCTGAGCAAGTGGGACAAGCATGACCAGTTACAGTCTGGTAGAATTAACAGCATCCTCAGCCCACGGTACACAACCAACACACACACACACACACATACACACACACTCATACACATACCTACTACACACCAGTGGTTCCGATGAGAGAAGTCAAAACATTTTTAGTGGAAAATGAAAAGTACATTTTTGTACTTGTTTTGGCTCCACACCCAAAGCAGTGGGGAAAATGTTGAAGTTGAGACCAGGAGATGAAGGTCAAGAGAGAAAGAAAGAAAGAGGGGGGGAGGGCAGGAGGATGAAAATTACATTAAAAGAAAGAACGATAGAGGAGGAAAGTGCTTGTCCCAATTATCCGAGAGAGAAAATGCTATTAAAATTTCCTCTTTTTTTATTATTACATTGAACAGCTCCTCCTGCTTTTTCCCCCTGCTTCTCCCTGTATTCTGTATTTCCCTCTCACTGCCTTATAATTCTTTGGTCCTGTCCTCTTTTATATTCTTACACTCTCTCTCTGTCACATCGCGCCCCTCTTTCTACCTGATGAAGTCTCCATTAACCACATTTACATTTGAGCTACTGCACCGCTCTGCGCTGCTCTATACAGTCCTCAGGCCAGAGAATAATGTACGTATATAAACTGTGTGTGCACGCGTGTGTATGTGAGTGTGTGTATACACTCACAGAAGTAGCAATACACTAAAGTGACAAACTGTTCTTACCATTTTATGCCTTTCATAATCTCATCCGAAAGCATGGAGATTATGGCATCTGCTGCAGACCTATGCTGTACTGTATATATGTGCACAAACATACACACACAAATAGGAGAGGCTTACACACTAGCACATGCACATTGTATATCCAAGTGCGCACACAAGCACACACCCTTACCAGGCTTTTTAATTCAGTTGAATTACATTGTTTTTGCATTAGATTCCTTTTAAAATATTTTAATCAGTGTGACTTAATTCTCCATGCATGGGAGCACATCATCATGCTGTGGATAGGTGTGTGCAATGCAAACAGTCTGTGAATACACATGCCAACACAAACACATAGCCACACACACCTCTCTATCCACATAAACACAGACATGCACACACACTTTTGCAGTTATAATGCGACATTAACAGTCTGTCGTTTTTTAAATGTGAGTCTGAGCGAGCTCTGGCACTGTCATGGTGGTGTAACCACGTAGCTGACAGACAGCTGCGCACACAGTTCACATTTAATTATTTGGTTGGTTCTTTGTGATGGGGCTGCCTTCTTTTAAAGGCCAAGCAGAAGCTGATCGGCTTGGTGGCCTCAGGACATAAGCTAACAAGCACGTACAAACAGTCCTAGTTTAGTACTGTAATATTTATTTAAGATGTGACCACACAAATGCACAATTATAGATATCAAGATATCAATTGATTGTTACAGTAGCAGCTCCTGTCGCTGTGTCAGAGATTGTAAATACAGGAAGTCTTGCACTTTTTTTCACCTGTAAGGAGTGAATGGAGTTTTTTTTTTTTTTTTAACCATATCAACAAGATTCACATGTCACCAGACAAGCTGCTAATGACAATGTTCTGCATCATTCATGACCACAGAGATGTACCAGTTCTTTTTCTAGTGTTTGCATCTGCAACTATGGATTTTTTATCTTCTGCAACAGTACATATCTAGCTTTCCATTGATTTAATAACTGACATTTGACATATTGAGGCTATTTTTTCCCTGTTTCCACCCCGTCTTCATTTAACTGATTAATATTGTAGATGTTTCATTGCTTGAATGACTCTACGTGTGGCTGCGTGCTGCTGCTCTGTTGTTGTCCACAAAATGTATCCTTTTATGGGAAATAGATCCCATAACTCTTAAACTGATTTTCTTAAACAGGCTGACAAAGCCAGAATCCTTTTTGTGTACTATAACAAGTTGAGTTATGTATTGTTTTTGTAAAGTTTCTGCCACATTTGCATGTTAATACACAGCCCTGAGAGGCAGGAAATGAACTTAGTGACCTTTTCCTTGATCTGCAGTGCTTCTATGACCCTTCACTTGTCTTCTGTTCCATTCACCTGCTTTCATATTAAGACCCCCATGCAAAATGGTGCATTTATGTGTAGTTGTGTGGACATGAATATTTATTTTAACATCTCAAAATGATCCCACAACAATAGGAGTCAGTGTGTGTTTATAAAGACACCAGTGCTCTAAACTCCATGAACTCTCCCTTGCTGCTGCCAGACAAGCACCTGCGGCTAGGAGAGGCACAGAGTCATAGTGTGATCTTTTTCCGTCCTCCTTGTAGGGGTATTTTTATCAGTGCGGGTGAGCAAGACTAGTCTTAGACAGGGAGGGTCTGCCCTACAGCACCATGCTGCAGATGAATACACCGCCACCAATGTCTCAGCTTTAATAAGGCATTTACATGTCTGTGTCTGTTTGCATCTTGCTGCTTGTTTGTCGGGTTTCTCTAGCAGCTGAACAATAGATTGCAGGACTTATTCTTACATGTTTTTCCACTAAAGAGCCAAAACAGCAGGCTGCAAGCCTCAGTAGATGAAGAATGGAAGTCTCCCATCTCATTCGTCACACTGTGGCGCTATCAATTTGCACTGTGGAACTTTTAAATCACCAGCCATATTTTATGCTACAGTCATAGCTACCTACATGTAAATGTGCTCAGGATTCATAAAGAACTATTTCATTCCAAACAGCACTCACAATTGCCTAAATCGGATGCCTGAACATTCCCATACTTAATACGCAGGAAGCTTTTCATCAATTGAAAGATTTTAGAGAACGCAGAGTGCAGCTGAACCAACTTGCAAACCCCTCATCTCTATGAGCTGCAGGCACAGGAAGGAGAGCCACTAATCACCCTCTCTCCTTCCATCTCCCCCTCTTCTATCCCTCCGTTGTGGCCTTGTCCCGTGTCCAACCCAGCTGACGCAGGAGCCACCAGTCGATCGTAACTCTTGATGGTGATTTGCACTTTATAGACACACTGTTGGGCACAGCAGCAGACACACACACTCACACAGACTCTCGCAAGTTGCACACACATAGCGCGCTGGTGATTTAGGTTCAAACACTTCCTTGTGGTCCTGACTTTCTATTTTCGGTCTCATTCATTGAAATATAGCCCTAATTCAGAAATCGTGCTTGAATTTTAATAATGCAATTTGTGCAAGAGTTTCTTTTAAAAATAATTACTGCTGAGTTTGTCAGCCTTGAAGCAATCTCAGTGTGTGTGCAGTGTGTTTCTGTGTGTGTCTATGCTGTATGAGTGTGTGTGTATTCCTGCATTATAACTGCTCCCCATTGTGTGACCCCTTGTGTCACATGAAAGTGTTTTCTCTGCAGGGGTTGAGTTTCTTTAGCAGGTGATAAATCACTGAGTTCCAGGTAAACATGTGAGTACAACACAGAGATAGACCTTGAATGTTCCCTCTTAATTGGGTGTGTTCATTTCTGTCACTCATGTGAATACTGTTATTTTGTGTTAGTTTGAATATATTGCTCTGAGTCATTAACGTCTCTCTGACTTCACTTGTCTGCCTCCAGCTGCCCGGCCTCCTCCGTGTGTGTGTGTGTGTGTGTGTGTGTGTGTGTGTGTGTGTGTGTGTGTGTGTGTGTGTGTGTGTGTGTGTGTGTGTGTGTGTGTGTGTGTGTAGGTGGGTGAGACTGAATCAGTCACACCTCAGATCTGAGCACGACTCCAGGTCCAGTTGTGAACCCAGATACAGTGACGTGTACCTGCAGGTTTGTTTGGGTAACTCGTCTTTTCGTGACTGAGGAAACAGGGCTGCCACGCTGGAGCGCTCCACGTGAATGGGGTCATTTGTGGCTCACAGTGCAGGTGATTGGAAATCTCATGATTCCTAAATCGGTTTATGCTGTAAGTTGGCTAGTGGCTCAGAACAGGAGCTAAAGCCCTTGTTGTTTTTATTGTGGGTTAGTGGGATTGGTGACAGAAACTGTTTGCCACCAAAAACACTTGTAGTGGCCTAACACCCAGTAATGCTGCTTTATACTGTAGTTGTATGTCTGTCCTGTGTGTGTTGCATTCATGGGTCAAAATCTCATTTTGCTTTGAGCCTAATTCCTTTCTACATGGGTGGTGTTAGTGAGTGCCAGAGAGTTGAGAAAGTTACAGGATCATATTTGGTAAAGTTTATTGTCTCTATAATTGACAACTCCTTCATTTAGGTGAATTATATTTTTATATATATTTGTTTTGACTGCTTATTTCCTCACACATTTAATTCCCCTAAAACAAAAAGTCAACTGTTAATGGTTAACCAGCTGGGAGGCTGATGTTACTAGCCATTGCAGTCTGTGCATTTAGCGCCACCACACCTGGACCCTTGAGAGACAGCTAATGCCAGCTATAGACATATATAGATATGTGTGGCGAACAAAGCGCTGAGCTGAGCAGGAGCTATTAATGACTCAGCAAGTGTTGAAATAACATGAATGAAAAGGACCCTCTAGTGGGAATCAGGTTAACTAGCTTCTACTTTATGAGTGGAAACTAGTTAGCCAAGCTTGCTTGCTTCCAGTATCCGAGTGAAATACAAACACAATGGGTTCTTCAGAGTTTTGAATGTTGTAAAGGGACAGATGTCTTAAATCAACACTTGTGGGGTTTTACAGGGCTATGACGGGCTGCGGTTAGTTAATAGGCCCTTATATGTCAGTCAGCTGCTGCCGTGCAAATCACCCAACCAGAGGCCTGGACACAATTTTTTTTGTCCTCTTTTGAAAAATGGGGAAACAGGCACAATCACTGTGGAATCATTATAGTTTATATTTCCTTAAATCAAGCCAAATATGTTCTCCAGAAGGGTTAAAGCAGATTTATTTGCCACTATTGTTCTGTTGATCCAGCGCTGATGCACAACCGCTGGTAAAGAACATAAGTCAGTTATGTTTCAATCATGGCATCTAAGGTAATGACTTTTAATCCATCTGCAAACATTTACAAAGGAAAAGCCCTGTAGTTCTGTAACCACAGCGCACTGATTTACTCAAATAGAAAATGTAATGTCTGTATTGAATCTCTATTCGAGTCCTCCCCTCCCCGCACACTATTGGCTCTGGACTACAGCGGCTGGTTGCTGCAGATGTGATCTATCAAAAACATCTCCAGCGTGGGAGTAGTGTCTCATATCCTGGTAGGCTGGCAGTAGAGCATGTGAGCTGCATATGACGGTAGATGAAGTGGATCTCTGCTTTCTGATGAAGAAGTTTAAGTCTGTGAGTTATGTCTTTCACTGCACTTTAAGATCACTTTTTTTGATTTTGTCTTCCTCATTTTCTCCGTATGACTTTGGCCTGAAATGATAGAAACCTCTCAAAGATGCTGGATGTAAATAATTCTTTCTTCTCCTTCTCTAACTTCACCCCTCACTTATTCTCTCACTCTCTTGCGCCTTCATCTCCCCCTCAGGCAGATCACACTGTCTGATCTCCTGCCACAGTGAACTCTCTGTAGCATAAAAGAAATAAGATATTGGCACCGCAGGATTTTCATACTCATTGCACATTCCTCGCCTGTCAGCCCAAGAGCCCCTTTCAATGAAAGTGAAATATTAGTAAAAGAGAAATATTTTTTCCGATATCCTAGAACTGCTATTTCCATTTATACTGTTAAGATATTAACTTCAGTCAACAACAGTTTTGTCAAACAGTCACACGTTACATTAACATTTACATAACATCAGGAAATGTTTACGTTGACTTAAAAATTAGACACTTATATGTTTACAGTGAGTTAATGATAAAGGATTAGTTTATTCTACTAAATTCCTGTATGATGTTTTACAGTGTACCAGAACACAGAGAGGATGGTTCATGTTAAATACAGAGTTGGCCAGATGTGGCTAATCTGAACAGACATGGATTATTTCTCAAAACCGTAGAACTACAAATACTCATAATCATCGCACATTGTGATGAAGTCACGGATCAAAAGTACATTTGGAGCATACGTTATTGAACATTACTCATAACTCACCAGCAAGTTCAGAGTGATGATGGGGCCTGAGGTAGGCACAGTTCTCACGTTCATTCATGTGGACCAGGTCAGGATTTCTGGAGGCTGGAGTGTGCTACCAGAATAATTATATGAGACATTTTTGGCTACATGTTTTTAAATGTAGAGAGAGACCTGTCTTCCAATATAATACAGACCACATAAAAACTTTTCATGTACATATGTTACTTTGTAGAAGGTGAAGACAAATGAATAGGCAATGAGATGGTTGGGACTACAAATTTAAAAGGCTTTTGAAATAGTATGAAACAGCTAAAAATGTCCTAATTTTTATTCATAGTTAAAGGAATATTGAAACTATTATTAATAGTTTTGTATGGTTTATCAATTAGGTAATTGACATCTAACAACTGAAAGTATTGTTCCTTGCACACTCAACCTCAAGGCTGGCTGGTATCCACCAATTGTCTTTGAAGCATACACACATGCATGCTGAGAAATATAATACGCACATCTCACACACATGAAATGTGTGGGCCTGATGTTCTGGGAAATACAGCCACTGTAAATGAATAACAATTAGCTGAATATGCTAATGTTAGTATCCCACTTCCCCTGTATTACTGGAGTTCTGATGGGACTTCAGATGGTGTGTATGTACACACCCTTATTGCTTTCTCTCTCTCTCTCTCTCTCTCTCTCTCTCTCTCTCTCTCTCTCTCTCTCTCTCTCTCTGCTGCATATCAGTGGTTGTGCATCGCTCCAGGCCTCTGTCTCATTGCACCTCCTCTCCCATTTTTCAGCACTTTAAATGAGGCTTAGCCGGTGCTTCGCTGCAGAGCTGACTGCACTCCACTCACCTTGTTTAGTCATGATTTCCCACCTGAGCGAGGAGTGCTGTTTGATCTCATTTGTTTAAAATCATCTGATGTTATTAATTCTGCACCTCCTGGGCTTCTGGGACTAGCGGGTTGGTGCTGGCTCCCTGGATGCTCGTCTGCTTGGCCCTGTGGTCAGCTCTGAGAGTGCAGTCGGCATTCTTGCCTAAGCCCTGCTATATATTATAACTAATATTATAAATAATAGTGCTTTCTGTCATTTGTTGTGGTTGTTTAGCTTACAATGTGCTTTTTTTTCTCAGTTAATTAATTAACTGTAGTTAATCAATTTATTTATAAAATCTTCATAGAACCATCTGTTGGTGGAGTGAAAACAGAACTGATACGGAAAATATTTACCATAATTGGAGACAGGTGTTGATTGGCTCTCTCTCTCTCATGATATGTATATTCAAGCAGGAGGGGATTCATTTCTCACACTATGTTGCTGTTGATCTTCATGCCTTCCAGTCAAGCATAAGCCTTGTATCAGACTCTTCAGCCATATTTGCTGTGAACCTGTTTCTGGTGCAGAGGATGATAACATGCAGAAAGTTATAGATTTCTGCTTTAATTTATTCTGCAAAAATTGTGCGCACTATAAAAGGATACAGTTTACTTTTAACAAATATGGACAGTTCAATGTTAAGCTGTTGGCAGTTGAAATACCACATGACATCTTGCAGCAGGTAGAGTGGCCCGGAGCAACCAAAACAACTAGGGAAAAATAAGAATCTCCCTCCCTTCCCTCCCTCTCTCCCTGCCTCCCTTCCTCTGTCTCTGTGTCTTTTGGGCTATTTGTTCAGAGCAGCAGCAGAGGATCTCGGGTGATGCTGTCTGATTCAAACAGGATCAAAGCAGCCGTTCATATCAGGGCTGCCAATGGGAGGGATATCAAAGCGGCAAGCATACACACATGCACACAAAATGAGGCACTGTGTGTGCATCGTGCATGAGAGCTCACAAGAGCACACATATGCACAAATGCACCACTCAAAGTCTTATCTCTTCTTGTGGTCATTTTTTCACAGAAGAAAACAAAGTTTCGGAGGCCGCGGCATAGAGCCAAGACATTTTGTGTGCAGGGAATAATTGTTGGTGGTCTGAATAGAGCACAAATGTGAGCGTCAAACACTAACTGACTTAATCTAATGCTTCTTACCATTTACAATGTATAGGTTAAAGTACCCACCATCTGCTGACGTCTTCTCTCTTTTATTCAAACTAAACAATTAAAAAACAAATAATAATCCCACTGGAATTAAGGATTATTGATGATGGAAATGGATGGATAATATAGGTTATTTCTGGACCTTTTATTTTATTGGTTGAGCAGTCTTCCTTTGCAATGCAAGATTACATGAAAGACACAATAAATAACATATGTAACAAGCCATTAATTTGTGTACAGTGTCATTGTGTCAAGCGTATTTGTTCTCACCTGCAGAGGTGAGCTGTGGAAGCCCTGCAGGTTCTGCCGTGGCTGCCTGAGTTGTAGATTCATGTATTTTGAATGAAGGTCTCTGAATATATCTTCCTGTGCCTCCCTCTCACTCACTCTTTCACTCTCTCACTGTCTGTCGCTCTCTCGTTCTGTATCTCTGCTCTTTACTCTGCGGCAGTGCATTTCTCCACTCGTCTTCAGCTGAGATCATTTTTTACGCCACCAAACAGCCGCAGGATGCACATATCCACACTCTGTTTCTGTTTACTTCAACACTATCTGAAGCGTACACATCTTGGTTAAATTGGTTCAAGTAAACACTTTTTCCACCCTGAGTGAGTGAGTGAGTGAGTGAGTTTGATATCCACTGCCTCAAATATCAGATTGCCTGCCTACCTGCAGAGGACACACACACATGTGACGTAATGGCCTCCACCTGGAGTCACTGCCTCAAATTCCTGCAGGTAGATAAACACACATACCTCTGCTGACTACAAGCGCATTCCTACACACACACACAAATGCTCATGCACATACACACGCACACACACATGCTTATGCACACCCTGTCTTAGACACACGCGGATGTAACACAACATGTAGGACAAAGTAACAGCTGCAAAAAGCATATTTAAACATGAACAGACACAGGAATTTGAGTACAAAGACAAACTGAAACAAACAGAGAGACAGACAAAGACACAAGGGGACAAACAAGAAATGAAAAGAAGAAATGAGGCTGAGTGTAAGCTAAACACGTTTTTGGTTAAACTCTCCATGCACACAAATCCCTCTCCTCACCACCTCCACATGCCACAACACACAGCATTTCGCCTTGATCCTGCATTTGTTGTGGTTTTGCAGTGTAGTGGTATGGAGGAAATGGCTTTTGGGCAGCAGTCTGATTTCTAAGTCAAGTGCAATTAATTAGTTTGTCTCACCATTGTCTACATTTACACCCTCTATGTTGCTGTGGGCCGTAGAGAGGACCACCTCCTTCAAGATTAATTTAACTGTATACTCATGCATTGACATTCCTCCCTGTAAGTTGCGCTTCAGTTTGTCTATCCTTACAATGACAGTGAATGAGAACATACATTTAAGTGATGTTTTCTTTCAGTTAGTGGGGCAGCAGTCACAGCCAGCTGTAGCTGTGCTACATAAACCAACAAAAGAAAATGAAGCAGAAAACATACATTATTTTGTGACTTGTGCCCTGTGGAGTTTTCTTGTAAACGAGCTAAAGTTATGTTTACAATCAGTGTTAATCAATAAAACACATTGGGCCTCATGCATGAATCATTCATTTGCACTGATTTGATCAATTGTGCGTGAGTACAGTTTAAGGAACTTTTGTGGCATTCATCTATACTCGCATACTTCCTGTTTGTTAAAATTTAAGAGTGCCCTAGACCACATGTAAGTCAATATCCATAAAAGCCAACTCGCTTTTTGTGCTGTGAAATATTAATAATGATGATGAAAACAAAATTTACTTTATAAAAACACAGCTGAAAAATTATTTAGTTACTCACATTCTTCATAACCTGTGTGCCTTTCTGGAGCCTCAACTAAGATCGGAGACAAATCTCACCACCTCATCTGCAAATACTCAGTTTCCTGGCTACTGGGACCTTCCAGAGAAAGACTGGTGATAGGTAATGCATCCCAGCCACTGTTAGTATACTCTCCCCAAAGTTCTCCAGGATATCATCCAGTCAACACTACAGTACATTCGGTTTCCATATACCACTGCTCAGCAGACTCAGATAAACTGACTCATGTGCACTTCAATAGAAAACTATTCCCTTCAATCAGTGTCCAAATAATATGTGACGCACAGAATCGCATCTAGAACGTGGTGGCCCGCTGGCTGCGGGGGAGCATACTACCTGGCAGCACCTGATTGCACCCGACAGAGAAACCTCTCCAATGATGGCTCCAATGCACTCATCCATGTCTGTTAAAAAACTTTTTTTCATTTTGCTGCCCTTATCTGACATTTCCTTTCTGTTTCTTTTGTCTGAGTTTAACGTTACCTGTCAAATGTCAGTAGCTTGTTGGCTTTGCACACGGCACTTAACTTGGCTTACTTGGCTGTCAGCGCACGTTTCATGAATCCAACATAGGATTTACTTTTTTTTCTCTTATTGCTTTGTGCAAGAAATATAAGAGAAACGTAAGAAAACATCCATGCATGAGGCCCGGTGTGTGTATCCTTTAACAAAGTGCATATCCTTTCTTATAAAACATTTGCAAAGCCAAGTTTTGAAATATATTAAATCCAGTATCATTTACATCCATATTTGCTAGCTTGCAGTTGTTTTCTTCGCTGCTTTTGCTACTGGTACATTGCAGCATATCTTTCATGCTTGCATAACCTTTTAAACATTAGAAGGGTGTGAAACCATTGGCAAGATTTTGTACCATGGCACTCATGTGCACACTTGCATATGCGTCCTCATGTACAAGATAAACCAAACAGGGACCCACTCTTAGAACAACTGCACTACTAGAGGTCACAAACTCCACAGGCTACCTTTAATCTCCAATGTGAAGAAGAAAAGAAAAAAGAAAAACAATAGTGGCACAGTATAACTGTACCATATTCAGCTGAATATGATTTCAAGCCTGTTACACACACCTCTGTATCTTCAGGTGGGTCTTTAGTTCCTTTCCGACATGCACCTCAATTACTGAATGTGATGACAATTGTACATGTTGGTCTCATGGCTGAATAAGCACCTGAGTCACTAAAAGTTGCGACAGCAGTCTAACTGGGTCAGACTTAGTAACATTTCTAACACTTTTAACGTCTGAATTGAATGTCATCATGTTAACATAAAGGCTACAGCAGCACATGGTTAAATATGCACAGAGAGAGATTAAATGCATGCCTTGGTAACAGCACAGTAATTTATCACTTAAAAGTCCACTGTCAGTGTGTAGGATTTTGTGGCATTTAGTAGTGTAGTTGCAGATCGCAACTCTCCATCGCTTCAGCCTCCCCTTCCAAGCACAAAGGAAAAACTACGGTGGCCGTGAAACATGCAAAAAATGTAAATGCCCCATATTTAGATCCAGTGTTTGGTTTGTCCATTCTGGGCAAGAAAGATGGCAGTTCAACATGCCAGCCTCCATGAAAGGTGATCCTCAGAGTCTTTAGATAAAAACATCTCATTCTATTTTAACAAAAACATTAGGATGCTTACATTCAGGTGATTACATATGAATGAATGAAAATGTACCAATGAGTATTATATTCCATTACTGGCAATAGATCCTTCTAAATGTTTCACACTGGACCTTTAAGTGTCATCTCTAATGCACAAAAAAAATTATTATTAAACCACAACACACTGTGCCCCTCTAAATATTACATTTCAGTCAATGACACCTTACTTCTTGCCTGTTGTGTGAAGCACTTTGGACTGCAACTTTAATGAAAGGTGCATGAAGTTTATTATAATCATTACTATTATTGTTATTCTATCCTGGTGCGCTGGTGAACATTATGAAAAAGGCATCTAATAAATTATACAATTGATGAGTGAGAAATTAGGGCAAATCAGACCAAGTGTCCCTCATGCTGACAATTGTCATTAATTAACACTTCACAGCAAAAAGTTTTAAAATCTGTTCTGTTCTCAAGCAAGTTATGCTTCTGTGAGAGAACAGAAAACACTTCTTCCTTCATGCATCACTTTAACTGCTTCTTCTCATGCATCAGATGCCAAATATCACATTGCAGATCTTTCATTGTGGTCATGTTGTGTCTGAATGAATCCATGTGAACATTAATGTAAAAGCCTGAATGACAAACAGCCGTACTTTAACCAATGAAGCCAACTGTTTTATGTATTCCATGTTTTATATTTCCAGTATGTGACATCAGCAGCAGCAGCAGCCTGTCTTTCCATACATTGGCCTCCCCAATCTCTTCCAGTATTGACTTTGTCCTCAGATGGAGAAGATCACCTTGATGTCTGCACTGATCACATTCAGAGGTCACTGATAATGATCAAAACAATTTCTACTGAGAGGCAGAAAGAGAAGGTGTCTGTACGCCCCCGCCTTCCACCCTCCACCTACCCCGGCTTCATGGCTTCAATTACTCAGTGTGACGGCATTTGTATGAATAATGCAGTGGTCCCCATGCGTTGGCCTGGAGTACAATGTACGCATGTGTGTGCATACTTACATGAAAGAGAGAGGGCAAAGGTTCTTATGAATGATCAAAGCCCAGCTGGAATAAGAACAGCAGCAATGCAGAAGCTGAAACAGCAGTCTGGTCATCCAAATGAGCTTAATCACTGAACTCATACATCCCCCTCAACATGTAACCCCATGTGATCTTTGTACTCAGCTGTCATTATTATCCAGCATTTCTATGTTTAATAGTGTTTACAGCTGAGCATTTTTTTTGCCCTGGGATGTTTTTGCTTCAGGCTCCTTTGATGCTGTTGAGGGATGTTTTATCCTAATGAGGCTTACATGGGTAATTAAAAGACTACATAAAAATGTACGGTAGATTAAAAAATTATAATCCAACTGCTTGCTGGAATAGTTTGAAGGCCAAAATGTGTCCACTCACACTGTGATACATTCTTTCCAGGGTGGTATTGCCATCAATAAGTCATGCAGGGTAAAGTTGACTGTCACAGGGGCCATCGGTTGATGGATGGAGCTGTATTTCGTCTATATGGCATCCATCTCCGCATGCAATCTGTTATCCTCGCTCCTATTCCACACCATCACCCTTCTCCAAGATACAGTCCTCTCATATGAGCTCTAGCCTGATTATAC
This sequence comes from Dicentrarchus labrax, assembly GCF_905237075.1. Classification (NCBI taxonomy): domain Eukaryota; kingdom Metazoa; phylum Chordata; class Actinopteri; family Moronidae; genus Dicentrarchus; species Dicentrarchus labrax. The sequence continues at coordinate 11,600,537 of NW_026136709.1, read as the reverse complement.
CTGGTATCCATCTGTGCATGACCACACTGTTACAGTCTGACCCCTCTCGCCAACTAATATAAGTTAGACATCAGGTTCTGATGGGAAATAAATGCTCAGAGACATGAATGAAGTGATGAAAAAATTACAAAAAGTGTAAAGAGGGATCAATACAAAGCCTACACTGACTTTTAATGTTATTTCAGACCAAAGTAAAAGGCAGTGGGAGATTTCTCCTCTCCTGTTGGTGAGCCATTCCCCTCTCAATCCCTCCATCTGTCTCTGTCACCACAAAATCAGCGATGGCACAGAGAAAAACACAACGCTGTAAATGGGAAAGGACGGATGAGTAAGAGAGAGGAGATGAATGTGTGTGTGCCTGTGCGTGTATGTGCATGCATCTGGTGTGTGTTTTGTTTGTGATCTGTGTGCCGAGCATCAATGATTCATCGTCATCCGTCTCCCACGCCCTGTCTGCCAGACTGAGTCGGGAGAGTGCTGTTTGCTCTGTACCAGCGTGTGTTTTATATTGGAGCTCAAGGTACGGTCACATTTGCCGTCGGTCCAATGAAACTGCCCCGCACTCAGCACCGCAAAAAGGACGCAGTGCCATAGGTCTGATGGAGGTTATGAAAAAATATTGAGCAGAGCGACTGAAAACTGTAAACATTCTGTGAGAGTAATGCAGCAGTTTGTAGTCTAGTGTAGTGTAATTGACAAAACATGGTGATGGCACGCCACAAGAATAATTATCCTTCCATTTTCAAACCCAACATGCATCGACACAACACTTCTTTTGGCCGAACTGTGCAAATCTGCAAGTTTACAGTGCAGGGATATTAAAGGACTGCACTCCATTGTTAAGGGAAGGTTTAAAACTGCTAGAAATAAGATGTCCCAGTATTTACAATGGTCTATTAGTTCTGTGTTTTTGTTTATTGTCCATAGCTGAATGTTTTTTTCTAAAATTATCTCCAACTTTGTTTAACTGAAAGTTCAAATTCGTCACATCATGAGAGCATTTTTGGGTCCTCTTGCATGTTCACTTAATCTGGAAGTTAAGCAGTGTTCAGTTTTGCCTATGTTATCAACATTACAGCCAGGATATCTAAAGTAATATTCAACTTTTAAAATTAAAAAGTGTAGGATCTTTACTGAATATGAAATATTAAGTCTTCTTGCAGTTTGATCTTTTTTAATTTGGATTTGTTCTCCCAGTTTTCTAGTAAAGAATCCATTTTGGTGTTACTAGAAGGATTTTCTGTGGATAATTGTTTAATTTTTCATTGGATCTTAAGACTAAGCCAGGAGGTGCTGCTGAACCCAAGTCACTGCGCCAATATAGCTAAACCACGTGCTTTTTTCCCTGCCAAAGAGTTAGATTTTGCCATCCATCACTATCTGATCTGGTAGAGTGGGATTTACAGTTATTTTCAACTCACACCAGTTGCTGAATTGCTCTCTAGTTGCCAGAATACCTGCTGTTGTGTGTTGGTGTTAGTCATGGTGAGATTTTGTTTAGGAAGTGCACAAACAGTCTATTCAACATGTAATTGTTAAACGTGTGCATGCCAATCTACATTTTGACCTTGGTAAACAAACTTAAAACATGTTTTACATTAACTCAACTCAACTGTATTTATACATTTTTTACTTTTTAACAGTTGATTTAAAGTGCTTTACAGCACACACAGAGGACAACATAACAAAGAAAAGAGACAAAACACGAGAAGAAAATGTGAAACCCCAGTTTGGCCTCCCCACAAAGTTCCTAAACCTGCTCCTGATTACATTACAAACATAATTGAAGTGCTGAATTTATAGATCAAAAGCTACATTTTGTGTGACAATGTCACTGTCACAATCATTTTGGGATTGATAGCATGTTTATTCCCGTTTGTGGTTGTGTTTGGATCACAAATTGGGTCAATAAACAGGAAACAGGGTTAGCATCTCACCAAAGAGCTGGAGAAAGAGAGAAGCTGACTGAGCAGTTGCAGTGACAAAAACACACCCATCAGCAAGAACTTGAGGCTGATAAAGTTTCACGCTGAGAGTGGATCAGGAGCTGATCCAGGGGCTGGGGATAAGCAGGATGTCCTCTGTCGAGAGTTCAAGAGCCTGAAAACAAGACTGGAGGAACTAGTCTCAACCAACCTCAAGCTTACCACCAAGCTTAAGACTAAGGAAGAGGTCAGTCAGGTCTAGAGAGAAATTACCCAGCTGAAGGAAGAGTACTTCACTGCTTTAAAAACTCTGTCAAGAGCTGGAAGTCTCTGAAAAGAAGCTCCCAGAGAAAATAAAGAAGCGCTCAGTCTGGGAAAGAGGAAGAGGAATAAGGAGAAGCCAAGACCAACTAAGACCCCTTCACCTTCCACCAACAGCTGTATTTCCTGCTGAGCAGCACAGTGGCCCAGTGGGTAGCCTCACACACATTCTGTGTGGAGTCTTCACATTCCTCCTCGTGTCAGTGTGGGTTTCCTCCGAGTGCTTTGGTTTCCTCCCGCACTCCAAAGACATGAAACTCAGGTGAATTGTACACAGTCTAAATTGCCCCCAATAAAAAATGTCAATGAAAATGTTTCAAAATAAAAGTTCTGCTAGTGTAGCTGTGTTTTAAAGTAGTTGTAAAGTTAAGTGGTATTACTCACAACACTGAATGATCAATGTTTAAGGACAGCAGGGTTTTTGGGAAAACAGCGCAACAGAACAAAGAAAGGAGACAAACACAAGAGAAAATAAAGCAAGCCAGCACGACTCCTCATCAAGTTGACCTCAACCATTTCGTCAGGTTGCAGTGATCACCATGCTTCCCTCTCTCTTCTGACTGTTTGTGTCCTAGTGCTCATTTAATATAAGTGGTCACTTGGTCTTTTGCACGGATGTTGCTGAATGTAAATGTTGCTCTCTTACCAAAGAGAGCGTAAGCATTTCTTGGTCCATTAAAAATGTACATTTGTGTCCTAGCTGAGCATGGCCAACACGCAGCTAGCCTGAAAGCTACGGCATCATGCAATCTGCACTTCCATATGTCTGCACAATCCGAAAGGCTTTGACTTTTTCTGCGGCCAGCATAAGGGCCATCCTTCAATCACTTAATTTCTGTTGGAGAAATTTGTGTTCAATTTCCAGCTGGGTTTTTTCTCCAGTTATTTAAAATAATGTTATATGCTTTGAGTGCATGATATATCTGTAAACATATTTACATTATAAACACAAGAGGGAAAAAGAAGAGAGAGAAACATCAGTAGACATGCAGTGAGACTGAGAACAAGAAGGAAAGTAAAGAGTTGTGAGAAGAGTCTGCTCTTCCAGCGGCGATTCTTGTTTCTTGGTTGGTGTTGTGTGACTAACTTGATGGGAACTGCTCCCAGGATGAGGGCAGCCAGAGGCTTGTTTGGGAAGCAGGCCATTCATTGGTTCCCTAATTGGTGGGAGTGCAGTGAAATGGCCAACTTTATTGGCCTGTTTTTTGGCTGCCTTTCCTCCAATGAAATGCACTCAAGAGAGTGGAGGATGTTGCCCTAAGGTCACTGCAACACAGGGATAATTTCAATAGGAAAATACTTAGAGTACATGCTCAAAGACACAACACACACTTGAATGCCTGTTTGTTCGGGCTATTTAAATGTCTCAATCTTTATTAGAGACACATAGAGACATGTCCTTTTAAGATAGAACTGACACACTGGTGTTAATGATCAGTGATCAGATTGGTAGATATGGAATTTTTAGCCATGAGTCTTTGTTGTTTTGTACCTGTACTTGGAATGACAAGAAAGTTGAATCAAATATATGGATTTCAGGGCCCCCAGTTAGCTCGGTAGAGAGCTAGTCGGTAGAGCTGGCGACCCATGTACAGAGTTGCTGCAGCGGCCGGGTTTGAATCTGACCTGAGGCCCTTTGCTGCATGTCATCCCCTCTCTCTCTGCCCCCCTTTCCTGTCTATCTTCAGCTGTCACTATCCAATAAAGGCAATAAAAGGCCAAAAAAATTACTTAAAAGAAAAAAAGAAATCCATATATATATATATAGATTTCAGAAATAAAGCACTGCAGTGTTTTAGTCTTTGACAGGCTGCAATCTGCACTTAAAAACATTACAAATGCTCAGTGTTAATCTGATTTATATTCAGCTGCCTGCAGCCTCTCTGGTGTATAAAACAATAAAGCTCTGCTTAAGTTATAAATGACACTGGTGCATTAATGTGAAATGTCTTTAAATCCAAGGACGTGTGCTTTTTCTGCAGCCTAATCGCAACCTGAAACCTTTCTAATCTGGAGAGTGTTTTCATTGCTGCTCAGGCAGCAAGCACTTTACAGTTTACCATCATACCAAACAGGAAGTGAATTTTTTACATTTCCATTCAAATCAGCTTTACTGTGGTCATATGCTGCAATCCATTGAAAGTTGGAAGTCATCATTTCCAAGTGGGTATTCCTGAGTTCCGATCTGAATGCTTCTCAGTGGAGGGATTGTACCACATCCTTGCAAAGACGTCTGTGAAGCACAGTGGCAATTTAAATGGAAACTATAAAGTTGTTACAACATGAATCCCCACACAAACACTGCACGTAGAATATTTTTTTATGAAAAGGTCATTCTGCTTACAGTTCACTGTGTGAGCTGCCATATTGCTATGACATCAGGTTGCTTATGTTGGCAAACTCGGACTAGAAAGAGTTTCCGACTTGACGTCGCCATTCCATTCCCTTTTTCTGAGTCCGGAGTACAATGAATTGCAGCAATAGTGTAAGTCATTGCTATAGACAGTGTCAAACTGTAAAGTCTGGAGCTGTTCTGTAACCTTCTATGAAATACTTTCTACACACTGTGTTCTTCTGTGAAAAAAACAAAACTCTTTCACGGCTTCCTGGCTTATCAGGCACACACACACACTCAAACAAATCTTAAAAGAGAAACTACAGCCAAAGACGGACTCTCAGCTTCCCCCACTGTTCCATTGAAGATCGATTCACATGGATTACATAGACTGGAGGTTTGCTTTGAAAAGGGACTTCTAAAAATAGATCCCATGGAACAAATCCCTCCATATGCCTGGGCTCTACGATGCCAGTCAAAACAATGACCTTTTTTTCTTAGCAAGCTCATGGTGTCATTCTTCCCCCTTTGTCTGTATATCCCTTTCCCTGTTCTCCTCTGCCCTCTCTTTCCCCTCCGTTGCTCCTCTCCTCACTCTGTAACAGGTGACAGCAGTATATGTCGCATGGTGTTGTCAGGCTGGTTCCCTCTGCTCCCTAACAGGCTGTTAAGACTGACACTTCAGTACATTGGGCTCTGGCAGCTTCAGTATGCTATTCCCCCGTTGTCCTGTTTGTCCTTTTCTCAAAGTGACTTGTGAACAGTGTCTGGGGTTTGGATCAGGTTAATGCCCTTCACCTAATGCCTCTGTCTGTAATTCTCCACTGACTGCTTTTACATTACATATAGTGTACCTGTATACTACTGACATTATAATCCAACTGATCTTACCAAAACTGGGGGTCCGTAACTTGCAAAAGAGCACTTCTGCAGGAAATATCGATATTGGTTAGGATGATCTCAATAACAGCTTGCTTTTAAATAGCCCTACTACCCTGTATGTGGTGCAATAGGAATAAGTACTAAAATATATATATTTTTTAAAGCTTTCTTGTGCACTCAATGTGTAATCTCTAAAATCCTGTTATTTCAGTGGATTTTCATTTCCTGGCCGAGGTGTTTGATGACATTAAGAGGATGAAACCAGGGTTTCCATTCAGACAGTGACCTAAAAAAACCTACAAAAAGCCAGTCATGCCACCTTATTGATATTTAATTACAGGCATGGGCTTTGTAGTTCTCACAAGACATTTAACAAATTCATTTTGTTTACAGACATTTGCCGCATCCAACCTCTAATCATATCATGATTTTGGCTCCACATAATTGCTCAGATAAAGGCTGCAGGGAGCTGCAGTTTTCATTATCCACACAAAGTAGCCAGATGGAGAAAGACTTGAGTGGTGGAAAGCGTAACCACAGTCTATTCTGTCACTAAATTTCCCACATTGCTGGGCTGCTGCAGAGCTCTGCCTCTCCGCATGTTCCCCTTAAAATCCCATGTGGTCCTCTGGCTGTGCAGAAGCAGGGGGCTGAAAGCAGATTATCTCACTTTCCCATATGCGCTATAAAGTACGTCCTCACTGAAATATATGTAAGTGTACTGCAGCCGGTCTTGTGCAGCTTTGTCATTTCGTATGGAGAATGTTGTGGAGTGTTTCTAAGTGACCTATATCTGATATCATTTTGAACAGACCTCCATCCTAAAATGACCCACATGTGCAGCTGAACAACAACAAATGATGAGGCATCTGGCCAGCTGTTATAGGAGCCAAACTGTGGTCCATGCCCTAACCTAATTGTCTCCAGTGCTGGATTACACTACTGTATGAATGCGCTATTTTGGTTTGAATTGAGTCACCTCCACAAATGTTAATTATATTCTATTTCATGCAGAGTGACAGTAAAAACAAAACAAATGGTGGTATCTGGTAGTTCAGACTGCAGCCACAGTGTCATAATATTAGAATTTTTAAGCTCCAGTCTCACTGTAAACCCTAAGATTTACTTTTGGACATGATATGACGAAGGGCTTCGCAAAATGAGCTGAGATAAGGTGGGGTTTCTCAAAAGATGCTTTGAAGTAAGATGGTAATAGACTACTACACTGATAAAGCTATAGTTTTAATACTCTTATTACATTCATTTTCTAATCTAATTTATATGGAAAAATGTTGACCTATCAGGGTGCACTGATACCAGTATATCAGGTGTCAGATGTTAGGTTTATAACCGAAAAGAGAATATTTCATCCACACAGAGAATATTAGATGTCTCTAATTGTGAAAAATTGATTATTTAGTTGTATTGTTTCTTTTTAAACCTATGTAAGAGTCAAGGTCTTATCCTACTTTTTGTTAACTGATTGAGAATCAGTACTGGTAGTGGCATGATGTAGGTCTGACAGTCTAACTCCTAAAAATCAGGACTACTGCTTTAGGGAACCAGACACCGTGTGAGCAGTTTGTAATTCACTTTGGTCCCTCTATTCATGCTCTGTCTGAGAGCACTTTGTCCCAATATAACTCATTTCCAGTGTTCCATACTGTGCCCAGGGCGCTCCCAGCTTCCGACACATTCATCCGTAACACCCTGGATGGTGAAGGTCTGAACAGAGAGAGCTGGGTGATAAAGAGAACGAGAGAAACAGAGAAGACAGAGACAGAGAGAGGGAGAATAAAGTTGACAGCTTTAGGTCTTGAAAGAAAGAGCTACTAGGAGGAAGAGATGGCAGAGGCCCTGCTATGAACCTGCAGTAGCTGTCCAGGTTAAATGCTGCAGTATACCACAGACACAATCAAATCAAAATTGTGCAATTTTAAACTGCTGTGGAACACATGCTGCATGCAAATGTCTCTCCAGTCATAGGGGTCTTTTCGTATAATGACTGTCTGCTCTGCATGGAAGAGCCTGCCAACCACTGGGTTACCTATAACACAGACTTGTTTGACATGGTCATACACTGTACCTCTCCTAAATGAGCAGCATGCACTGTGTCGTTTTGGTTGCAGCCTGGCCATTTTGTCAGTATTTGAGAGTGTGCCTTTTGCAGAGAATATTTCCATTTGAGGAAATATCAGTACGTCCAGAAGGAACACAAGGACAGAAATATGAGAAAGACTGTGATACAGATAGAGGAGACAGGAGATGGTAGAGAAAGAAAGAAAAGACAGAACGAGTGCATGGACACATGTACATCTCTAACCACCTTATTATTGCAGCTCTTTCTATATTCTTCTTCCTGCCTGTCTGAAGGTCAATCACAGAGGCACATGAAGGTGATCAGCATTCTAGTTGCTTCCTGGAAAGGTCATGTACATAACCACTGCTATGAGAGAGTTGTTTTCCTGCCTGCTGCAAACCAGACGCTGTATTAAATCATACCGACAGGTTAGTGGCTGTGCCCTGAAAATCTCATACTGTATGCTTTTTAGCAGTTAACCCACAACCTTGTCCTTTGTCCTTTGGCCTTCGGCCTATTCTGCCAACACTGTATATATTTTAAAAGAGTGTTTTTAGTGCTGTGGTGGGGGAACACAGACGGCATAGCTCAGGGAAAATCTCTGCAATGAATATGCAAAGCAATGTCTAAAACATGCAGTACATGACATACAGTACATAATAACCTACATACGTACCTTACATAAAAAGTATATAAATACATACAGTATATAGTCTGCATAATTAGTAAACATACACTAAGAAGTGAAAATCCGAGTGTCATGCTGTTAAGATCTCTATATTCACTCACACAATCTACTTCTTGGTCTCCTGGTTTTATTTTCACAAAAAAATGCAATTTACAGCATGTATAGAAAATAAATCATTCTTTTCCCACTTCTCCCTCTTGCACAAATCTTCTTTGACGTGTACAAATACATAGCCACAGAAGCGGCAAGAGTTGTGGATGAAAGGCCATTAATTCTTGTTTGGAGTTAGCTTTTCTCCTAGTCCTCAGAAATTAATCAATATTAATATCCCTTCCCTGTTGTGCACTACATTTGTTTTTGAATGGGCCCGTCTTCAGCTGAGGACATATTTGGCTTTATATATTTGTGTAACAGATCAGTGATAGCAAGGAAGAAGAGGGATAAAGGAACGTTTCTTTCAGTGAATAAGACCAAATTTGATTCACCACCACAACTTGCAGCCTGCTGTCACTGAGCCATGAATCTCCACTGCAAGAATGACCTTTGAGCTCCTTGTGGATGAGGGCAAGGTGATGCAGGTCGCCACATCCCGTCCATCCATAAATAAATGATTTTAGATTTTTTAATTTGCAACAATCTTGCGGAGAACAACCTACAACTTAACATCAACAAAACCAAGTAGCTAATTGGTTATTTTAGAAAAAAGGAGGCAAAAACACCAATGTCTACATCACTGGAGCTGCAGTGGAACCCCGCTCACCCTGCTGCCATTAGGCAAGAGATACAGAAGTGCCTGCTGCTGTGCCACCAGACAACAGAGCGGCTTATTTGCTCAGGCTGTGAGACTCCTCAATTCAAACTCCGCACTCCACGATAAATAATAATTGTTTTGTTTTGTATATGGTATAAAGGGACAACAACTTGTATTTCAGTGTACAACCCTGTGTTGTAGAATGATAAATAAATTAAGCTCAAATCCTTGATGTTGGTCAGCTGACATGAATAGGAGGAAGGGAAAACAAGGGTAACTCGCCTTGTTCACCTGTATAAAGTAAATTTATATGAGGTTGGGTATAAGGTAATGTGTGTAGATCCAGTTATCCAAATAATGTAAAGTCACGAAACCTACATTATTTTAAATGTGCAAATTTCAAATTGACTCCTGTTGTTGTTTTTTAAAAGAGTGTTATGATATCAGCTCCCTTTGTGTCTTCTAAAGATAAATATGAACAAATATTAGCATGAGATTGTTTTTTTTTTTATTACTTCTTTATTCCCTCGGAAAAAAGTTTTCTTCCTGGTACAGAATGATAGAGTTGATATTAAGAAAGCAAGACTGTACTAGACACTGTATAATAAGTCCTCCAGCTTTTTACTCATTAAGACCTCACAACACGAGGCTTATAACTTCCCAAACATCAGGCGCTTTGATCTAATCCTGGAGCTGAGAACAATCTAATTTTTCCATCTTATTTTCTCCTATTAACAAGAACAGTCACTCTGCACATCTTCAGAAGAGACCCTATTTGATGTTCTGTAAAAGTCAACCCCCATCCCTCTTTCTTCTCCCTTCGCTCCCATCCCTACAGCCGCCTCAACAGAAGCTGAACCAATTCATTAGAAGGCTCAGAAAGTCAATTATGGTAATGGTTCCCAATGCCACAGAAGATGGAAACTCAGCAAAGCCAGATACTTTTTTATTGCACTTCTTATACATATTCTTCTATATATTTTATTTAGGCCTCATTTAGATGTGCAAATCAATCTTCTGAAGTAAAGAGTGCAAAAGGGCTGAAGAGAGACAGAGAGAGAGATGGAAAGGATGAAGAGGGAGGCATTGGTTCCAAGGATTTCACGCAGTGTAGCAAAGACGAAGTGATGATAGAGGAAGGGTAGACCCAGTGTCAGGAGACCATCCACAGGAATCCCTTTTACTTATTCATGCAGCAGCCGAGCATCAGGGAATCTCCCAGCCTCATTATGAAATGTGTATTTGCAGAAGCTCACACAGTGGTGTAGCTCTTGCTTGAAAGCCTCTGCTTATCCACTCCACTCTCCTCCCTTCTCCCTCTCTTTTTTAGATCAGATCACTCTAGGGAAGCAATGTCTTGCTTCATTCATCAAGATGCCTCTCCTACTGTCCTAAATCCCTCTCTTTCTCTTTTCTATGAAAGGGGAAGCTGGCTAATTTCAACAAGTTTGTGTAGCTGGCATGGAAGGGAGGCGATGCTTGAGCTGAAGTTTGCATTTACTTATCATCTGTTTTTGTGCCAATTTGAGTGACAGGCAGAGCAATGACAGCATTGCACCACTGAGCAACTGCATTTAAAGTCAAAACATGTATGAATGCATGTTAAAATATCTGAAACTAAACATTTATTCTGCTTTTAAAATGCATACTGTATGTGTGCTGTAAATACTATATGCTTTTCAGTAAAACATTCACTAAACACGTCCCCTTGATTTGTAATCATTGCTTAGCATCTGTGGCTAGGCAAGGCAGACCTGTCAAGCTTTGGTTTTCTCCACATGGTGAAGCAGTGTGCTTTGGGCTATAGTAAGAACAATACTGTGCCTTAGAAGAGTTTGGAGGGTGATGTCTTTTTTGTCTCCAAAGCCTGTCCAACATAAGCAGACTATAGTATTAACCTAACCCTGCATTACTGTAAGTCCAGGGAGTACATCATTAACTAACTCCATTTTGAGGGGTTACTTATGTCAAAAAAATACTCTTTCCTAATAGCACATCCACTGTGTGTAGCTCTGTCCTGCTGTTGATTGAATTTGCGGAAGTTTACACTCCCTAGCCAGCATTATCTGAGATTGCATTATGTTTGTCATGCATAGTGGTTAGTCCTCATACTAAAAGCCTTTTCTCTTGGAACGTTACAATGGAAAAATACTATTTGAAAATACGAATAATAACATATAAATCTAACCTCTGTCTTGCTTGTCCAAATATATAAGCCTAGGGTTATGTTAGAATGGAATAAGACACTGTCTGATTTTATATCTTTCCTTGTAAGATCAGCATTCTTTTTCTTCAATGTCTTCCACATGGATTGTTATCTGGTGAGAAGGCTTTTTTCCTGGGACATGCAGCTTTAGTATTTTAGCATGACATCATGTATGTAGCCATCAAGTGTATATTTAAGATCCCTTTTTGAGATTCATGTTTTAAAACGACTCAGCTAGAAACATTTAAAAGTCAGCTTGTGACCGCATTTTCAAATGCTTGTCGTTACAGCTGAGAAAATCTGCCATGTGTTGTTTCAGCTGACCAAATCCACAGTCGCTGGCTAGAAATGTGAAGCCTGCTTTTGTCTACTTATGTCTGATATCAAGGATCAGTTGTTTAAAGGGAATTTCGAATTGTAAATCTGCCACCGTCATCATTGAAAACTTTATTTTGATAGTGTGACCGTACATACTACTCAGGCATACAGCTTGAAGGACTGGTGTGTAGTGGCATATAGCAGTGAAGGTGTCTCAACTGAACCACTCGCCTTCCACAAGTGGTTCAGTAGGAGAAACTATAGTGAAACATGAAAGGCCCTATCTAGAGGCAGTGTTTGGTTTGTCCATTCTAGGCCACTGTAAAAGCCTGGTGGTTCAACATGGCGGCCTCCATGAAAGAGGACCCACTCCCTCTGTAGATAAAAACATCTCATTCTTATTTTAAAAAAAACACAATGATTGTTATTTTAAGGTGTACACAATATGAATGAAAACATACCCATGAATATTATATTCAATTTCTGACAATAGATCCTCCCAAATGTTACATACTGCACCTTTAATGTTAAAGTGAATTAAGATTCCACTCAGATTACAATATCTCAACCATACAGCCCCCTCCTGTTCTTCAATACTTTTTCAGTTCAAAGGTCACTCCCAGTAGCTCCAGCTCATTTCAGAGTAGAAGCTATTTGTATATTTGTCTCGTACAATGCCACCTCAGTGCAGGGTTGTTCTTCCAGATTCATTTCTGTGCCTCCTTCCTCGGGCCCAGAGGGAGATAAAAAGAGTCAGGCCTCTTCACAGCCACCATTAGAGAGACTAGGTTGACCCGTGGCATGAAATTAAGGAGCTGAGGCCCATTGAGCTGCCCAGCTGATAGAGGCAGAGGATAATAAATCCACTGAGAAAGAGGAAGGGAGGGAAGAGTGGAGGGAGGTTAAGAAGGAGGGGGTGGGTGGGATTGATGTGGCAGCCCATGCAGCCTCAGGGGCACTCAGGATCCCTTTATTAGCATGGCTATTTTCACCCTCTCCTTCAACGGTCTGTCTCTTCATTGAGCAGAAGCATCAACATGCACACACACACACACACACACACTAAAACACCCTGTCATATACTTTGTTTTCCCTTTCACTTTCTCCATGCTCTTTCATAATGAGGCAGCTGAAGTCAATGACATATGCAGCATGTAGCTTTGCTGGACGTGCACAAAATGGTAGAAATGCTAGAAAAGGTTAGATAGTTTGTGTGTGGACATCTACAAAAATATTCATAGGATAGATGGTAAGGTCACTGAAATAAAAAGAGATACCTGCACATAAATCGTAGCTTCCTTAAAGGATTAGGTTGGCTGTATTTTATATTATCAACAAGTCCCATAACATGTCTGGAATTAACAGTGCATCTCTGAATACGTTCCAATATGCCCAGCCTGTCTGTGGCTCTTAGCCCCAAGCCCATTCATTTCTAAGGTCTGTGGCACAGAGGAATAAACTGTATCAAGCTTTGGCAACACTTGTTAATAGGATCAATTTATTATTGATTTTGGTATTTTCGTTGTGTTTGTTGACTATAAACAATATAGAATATCATCAGAGGCTAATAAATTATTAGTGTGCAGCTGGTGGAATAGATTTTCAGTATGTAGATACTTTTATTTCATGCACAAAATGTTCATTCACAGACAAAGGAAGTACACATAACATACCCCAACCACTCTGTAGTTGCAATATAAATTGTGTTTTATGTGGACCCAGACAAAGAACACAGATTAGGAGGCTTTAAGTTTAATATTTTAATTTAATGTTTACAGTTTTTAGAGATTGATTCAGGAGATGGGATGGCTGGTTATGAGAGAGGGAAGAGCTAGTTGCAGGCAGACCGGGATCCTGAGACACAAGGAACCACAGGCTAAAGCACAAAACAAGAAGAAACTGAATATTAAACACATGGACTGAGTTCGCTGTGAGAGTAGCAACTGCTGAGATTGAACAAACAACCTGGTGTTGGATGTGTTTAGAGCTAAGGCTGAAGTAGTGCACACAGACGAGCTGATGCGATACAAGTGAGCCGACTGGAAGTCATGATGAGCTATTGCAGACATGTGTGCAGAGCCAGGAGCCAGAAAGGGATACCACGCCGACACACACACACACACACAAAAGAGAGACAGACCAACAGGGGAGCGCTGGAAACCCAAAGAAAAGGAAAATGCAGGCCATGGCCATGACATAAATATAGTATATGAACATGTAAATATTCATGTTCGTGCATCATTTATTTGTATAGCATTTATAGCAACAAGAAAAAAGGCAAAAATATGTACATAATACATGGTAATGCAATGAATAGTGTGTAAATAAACACAGGGTGTGCATGTTTTTTCACCAATGTGTTTGACAGTGGCATGAAAGAGAGAAAGAGGGACTGCAAGATTAAACCCAAACTTGGCAGAGTTTCATGCAATCCGACGCAACACTGGCGCAAAGGGAGCGCTATTCTGAGGGCTTTTCATAAACCTCTCCGTTATGAATTACTGCTTATGTAATTGGCATTCAAGCACCAATTGGCTGTGCACCACGACATGAGGAAAAGCCTGGAAAAATGATCTGACGTCACATCTGAAAACCTAGGCATTCACAGCAGAGTTGGATCCTGCATTTTACTGTAAAAACAAATACTTTTCATATCTTTAATACAGAGAGGCACCACTGATTCACCTTAGAAAGCAGATTATTTGCTTTAAAGCAAAGAAAAGGGCTTTTAATATGACAGTCTGACAACAACTAAAATCTATATTAGAAATACACAAAACTACAACACGCTCGAATTTTATTGGATTTTCTTCCTAAGAAATGCTTCCTTCCTCCTTAAAAATAATTATGTGAGGTCCGGTTGTCTACACTTTGATAATTAAAAGACACTCAACGTAAGCAGATTTTAATGGAAGTCTTGGCATGAACTCAAAGTTATAATCCTGGTGTAATTATAATCAAATCTGATTCTTGCCCATTTCTTTGCCATCTGTTCTTTTTGACTTAATATCATGTTTTCTTTCTTTCCTTCCTCCTCCCTTCTTTCTTCCTTCCTTGCCTGCAGGATTTTAAGGACACAGTCGCTTGAATGGTATTATAACAATGTGAAGAGTCGCTTCAAGAGGTTCGGCAGCGCCAAGGTTTTGAAGACTCTGTACAGGAAGCACATTATAGAGAGAGGAGCACTCTCTGATCTCCCAGGTAACATCATCCTCTTGCACTTTTTAAATCAGCCATGCATGGCTCTTTGTTTTGTTGCCATTCTTTTGCTGTTTATTTTTATCTTTTAATCATTTTGATTGCGGAGCAGCCTTCTGTCTCTGTGCAACGTCGTATCATGTTGTGATAAAAGCAATTTTCACCAATTTGGCCAGAGATGTAATACAACTTCCTCATCTCAAAAATAGAAGTGGCTTTATTTGAAACGCAACGCTCTGGTCAGACATTAAGAGTAAACACAGACAAGCTGACTTGATTGCTCATTAGTTTGCTTTGTTAAATGATCACTCACTTTGTTTTACACATTTTGTTCTCTCGTTGACTGATCCACTTAATTACTTTCTCACTATGTAGAAAGAAAGATTTTTCCCGCAGACAAATACACACATCTCCAGAGTTAGGTTCAGAGTGGGTGTTGTTGCATTGTAACTATTTGTATTTTCACTTTTCTTACTTTAATTTGATCACAACACAGTTTATCTGATTTGAGGAATCCACTTTCTTCCATGGCTGCCATTTAATTTTACTCTTTGTTGCTTTTGCGCCTGTGGATGTGATGAGAACTTGTGAAATTTCTACAAGGCAGTGTTTGTGTGTGAGCATGTCACCAGTGATGGTGACAGAATGCGGGTGAGCTGCCCTGCAGGACTCGTCCTGCCAGTTAATCCCTGCGGTGGCTCAGGCCACTTCGCGTCCTCAGTGAATTGTTCCTGTGCAGGACAGCAGTGGGGCAGCTTTTATCCATCCTCCCCCGCTCCAGATAACATTGTTTTGACCCGTCTGCGACATGATCGGTCTGCCTCTGTGGCTGACTACAAGGCATTATTTCAAACCCTGGTACATGGGATTAAATGGATGAAGAGAGCACAGAGGGGATGAATCAGGTCAGACTTGAGGCAGAACTGGATGAGATGAGAGGATGTTTAAGAATACTTTGTGACTACAGCTGACATTTATATATTAAGTGATATGGACAAAATTAATACCAGCTACAGCTACAGAATAAGGCTAGTAACATTTATGTCTGTTATTAATGCAGCATCATTACATTTTACTTTTTGCAGACAGTATTGTGAAAGCCGACACAACTATCTTGATAAAAACATAACGCATATATACAGTAATAACACAAAGACAATTGAAGAAGTGCTCTATGCAGACAATAAAGAAAACCCTAAAAGGTTAATGTGATAAAAGCAAAGAAAAAATCCATCCAAGTGCCTTTAGTCCTTTTATTAACTATGATGCATGCATCAGTCATAATCTCCAGTGTAAGAAAGGAAAAACTAATTTTACAGATAATTTACTTAATTTTTACTAACATAATAATATGTCGGAATCTTTATCAGAACAGTCATGTTTTATGTTGCGACTGTTTCTGTTGTGTAAGAGAGGACAAGATGATTCTCCCTCTAAACCTCCAGTTTTCTGATTTCCTCTCCACTTTTCTCCACCTAATAATCTTCCTACCCACACTTCTCCTGTCCTCTCCTCTCCTCTCCTCTCCTCTCCTCTCCTCTCCTCTCTTCTCCTGTCCTCTCCTCTCCTCTCCTCTCTTACATCATCTGGGGTGGAGATGGAAGGATTATGTGACTCAGCTGCCGGTCTTCCCGGCTCACATGAGCCCAACAGATTATAATGCTTCCAATTCTCAAATACTCGCATTGCTGCTCCCACTAACTGGCTAGCTGACTTGCCATATGATTATGGATAGACTGTGTGTGCATGTGTAGGTTGCTTGTGTGTATCTGAATGTTAAAGCTCTGGTCAGATGTTGTTCCCTCATACAGGAGAATGTTAGATTTATTGGCTGAGAAAGATCTGGTATCATTTCTTTTTTCCATTTTGTGTATCCTTGTGTGTGTTTCCATGGAAATGTCTTGTTTTTTTTCCCTTCTTCACCCACCCCCTTTTATGTTATATATCTGATTGAATTCAAACATATTGTCAAAATGTTAGCCAAAAAAAATGCCAAGGCTATCAGACTTATCGAAAACATGATTAGGCTTTAATTTATTTGAAAGAAAATGCCTTTTATAACCTCTTTTGCTGCTGATTAGGTCTATAGCAGTCACAAATTATCATGACGTATATCAAGACATCTGTGCTTTTAGTTGAACAGAATATAATGATATTTTAGTTCAGCAAGTAAATTAGCACTGGATTGGAAAAAAATTTAATTAGATAGGGATGTTGCTCATTAACAAACTGATGTTACGCCATCTCGCTTGGTCTACTTTGCTCCAAGAAAAGGAGCTTTTGTTATGTAGCCCAAAGACTCTTCCAGAGTCTTAATACTGGTCTCCTCTCCTCATGCATATAGAACAGCAGCCACAGGAATGTAAAACATTCTCGTAAACTGTTTCCCAACCATATGTGAAATAGAGGCTGCCTCTATACGTGTGCTAGTAAAGAATGTTTCATTTTTTTCATTTATCACCAAGGGACCAATGGTTGTGAAATCAATTCTGTACAAGTGTGAAATGGCAGCTGAACGTGACAGTCGGCGAGAGAGAGATGTGACTGTTTTACATCTGTCATGTCCCCGAGAGAGTGTGTGACCTTCAAACCAACAGGAAGAGGACAGGGAGAGAGCGATTTGTACTTTCACGTCCATCAGCTCCGGTGGTAGGGGAGCAATGCTCCTGTGTGACCTATATCATACCATCCTATATATGTGTGTGCACAGGAGAAAGTGAGTGTGTTACTCTACATGATATGTGGCCCCTGGAGAGTTTTAATATTATACATGGATGAAGTGTTGGTGACAACATGCTGTAAAGAAGAACCAATAGCACATTAGAAAAGAAAGAAAGAAGATTTAAATGGAATCACCCATCTATTGTAATTTTTGCTTGAGCAGCTGGATTTCCTTTTTTTTTTCCTAACTGGTCCAAGTACCTCACTAAGTGCATCGGCAGATGCCAAGCACTGATCCGAGTGCCTATTAAATTAGTAATTAATGCCTTGACTCCAGTATAGCATGAAATCAAACAAATAAATGTGAACAGCAGTTGTGTTTACTCATATATTTATGAATCCTGAACAGTCTTAGCCTGTGGAGCACAAGAGGTTATGTGTCAACAAACTGAGTATTATTAGATGTGACAGAGAACTGTGGAGACACTGTATAGTGTTGTGGTAAAAGGTTAGAGGAAAAAAACTGTTCTTTCAAGTAAGATAAGCACATAAAGCATCTTATTTTTCTAATTGAAATGAACTAATACAATAATATCTGTACAAGTGGATAAGCACATTCTTCGGATTAGGTTTGAGACAGAAGAGTGAAAAAATCAACATATAAGAGTATTACCTCAGAGTACATATGCTTTCTTGCCAAGAATTATATGAAAAGATTAATGCCACTAACATGTCTCTATGCTAAATATGAAACTACCACCAACAGCCAGTTATCTTAGCTTAGCATAAAGACTGGAAAAGGGAAAACAGTCAATACATTTGTTTCATTTGTGCAAAAAGGTGTGACACTATCTAGTCTCACAGGACCCTTGCTAGGCAGCTGGACTTGCAAGATCACAAAATCACACGAGAATCCATCTTGCCAGGCTTCAAGCTATGCGCTTGAAGTGGTACCGACAAAATCACCAACCTGTGAGGAACTACTGACAGCTACAGGCGTGGTTTAACACTAAGTGTGTGTGAGATGACGTGTGAGAAAACAAGAATGGTGACTAAAGAGATTAGTGGAGATGCTGTGTGACAAACAAGCTGCAACCTCCGTGGCTCTAAAATTGAAGCCAATGGGGAAGTGCGAAAAGTTTTGGTCTAAATTTCCCATTCATGACCACTGTACAGGGTGGGTAATTTTGACATACTCACCTGTTTAAATTTGACTAAGGCTATAAATTGTGCATAATTGTGTGACCACTTTGAGTGACACACTTGAGGTGTGTGCCGTCACCGGCAACTGGATTAAACAGAATGTAATATGTTAGGTGCTGGTAGGCAGATTGTGTTACCTTTAGACAGAGTCAGGTTAGCCGTTTCCCCTGATTCCAGTCTATGCTAAGCTAACCTAACCAGCTGCTGGCTGTAGCCTCATAACAGGTATGAGAGTGGTATCAATCTTCTCATCCAGCTCTCAACAAGAAAGTGAAAGAAAGCAAAGCCTTCCTTTAAAGAGTATGGACAAGTTTATTTGAGGACTTGTGTGAGCGAGCCAAACCCGCAGACATTTCTGATGCACCTTTCATATTTCGTATCTCTTTCACTATATGCATATCCTTTGCTGTGGCTTTGCCTCTCTCTAAAATATATCTGAGGGGTGTTATGTTTGTTTCCACCGTGATAAATTGGTATAAGCACACTGGCTAATACTTGTAACAGCTCAGCCTTTAATATCTCCATCACAGAGTAATTTTTAAACATCACTCTCTACAGTACCTCTCTAGTCTGGTTTTATGGTATAGCATCATAAAATTTGCCATGAAATCCAATTTGATGAGTCTGTTATGAAGTATTTAAAGCAGGAATGATGATTTTTTTTTTTTTTTTTGGACACTTAGGTCTCATTCATTTCAAACGAAGGATTACTGTCATCCCACTTTTCTCCTGCCTTTTGTGTTTGCTGTCAGATCCCCTCAAATGTCTGTGGGAGGCTCCCCACCTTTCCAGTAAGATGAAGTTGACTTGTGAAATGATCAAACATATTATCACCTTCAAACATGCTATTCTCTCTGTTGAGAAAATTGAGAGAGAGAGAGAGAGAGAGAGAGAGAGAGAGAGAGAGAGAGAGAGAGAGAGACAGAGGGGAAAAACAACAAGAAGGAGAGAAAGAAAGAGAGAGAGGAGCAGAGGAAAAGCAGTGCAGTGTTTTGAAGCTTTCTGTGGCTGCAGCCGTATTTTCAGAATGATAACAGAAGAAGAAATTATGTCCTTGTGTGTGTGCACGTCTGTGTGTGTTTTTGCACTATATGTCTGGTGTGCACAACTGCCAGACAGAGACTCAACCACACCAGAGAATGCAGTGATGCACTTTATAACCTGGTAAGACAGGTTTCAAAAACACTTTGTCTTGAAGTACAATTACTGTAGATTTAGTAAAATACAAAAAATACTCTTTCATCAATGCATTTTTCTTGACTGCGTGTGTTTGGGGTGTGCTTGAGTTTTAATGCTGTCCAGGTTTGTTTTGTGTGTATGCAGGAATTTAATGGATGTGTAGGAAATTAGTCAGTAGCCAGATTACTAAAGGTAAACACATGGGGCTGCATCAGTTCTATTTTATTATTGGTGGACAGATTGTTGTTTTTCTTATTGATTGTATTTTGATGGTGGTCAGAATTTGAGTTTTTCCTCCGTCATGCAGTTTTTCTAGTAGTGTCAAAGTCTGACATATTGGCTTCCATTTGAGCTGCTGAAGAGCATGCCCAGACTGTTAAGTTGGAAAATCAAACCCAAAAGTTACAGGATAAACAAATACAATTGGACTGGGAGATGGGATCATTGTTCAGTGTTAACTATGCTTTGCCCTCCACCCGTCACCTCCAAAAAAAACAAAAACAAAAATGTGTCTCTAAATCCTAGTTCAGTCTTTGGCCCAATTTCTATTTTGTGCTGAACAAATGGTTGCAAATGCTTTTGCCACTTTGTGTGGACCGACCAAGGTCAGATAATGAATCTCCAGGTCATTTACATTTTCTCGCTGCAGGGACATTTTCTTTTACAGCTGTTGGGTGCAAAGCTGAAAGGATACAAATGCTTTCATGAAAACTAGGGCCAATAGTGTTTCATAACTGAAACAAGAAAGTAGGAAGTGAGGATTTTGCATGAGTATTACACTTGTCAAGCAGAGTGAGCATTGTAACTATGCTTCTGATCCATTTCTGTCCAGTGAGTGGTTACTTAGCCAAAACTGTCTCAAACTTCTGCACTAAACTACAGTGCAGTAGGTCAGATGTGGATAATCTAGTGAGTCAGTGCCAGAACAATGTGAATAGTGACCTTGGTTCTCCTCTGCCAAAATAGCAAAGCGTAATGTAGTAACAAAACACAAGGACTTCCTGAATCACCTGGTCTTTCAAGAGATTTGTACTCATTCAGAGCTTTCTACAGCGCTTTAAAAGATTAAGCTACAGTGATATGGCCCAAGTACTTCACAGGCTCACGGCCATATCGTCACTTTTCGGATCATTTCTATTGTCTGTGTTATTTGAGCCGAAAGCTTGGTGACTCAGAGTACAGTGCTCTGTCTGTAGGGATTGGAGGGCAGAATGTTAAACAGGAGCCCAGAGCCCCTTCTGTCGAAAAGCAAACAACTACAGGGCTAGGACCACATTGGTGTCAAGACTGCAACTGACTCTATTTGGGTGGTACTTAAAGCCATGTACACATGTCAGCTTGTCTGTATTAATGGACAAATGTGTGTAGAATGAAGGAGATCTACTGAAAACTCTGACCTTGCGTCTTTTTGGGCATTTGGTGCATATATGAGGTAATAGATACAGAATTCAAAGATAAGAAATGGGCCATTGATCATACAATAAACATGCATTCTCTTTTTAATCATAGTATAGCTCACATCCCACACTTCTTTAAATCTTCTGGCATCAGAAGACAACAGCGCCATTTCAACCAGTCCAACATTGATCTTTCAATTATTAAGCTTTTTGCTAAATTGTTGTTTTATGTTTTTGTTTCATGCAGTGGTTTATGTGGGATTGACATTTTCCTCTACTGTTGGCTGCATAGTGAACATTGTCTTTTGCTCCAGGCTGCGTTCGGGTTCATGCATTAGAAGGATTAGGCCAATCTGGCTCCTTTTTAAGTCAGGCACAGTGGCCCACAGGTGACAGTGTAGTTGCATTATGAAAATGTTAAAAATAAATACTAAAAACTATTGCTTACTGGAGACATTGTGCTCCTTCATTTTGCATTCCACCTCCATGATTTGAACTTTAAAGGCCATGTTAGCCCTGGGACCAATTAATTCTGCACACACACACACACACAAACACTTGTGAATGCTGCAAGCACCACCGTATTGGTCAGTTTTATGGATAGAAAATATTCATAAAAAGTGCAATTTTCTTCTAAAACATCCCATTTCATTGACTTATACTGGGGTTTTATGACTGATTTAAATCACATCTCCACACAAGGTGAGTAAAACTCTTATGTCCCAAATAAAAGAGACGAATTAACTGAGTGCGGTTATGTTTACTTTCCACTACCTCCCAGCCTGTCGTGATGTAAGCAGACATCCTGTCGCTTCAGCCGTTGTTCTGAGGACGTTGTTTATGAGACTGTGTGTGCTGCCAGATGCTGCATTGTAATTGAAAGGAAACCGTCTGGACTCTCCTTCCTCCTCCTGCTGCTGCTGCTGGCACCTCAGTAACGTTAGCTCTAAGTGGAGCTTTACTGGCTCATTTATTTATACACTCTCTTTTTTTGTTCCCTCTGTCTCTCCACATATTTTCTCTTTATGACACTCTATTTACTTCTCTAAACTCCATCCCTACATTGAATGTGCGATTTGCCCAATTTTTTAATTTCTTTGGCCAAAACAACAGAGGATTTTCTAATTTCTTTGGCGTCATATTGTCCCGTCAAACCATATTATTCAATAGTGCATAAGTTGGTCTTACACTACCACTGATGAGTGGAACTTTGGATTGGCGGGATATATTAGAAAGAGATAGCCAGGGATATATAACAACCAGAAAGAGACATAAAACGGCTACAGAGAGACACAAAGTGACCACAAAAGCAACATTATTTCCAGGACCCAGATTGGAGACTTAAAGGACCAGTGTGTAGGATTTAGTGGCATCTAGCGGTGAAGTTTCAGATGGCAACTAACTCAACACTGCTGGCGTCTGTATTTGACAACCTGGGAGTAAGAGTCTGTAGATAAAAATGGCTCATTCTCACATAACAAAAACACAACGATTTGTATATTCAGGTGAATATACACAAATGAAAACATACCTATGAGGATAATATTCCATTTCTGACAATAGATCCTTCTAAATGTTACACACTGGACATTTCGACTGGTTTTTACAAATATGCCTGTAGTATCTATGCCCTATAAGTGCACCATGACCTTCAAGCTGAATCTACTTGCCTGGATCTCCAACTGGTGGGCCTAGCAGCTTGAGGACTGTGAGACAGGTCGAGGTGTTGAAGGCTCACCTCCAGGGTGCTGAACAGCACATTGCATGTCAGGAGGAGAAGGTCAATGAGTTCTCTGCCAGTCTGGAGACACTGACAACAGAGAAAGAGTCCCTCGGGAAACAGGTTGAGCAGCTCACCAACGAGGTAAAGAAAAAGAAGGAGACTGGTGCTGACTGAGCAGGGAAAAGCTGGGAAAGAATCTGCCACTTGAGGAAGTTAAAGAAGAACAAAAAGAGACGTGAGAAGTCAACATCCAACTGGCCGCTACACCTGAATGTGCAGCCGTTGCAGTTATTAAAATGTCTTTATCCAGCTGATGTGAAGAATTTTGCCTAAGCCATTTAAAATCAAATTCAATCAGACATCATTCAATGTTTTCAGCAATAAAACAGATTAAAACAAAAATGTAGAAAGTTTGAAGGAGCTACTGACCTTGCATTTACATGTACAGCCAAGTTTGAGAATCATCCATTTTCTCTTAAAGGAACAGTTTGTAGTATTTAATGCCATAGCAATGAAGTTGCAGATTGCAACAATTTAAATACATCTCATCCTGCAAAGCATATAGGAGAATCCATTTTGGACATAAAACTAGTGAAAAACACAAAATGCCCTATCCAGAGCAAGTGTTTGGTTTGTCCGTTCTGGGCAACTGTAGAAACAAGGCGGTCCAACATGGTGGCACCCATGAAAGAGGACCTGCTCCCTCTGAAGATAAAAACGGCTTATTCTAAGTTAACACAAACACAACGATTCTTATTTTTAAGTGATTATACACTAATGAAAACACGTCATATTATATTATTTCTGCCAACAGATCCTCATAAATGTTACACACTGAACCTTTAACAGAAAGGTAATGTAGTCCCACTCTCTTTTCCACACACACTCTATGAAACCCACATTTGCACACTCGATGTGTGCAGACGCCCTTGCAGATGCAGGCCACTGCCGTTGTCTGTGTGGTTACCATGGCAATATCGAGCGATTTCCTCCTCCACTCCCCTGAGTGGCGGTTATGGCAAGTGGTAAGGAACAAAGGTGAGACAATGGTCTTGAAAATACAGAAGTTGGACGTGAGGAGCAATGTACTGGACTGAGACACACACATAGGAGGCCCTGTTCCTGGAGACTTACCCTAATCCTAACCACTACTTGGCCTAAACCTAGACTCACAAGTCAGTCTCTAAATGCTTTGCTCAATTGAAACTGAGGAGTTTC
The DNA here is from genome assembly GCF_905237075.1 of Dicentrarchus labrax. Classification (NCBI taxonomy): domain Eukaryota; kingdom Metazoa; phylum Chordata; class Actinopteri; family Moronidae; genus Dicentrarchus; species Dicentrarchus labrax. The sequence goes on along the minus strand of NW_026136709.1, from coordinate 11,576,452 downwards.
TCCTGGATTTTTTGCTAAAACTGGATGGAAACAATTAGAGAGTTTAAGAAAACCTGCATTGCAGAACCAATCCAAAGTCTTTAGGGCAAAAGTCTTGTGCTTGTAAACATTATTGTTACAAAGTGATTTTCTATACCTCCAGTTTGTTTCATTATGGCGGAGAATGGGGGGAGAACATTGTTTCAGGTAAGGCGTGTCCTTGAAGTAAGGGGCGTTGTCAGCGACCATTCTCGCTGCCGTTCAACCAATTACTTGCACTATTGCGTTTAGAAATCCCCAGACGATTAGTACACACTGAGCTCTCCGATCATCGGTTACCGTGAGACTAGCATAACCCTAACCCTTACACTAACCTTATTCTAACCTTAACCACTGACCAAAAATCTGCTTTTTCTCAGTAAGACAAGCTGCAATTAACAATTAAGTAAGCAATTAACTGTTTTTTTAACTGGTCTTTTGTCAGTACACTAGATCAGTCCCATTCAGGAAACAACTACATCATTCTGTTGTCACACTTTCACACACAAGCCAGTGTTTGGTTTGTCTGTTCTGTGCTACTTTAGAAACATGGCGGTTTAACATGGTGGACTTTTCAATAAAAACATACCTATACGTATTATATTCCATTTCTGCCAATAGATCCACATAAATGTAACACACTGGACCTTTAAAGCAACTATAATCAATATTTTTATATTAAAGGATGAAATGTAATTTGAAAAGGCTCGCTCCTGACAAACCCACCAAGAATTATTACCTGACTCCGCAGTTCACCTCAGCTCTACAAAGCTTAATAGCATCTTTAAGCTCATTGTTTTGGTTTTATGGCCCGGAGCTTTACTGTTTTAGTTCAGTTTCACAGCTCTCATCAACCTCATTTCCAGAAGCAAACAGCTGTTTTCAGCGAAAAAGCTCTGATAAACCCACTACCCACTACTGTCCCAGCACCAAACATCAAACAGTAACACACACACACTTTTTTTTTTTATTTGTCCAAGATAAAAATTTAACAAATACTGCATACTCCTTGGACGGCTTGCTCCAGGCTGCGTCCATATGACTGACTGACAGGTGACAGCAACACTTTTTCAGATATCTAACAGATGCCAAAGTTATATGCTGACAGGCTGTTGTGACAGAGGTGGAGGTTGGTATGTCAACAGTGCTGAGCTGGTGTTGGTGTGGGATAAATTATCATGATATCCAGTCCCGAGGAGCTTGCTTAGGCTGAGTATTTGTGTGTCAGGGTTCCTGTGTGTCTTTCTCGATGTGTGTGTGTGTGTGTGTGTGTGTGTGTGTGTGTGTGTGTGTGTGTGTGTGTGTGTGTGTGTGTGTGTGTGTGTGTGTGTGTGTGTGTGTGTGTGTGTGCTCCCCACCTGTGTGATACTTGCAGGGCCGCTCACTTTCTCTGACAGCAGTCCTTTTGTGTCTACATTGTCCTGAGCCGCTGCAGGTAATTTCCCCACCTATTGTCCCCTTTCCCACACTGCCAGAAACTATAATTCAGCTCTAACCAAGCGAGAACAGTACAGCTCTGTTGAACGCCGCTTCAGTTAGAGTAAGACAACTCTGGCAGTGAAGGATGGGTGGAGCGTGTAATGGTTCTGGGACTTGTTACACCGTGCTGCGACTGGGAGGACTGGCCTGTAAATGGAGATACACGGGGCCCCATGAAACCAAACACACTCCTCAAAGTGAAGCTACACACTCATCAGGTGAAGCTACTGTTAGGGCAGCTGTTGCCTGTAGTCAGATGTGTAGAGAAACATCAAATATTGTCTTTTGTGGTTGAGTTACAGCATGTCACTCCATGTCACAGTGAAGTAATGTAAGAGCTTGTGATTGCTGGCTTACAGGCTCTGCACTAAAACGTTGCAGTGCTTTGACAAACAGCAGTTCATCTTGCAGTAAAGCTGAAATAGTATAACATCTCTGACAGCTGGCTGTGTCACTGCTGCTGTCAAGGGGAAAATAAGAAGAAAACGCCAGCTTCTTTGATTTTATTGTATTTGGTTTTGTTAGCCTGGCTTCATTCTTTAATGTTTTGGGCTCATTAAACCCATTCTGAAATCATTTTATTAAGTTTATTGCAGTTTTATACAAAATATGTGTTTTTTAATAAGACGTACACTGGGAGATACTAAGTCTGCATCCAATTGCAACATTGTGGTGTAGAAGAGTGATGTCTAGGTATGCGGCTGTGTTCCTGGCGGTGTTACAGTTTGTATGGCTGAGATCGGTGAGTGGCTCTGGCTCCCTGAAGCCGGATTCGCACCAAACCACCGCAAGCATTTGACTGTCTCTGTGCATTCAGCCAGAAACTGCAGCTGATCCAACAGGAATAGCAACAGGACACTGTTGACTTGATTAATGTTGGAGGCGAGGAGACCAGCCAAGAATGGGAGTCGCAGAGTTTGGTTGTGCTTCTTTTTTGTTAGCAGCAGGGGCTGACGCTTTGGAACAAGGCCTGGGTTTAGGATAGGTGGTTTTGGATATGGTTTGGCTCCAGTTAGTGGATGGAATTGAGCTCAAGTGAGGGCCAGAGTGGAACTGGAGCCAGGGTGCTCTTGAGTTTTGTCCTGTGTTTGAGAATGGAAATGTACCTGGACTGTGGGCAGCCAGAGGACTTAGTTCCTTTATTGCAGTAGCTTTATATTCCTCCTTGGTGGTCTGGCAAGTCCTGTGCTGTCTGACAGTTTGTCTTCTTAATAAGCTGCATGTTCATTTATGCTCTCTTCATTTTTACAGCTGGACTGATGAGAAAGCCACAATAAATGGGAACCACAGGAGAGATGTCTAACAGGATTTAATGGGCCACTGAGGGAATATGTGGTTTTGAAGGCGGGGATGTTGTAACCACTACACCTTCTCTGGGCTTTCACGGCTCTTTAAGTAGACCTGTCTAAGAATTATTACCACAAAGTTTTCATTCTGGGTCACACGCGTGTCTCTTTGCTGTAAGTCTAGAATTTTGAGTTTGTTTGAAAAAGATACTTGTACAAATATAGCACTAACTCATAAGAGGCTTGGCCTGAATGAGCTATAAAGAAAACATACAACCAATATACTACACGGTGACACACTTCATATGCCTGTGATAAGTGCCAGCAAGAGATTTGTTTGAAAGGTGAAGGGAATTATGAGATGAAATGTCATTTTCTTTCAACTGTCATTTTGTTTCTTTTTATGCACAATAGAGAAAGGCACTCAGTACAAGAAACAAACCAATACAGTTGACAAGACAACAAAATGGAATTGGGAATACAATTGACAAGAGTACTGAAAGGGGTTTAGTGGCATTGTGCGCAGTGCAACCTACTTTTAACGTGGCAACAGTGTGAAAGAATATACAGCTACGTTATTATATGGTATGATATGAGCCGAATATTTGCATTCCTGTGACAGGCGTCAGTGAGAAGGCTTTTATCTGAAGGCGTCATTTGTCTTTCTTTCTCCCCCTTTAGAAAGCAGTGTTCACGAGGGAAGCACCGGCAACGACAATGATGGCAGCATCTGTGGCAGTGACTCCGCCTTCTACAAGCAGAGTGAAGGTGAGAGATGCAGTGGTGAACGGGCAGCTAAAGTTCTTTATTTGTGGTGGTGCAGAATGGTCATTTCAGCCACAAATGTAACTGACGTTATCTTTTCTTGCCTTTTCTTGCCTACCATATTGATTTTTTCACCATTTGTCCCTTTTGTCCATTTTCTTAAAAGGTTTGAGCTTTTATGTTTATTCCTTTGTTAATTGCAGCCTTAACAAATAGATACCATTCTGTGTGTGGGGGGAATCTTATCAGTGCTACACTAAAGTGACAGTCCTCTTTTGGTCATTAAACTGCACACGCACATTAAAATTCACACACATGCACACAAACATAAATCTACTGACATGCCGTCTCGCATAAATCTACACACACAGATACAATTATATCCCTCATAACACAGAGCACACATTTAGATATAAATGCTTGTGCCATTAACTGTACACACACCTTCATACACAAACAAATAGGCAGACAACCAAATAGCACCAACCTAATGATAAAGCTAATTTTATTTGTTTGCCTGTAATTATGAGTTGTGCAGTGATCAAGATCTGCCATTTAGATAATGGCAGCTCTTGAGAAGACCACAAACAAACGCCCTCTATGTGTGTGTTTTTATTAGAATTCAGTGTTCAAATGAACAGTTTATATTATGTTGCATTATTTTCTACTATACTGCTCTGTTGGGAGTACAGATTGTAGAGATTGTTTCTTTTGTCCCAAATTGTTTGTGCAATTATTGGGAATAAATTTAAATCTACACTCTTCTTTTGTTCAGGGTTAAAGCTAATACAGTTTGTTTACAGCAAAGGTTCCTCGCCTTTTCTGCATAACACTGCTATAGCTTATTTATATATATATATATATATATATATATATATATATATATAGTTTTAAGAAAGTATTGACGCAGAAGAACAAGAGATATCATATTTTTTATACCACACATTCTTCTTGTGAAACCTGACAACTACATTACCCACAATGCAACTCAACCCCCAACAGGTCAGAAATTCAGGTGTTTTATTTTATTAGTGGCTACTGTAGCCTCAAGCAGAGATGAGGACCGGGCTACAGAGGTCTGGTAAACTCACTTCTTTCGAACTCCAAAACTGCAGGGTTTTTTTCGTTTTCAAACTTGTAGTCTTCAGCCCCAAGCAATGGTTTACACAGCTCCCTATGGAGCCACAAAATGTTTTATATAACTGATTCCGCATACACAGTGATACTCACCAAGACCTGTAACCATAGGGATAGCCAGTTAGCTCTAAGAGTCAACAAAATGGAGATTTCCACACTTCTACAGTACTTAACATCGACCATACAATGCCAGGTCTCCACAGCACTATAATGAAACATGAGCAGTAGACAAGATAACCTGCACCAACTTGTTACTGATGAGGGGTCTCTCTTGTGGAAATTGGTCGGAGTAGTGCCACCTAGTGCTGCTATTTGGCATTGCAGTAATACATCTACTAGAGTAACACTTGCAGTCATTTACCCCTCTAAATTTCTCAGATTGTTTCATTTAAATACTTAAAAGAGTCAAGAAGAGGCTAAACTGTACTGAACTATTTCACAAAAAATTAAGATTTAAAAACACTTTTCAAAACAAAAACATAATAATATCTTGTGACACATCAAATTTGTCTTATGAGGTGTTTGAGGGGTTGTGACCCCTAGGTTTGGAACCCTTGGATTTGAGTTAAAGGGATGGGTGGGAATGTGTGTTGGGGTGTAATATCTCTGAAATGTGTGGTTCCTGCGTGTTATTAGGACACAGTATGGCAGAGACGCTCACAGTCGCCCTGCGTGTTGCTGAGGAGGCTATAGAGGAGGCCATCGCTAAGGCAGAGGAGTTCAGTGACAGCTTGGTGAGACATCTCTCTGTTCCTCTTCTTCCTTTCTCTCTCTCTCTCTCTCTGCCTCTCTCTTTTCCATTTGCCCTTCATTCCCCTCTTTTCCATCCCCGCTTTCTCTGTCATGTCCTCTTACTTCTCTCCTCTCGCCTCCCTCTTGGTCTCAGTATCAGCGGGATGCAGTCATGGTTTTTGGCTAAGACGTCTGCACAGAGCCTCTTCTGGTAATTCTCAGTCGTTTTGGACCGAATATATATATATAGTGTGTGTGTGTGTGTGTGTGTGTGTGTGTGTGTGTGTGTGTGCAGGAGAAGCAGAATGAGGCTCGGTATCTGCGGGACCACAAAGAGGAGCTCATAGAGGAACTTGCTACAACCATTGTACAAAAAGTAGGTTGAGTAAGAGTGCGTTTTATTTTTGCATGTTTACTTCACCCTTGTGTATGAAGACACTGAGAGTAGTTGACCTCATTCAAATGTAAATGCACACTTGAAAAGGAAAATCTAATACACAGAACAAGGTCCCATCTCTGTCTTCACTTTGACACTTTGACAGACTATTATAATGTAAAACAAAAGCAACTCCATCGGTAATACATTTTTGTAGGGGAGATAGTGCAGGAACACAGAAAATTTAAGTTCTTTCCCTCTTTTGAAAACTGGGATTCTAGTACCATTTGAGAAGAGGGCAGAAAGTCTTTGAATATGATATTTTAGTTGGAATTAAGATTCAAATGACAACTGCTTTCATTTTAATCACGTATTGTAATTTGCATACTCATAGTAACTGGAGACAAAGTTTGCAGTTGTTTAATTGCTTTGCAGTTTTAACTAACATTTGATTTGGCCATCAAGTCTTTGAAGGTGAAATAAAACATTTGAGGGTTTTTTTTATCTCCATTTTGAGGATCGTGCTGCATAATATTACATGAAAAATGGAAACTGGATTTTTGGTTTCATAGTTAGTTTCATTATAACAAATTATTCATGCCTAAGTGTAAAATGCTGTCATGCGATAGCATTTTCCAATTTGCAATTATTATTATGATTCATTATTTAAATACATTTCTCTATATGCTTGCATCGTTTAGTCTTCTCTTACTTGCTTCTTCTCCTTACTCTCTTCCCTTCTCAGATCATCCAGAGGAGGAAGCGTTCAGAGATGCAAACAGAGTATGACTTTGTCTGGCCTCAGCCTCAGTCCTTGATCCAGCCCAGTGAACTCCCCTCTCCGTCTCAGCCTCAAGCTTCTTCACAAGGACCACAGGACCCCCTGAAGACCTCATACTCCCTCTGGGTTAGTCTCTGCCTCCATGCAAACTGTTAAAACTCTAAAAATGCCAACCGTATCCGGTGAAGTTAAAACCATCCTGTTGGCTGGTGTAAACCGCTGAGTCTTGACCAGACGGATTTTCGCCTCCATTATGCACCATGTGTTTAAAGAAAGGGTGGTTTGTTTTTTCCATAGTACATTTCTCACTTCAGTTCACAGCACATACACTATAATGATCTTCTGTCTGTGTTTTTGTGTGTGTTCCTCTGGGTGGACCAGCCATTGTCTCGGTGCATTTGCCAGATTTGAAACACACAGGAATGTTGCGTTTGACAGAAAATCACTGTAACCCTTCAGAAGCACTGGTCACATGCGGTGTCAATGTCATCCCATTGAGCATTTTATTTAGGTTGTCTGTGGATCGTGTAGCTGTTGTATTGAAAGCCAGTGGTGAAGGGGTCTGACCCACTTAACATTTTGTACACTTGTAATATTTGTAGGATTAAGGCATTCTCCAAAACTCAGGATGATGTGTATTTTGATGCCTTGTATCCATATGGAAACAACACAATACAGTAACTAATTTAGAGGATTGCTTGGACATGTGCCACCCTTTGAATTCCATCCACTGTGTTTCGCCATTTTATAAAGGGAATATAGACCACCAAGAAAAAAAATAGACCCATAGATGCATGGCTAATAGCCTTTTCCCCACTGTTTGAAGTGTTTTAAAGTGGATTTACCCCTTAAGGAGGCAAAAGCAAAGCTTTAGAAGTGTTGTAAATGTGATTTGAATCACATATGAACCGATTCTGATTAATACCTGAGTGGTTCAGAAGAAAATCCAGTCTGACAGTTTCACTAAGTGTTCCACTGACTTAGGGATACACACAATAACACACACACACACACACACACACACACACACACACAAATCATCAATGCGCACACACACCTGGCGGAGGTTCACACTACTAGTCAGCAGGGACTCGAGGAGATTTGTCATCGTCCCGTGTGAGCGAAGCATCAAAGCTGCGCTCCCTGAGCCTCACCGTTCTGTTTCCCGCTGTTTCACTCAGCGAAGATCAAAGTCCTGTGGAATACGAAGGGATCCTCCTCGACTGCTCGGCCCGCCATGGGAAGGGCTCTGTTTATCAGCTCTCTGCAAACATACTCACTATGACACAGTGCATGCAAATACACACACATAAAAAGCTGTACTGCCTTAACACTGATCCTTCGGGTAATCTTAATGGTACCCACCCACCCATTGTAAGAATTTGTTTTTTTCTCAAGTTGTTCTGTACCCTACTAGACAGTTCAGTCTATACTTGAATGTACCAACATCAGTCATTTCTATTGAATGTTAAATCACAATTGCAGTGTGAGTTTGTGCACCTGAATGAGGTTTAAATCCAATACCAAGTTTAAATGCACATCCACAAACATTAACTGCCCAGTAGAAAAACCCAGTTGGAAATCCTACTGTAATCTAACCAGAAAAACTTCATCTTGAGCCTAAGTCATTCCCTTGTCATTGGGAAGACTGGCAACATGTCTTGACTTTGGAGATGTTTCATTATAAAAACATTTTCTGATCCTAGGTAGTTGCACAAGATCCTCTTCTGTCAGGCTAGTTCTGTAGTTGTTTTCTAGCTCCACCTGCTGATGAAAATATGGAACTACAGACATACCTGTACAGATTTCTGCCCATAGAGGAAGTGGACTAGCCTAGTCTACTATATATGGATACTATATATGGATATTACGTAATGAGTGTGCTGCTGCCTCTGTATCCAGTAGTAATCTGTCTGGAACTGAATCTAAGTCTGTCTGAAGGGCCTGCCCAGACTCAAGGGAACAAAAGGAGGAGGGTCAGCTTTAACTTAAAATTTTCAGATCTGTGTCTCAAACATGTGTGTATACTGATGTGTGTGCTTGCAGCGCTCACGGTCAGCGTTCTCCCTCACCAGTGACGACTCCCCAGAGAAGGGTCCAGAGGAAGAGGGCGCAGGGGCGGGTGGTGGCTTGCAAGAGTACGCTTCTCTGAAGAGGGAGGGCAAGGCCACATCTCTGCCCACCTGGAAGAGTGTTGACCGCCTGGACAACTCCAGTAAATACCACACTCACAGACTCTGTTTAATGTCATTTGGTTAGGTAGTTTTCCTTTGATTCCTCTTGATGCCAGTATGCAGATGCAATTGGGAATTCTATTGGCTAGAGAACTGATTAAAGCGTTATCTTACAATATCTTGCTGATGCAATGCACAGTAGGGTACAATATGGGAAGACCACATCCCTGCACTCTGGTGATGCTTTCATGGTATTTAACTGTAAACTATTTTAACTTAGGCCCATAAAAACAATCTTCTGGTACTGTAAAGGGTGCAATGAAAAAGTTGTTGCACAAATGTTCGGCAACATTTTGACTCCTTTTATTGCTTTTTTTTTTTTTTTCAGTATATTTTACTCAAAAGTAGTTCCTCAAACACTCAACCCAGATGTCTTAAAATGTGACAATAAAAAGTTTCCTAATTGATGGAGAATAGTGGCTGTGATTGCTTGAATTTAGAAGTTTTTACAATTATTAAAAAGTCAATAGAAAGTCTTAAATGTTAGTACATATCTTAGCATTTAAGTTTTTATTGTTTTGTCAAATTATGGCAAAATATTCCTCTGTTGATGCTACATGATCGTGGGCTCACTGATCATAATTTTAGATGAAGTTTTACTGAGATATAATTATTGTATCTAGTGGAAGAGTTCATTTTGAACAATAAAAAATAATTGCTGTTAAAGAAGTAGGTCACACAGCCTATCCAAAAAGTACAGGTGGAAATAAGAGTTTGTCTTAATAAACTTCCTGTTGTGTGTTCATGTGTTTCCAGGTGCGTCCTCAGTGCTCCAGAGCCCAGACGGTAACTGGATTGCTCTGCACAGCTCACAGCTGTCTCGTCCCAGTCTGCTAACAAAGAGGAAGAGCCTGGTGTTCAGCGTGTTGGAAAAGGAGTCCGGCGTCGTGTCAGCTTACGACGAGATGGGATCCGACTCTGAGGAGGACGATGAAGGCGGCTGGGGTGCAGCATTGCGACAGTTCCGGCGCAAACTGTCCGATGAGACTTACTACACGGACTCACAGCATGACCCGGAATGGACGTACACCCAACACCTTCCCATTACATCACCGTCCTCTGGCCAGTACACCAACACAGAGACTCTCAACTCAGACTCAGAGGCCTCATCGGTTCTGTCCGCATGTCCTCGCAAAGCACCTCACAACCTGCTGAGGAAGAAAGCTCCGCCGGACACACACCTGCACCCTCATCACCAGCCACTCTACCACCAACACCTTCACCAGAACTACTCTCCGTATCCGCTGCAATCAGAGGCACTGGATGTGAACTTTAACCCTAAGGTGATTTATCTTTACATTATAATTTTGGATTATTCTATACTTTATAGTCTAATATAAATGTATGTATTTCATGTTATTAGATGGGATAAATTTACACTAAAAATGTGACTGATTCTGTGTCTCATTATCTAGCAGGCATGAAAAACCTTATATTTTCATAAAAGCATAAAAAAAACAGGTTAAAAGCATAATAAATAATTGTGGTGGAGGAAATATTAATATCCTCAAGTAAATTGCCAATACAACAATCTAAAATACTCCACCATTACAAGTAACATTCCTGAGTTCAAAATCCAAATAAAGTCAAAATGTACTTAAAGTATCACAATTAAAGTACTTGGTCTGCAGAAATTGGCCCCTGTGAGTGATATATTATGATATATGACATTATTATATTATTAATACTGATGTATTGCAGAGGTTTAGAATAAGTTCATCTCACATGTTTCCATGTCCGTCTGTCAGATAAATAAAGTAGCATTAAGGGGAAATAAAAGTACCTCAAATCTGCACTTGAGTAAATGTACTTTGTTGTATCCCTCCTTTTGTTCCCAGGTGATGGGCGACAGCAGCGAAGCTGAGGAGAGGCAGAGTGACCCGGTCAGAAGATCACGGCGACGCAGGAAAAGCAAGAGAGAGTCATCAACAGAGCAGAGCAGGCCTGGAGGCCAGAGCCACACACAGTCCATCTACCCATTAGTGCAGGTAAAATATCACAGCTGCCTTTATACGGATACTAGTAGCTACTTTGCAATTTGAAATAAAGTGGTTGTAAAATATTGTTTCCCCACTGGGGGGCGGCAAATTACAATTCTGTGTTTGATAATGTGGTTCAGGCTTACTTATCTCTTCTTTGCTACATTTCCTGATGAACATTTGATATAGGTGAAAAGTATACTCTGTCCCTTTGCTTCCTCATTCAAGGAGAACAGTGGTTTTCTACTCAATGCCCTTCTGAAGAGGGGTTTAAGTGAGGAACAGTCAGTACCTGACACTATGCCAATGGCCACAGCTGCATCAGACGCCTTCAAATTGGATGCCATGACACCTGAGGCAGAGGACTTGGACACAGTGGCCCCAAATTCAGCAGCCCCCAGCCCTCCACAGCCCCACTCTCTAGCTCTGGGCTCCCAGCACTCGCTGAGCTTCTCCGGGCCTGGAGACCCTCTGGAAGAGGAGATACGATCCAGACTCAGCCAGCTGGTCAGCCGTGCCAACAGCAAAGACAGCAGCTCATCTGAGGAGGAGTGCACGAAGCGGCATGCAGACAAACAGACGGATAAAGAAAGTGACAGACAGAGAGAGAAGATGAAGCCAAAAGACACAGAAAGAGAAAGGAAGAGAGCAAGTGACAGATTAAGAGACAGGACCAGCAGTAAGGAAAGGGAGACAGTGGAACAAGTGAATGGACAAGAGATGAAAAGAAGTGAGAGACTAATAAAGAGTCAGTCAGTGAGAGAGGAAGGAAGAGTTAGAGAGAGGAGGTTAGAGAAAGGAGTAGGAAGTTTGGAAGAGAAAGTGGGCAACCAGGAGCAAAAGAGAGGAGATAAAAGAGAGCCGAACAGACACAGTAAGAGGCAACATAAAAGAGATGTGGAGAAGGAAGCTGAGCAGAAAGGAGGAGCAAGGAGGAGTGGATCCAGCGCAAGTTCACCTGCTGTGACACCTTCTTCCCAGGAGGGGGTGCTGTCAGACAACCAGGTAAGGAGATTTGAAGAAAGTACAGTAGATTTGATTCCACCACTCCCTTTCTGGAGAGTACTGTCTGTTTGTCTGCCTTTTGATACATTTGTTTTCATGTCTTTCTTATTTTACCTTAAGTGACTCTTCATCCTCAAATCTTCCTCTCTTATCCTTGTATTTATGTGACAATCACTGCTGTCCTTCTTCGTCCCTCATCCTGTGTTTTCCCTTTTTCTCGGTGCTTCCGTTCTTCTTTTTTGGCTGGTCTGTGTGTTTCTTCGTAAATGTGTGTGTGTGTGTGTGTGTGTGTGTGTGTGTGTGTGTGTGTGTGTGTGTGTGTGTGTGTGTGTGTGTGTGTGTGTGTGTGTGTGTCAGGAGGGACAGAATGACTTGGAGCAACAGCAGAGGCTTCAGTTGCTCTCCTCTCTCTTGCAGCAGGTGAGATATTAGCTAGAACAGCAAAGGAATTCTGCGAGGTCTTGCACAGGATGCCACGCTTGTGGACATACAACTCTAATTAAACCTCCATCTTACCACGCACACATACAGTATCCACACCTGCACCCATGCACCCATTTTAGATATGGAACACATTTGTTTTGATTAAGCACACTAAACTCTATATTTACTCCTCATGTAAATGCACAGGCATGTCAGTACAAAGTGCGTGATGGCTGGATGTGTGATTAAGTTGAATGTCATTTTTGCTGGTTTTGTATTTCTTCTTATTTCTGCAGGTAATAAAGCGTCTGGCATTTGCAGTGCAGTTAAAGTAACATGTAGTAGCATAACAAGCTGTTTAAACATTGCTGTTAGTCTCTCAAAATAAAATAGTAAGGTATTTTGCTCTAAAACCCCTGCTTTGCTTTGCTTTGCTTTGCTTTGCTTTGAGAAGAATCATACAAGGAGATATCCATCACAGAGCTACATATATAATTTTTTCATTAATAAAAACCTCAAAAGGTCAGAATGCAACACAGCCATAGGCATTGTTTTGGGTAATAAGCAACTTTTCTTGTGAAAAATGAGCAACCAAGATGGTTGTAAGCTCCAACCAAAACAAGATCTATAATCAAGTAAATGAAAATCATATCCTTTGAAATACAAAAATATCCCTTCAAAAGGAAAACACAGCAAATCTTGTCCAAAATACTGGTATCCTGACATCCTGTTATATTTCAGTAACAGATGAGCTGCCTCCCAGTGTTATAGCGCATACAAATTCTAAGCAGATTGTGGTAAAGTGGTACGCTTGTACTAGGAAAGTGACAAAATTAACTATACTATATATAGGGATGTCAGTGTGCATATTAAATCTGCTTTAGCTTGAGAAGGCTGTTGACATACATTGTTGTCCTGCAATGCACTACACTGAAAGGAAGAAAAGGAACATTTTGCTTTTTTCCTTTCCAAAGTTACATCTTGAATGATGTCTGCTGGTGCACATATTGCATTGCTTCATGTAAAAAGTACAGTGATATCTTGAATACTAACAAGCATGGGTTGTATGAAAGAGTGTATACATACTAAATGGTATGTCTAGATATCAAAATATAAAAATCAGAAATTGACAGTTAAGTTCAATTTTCAATTCAATTCAATTCAATTTAATTTGTATAGCGCCAATTCATAACAGAAGTTATCTCAGGACACTTTTCAAATAGAGCAGGTCTAGACCAAACTCCTTATAACATTTACAGAGACCCTACAGTACCACCATGAGCAAGCACTTGGCGACGGAGGCAAGGAAAAACTGCCTGTTAAGAGGCAGAAACCTAGGACAGACCCTTTGGCTCTAGGTGGGTGGTCGTCTGCCTCGACCAGTTGGGGTGAGAGAGAGAGAGAGAGAGAGAGACAGACAGACAGACAGACAGTTGCACAGCAACATCAGTCGCAACAACTACACTAATAGTAGTGACTGATGATGATGAACATGAAGAAGATGATGACAACCACAACAGCAATGATGGGGTTAAAGCACTCTTCCAGTACTATCACATAGTAAAGTCAAAACCCACACAATGTGAGGTAGATAGACACATAAAAAATATACACACACACACACACACACACACACACACACACACACACACACACACATTCATACACAGACTTGCACTTATGAGCTCACCTCGTGTACTATGTCTGAGGCGTGTGGGTCGATGCTGGTCATTAGCCAGAATCATTATAAGGGCTTCTGTGAGTAATACTTGTCTCATACAATGTGAATGACACATGTACTTGTGTGATCTATTTCGGTTGGTTTTCACAGCTCCCTTTGAAACCTGCCAGGACAGCTCAGTTGGATGTGAATACGAGAAAACAGGTCTGATAATGACTGTGATATTTGTGGCTTTTTAGTCTTTATTTTGTATTTACATCAAACTGACATTTTTTTAAAGAATTATCTGGCATTTTGCTTTTATTAAATCTGAAAAAATGAAAAAGAACCTGCACTGTCTTGCTCACCGCAGGTATATTTATATACATTTTTAGTTTAGATAACCTTCATCAGGCACAAGGACACATAATGTAAGAAATAATTGATAGAATAATAATGATATATTATTCTAATATGACCATAACACATTTCCAAGGGTTTAATATAATTTAGTTGCGTCACTGACAAAAGCTGTTGCAAAACAAAGCAATTTGGTAATAATAATAACATTCTTACTCATAACTTTCTTTCACACATACACACACACTTACATTGACAAAACAACGCACATATGCACTCACTCAGGCATCTATGTGACTTTTAACATTTCTTTTTTTTAAAGTTTATCAAATGACCCCAAGGAGACACAAAACAATCTGTAAAACATCATAAAAGGAATGCAAAATGACTAAAAAGATGCAAAATGTCCACAAAGAGAGACAACATGACTACAGAGAGGCAAAGCAAGATATACAAAACGACCTGTCCCTGCTATTAACTAATGTAATTTAATTATTAAACCACAGAACTCCACTTATATTCTAGTCACTTATGTATTCCTTACTTACATTATATTTCTATCTTTATATAAAACCAAACTAGTTTTTTTTAATTTATCTTATTTCTAAAATCAATAGCAGTGAGACGTGTATGTGTGTCAGACTGTTTGATCTGAATGGTGATGGCCTGTTTCTTTGGAGTGGATGAGAACTCCCACCAAACATCCATTTCTCCATCGACCAACCCAAGTCAATATCAAGGACCGTCCATCTCTGCTTCTTATTCTTTTTAAGATAACTGAATGCTCATTAAAAAAAAAAAAGATAAGAGGTTTGGTTTTCTGCCTCTCATCTTTCACCCAATACTGTATCCTGTCTTGACCAAATCGTTGCTCCTCAGCTCCTTCTTATCCCTCACTACCTCTCATGTCACCACCTAAAGCTCTGGCTTCCAGACTGTCACACTGTCTGTCTGGCTGAGAGAGTGATCAATATGCCTCCGATCCCACTGATCAAAGCTTCAGCCAGTGATTCATTCATTATTGAATTACATCTGTCTCTCTTCACTGCCCTTTCCTTTGCTTGCTTAATGTTTCCATCTATTCAGAAAAAAACTGCAGCTTTCTTTACAAGGCATTTGTCCCAGACAGCCTGAATTGGGAAAAAGCTTGGATTTGAATGAACAAGCTGCTCCAGTCAATCGAAATGCTGACTGGCAGTAAACAGACTGACTAACAGGATTTTTTTGTTTGTCTGTGGAAGGGATCTTGATATGGTAGTTAGAGATTTCCACCAACTGATTTGTCCATTAATTAACAGAACCTCTGTCTTTTTATTACTTTTTTGGAAACTCATGTACCAGTTTTTCAACTGAAAGGTCAAAAGAAATTATTTGTACACCAGCATGTCGTCTAATGGACAGATAATGATGGATATAAGCTTCAATATGAAATTGTTCTCTGTTGGCTAATGTATTCCTGATTCTGTATAGCTGCACATCCACATGCCATAATTGCTATCCTGCAGCCCCTGCACAGTAATAAGAGATATGCTATTCACTACAACACATTTTAACTGATCAAAGCCTAAAAAAAATAAAGGATCAATCATTCCTCAGGCTTTGTCTTGAAACCTTTCTCTGCTACCTTTCCTCCTCCTTTCCTCCTTACTACTGCATTTCTCACCTCCAGTTCTTTGTTCTGCACCTTCTGATTGCTTTTCCGAGCTCATGCATTTGCAGACATGCATGTTCACAGAACAGCTGATTAGGCCAACACTGCTATTAAAGACACAAGCCTTTTAGGTTAAGCTCCATTTAGTTTATTCTCTCCCCTTCGTTTTCAAATAGTGATTTTAATATGTTTTTCAATACCCTAATGACTTCATAATGTCCCACAGCTGGGATTGCATGATTACATTTTGCCCCTTGCTTCCTGAATGAAAGATATTTTTCTTTCTGTGATTCTGCTACATTAAGCCCTTGTTTTGTCCTTAATGTGATGTTTACAGATTTTATATAAAGGAATGCATTAAGTCTTTATGCTCATAACAACTTAAAAGGTTTGCCAGTTCATCATTGAACCTAATTTCTAGATAGGACTATTTCACTTTTAATCAGTTCAATATTTTGTTCCTCTTTAAGCTGATCACATTAAGCATTTCAGGATGTATCATCTGACATGTGTGTGATTGTTCTTCAAATGAAGCAGAAGTACTCGGCAGCCTCTCTCTGCAGCATCACCACAGAAGTGCTGAAGGTTTTGAACGCTACAGAGGAGCTGATCGGTGAGGCAGGAGGTGAGAGCTACACCCCATCTGAATCCATGAGTGCTTCTCCCATCTCCAGCAGCTCCGAGACCCGCAGGCTAGACCAGAGGCTGACCAAGATGGAGGAGAATGTAAGCTAAAGGGCACCTTAGCCCAACAAATTTACCACTCTTTAGATTTCCACACAATAAGAAAAGTATTTTGAGATTCAATCATATTGGGAGCTAAGTGTCTTCTTCTCTGTAAAGGTGTACCTAACTGCTGGTGCTGTGTACGGGCTTGAGGGGGCGCTTGGGGACCTGGAGCAGTGTGCCCGCAGTATTAGCAGTGGCACAACAGACACAGAGCTGGCCTTCCTGGAAGACCAGGTGGCCACTGCAGCTGCTCAGGTTCAGCAGTCTGAACTACAGGTACCGGATGGCTTTTCTCTGCAGCTTTCCGACAAATATGAACTGTGATTAGATTCACACTAGGATTGAATCTTGTATTGGATTGTGTTTTTAAATGAAGTATCTTTCTCCTTTTAAGGTATCAAACATTGAGGCCAGGATATCAGCTCTAAAAACAGCTGGGTTGAATGTGGCTGCCTGCAATCGCTTCTCCAAGTACAAGCCAAAGGCTAAGGTAACTCACTGCCCTTCGAGTGCCCTAACAACTCTCCCACACTGCCATATATATACTAAATTTGCCTGGTTGTATTTTATCAAGTAGTGGTATGTTAAGTAACGTTTGTCTGAGAAGGAGTTTTTGTAATCTAAGTTACTTAAGTAACTAAAGATGACTGACCTGATACTAAAAGTGAGAAAATGAAAACATATAGCAGCTCCAAGGCTACACTGCATTCACACTGCGAGCATTAGTGCTCGATTGTGAATTTATTACTCAGATCAGATTTTTCTTTTTTTCTTTTCGCCCATTCACATTATTTTTTGAACGTGGCCAATATCAGATTCCAGTGTCACAGTCCTGAAGTGACCTGTATAATGAATGTCGATCTAGAATGACATAAACGTCACCTGTATCTGTTTTGGATAACATATGAAAGTGGCCCGAATTGGAATCGAAAAGATCTGAGTCACTCATGAGCCAAAAAGTCAGATTCGGGTCGCTTTTGCCTGCAGTGTGAACATAGCCTAAGTCAGGGTGCTTTGTTAATTTTTAATGTGTATGAAGTGTATAATACAAATATTCTGATTACAGCCTCAAACCCTGGACTCATCACGCCATCAAAGGAGGAAGCTTCCAGCCCCTCCACTGAAAGGTACCAATTTCACTCAATTCAGAGAAAACTGTCACACGCAAATAAAACTATGCATAAAAAATATATATATAAATATAATCTAAACTGTGACAATCTCCTCACCCCTGACCTCTAAATCCTAAACCTTATTACAGCCTTATTACGCAAGTTTCATGGCCACCGTAGTTTCTCCTACACACTAGGAAGGCAGAGCTATACTCAAATGGTTGCAGTCTGCAGCCCTACAATCTTATACACTGGTCCATTTAATTAAGTGAGTTAGTTAATGTTAAAGATAATTCATTCATTCATCAAAATCAAAATGTTAGCAACATTTCAAGAAAATATTTGTTGAAAATGCCCCATATATTTTCAGTTGCATAAGCAAGCTACAGTGACGGAAATTATTTTGCGTCATGACAAAAGAACAGAATTATTTCACAATTCTAACTATATATTTTAGTTTTTAAAGGTTGATGATGTTCAGCCTACTGTACATCCCTCTACTTATCAGTCACATAGGTTAAGCAAAAGTAAAGTGAGTCTGCTAACCTGTACTGACTTACCCAGTATATGTCATACTCTCCTAATCAAAAACACTGCTTAACAGCCTTGTATACACATAGTGTTTGTGTGTGTGTGTGTGTGTGTGTGTGTGTGTGTGTGTGTGTGTGTGTGTGTGTGTGTGTGTGTGTGTGTGAAACAAAGACAGCTAGAGATGGGGAGTGAGACAGAGACGAGGGGACACTTTAATTCACCTTTAGTTAACATCGCACATTTTGCGCTTTGTCCTAGAAGAAGAGATTGGCCGCTGAATGGATGTAAAAATGAATACATCTGCTAGAAAGGGACTAAGTAACTGAAAAGCTCCATTAGATGTAAAGCAGCCAAATGGAAACACACGCAGGAGGATAAGGCCTGTTTTATCAACCAACAAGAAGTCTGTTCCTTTTTATGTTGGTGAATGGCCTTTTTCTGTTGGGGCTTTCTTTATTTTCCTTTTTGTCTGTTTTTTCTTCACCAGCAGCCACACAATAGCTCTGATTCAGGGTGGCTTCTTTCAGCGCAGCTCCAGAGACAGACAGAAGGCCGGACAATGGGGCAAAATCAGGGACCAAGACATGTAATCATATCATTGATTCCAGTCCTTTTTTTTATCGGCCCATCATACAGTATGCTCTAAACCTATGACTTGTAAGAAAAGTCAGCTGCTTCATATGTTATTGGCAGTTTTTCTTTTTCTGGATAACCCAAGCTTTTTGCAGGAGCTTTCATTTTAAATTGCCACTTTGCTTAATTCTGGATTTTTTTGCATTTCAGAAAAGTTGGAGCCAGAGCAGCAGGTGAAAGTGTTTCGGCCATAGTGACAGTCAGCAGCACAATGAGTCTCTCAGGGCCTCTTTAGAGCCCCAGGGACGGGGGGGCCCCTCTCATCCAGTGCCTTGACCCAGTGTCCGCATCCAGCTCCAGGCCAAGCAGGGGCCAACACCTGCCCTGTGTGACCCACTAAGCACTCAGCCCTCAGCCAGGCATGGTACCACGTCAGTCAAACGCCTCACAGAAGACATGACTGCCTCTTTCCTCTTTCCTCTTTTCCACTATATCCTCCATTTTCTCCTCCTCACTGCGCACATACATCAAGCAAGGATGACTCGACAGTCGGTGTCTCTGCCTTAAAAATCTGCAAACACTCCTCACGACCCAACTGAAAAAGAATATCTGTACAGACAAAATTACTCTCATTTCGTTTTTCTATCTGTTTGCAAGAGTATCGTGATTTACTGTACAATGAAGACGTGGAAAAATCATGTGAAAGTTTCTGTGATTCAATGTCCCAAAAAGAGGCTGACCGTGTTTTATACTGCATCTTCCTTCTCACCAAATGAGGAGTTTTATCATACTCTCAAGCCCCCTCTTGGATGATTGTCTTTTTCACACACAGCTATCAGATGGTAATCCTCATTTGGGGAATGATTGTAACACCTTTAACATTTTAGCCATTTTAAGAAATTCACGCACTTACCAGAAAAGCGTGTTTAGATGTGCAAAGTATCAGGACCAAAACAATTTTTGTCCTTCTTCCCTGCCACTAAAATTGCTAGATGGCAAATAATGAAACACAAAGCACATTTGAGAAATCTGTAATTCTTTGTTAACAGCCTAAAATCACAGTTCAAAGAATAGTTGGATATTCTGGGACATATTGGCTTTTTTGCTAAGAGATACAAGAGAAAATTGATACCACTCTTTTGTCTGTTTGGTAAATATGTAGCCTGTTAGCTTGGCATAAAGACTGGAAACAAGGAGAAAAAAGCTAACCTGACTCTGTTCAAAAAACAAAAAAAACCCTAGCAGCACCTCTAAAAAAAAGCATATGTCCCAAAATGTCAAATTATTCTTTAAATAATACCAATTGTAATGATTTACTGGGGAAGTGCTTTCCCATTTATTTAGAAAATGAAATGCTGAAAACACATTCTCAGTAGATGCACTCGCAGCCTTAATGTGGAAGCTGTGAGCTTTTATATTGAAATGAGTCAAAATAAGGTTTTAATAAAGTCTGAATGTCGGACTAACTCAGTTTAACATAAGTCTCCATAGGTTTGACATTCAGGTTTGGTCAGCCTTCCCTCATGTAGTATTTTTCAACCTATAGTCATTTTCTTCCTCTCTGTCTTTTTCTTACTTTCAAAAGTTGTGGCCTTTAATTTGAACAAAAAGGTATTTTCATGTTTCCCCTTTGCTGGGTCATGTCTGAACTTTTCTGTTGCATTCAGAAAATCTTGTAAAGATTTTTACATAATGAAGTCTGATGGGCTATATAACAAATGCCATGAAACCATGATTTTGTTACAAGCAATTTATTTTTGTACTTTACTGAACATTTTTATGCAATACCACTGAAATAAGTACTATTGCAAATTGAAGGCTTTATTCTCTCCTCAAAGGAGCCCTCCTCAGTCAGTCCTATCAGACTTTCTCACGTGTGGTGACTCAAAGTGCTTTCAGTGTATGCCTGCATTTACCATTTGATATTCTGCCAGTAATGACGATGGTAAATGTTACAAAAACACGGGTGACAACAGGCATTTTTGGAGCGGCTAGTACGATTCATACTGTATTTGTACTCCTTAAACACTCTCTTTGAGAATACTGCCTTTCATTTTTGAGTTATTTTTCTTTATTCTGTCGCCACTTACATTAGTCAGAATCTCAGTTAATCATGCATACACTTGTCCAAAGTACAGCTTAAGAGCAGATTTGGATTTTCTGATGTACTGCTTGAACTAAAAGGTGTGATGATCTTCTGTATGAATGCTCTACCCCTTCTATTAGTGACCTTTTCATCCCAGCCTTTCACATCTCTGTTTTTTGCACATTGATCCTGTACTTTCGTCAACCTTGTTCTCCAGAGGTGTCGATGTATAAAAGCATGTTTCTGGTTTTATCAAAATTGATGTAAAATTTCCCATGAGAAGCACAGCCACAAGGGTCCAATCATCAGTGTCCTGTATTTTTCTAATGTAAAAAAATATTATATCATCACAGAATTTGTTAATATATGTATATGTGTGAAAAGATGGATATGATATATAATAATGTGTGTATTGCCCAATCATAGTTGACCAATCTTTCAGTGTTGTGTGCAAAAGGCTGTGTATAATTGTCATGACTTGTAAGGCTGGATTCAGACGGGAAGTCTACTGTGTCCCAGATACTCCGAAATGATGACATTCACACAGAGCTAAAAACAAATCTTACTTAATCCAGTGTGAATGACTACAATATGGTTTCCTGTGCACAGCTCCACAGGTGGGCCATTCACTTTTATGTGCAATCGTTTGTTGCAATTCATATGACATGTTGGGGAAAATATTAACAAGCAAAAAACACAGATTCTCTATGTGCCACAGTACTCTGAGAAAAACATGTATTATGAAATGAATAAAATTTGCAAACTTAAAGCGTTCTTGTTTGAAAGAATGTTTGTTGTGCAGCTGCAAATACAGGAAGG
This sequence comes from Dicentrarchus labrax, assembly GCF_905237075.1. NCBI lineage: Eukaryota > Metazoa > Chordata > Actinopteri > Moronidae > Dicentrarchus > Dicentrarchus labrax. The sequence continues at coordinate 11,554,716 of NW_026136709.1, read as the reverse complement.
ATACAAGCAAAGCAATGAACAGATATAATCACAACATCCTGGTTTATTAATCAATATAGAATGCATTTTTATGTACAGATACATTTGGTGGGTGATTTCACAGAGGATCCTATCAACCAAGGCCTCATAACAGACACCAGAGAGAAAATACGGTTAAGAGCTAGAGCAAAATGGTTTATAACCTCAATCAAGATAAAAAATGAAGACAGAGTTTGTGGATGAAGAAAGAAGGACACGCTGTCATGGTAACCAATCCCTGTCCTCCCCATCCAGCACGTTCCCAAGGTTCTCCTTGTTTCTGAGGCTGCTGAGCAGCAGTGCCAACGTCCTGACGACAGGCTGCATCCCCCCGTTGCCCAGAGCCTCCACACTGCTGTGCCTCTTCCCGAAGCGCCCAATGGGTCTCACCCCACGCCCCACGTACCAGAATGGGTCTATCTCTGGACCTGGACACCACACAAATCAGTAACAGTGATTATTATTATCAAAACAGTATGATTTTATAATGCTTTAATTTAAATTAGTCTATTTTGTAGTGGTAAAAGAAAAGACAAGTAGAAGATTTTCATACAATGTTGTCTATGTGAACATAAATGATTTTCTATGCTGATTTGATGTGTTCAGGAAATATATGAAGAAATTATTTATCTATATATTCAGAAGTAACACTGACTTCTAGAACAATACTATTATATTTATTGTACGTTTTATTTAAAGACATTCATTGTGATACACAAAGTTCAAATAAAAAGAGATTAATTTATTTTGTATTACGCTAGCATTATAATGTATAGAAATTAATATGGTAGACAAAACAATTCACTCCTTAATCTACAATCTAAAGTAAATTATTCAGAATATATTAAACTATACATTTACATGTAAGCATAATGTAATAATGTCATTGAACATAGCAATAATTTGTAGAGGAAACAAAATAATACACATAGTAGATTATATGATAAACTGATGTACACCAAATTAGTAGATGAGGATATTCTTATTTTTGAGCTAAATAATCGAATTTCTCTTTCAAAACAAATAGCTTAATGATTCCTTAAAATTCACACAACAGACAACTATTGACACACGTTATTTCTAGAAGTACAATGTAATAGTAAATAGTAATGAAGTATCTTACAATAAATCCCTGAGAAGAGTAAATGACAATGTAGAATAAGGTCACTATTAACTCAATACTAAGAGCCATAAATATGCTTTAAAATTTTTTTTACCATTCTTCTCTGTCTGTCCTCTCAAATTTTTAGTCTCTTAAATCTCCATAAACTACCTCAACAAATTCTGCAGGTTGTAAGAAAAAAAAAAGCTAAAATAAAAAAGTCTTACTTCTGTTGTCAACATTGTGAACAATGTGGAAGTCATGTTCCACCGTGGTGCTGTGGGCTCTGCTGAAGCTGGAGGAGAGGAGGATGAGCAGCGCCAGAGATGCAGGCAGCCAGCGGCTTGTCAAGACGCAGTGCTGGACATCAGCCGTTCTCCCAGGCAGCATGCTGTGGAGTCACTGAAGGCACTAAATAAGAGGATGGAGAGAAGCTGGTCAGTAAAGCATCACTCACTAAGTAGAGAAAGAAAGCATGAAGAAAGCTGAAACGGATACAATTAAACATCAGAAATATCTTCAGGTAAGATAATCAAAAATCCATTTTGAATATTATAGAAAAACTATATTTCTGTAACTGTAAGGAATTTATAAAAAGAGATAAATAATGCGAGAGGAAATATACAGTGAAATAGGATAAAGTCATTTAAACCTCACTGCACCAGAAGCTCATACAAGAATATTATCAAAGGCGATTATTTGTCATTGATACATGTGTTGTATATCCCTGCAAAAAAACAAAAAAAAGTTTCAAAAAAGGATTATAGTATAAATTGAATTTAGAGATTTAAAAACACACTACGATGACCCATTATAAACTCATAATTGTCTCATAAAAGTCCATAGGTGATGGTTATAGAGATATACACTATTCTAGTCTATCAATATCCTACTTCAATTATTCACCCTATTAGTGATGTACACTTGTGTTAGAATAGTTAACACAAATGCAACAGGAGTATTATAAAATAACTGCCCAAACACATAACTTATCCTCATTCTCTGGCATTTAATACAGTGAATTTGTCAGGTAGTAAAAACAAAATTACTCTATAATGTAAACCCCAAGCAGCAGCTCCTTACCCTGAACTTTGGTAACAGGCTGAGGTCAGTTGTCGGAGGTCTGAAGTCGTTATTGTCAAGCAGGTGTGCTGCAGCTTATATATCCATGCTGCTCATGTGGTTGTTGGATGATGAATCAAGAGCGTCAGTCACACACAGTGATCCCAGACTACAGAATGCATCACCTCCCTCCCTCTCCTCCTCCCCTCCTCCTCCCACTCTTTAAACCCCCCTCATCCCTTTGAGAGAGAAGGTTTGGTTTTGGAGTTTTCCTGACGTCTGTCACGTAGCAGAGCAGTCCATCAGAAAGTCAATGACAATGCGGACAACGTTAAATTAGAGAACATGGGGAGACCCAGCACCTCAAGTAGGTCTGTCAGACAGTGATCTGGAACTGTGGTGGGCGTTTTGTGATGAGTCTTTCATCAATCAGCTTGATTACGTGGTACAAAGCAGGACACAATCAGCTATGGCAAAAACTTCCGCTTATTCTAGAGGCTGTTCAAGAATAGAAGAGTCTTGTCACCAGAAACTAAGCTTTTGGAACTTTCTTAATAATAATCAGCTCCAAATACAAAGATTATTAATGTAAACAGCTCACTGCACCTAAAAAGAACAATGTTGCATACTGACATACCAGATTGGAGCTCTGTAGGTTTATAGCTGGACAGGTAATATTTTAAAAGCAAATACGATTCAGGAAGGACTGAGAATTGTATATAGGTCTACTGTGACGTCATGTTAGTTCACACTATGTCCATTACTTTCCACCGGTATGTGCTGAGAGGTGAGAGTGGTGAATCACATGTGAGAGGCTGAGATGAGGAGAACTTTGCTCACTCAAATGTATTCAGCTGTAAAGGCACATTTAGGCCTAAAAGGATGTCTGTAAAGGTCACAATGCAATGTGACAGTGCTGCTCAAAATGTGACAATGCAGCTTAACCTCAAAATAACATACAGTTAAATAAATAAATTATTTAAGGAACACAGCTTGCTGAGAAATGCAGAATGTTGAGAAAATCCCATGACTAGTTGTGGCATATTTGCAACACCAAGTCAATTAATTTTGCAGTAGATGTAGAGCTCAAAAAGGACTAGCAAATGTATCAATTGGTCAATTGACACAAAAGCTATATTTTTAATAATCAATTAATCTTTTTAAATTTTTGCAAACAAACTTTGCTTTCTATTTAAATGTAAAATGTTGCTGTATTTCTTTGTCTTATATGTGGTAAATTGAATATTTTGAAGTGATGATATCATTGTCCTATGCAACATTTGATATAAAAGGTTCCATATCTGTGTCTCCATGTGTGCACGTGCATGTACACAGCTCCACCCTTGGACAGCTCTTTCGGTTCTCCTCCACACATTAGGGCAGCCATAATTTCATTGTGGACTGAGATCAGATGGTATGATGTAGACACAAGCCCTGCAATAATGAGAATAAAAACTACCTGAGGATGTGTAATCACACCACAACATGGAAGAATCCCTAACTAATGAAGCTAATTTGATTTTATGATAGGGAGCCCCTTATTTGAAAACACAGTGTACGATTTATTGCTTCTTAGCTCCCCAGTCACAAACAGAGTTGTTGCTGTGCAAAAATGCAGAACACCCATTCAGAAAGAGTTCAGTTCATCCCTGTTTTGATCTTGTTGGTGCTACCCATGAATAGATTTAGGGACAAATAAATGTAAACACAATACAGCGTTACCGACCTATAATATAAGTTGGTTTCTCTACCTCTCATTAAACCTCACATTGAGCTCCTCATAGACAAACTACGTTGCAATAAGATTATTTTCAATTCTTAACCTCATTTTTATTCGTCTTGAATCACTACTGCTCTAAACTCACTAAATCTCCTAATGTGATTTAAAAATACACTGCTTAGTTGTCCACATTGTCCCTGCTCAAGAAGTGTTCTTTGGCGTCACAGTGCTGCCTCTGTCTGGTTTGTCCTCTTCAAACTATAACATCATGCTCTCATCAGCAGCTGATGATGAATAGCTTCACCTCGCCTGTGTAATCTGTGTTTTTTGAATGGAGAAATAGAGGATCACCGGTCCAGTCACAGCATGAAGTGACATGCTAGACTTCCTGCATTACACTCTTTTTTTGAGGGATCACGACACCACAAGCAATCATGTCATGTCCTGTGCATCTATAAAGGGCGACCTCAGTAAAGGTATTTCATTCATAAAAATAATGCCATGATCTTACTATAAAGTTCAAAGAGAGAGAGCTTTCCTTGATACTGTGGGACACGGGGACCCTGAGGAATGTGGTATTGATTAAGAACACCCTGCTTGCACAATGATTAACAGCTTTAACCGGTTAAGCTTCGTTATCTAAATCATTCCCCTTACACGCTACAGTATATTTTGTTAATTGCCTCGTATTTCGTGTGTGGGCCGGGACATTCATTGACCATTGACCCTCTTTCTTAAAAAAGCTTTAAATTGGGAAGTCAGTGGTCAGCAGGGACATTTCTTTGTAGGTGTTTGCTGTTAGTGTAGGTGTTCATTGTGAATAAAAGGCATTTAGATTGGAATTTTACTAGGTCCTTAAACATGAATGTAAACTTGGCTCTCCACTATTCTTGTGTAGCATAAAGAGACTACAACCTTCCTTTTGTTGTGCCACCCTCTGTTGTAGAATGACAAATAAATGAACCAAGTATTCGGTGTATAGGCCAAAACCTAATATCCCCTCTGAGGTCTAAACCCTGAACCTTCACAGATTTAGCAGGAACACGCCTCAAAGTCTGTGAGTCCATGAGTGTGGACGTTGGGATTGGGCCATAGTAATTCAACAATGGATCAAAATCCAACAAAGTGTGTCAGAGATCCCATTAGGACTAAAAGAATGGCATCTTACTTTTGTGGCCCAGTGGCCTAATGGATAAGGCATCAGCCTCCGGAGCTGGGGATTGTGGGTTCAAGTCCCACCTGGGTCACATGAACCATATGTTATTTATGATATCTGTACACTATCACCATCTTTACAGTTAACACATTGCAGAAATCACTAGATACTTTGTCACACTCAATCCCCTCAAAAGCAGTTCACAGTGTAATGGATGCTATTTGCAGAAGACAGTTTTGACGTATGAAAAGCACAGTGGTAAACAATAAAACCAGTGACTCAGCTAAATTGAATTCTTCAGTTTTAGGGTGCTGCTATTTTTTTTATCATACTGTAACATGGAACATCTGAATAGAATGAATCCATTGTTAATATTATCAGTAACACTTGTGCGTTTTCTTTGTTGATCAGTCAAATGATCTGCTGTGAAAAGCACTTATATTATGTTAATGATAGAATTACCCCAATATGCTTTAGGTTTGTGTCACAAACAAATAAAAGAGACCTTGCAATCCAAAATGATAAATTAGGTTCTCACACCTCACAATCCCTTTTAATCTAATATTGTGTATTGTTGTTGTTGTTGTTGTTGTTGTGAAGAATCATCATACATATTATAACTGACGTAGCCTAATATAATATTAGTATAATTACAAACAGCAAAGACAGTATTCTGTATTGTCATGGCTAAACATAAGTGCAGTAATGTTTATATATATTTCAAGTTATATACATTTAAAGTGAAATAAATATTTAGTTACAGAAGACAACTGATGTGCACCACATGGTTCAACATCATCATTTTTCTTCAAATAAATGTTACAAGATGTCAAAAACAGATTTCCGAAAAATCTTTAAGAAGAAGAGAAGGGAAGACATATTACTTTTCCTTTAGCCTACTTAAACAAAGGGAGCAATACCACAGTGTAAAATTTTTTTGTCATAAGTAACCTCAAAATGTTACTTTAAGTAAAAATTTTATCAGAAAAATATATTTTAAGTATTAAAATTAAAGTACTCATTACTATGACCCTATTCAGAGTGTGGCAGCATTTTAATGTTGTTGTAGGTTGGGATAAGACTAACTTTAACTACCACTACTACTGCTAAATACATAGTGTTTAGCTCATCAAATGTTTTTATGTCATTTTGAAGATGTCAAAAACAGATTTCAGCAGAATTATTATCTAGAGGAGAAGGGAACCTTTTTGGGATGCTTTGCTGCCCCTTTGTGGTAAAACATGTGCACACACGCTGTATAACCAAAATACAAAATATTGAAACCAAAGTATAAGGGACAGCATAATTGCCTAAAATTAAAATATTAACAAAAAGGCAGCTAACAGAGGAGCTAACCAAGCTCATCTCTCATATAGCCAATGTTTCATATATATATATATAAACAGCCATATAAGTAAATATACAGCAAAGCATGTAATAAAAGAAAGAAAGAAAGAAAGAAAGAAAGAAAGAAAGAAAGAAAGAAAGAAAAGATTAACAAAAAAACAGGCCAGGGGTCAACATAAATAAACAGAAAGTGGCTTAAGTTAAAACATTAAAGTCATATAACTAATGAAACCTTCATGAATATTACAACAGCTTACGTCACCCCCAACAAGCAAGCGACGCATGCGCAATACCAAGTGAGCGGAATACGCAGAAACAACAACAACAACGTTACCAGAATTAAACTATTGTCAACAACCTCGGTGCTGGAAGGATACCCCGAAGAATAATGTTACTGCTTCACAGCCAAAAAGAAGCTCTAAATCTGCCTAAAACGACGCTGTAGCGGAAACGGAAGAAGAGAGAAGTGAAACCTCTCGCTTTGGGTAACGTTACACTTTGTGGAAGTCGCTCCAAACATTTGTCAGACTCTGGACTCTGCGCACTTGCTTCCTGTTGTCAATGCGTATTAAACAACCAGCGAGGAGATAAAAATGTAAAAACACATATTCTACTCAAACTAAAGGACGGGTGACGGCGTGGGACAAGAGGTGAACGACCCTGTGTGTTTGCTTCCTACATGAGTCTGTTGGCAGGATGTCGCTGAGTTCAGGCGGTTGGACTCCCACCCCTGGCTTCACTCCGGACCAGTCCGCCGCCCTCCCCACTCACTATGGGGCCTCGCAGTCACAGCTTGGCTGCCAAACCGTCCTTATGTCGGTTCGGGTGTCGGTGTGCCACTCTGGTATTCGGCCGCTGTGTCTTCCGGGAGCAGGTGATGAGTCACTCCGCCTGCAGCTTAGCATGGACCCGGGGAAATCCGGGGAATTCCGGCTGTCGCTCCAGGACAGCAGCGGGACTGGACGGAGTGTGGTGAGCTCACAGCAGCAAGACGAGCAGTAGTGCTGGGCTTGTTGTGATGTTTTAATGATAGATATGACTCCACATGAAAGGTATTGGAGTGTGAAAATAGGGTGAAATGAAATTAATGGGAACCACCTAGCAATAGTTTCCAAACGCACTGGCTTGTTACCAGAGCCAGATTTGTTTTATTATTTTTTTTCAGGAACCTGTGGGCCACTAGTTCACCTTCTGTGCATTATTTTTGTAACCCATTGCCTTTAGGTACCCATCAAATACTAAGAACAGGCTTTATTTTCATACATATCTGCTGTACTACTTATTTACATATTTATTTTGAATAATATCAACTGAAACAATACATTTATTAAAGATCCCTCTAAAGACAGGCTCTCAAGATTGGGTAAACATGTTTTCTTTTTGATTGTTACTTGCATTAACTTCAAACTCACTGCCATGCTGTGAATCCAGAGGCGTTGGGCCCTGTTATGGTCAGGGGCCATGGGGCAGTTGCCCACTCTGCCCACTTGGTAATTCAACATTGCTTGGGTCACTGTATTAAGAAGCAGTAACCTTTCATTACAGGTTGTAAATGACTATATTTAGATATTTTTTATTGGCCTGAAGAGGTAAAACTGTCCATCATTTCACAAGGAAAAAGCTAAAAATAGATAAAAATCAGAAAAACGTTGTGTAGCACAGTTATTTCTCCATCAGGGACCCCTCAAATGTAGCTTCTGCCCACTTCGAGGGCTCCCCACCCTCAGGGTTCAGGTCACTTGACTTGCAAGCCTAAAATAAACTGCTCTTTGATTCATGGTCACTTCTGACAGATGGAAAAGTTAGATACAGAGCATTTATTTTGGTCTGTTATTTATTTATTTATTTATTACAACTACACTCCCAGAGTATTAGGTACACCAAACCAAAACTAATGCTTTCTAGTTCTGCAGTACATAATGTTGCATTTTTGTTGAAACTGTTTTAGAATTGATTGTATATTTATTATTATTTTATTACAGATGTTATAGTTTTTGACATTTAAATGATAATTTATTTTTGCTTTTTCTGTTTCACATTTTCTAATTTATATATCACAGTACGTCTATATTTCAGTGTGTTACAGTATAATGGAGAGTTAAAATCCCGTTTTTACCTAATCAAGTGCACACAAGCAGTTCCCACTTTGGCATAACGTAACCTATGATTCATTTTCAAACCCCTTTTCTTTCCCCCTTATCTCTCCTCATTCTTGTTCCTTCTTCCTCTTTTTTCAGACCATCGCTGAGTTTGATTTGGGGACAGTAAACTATGAGGTGAAATCACCAAAGTGCCATGAGCTGAGTTTGGTGGCGCCTCCACACGATCGCATCAGCTTCAACTTCCGCTGTGAGCAGGAGGCCCAGGAATGGGCTACGGTGGTTTTATCTTCACTGAGAGAAGCACAAAGAGGTCAGTCGCCTTTCTTGGCAAGTACCCACTGCTCTTTTACATAACAACCATAGCAAAAAGGTGGGATAAAAGGTAGATATTTCACGCTTTGTAACTTTGTTCTCTGTTGGTGGAATTAATTTGCCCTGTAGTGAACTTGCAAAGTGAGCTTGACGTATCAAACTGGCTATTTATTTATTTGAACAAAAGAGCTTTTCATTGCCCTTCTCGATGCTTGTTAACATCACTAACGTCAATCTCAACCACTGTAACCAAACTTCATATTTTGGATAGATCGATCTGTGCTTACTGTGGAATGATGGTAATAAACCAGCTTTTGTAACCACTTCGGGCTGACATCATTATGATATTTATACAATATTAGCTCAATTAATAGCTATGGCTGGCTATTTAAGGTTAGCAGCTGTGGCTCTAACACAAACTCCCCCATATTTTTTTCAGCTAATATAACATAGTGTAGTAGTAAATGCTGACATAAGAACATCCCTTGCGAATCCCTCTTTAGAGGTACTGTACACTGGGCCAATGGAGCAGAGAAGAGACCTTAGAAATAGTCCTAGGACATGCACAAAGGGCCATTGCCAGCATTATGGGACACTTCAGGAATAACATTTTGTCTGGGCTGCTTCATAGAGTTAGAATAGGACCTCCTTTTCTGTGTTAAATTGTTTTTCTGGACTTACTTGCCTGGCATACAAACCAGAAAGTATGTAGAATTAGTGTCAGGAGTAACAGTGTAATTGACAAATTAACCCTGTGTCAATAAACACAGAAGCCTTTCTGTTGACGGATCACGTTTTAACACACTCAAACTGAATGCATAGTGTGTTAACAGTTGCTTTCCCTGTAGCTCTGGTCTATCTTAAGTATATAAACTGCACTGCCTTCTCTGTGACCTTAGTTTATACGACGCAGCGTGATAATGGATTAGATAAATTAGCTAAGATCAGAGATAGTGCTCACTGTGTCATCCAGATGACAAAAATGGCTCAGAGGGAAATGTTCACCTTGTTATCTACTATGTTGTTCTACTAAAAAGTATCTCTGTTTGGACAAGATGCAGCAATACTCAATTTAGACGAAGGGTTAAAGATTTCAGTCTTCAGTCTAGAACAGGTCCTTTGTAGAACTTGGTAAAGTTGAATGTTTGTTGTTGGTCAGTTTTTTGTCTGTTTGTGTATCTAAATCCGTTAATTCTGGTTTTCAACATTTCTCATTGGCAGTCGCCCCTCAGGATAATGGTCCTCAGCGCCCCCTGGATGGTCTCAACCTTCAGAACACCATGATCTTGCAACGGACAGGTATGTACACTGAACATCTCCCAATATAAACTGTTATCTTGGATGTGGTAATGTGATGTAACTAATTCACTTATTCACTTATCCCTTCACTCATTCATTAAATCATTGTTAGCCCCCTAGTGGCTGTCTGGAGGCATGGCAACATCCTCTGTGCACACTTGCCAGTATGTTCACCTGTGTGGGCTTGTTTGTGTTTTCTTGTGTGTGTGTTTGTGTTTGTGTGTGTGTGTGTGTGTGTTTTTTTTTTTTTTGTGTTTGTGTGTGTGTGTGTGTGTGTGTGTGTACTGTGCGTATGCGTATCCATCTGTAGAGGAAACCTGCATAGAGCTGACCCGAGCAATAGAAGCAGGTGACATGCAGGCTGCTTCTGCCTTTGCTGCCACGCTTGCACGGCAACACGCTACGCTCAAGATTCAGCCCTCTGCTGGAGAGTATGAAGACACTGAAATCAGGTAGGCGCATCATCATTATTAGGATTTAAACATTTCAGAAACACGATTGATGGTCGATAATTGTTTTATTCATTTTTTGATTGTGATATAAAGTAGATTATAACAAGTTTATACAAACTATCTAGCCAATAGCTTGTGCTTCATTCTGTAACAGCTTGGCTGTTGTAGTTGAGGATTCTTCTTCGTCCTGTTGCGTCACTGTGAAAGTTTTCCCACACATGACTACTGCAGCACTGAAACAGCAGGTTAGTCTAAAGAATCAAAAAATTACATTTGTCTTGAAGGGCTCTAAGAATCACCAGTCTAAACTAAAAGGTTATATCTCAAAGTGTCTCTCTCTCTTCTTTCTTCCTTTGGTTTTCTACCATCTCAGATGTTTCTTGAGTATGGCTTTCACCCACGTGTGCAGCGCTGGGTGATTGGTCAGTGTCTGTGCACAGACCAGCGCTCTCTGGCTTCATATGGAGTTCATCAGGACGGTGATACAGCCTTCTTGTACCTCCTGTCAGCCCGCCATGCTCGCTTGACCCTACAAGTCCTGCAGCAGGACCAGGAGAGTGCCCTCCTTCTCAGTTCTCCATCTCTGTCTCTACCCACTCCTCCCCTCCCTGCTACCTCTGCAAACGGCCCCTCCTCTCTGGACCAGAGGCCTTACACCACCCTACCTCCTAGACTCCATACAAGCAGCAGTACTGGTGAGTAAGGCCATTACCATGTGGGTTTGGGACTGTTGTCGGAACAGATTTTACTTTAAATTTTATTGAGCACACACCTGTTTATTTAGTGCTTTAGTCAGTAACACAGTGATGGATTCATACAACTGGTACCCAACAAATGGTAATACCAGGGTAATTTGTTCCTGTCACCATTAATGCAGATGAAACGTCTAAACCAAGTATACTATATATATATATATATATATATATAATACTCTATATGTTATAAACTCTTGTTGGTTATAAGGATCCACTGAAAACAGACGTACAGCTGACTGTATAGGATTTATTTTATATATGATTGTGGTATCACAATTGAATTTTTTCTTTCAGTTAAGATGAAAGAAGTAGAAGTTGTCTAAAAATGTTTCCATTTGTAGTTATTACCTTTGCCTTGAAAGAAAAACATATCACACACACATTCCATGCATGTCTTAATGGGATATTTAATGGGCACATGTGTTCACTTGCAGGTGTTTACTCGTTTCTTATTAGATACTTTTTTGTCTTTTAAACATTTTATGTGGGTCAGAGAGAAGAAACATCAGTGAGATCAAAGATCTCATCAACCTAGAGATGCCTCAACTCAATGAAGCACTGAGCCCCAACACAGCCTCCACCCAGGTAACAGCAGCAGTTATGGTGGTAGTTTAATTATAGAGGGGTTTCATCATTCACACATTGTTCGAAATGGTCAATGTTTTCACAAACTATCTCATAAGAAAAGACAATTGATAAGCATACAGTGCTGTTTCTCACACTTATAATACTGAAAAAGATGAATAACAATTAAAAGCAAAGAATAAAAGCACTTCTCTGTGCCGTAGGGTTGGTCGTGCCCTTCTTGCACTTACATTAACAAACCAACACGGCCAGGCTGTGAGATCTGCAGTACAAACCGCCCTGAGAACTACATCATCCCGGGGGGATACCGACCTGACCAACTGGAACTCCGACGGATCCAGCAGGAGAAGGAGGCTATCAGACAGTACCAGCAGGTATGAAAAACACACTCACACCTGTGTCATCACGCATACCATGCACCCACATACCTTACACATACAATCATACATCTATTTGTTTGTCCTTCACCCATATATATATATATTCAGAGTAAAACCGTATCTTAGTATACCATTTGTGTGAGTCACATACAAGGGTTCAACAAAAGCCTGTGTCAAATAATATTTTGTAAAAAGAAAAGAAACTGCAAGGCAACACAAGGCTCCAAATTGGATAAAATTTAGGAAAGGGAAGTATGAAATAGTTTCAATTCAAATTTACAGGCTCTCTCAGGGTTGACTCTCTTCTCTTTTGTCTCTGTTTTTTTGAAGGAGAAAGGGAGAAGAGAGGTGCTGAGGAGTGCTGGGGCTCAAAACAACTCACTCCTGTATAACCTGGACCAGGACTACTGAACACAGACATACATACACTCCATGTTTAGTTACGTTTCATTCACAGACAGTTGTTGCACCATTTCCGTTGCACCTATCAGACATTCACTTTTAGGTCAAATAAATAATAAGCACGTCTGTATGCTTGAATTGGAAGCATATGGTTCTGATATTTCTACCCTGAAGTTGAATGTAGGTCATTTGAGATGCACTGATACCACTTACGCCTATTTAAACCTTATTTCTGACTAGTGTAGGTCAAATGAGCAATACAAGTGGTGGCATAGGTATATCCCTAGCTCCAGTGTTCTGGTGAAAAGTAGAACCTGACTGATACTGGACTTTAGAGGCCAGTTTTGACATTTGAAAGTTTAAAAATTTGGACAAAGAGGGGTTTTTGGCCCCTGGGGCCTGTTTCACAAAGCAGGTTCAACTAACACTGGCCGTCCAGTATCACCAGGCTGGTTTTCAGCTGGTTCTCTTAACTGTGGGTTTCTAATTTCATCAGGAAGTTCATGTTCATTTGAAAGAGGATGAGTTGTTAATTATAAGCAGCATAATCCCGACCATGAATTAAGTCCTTCATATGAAAGATTAAGAGATTAAAAAGGTGATACCCGCAGGAAAATTCCATTACAGTGACAGCAAAAAGTGTCATTCTGCAAGCAAGGCTATAAATTAGTGCAGGAATTATAGAGTGAGTATTTTTTAATTTTTTGTCTGATGATGAACAAACTATTATGAATATGTGATGCACATAAAAAAGTTCAAAGTAATTCTGCCAAAGCAGAGAGGAGGAGAAGCAGATAGTCCATGCCTGATCTATCTGATCGAAATGGTGCTTTCATAATCATGGGAAATAACAGTGTTTTACAACATTATTTTTCCTATAAAATCCAACAGAGGGTATAGTTTGGTTTGATCACAATGTTGCTTCATGTTATTCTGAGTGTAAGAGCATCAACACTGTCTGGAATCTTGTCGGGAAGGAAATAATCTTTGTGCAATAACAATGCAGCTATAATTGTCATTATGTGGCAAACTAAAATGATTTTAATACCACAGTGGACACATGGAAAGCCTGGAAGTGAAAAAGGATTAAACTGATGTATAAGTCTATATAGATGCTCTTTATTATTTGTCACTTTCTTGTAAACTCTTTTGTCCCTGTCACGATCCTGTAGCAATGATGACCCTGTATTTGCAGTAAGCTGATTGGTTAGTGGTCGGGCTGTTTACAGGTGTTGATCTAATTCTCTGTAGCCTTGCAGCTTAGGTTACCATGGTGATTTATCCCAGTTAAAAGTGAGCCAGCTTCATGATGGCAGAAAACCTGAGTGAAGGCCAAAGATGGCTGGCTGACCCAATAATCTCGCTTTGTGGTACAAGCCCATGGCAATATATATTGGTCAAGCTCTAGTGAGAAAGGATTTTCCTCATTTACCCTCCAGCTGGATAATCATGGTCACTGTTGACTTTCAGCATCAAGTGTTTTTTAAATGAATTCCTAAAGAGCAGTGGTTGCCACTAAATTGAATGTATTAGCCTGATTGTTAATTTTGCTGTTAATTGTATATACTGAAAATAAAATGTTTATACACAATGTATGTGTCTGCATGTATGTGTATACACGTGAGGATGAAAAACTGTACATTTTCAATATTTCCAATTTTATGCATTACCAGTATCATTGTGCCTCTTTAACAAAAACTGAAGGGATGTAGTTTACAGAATATTCCTTTAACCCTGTCCACACCACCACCTCTTGTGTCAGGCTAGGGAAGAGGAGCGCAGGGAGAATTTTGCCAGGCTGGTGATGATGGACAGCCAGGACCTGCTGCCTAACCCAGAGCCCGTGGACTGCAGGATCTGCTACATGGACCTGCAGCCTGGAGAGGGGGTCCTGCTGAGGGAGTGTCTCCACTGTTTCTGCAGGTACGATTCAGGAGGTGGTGGGGAACAATAGTAATAATAGAAAGAGTGAAGATGTATCATAATGAAGTGAATATACTATGTTTCTCATGATTCAGACCTGTCAGTATCTGCATGTTTGTGTGTGTGCCTGCCCAGAGAGTGCTTACGTTCAGTCATAATGCTGAGTGAGGAGCCGGAGGTGTCCTGTCCCTACAGAGATGACACGTATTCCTGTGCCTGCTCCCTGCAAGAGAGGGAGATCAGAGCTGTGAGTTACCCCAGCAAATATAGTATTTACACTGATGCATCAGGATAACATACAGTATATTTCTAACTGCTGTATTAGCAAGTAGTATTACCACCTTAAAGCATCAGAATATGTAAATATTACTGAACATTATGTTTTAATTTAGCAAGGAAAGCTCCCTTCAGCACTGTCACTGCCAGCCAAGAAGCTGGAGCTACAGTACTGCTCTGCTACCTGTTTTCAGCCCAGACTTTGGCTTCTCTCCCGGTGGATAGCCTTCAGCTGCTTCGGCTAATAGGAAGCAACAGTTAGCCAACCTCTCCAGCTGCTAAGTGTTACACAATACACTGTTATCCAACCAGGACTGCTGAAGACAGCCAGTGGTTTCAATATAGCCTCTGTTTGAAGAGCAAGATGTGAAGTTGAAAAGTAGAACACAGGCTTTTAGTTCATCAGTAAAGCTTTTGGATGTACAGTGTTTGCCTTGAAATCACTGACCACACAAGTTTGGTACTACATGAGGTAAAAAGTACAGTGGAAATCCTCAGAATTGATAATATTTTATTGCTGCTGACTAGTTCTCCACAATTTCTCTCCCTTTCTCCTTCACAGTTGGTTCCAGCAGAGGAGTATGAGCGCTGGCTACAAAGAGGTCTGTCAGTGGCAGAGTCTCGATGTGAGGGCAGCTACCACTGTGCCACTCCAGACTGCCTAGGCTGGTGTGTGTACGAGGACACAGTCAATGTCTTCCACTGCCCCGTCTGCAGGAAACATAACTGCCTGATTTGCAAGGTATGAAATATATACACATAAATAATACAATATTTGGTCATTAATGCCATAGTTTGTAGGAAATTGTCGAATTGAGATTGTGAGTAAACGCACAGCCATGGTACAAGGGGAGTAAAAATTGTACCATGCACTTATCAATCTGAGCTAATAACTAATAACGTAATTAGAAAGAAGCGACACTACGCGTTTGAGGGTAGTCATGTTTTTAATTGGTCTGGTCACTTCAGTTTAACTGCTGTTTAAAGACAGAAAAGTTTCTGTCTTCATGCATCAGATACCTTCACTGAGGTTGAATACACACAACAACTGTCTTTTTCTGTCTCTGTTTCTCTTTTTATTTCCTGCGCTCAGTCTATCCATGAGGGAATGAACTGTAAGCAATACCAGGATGATCTTGCAGCCCGCGCTATAAATGACTCTGCTGCCAGGAGGACAACGCAGCTACTCAAGGTGAGTAGGCACTTGTGTATATGTGTATGCAGTGAACGAGCGACCTTGTCTAAGCTGCCTATCACTGTTTTTGGAATTGCTATGAGGTATAGCCAATTCCTGTGTAAGTGCAGAGATAGATTACGTTCTAGATGACTTTGTGTTCCACTGATCAAACAGAAACTGGCATCTACCACATCCTCTTGTCTCATATCCTTTCTCCTTTCCTCTTGAACTTTAGTTCTCTATCTTACACCAATTTTCTGTTCCATAAACAGACTCTTGTGCAGTCAGGAGAAGCAATGCACTGTCCTCAGTGTGGCATCATCGTGCAGAAGAGGGATGGATGTGATTGGCTGCGCTGCACCGTCTGTCACACTGAGATCTGCTGGGTAACCAGAGGGCCCCGCTGGGGGCCTAAGGTAATAAATCCTTCCTTTCCTCATGCTGTATTTCTTATCTAATGTACCTACCAGATCTCCTAAGCCTTCAGGATTTGTAAACTAGTTTTCTGTTGGTGGCCTACATCTATGGAATGGAAGTATGATTCATAAATCTTGGTTAGATAGACTCTCAAAAGACCAAATATCCCTACAGAAAAGGTTCAGCAAAAGTCTCATTAATGTCTCTGCAACATGTGAATGATAGTATAGAGCCAAAACATGGTGGTTAAAAAAGTTTTTATTTGAAAGGCAACTGAAAGGTTTGATTCTGATCCTTTCTCAGGGTCCTGGAGACACCAGTGGAGGATGTCGCTGCAACGTCAACAATCAGAAATGCCATCCTAAATGCCAAAACTGCCACTGAGAATCTCAAAGAGTGGTCAGATTGTAGAAGGGAATGAAAGAGTCAACATGAAATAGACTATTTTCGAAAATAGGGAAAAGAGGTGGATAGAAAAGTATGTTTAAGCCAAAACTGACTGACTGTGAAAGATTGTTACATACTATGCATCCTCCTTGTTATAACTGGAGACATTCTCAATTTCCTCTTAGTAATCACAGTAACAGATATTATATGTTGACATTTAGCGCTGCCTCTCACAAGCATAGAAATGCAGGCTGTGTGATGTTTAACAAGTCAATGTTGAGTATAAATTAAATTATCACGTCTGACGTATGATAAGGGTGTTTAGAAGACTACAGGGAAAGAGTATCAACTTGTATTGCATGTGGTGCTATTTTAAAATGATTGCACTGCAGATATAGCAGTACAAGTGAGTTGTTTTCTGTTTTGTCGGTTACCAGGATGCATTGCATTAAACTTTAGTGGCCTTATTCTTGTGCACAAAAGCTGTAGCAGGGTGTTTATGATGAAGTTTTCTGGGAAACGTGACAAAATCCTTGTTGCGTCCTTGATATGCAATTTTCTGCATAGAGATAGATCAAACAAGTGTATGTATGGTTATATTTTTTGTCTTGTGTCGCCAAAGAGGTTTGAAATGTGTCTGATTGTTACCCTGAGTCTCTTCTGTTGTTTAACCACCTGACTTTGAGTGAAACCAGTATGTTTGCACGAGTGCATCCCTCGCATTCTTCTGTATTTGATAAGGGTGGGTACAGAGGTCACTGTGGTACTGCTGAGTATTGTATGATGACGTCGTCATTAATGGCAGTGTGTATTGATTAATAATAAAATGTTAAATGCAATACTTGAACACACTGTAAGAGAACGCATGTGTAAACACATTTTGTCGATAAGCTCATATTCCTGTGAAGGAACTCAAATAGGATGCTTATGGTGATATCACCCAGCAGACCTGACAGCTTTTTAAACTATGTGAAAGCTTTGTATCCATGGTAATATTAGGAATATTTTCAAATTCATCTATGCATTAATTTTTTATTCTAATAAATGAATGGAAGACAACCACATTAACTCCAGGATAAGAGCGACAAGCCTCACAAACTGCACTCTGTTACCCAAAATAAAAAAAGGATTAACTCCAAATACAAGGCTATGCCCTTGACTACACTACTGCCCTACACTGACAAACCACGAAGAGTTCTTCACTGTTACTCGTGTTAAGATATCAGCTGTGTGTTGCTGATGTACCGTTGTGCCTTAATTATCAATAAAAACTCTTTAAACTCTCAGTCCTCTTTGTGTGTTTTAATGTACAATTGAATGAACTGCATCTCACAGCTGCCAAACTTAATTCTTCTTTTCTTCTACAGTGACATTCTCCAGTTGTAAATATGAGCCATTACACAACAAATCTGGCACCTTTTCTTCTATATATTGCCAAATCTCAAATGCAGTGGCAGATTTGTTTGCTCTCATCAACATTGCTGCTGGATTACCAGTATGTTTAATCTTTTGATATTTTTTTTGTTTTGTTTTTTATAGTAAAGGTTACTGACCCCTGGTATAGTGCATATCAAAGCACAGTTATTAGCAGATATTTACTGTATGTCAGAATTAAAATCCTGGTTGGATATTAGTTGTTGTTCAGGACCATGTAAAGTTAGCGCTTGTATGTGTTATCAGTAATTTCCCTGGACATATTCAAATATTACACAGCATCAAGTCACTGTGCCTGTGCACACAAGACAGCTGACGTTAGAGCAGTTCCACTAAAATGTTTCTCGTGTAATTAGTTCTGGAGGAGGAAATAGCTGTTTGCAAGAAGGAGTGCACCCCAAAAGGGCAATACCCCTGTGATGAAACTGTTTTTGAGCTTTGCATTCATCTTATTGAGGAAAATGGCTGGGATGCTCCTTTGGATGCATATGCTGCAGCAGAACTGTATTCACTACTAAGAAATTAGATACTTGAAAATCTTTAAATTGCTGTAACATTAGCAGTTACCTCGCCTCAGTGGATCTGCCTAAGTAAGAGGTGGAAGAAGTATTCACAACCTTACTTTTGTAAAAGTATAACCCGACTGTCCATTTTCCAAGTTAAAGTGATTCTTTGAACATATCACTTAAGTAAAAGTATGTATCATCAGAAAAAAGTACTTTAAGTATAAAATGTAAAAGTGCTCATAATGCATAAAAATACCCCTGTGAGTTGTGAAACAATATTTCCCTTTGGTTTGATGTAGATTTGAAGAAAAAAGCAAGTACCTCAAATTTGTATTTGAGTGAGTACTGTGTCTGAGTGAAAGTACTGTATGTAGTTAAAGCCCACTGCTACACAATAAACATTTCAAATCCTTCTCAGATGACTTTAATCATTAAGAAATGAGTCAACTATAATCTCAAAAATATTTATTACAAACTTTGTGTACAAAAATGGCCATTAATTATAAAACTTCCTTACACAAGGAATTTGCAAATGACCCAAAGAAAACTCATTGTTTTTGAAAACTTTTTCTAATCCTTGACCATGAATGAAATGTATCTGCTTCAACCAGTAGCATTGTATCAAGTTCATCATAACTGAAAGCTATAGTGTGTAACTTTTACAAATAAATGGATGTCTGTTACATTCAAGCCCTTGCCAAAATAGTTCACATAATGCCTATCACCACGAGGTAAATCTCTCTGTATTTCACAGTATGCAGAGTTTTCTCCCAGCAGTGGTGGGAATATCTACCCAGACACCAGGTTTAAAAACTCTGTATACTGTGAGAAGAATAAACAGTGGGACAGCTTAATTTCAACAGTGTCAAACCTAGGTAAAGATCACAGCACTGTTGTCTTATTAAAAGGTGAAACTAGATACCAGCGGAAAATTATCCTTGCATTTCTAGTAGGGCTGCTCAATTATGGCAAAAATGATGATCGTAATTATTTTGGTCAATATTGAAATCATGATTATTTAACACGATAAATCATTGACTTTGGAAACATCATGCATTTATTGAGCTTTTTAAGAAAATTGTCTTTTTAACAGTGGGAAGACCCCTTGTCCTTAACTGGTCTTAAATCAACACTAGACCACCTCCTAGTTTTGTGAAAGAAGCGGTACACAAGACAAAACTAGAGCATCATTGTGAAATGGAATGCGGCGCATTAATTGTTTTATTTCAATTATCTTGTCTTCATAATTGTTGGAAACAAAAATTGAAATTAAAAATGAGATTCGATGAATTGTCCAGCCGTGGTGCGTTTATGTATTTTTAAAGATGCAGCAAAAAGAAAATTATATAAGAAAGAAAAATTGTTTTTCACCGGATGTTCAGGATTAGCACAAGCTTTTGCAATTGCTGTGTTTGACTGAGTAAAACAATATGGAACTGCTGTGTAAAGCAATATAATCTATGCCTTCCCAAAATTGTCCACAGCTTGCATTAGTATCACTGTTGACTTAAAGCTGTAACATTATCAGTACAGTATTTTTGACCAAACTATAAGTATGTAGTATGCAGTATGTAAACAAAATGGTTTATACTATACATATCTAACCTACTGCTTACTGAATACAGACCCATTTTGAATGATCTGGAAAAGATTGCTAATAAAATGTACAGTACATCAAACCAGTATAATTCATTTGATGCATACCTATTCCTCCTATGTTCCTCTTCCTTTGGCACTTATGAGCAGTTGCCATGTAGCTCAAGGTGCATACTGTCATTCAGTTTATCTCCATGTATGACAACGTAAAATATTGATTTTATTAACTTTATTGTCCTGTGAACATGCATCTTGCTTAGCTACCATTTGCCAACAAACATACTCAGCTAAAAAGTAACGTTAAGTCTCAAAAACCTGGAACTGGAGATAAGGTTAGTTCCTATCAGTCTTTACCTGGTCTGCTGTTTTCATCTGAATGGCTCCGGTGTTCCCTTGCCTGAGAGAGAGACAGAGACAGAGATGGTGACTGCAAGCAGCCTAATTTGAGTGGGTCATACTAAAAGACGGTACCGTTAACGTTAGCCTTAGGGGAGTGTACCTATGATCCCCGCTTTGTATGGGACCGGGGAACCCTAACCCTAACCTTAGCGGGGAACATAGGACCCGGGGAACATAGGGATGACCCCCTGTGGGTCATGGACCGGATCATTTGGACAAGCAATAACAACAAATGTAGACCATGACCCCAGTTAATACATCAGATCTGTTGTAACGTTAATTATGTAAACTACAGGATGTTGTATGACTTTGCTGGCGTTAAGGAAGTTGGAAATATTCTCTCCTGTAGCATCAAATAACGTAACCAGCCTGTCAGCCTGTTGGCTCAGCCAGCAAACCTCTTATAAAATGTTTAGCGACGAAATGATGAATACTGAATAGAGCTGCAACAATTTGGAGTAGTTGTCAACTCGTAAATGAATCACTATTCGTACACTTGAGTCATTTTTTAAGAAGTTTTAAATTTCTCAAATGTGAATGTTTTATGTTTTACGACAGTTAACTCAATATCTTTGTGTTGTGGACACAAACAAGACATTTGAGGATGTAAACATGGGCTTTGGGAAACATTTCCACTATTTTCTGACGTTTTATGAACCAACAACCAATCGATTCATCTAGAAAAGGATTGAAAGATTAATCGACAATGAAAATAAGCATAATTCGCAGTCCTAGCTCTGAATCACAAAGACTGCAAAGAGGAGAAGCTGCAGCTTTTCCATGAACCTTTTCAGCAGGACCTATTTTATTGCCTGGAACAGTTCAGAGATACACTCAACATGTGCCATAATACTACCTCTTGCATGGCACCCTATATAGCCTCTTATACTCTTACTATAAGAGTGCACTGGCAGTTCACTTAAACACTCGCCAGTCCATCCTATTTCATACACACACGCTCATTCTCTGTTAAGATGACCCCAGACTTCACCGTGCCCCTCCGTGCTGTCCACATGCATGTGCCCACTGTCCACACAGCGACACTGACACCTGCCGACGACTTACCGCTACTACCTGACAGTGACACTGGGAATGAATAAAGGTGTCCTCTCAATAAATGAACACAGTGTTTCAGTAAACACAAAGAGACACGGTGAAAACATTTAAAGAGCTCTAAACGTGTGACACTTACATTTAGTTAATCACTTTTCTCACTGATTCACACTTATTGGGCTCCTCACAAGGGGGGCGGGGTTTAAAGTCCAGACAGCAGCACTTATAGCTTCGACCTCTTCGGTGTGGTTCCTGTCGTGACGACACCGGCAGACAGGGGAAGGGAGGAGGATCTGATAGTTACCGGATTATCAAAGGTTATTAGTCAGCCGGTGCAGCGGCACAGGTGAGTAAAGATGTTGGTACGGTGGCCGTCTGATTAGCGTCGCTGCTTCGAATTCGACATAATGGATGCTCCTCTTGCACATTAACTGTGAATGGGCTGGAGCCACAGCATGACCTTTTAAGTGTTTGGGTTGGGAGCTCATTTCGATTGTATTATGCAGTGCACATTTCTCTTTTGTCCACTGTCATTGCTTATTGTCTGTGGAGCAGCATAAACAAACATCCTGTCCGTTTTTGCACAATCCGTTTGCGAGTTTGGTGGTCTTATGTTACTTTATGGTCGCCGTCTGCTTTACTGATATTCTTCTGGGATTTGCATGTTTTGATCTGATGCAATATTCCTTTTTGAAAACATGTAATAAAGCCAGGGCTTAATAGCGTTTTGGCTTGTGGCCACCCTGATGACGGCCACAAGGCGAAACGGTCTACCAATGCAATCTGCAAGAGTTGCTGGAGTTTTTGATCCTTTCACACAGGGGCGCCACTAAGGGGGTTGTGGGAGGGCTAATGCCCCCTTTTCTGAATGCTTCTGAATGAGAACTTTATATTCTGTGTGATATTATACATTAGGTACTATTCGTTTGAATCAATAATAATGCATTGTGTGTTTTCATAGTTCATATGAAATACAATAACAAATGCACATCTAGCCATCAACAACTAACTGCAATGAGAGTCTAGCTATTATTTATAATGGTAAACATTAACTAAAGCTGGCTACATAAAATGCCACTTTTGACTAGATTCATCAGACGGCACAGCTAATTTGTTAAGATGTAAAAAAAAAAAAATTATATCATCTTAGCAGCAAGTGTGCTTGGTAAACACTTCAATGCTGCGTCAGTGTTTGGAACCGCTGGTTTACAGTATGGGAGTGTCCCAACTCAATTATTAAGTTATTATTATTCAACAGCTCTTACATATATGCTTGGTAGTGGTTGATTAGATATGGAGGCAAAGTGGGAGGATGCAGAGTAATTATGTCACTGTATTGATTTTATGAATTAACAGGTATCTCTGCTCTTCCCTTATCAGTGCAGTGTAACAGAGTAGATAGAGCTAATCTCTCCCTCTCTCTTGCCTTCTACGACTCCACTCAGTCACAGACTAAGGAGCAGCTCTTCTCTCTCTTCACTATGGCTGAGACTAAGGGGAAATTCGACTTTGCCATTGACCGGGGGGGCACCTTCACCGATGTGTTTGCCCGGCTCCCTGATGGCAGAGAGAGAGTCCTGAAACTGCTTTCTCGGGACCCACAGAACTACAAAGACGCTCCCACTGAGGGGATCCGCAGAGTCCTGGAAGAGGTGACATGAATGGATGGATGTGTTAGTAAATTATCTGAAATATTAGCTTTATAATAGTGCTTTATAGTTAATAGAGTTATATTAAGAGTTTTGTGGAATCCGGTCTGATATAAAATATAAAATACAGATGTTGTGGTTGTTACCGTAATGGAGCAGGTATGAATCAGACAACGCTGGTGCAGCTAAGAAGCTGTGCATTGTCCTCTCAAATAGATGTATATATTGCCACAGGCATTAAATGTGATGAAATGTGACCCTGTCTGTATCATAGACTGTATAGTCTAGGCTCTGTATACACTCACATGTGTTTGGTAGGTGAATGCATGTTGCAGTGATCCATGTAGCTTTTGTAGAGTGGAAAAATCAACAGTAAAACAAAATGTGAATCAGATTTCAGCTAAGAAAGTCTCTGTGTCATTGCTGTTATACTGTCTCTTGTGACTTTTTAGATGATCAGGTTGGTGTTTTAGTACATGGCATAAGCTGTATTGATTAAAACAAGACTACATGAGATAACATATGTCTGCAAACCAGATCAGACAGGAGTTGAAGAAAGCACGAAAGAGACAAGGACAGCATATGGTGTCGTATAATTTAATGTCACACACACTACATCATCTGTATGAACGGTATATAATATCTACATATTTGTTGAAATTTATTGTCAGGAAACAGGGCAGGCTTTTCCTCGTGACCAGCCTGTAGACACCTCTCTGATTGGTTGGATCAGAATGGGCACAACGGTGGCAACCAACGCGCTACTGGAGAGAGAGGGAGAAAGGACTGCGCTCCTGGTCACGCTGGGCTTCAAGGACCTGTTGCACATTGGCACCCAGGCCAGGCCAAAGCTGTTTGATTTGGTTAATAATGCATGTTTTCTTAACCCGCAAATATATACTGTATGTGGTGTCCATGAGTACCTTGGGTATGGGTCTAGTGTCCACGCAACACTAGGTTAAGTTATTATCTTGTGTTATAGAAACAAGGTGCAGGTCTTGGAGTTTGTCCCCAGAACAGGTGTACCATTAGTGGTTGAAGTGGTCACTTATTATCTTACTTATCTACAGTATGATGCTGATTTACAGAGCAAGAGGTCAGAAACGCAGCAATAGAAAATGCTTAATTGAATAACACAGTAGATTATTCATCTAATAAACTGTATTTTGATCATTTTTAAGTTCTATACACATACAAATTCCTCCAAGATTTGCATGTTTTCATTCACTGTGACCACCATCTATCTTGTCACTATCTTGTTGATGTATAATTGTGTGTGTATACAGGAGGTGGCGGTTCCTGAAGTGCTGTATGAAGAGGTAATAGAGGTGGATGAGCGAGTTGTCCTCAGGCAAGATGGCTGCCAGCTGCCCAGAAACGATCCCAAACGCATTGTCACAGGTGTGAAACATAATTACATGTTGTCTTTTAGAAGAGTGGCAAAGCTTTAAGTTTACATTGAAACCCTGAACGAGTCACAAACCTGCTCACTGTAGTTATGTTGTAGTGCTACTCTTTTTTTAAATCTAGCAGCGTGGCTAATGGCATTCTCAGTCAGTCAGACGGTTAGTCAGTGAAACGCTGAAATATCTCAACTATTACATCTAGCTTTGGTACACACATTCATGTCCTGAATGTTACTTTATTTTTCATTTGGCGCCTTCGAAATGTCAATTTGTCCAACACAATGTACAATGTCTCCCTACTCTTGTACATCCCCCTACCTCTAAATCTCTCTAGTTACCCTCAGATTTCATTCTGTTTCTGCTCTCAATACTTACAGGTAATTTATCAGTGGGAGTACAACAATAGAAATATTTTGCATTTTGTGGTTGTAAATGTAGGAATGTAGGTTCAGTCTACTGGCACACACACACCCAGTACACTGCTCTGGATGAGAGGATTGCCTGAATGCCTTGCATAATTTGAAGTAATCCCGATAATCTGTGTGTGTGTGTGCTGGTGTCCCTCAGGCAGTACAGGGGATTCTCTGGAGGTGTGGAAGGAGCTGGATCTGGAGCGAGTGGAAAAAGACCTCAAAGGAGTTCTGTCTCGTGGGATCACCAGTCTGGCTGTCCTTCTGCTGCACTCATACACGTCAGTTACGTCTCGTTTTTGTTAAAGGTCCAGTGTGTGACACTTAGGAGGATCTATTGGAAGAAATGGAACATAATATACTGTAGTTTCTCCTTTGTGTTTGGAAGGGGAGGGTGAATCAAGGGGGTTGCAATCTGCAACTGCACTGCTAGATACCACTAAGTCCTACACACTTGTCCTTTAAGCATAGAGGTGTATTTAGTCAAAACCCTTATCTGACCTCTTGTAATCTCGTTCTTTGATTGGCTTTCTTTCCTCCCAAGGCCGTCTCTCTGAGCCTGGAAGAAGTTTTTTTGTCGTTTTATCTTCTAATTTATTACTTGTTTATAGTATGCTTACAGTATAGTACTTGCTTCTATACTCTTTTTGGGGTTTTCTTTCCTATCACTACTCAGTTGTGCAATTTTGGCTATCCATGTCTCTGTGGGAAGTACAGTATGTACACTGTACATGCCAGAGGTATCTGGTGTCCAACAGCCTGTTCTTACTGTATATGTAACCCGTGTGCTTTACTGGGTGGAAGTTCATGTTTTTCTTTCCATATTTGCTCTCTTTATTTCTAGGCCACTCCCATTTCTTCATTGAAATCCATTCACACTTGCAGACTTGTCTCTAAATTCTAATAAAGAAAGTGATCAAAGCAGTTGAAGTTTTGCTTCTGTCACATACAAAGCACATGCAGGCTTTACTCTCCATAAGGAAATATGTGGTTTGGAGGCTTTTAGGTCATAAGACAAACATACTGTAGAGCAGTGGTGAAATTGTGTAAGATGTTTATGTTTTACTTGCATTACAGCTCCACCCCATTCCTATCCCTGTGTGTCTCTCTCGCTGTCTCTTTCAGATGGTCCGATCATGAGAAAGAAGTGGGCACCCTAGCTCGTCGTCTGGGCTTCACCCAGGTCTCTCTATCGAGCGAGGTCATGCCCATGGTGCGTGCGGTGCCTCGGGGTTACACTGTCTGCGCTGACGCCTACCTCACACCCAAAATTCATCAGTATTTAAAAGGCTTTACCTCTGGCTTTAAGGGAAACCTGAAGGTGTGTTTCTCATATAAATATGTGTTTTTTTGTTGTTTTGTGTTGATACAAAATTCCACAAGTGTTTAGCCTACTATAGAGGAATGAATCAGGTCACTCACAGCCTTCACACTACAGACCACAAACAGGATTTTCCAGATGCCCCAGTAGCACATGTTAGTTTAAAACCCTATTTAATCTGATAATTGAAATTATCTCTTTCATCTCTTATTTTCCTTTGTCCTCAGGATGTGGATGTCCTGTTCATGCAGTCAGATGGCGGTCTGACTCCCATGGATCAGTTCTGTGGTTCACGAGCCGTTCTATCTGGCCCAGCGGGGGGTGTGGTGGGATACGCCATCACCTCTTACAGCCAGATGGAGAAAAAACCTGTGATTGGCTTTGACATGGGCGGTGAGTAGGGGGAAATGCTAAGGATAGTGTTACTGAACAGTTACTGTGTGAGGAACTTCCTGCCATTGTTTTAGTTTTTTTGTTGCACAATTTACTCTAAATCTAAATAGTCTCAAACATTAATTATTACATAGTGATTGTTTCATTGTCTCTGACTTTTACTTCTTACAAATGGTATGCATAGGTTGTAATTAACCTTTGCATACTATTTTAACAAGTAAAGTAAAAGCAAAAAATCTCTTTCTAACTTTTCATGCTTCTCGTCTCTCTGACAGCCTCTGTCTTATGTTTCTCTCCAGGAACTTCCACTGATGTAAGTCGGTACGCCGGTCAGTATGAACACGTGTTTGAGGCTACCACAGCTGGAGTCACTCTGCAAGCACCTCAGCTGGACATCAACACTGTGGCTGCAGGCGGAGGATCACGCCTCTTCTTCAGGTCTCCACCCATCTTTTGATACACTGAGTAACTTGAATTATATCAAAGGCAATACATCAGTACCTGGAAGTGAAATAGTTGCATAGATCACTATTGAGTTCTTTCAGTTTCACTACCACTTACTATTGATCCAGTTATATCTGCTGTTTAGCGGGTAAATATTTCCGACTGCAGTTTTGAACAGTGACTGCATAATTTAAGCGCCTGTATGTTTCCAGTGGATCATAAACAGAGTGAGGTGCTTGTAATGCTTTAAAGCCGAAAGATTAACAAGAGCTTAAACACCTAGTGCGCCATTAGTTCAGACCCTAATTTAAGCTATGTAAAATGTGGTGTCAGTTAAGTCAAAAGTGCTAAAGCTTTGAACGTTTGAGGTTTGATGTGATAATTGTAATTTTGCAAATTCACTAACACAAGCCTGTTCTTGATTTCACTCCTTTTTTTCTGTTACCTGACCTTTCTCTTC
Source organism: Dicentrarchus labrax (assembly GCF_905237075.1). NCBI lineage: Eukaryota > Metazoa > Chordata > Actinopteri > Moronidae > Dicentrarchus > Dicentrarchus labrax. The sequence continues at coordinate 11,526,773 of NW_026136709.1, read as the reverse complement.
CTTGCTCTCTTTTTGCTCCTTCCTTGACTTCCCTCTCAGATCAGGGATGTTTGTTGTTGGACCAGAGTCTGCAGGTGCACATCCAGGACCAGCCTGTTATAGAAAAGGTAACGGACCATGTGTGTTTCCTCCTCTATCACTACCTTGTTTTTTATTTTCCCCATCTTGAAGGGGTCTCGCTCTTTAAATCATTCTCATACATCCAACTGATCCACTCTTCATGCAGTCAGACATAAATCCACACACACAGAGCAGGGATTTACGTGTTCCCATGTCCTGTTACATTCCTTCTTCTGGACTGATAATTTGGTTTAACCGTGTGAAGGTTGGAAATTGGCAGAACTGAAGCTTGCCTCACTGTCTTCAGTTGGAGTGTGTGTGTGTGTGTGCGGTTAGCTGAGTTTCATAAAACATGATCTCCAGAGCCTTCACATTTTTCACAGAATTAAAATGTTAAAATTCAAGACTGAAATGCCCAGTGAAGCATCTTACACAGAAGCAGTGAATGTGTACAGGAGTATGGAAAGTCATAATATTCTCTTCTCATTGGTTCTTCCTAGGTGGCCCTCTGACTGTAACCGATGCTAACTTAGCCCTGGGACGCCTCCTCCCCTCCTTCTTCCCAAAGATCTTTGGGCCCGGTGAGAATGAGCCACTGTCGTTGGAAGAAACCATGAAGCATTTCCGTCAACTGACCGAGGAGATCAACCTCTTCTTGTCTTCTAACCAATCACAGGCACTATATTCAGATATTCAGCAAAGTTTTACATTTTCTTAATTCTCTAAAGTAGTATTATAAGACTCAAGTATTTTTTTGTCTCTTAAATTCACAGGTTGGCGCAAACGGAGCCAAGCACTCCCACAACAACACGTCAGATATGAGCGTGGAGGAGGTTGCTATGGGATTCATTCGCGTTGCAAATGAGGCCATGTGCCGGCCAATCAGAGCTCTGACGCAGGTATTTCAAACATATTTCAAAAGTCTCAGCTGCAGCTTGGTGAAATAGTGACTCTGAATGTTGGGTTGTTAAATGTGTCAAACTTTGATTGCCATGTATTTTTGTTTTTGTCTTTCCCTCCCACCTTCCTCCCCCATCTCCCCATACCCTCATAGGCGAAGGGCCATGATACATCTCAACATGTATTAGCATGTTTCGGGGGCGCCGGTGGCCAACATGCCTGTGCTATTGCCCGAGCCCTGGGGATGAAGACTGTCTTCATACATAAGTAAGGGGGATGGGTTGTTTGTGTGTGTGTGTGACTTTGTGTGTGACTTTGTGTGTGTATGGTGATGGGAACATGCATTTGTGTGTGTTTGCAGATACAGCGGCGTGCTGTCAGCATATGGTCTGGCTCTTGCTGACGTGGTGGAGGAGGTGCAGGAGCCATGTTCACTGCAGTACGAGCAGCACTCTTTCGGCAAGCTTGACCGGAGGGTGGAGCAGCTCTCAAAACGCTGCCGCGATACACTCTGTGCACGCGGATTCACCAGGTCAGCACCCACAAAACATTACTTGGTTTGATGTTAACCTTAGTTGTGTCCAGGTGTGGTAATTTGCACGTTTTCACTGTTAAAAGGTACACTGATACTCACTGAATATATGAGGTATGTTTTACAAGAAATGATACAATACTGCAGCCTTGTGCTTCTTGTCCTCTTCAGTGGCCAGATAACCACCGAGGTTTTCCTTCACCTACGTTACGAGGGCACTGACTGCGCTCTCATGGTTACCGCTGCCGGTTACCCTAGCAATGCCCAGTCCTGTCTAGCTGGAGACTTCCGCAGTGCCTTCACCAAGCGGTTTGCTACTTTTACTCATTTGCTCACTGATTTTGTTTTGTGTTTATTCATGCACTGAGCCATCGGCTGCTACATGTATTCACTCATGAGTGGATAAATCATTGCCACTTACACTTTCGCTCCTCTGTGCACTCTGTTTACATTGTAAAGGCAAACAGGCTATCAAGTTAATGTGTCATTTTCCATAGGAGATAAGCTTAGTACACTTTGGCGCTGACATTTGTTTACACTGCTCATGGTTTCTAATGTTCCCCCAACCTTAATCACTCTACATTTTTTTCTATGTCCTTCTCTTACGTGTCATTGTTTTTTTTCTTCTTTCAGTTATCTGAAGGAGTTTGGATTCACTATCCCAGACAGACCCATCATGGTTGATGACATCAGAGTGAGGGGTTGTGGGAAATCTGGTATCAAATCGGTGTATAAAACAAAGATGGGGCACGGACAGGCCAAACCAGTTACGGTACATGGACTACACACACACCACGCACACACACACACACACACACACGCACGCACACACACACACACTTACATTCATTCAAGTCCCTTTGCTTCCTTTCACAGATATTATGCCTTAATTATAGTTAATAAAAACATTTGTTTTGAAAAAGTAATAACAACATTTTGTTATTTTGTGTCTATTTTATCTATTTTCTCTCTGTAGATGACCAGGTGTTACTTTGAGGAAGGTTACCTGGACACCAGTGTGTATTTATGGGAGGAGCTGCCATGTGGTCACAGCATCCAGGGACCAGCCATCATCATTGACAAAAACAGGCAGGCATACCCCCATTACTGCTATTACTAGCTTTCAAATAAACATCAGTGATGCTTTTTTGTAGAGATGTAGAGAGAAAAAAATACTTAAAATCCACTATTCTTAATTTAACTTTACTTTATAGTTTATGTTTTAAATTAGATTTTTAAAAATCAGGACATTAAGATCTGTTAGATATTAAAAAATCCTTTTTAATTTTAAGTTTCAAAGGTCTTAAGTTTTGTTTGGTTGCATTAATACTTTATTTACTTCCACTGTAATTTTATCTTTTTTCTGGGTTGACTTTGAAGTTAATTTGGTCTTGCTCTTGGTCTTTAAAATGCTTCCAAAGGCATTAATGCTTGTATTTGCCCCATCAAAGCATCTGTGATCTACTACTAACTGAATATTTTTTTCATCCATCAGTACCATCCTGGTGGAGCCGTGCTGTGAGGCCCGTCTGACAGAAGGGGGCGATGTTTGTATGAGTGTAGGCTCTGATCCTCACTGCGCCCTCGGCACTGAGCTCAACACTGTGCAGCTCTCCATCTTCTCCCACCGCTTCATGAGCATAGCAGGTACACCCACAGAGGAGAGGGTGAGCAAGGAGTGAAAGGTTGTCGGGGAGAAACTAGGAAACCGAAGGCAGAAATTAATAGCTTTGTGTTCCTCCTTTCTCTCTTCCTCTACAGAACAGATGGGTCGAGTTCTCCAAAGAACCTCCATCTCCACCAACATCAAGGAACGTCTCGACTTCTCCTGTGCTGTGTTCGGACCAGACGGTGGTTTAGTCTCCAATGCACCCCACATCCCTGTGCACCTGGGGGCCATGCAAGAGACCGTCCAGTATCAGGTGAAGGATGTTTGCCTCAGAGTTTAGATACACTGCTCTTACACCAGAAGAATTAACACCCCATTCTGACAGAAAGGTTGTTGCATTCCTTCTTCTCTGTGCAGATCAGATCACTGGGGAACAATCTGAAAGAAGGCGATGTGATTCTGAGTAACCACCCATGTGCCGGGGGCAGCCACCTCCCAGATCTCACAGTCATCACACCGGTCAGTCTGTCCAGCTCTCTGTCTGCATGCTTGCTCTCCTCATTATCAGTCTTTTCTTTTTACTACATACCTCTCCTTTGTCTCCTTTATCTATACCCCAGGTGTTTAGGAAAGGTGTGAGCTGTCCAGTGTTCTTTGTAGCCAGCAGGGGGCACCATGCTGACATTGGAGGCATCACTCCGGGCTCCATGCCGCCCCACTCCACCTCCCTTCAGCAGGAGGGGGCCGTCTTCACTTCCTTTAAACTCGTCACTGGTGGGGTCTTCCAGGAAAAGGGTAAAAGAGGAGGAGGAGGTCAACCATGAATGAATTTGAGAGACTGGTGAAAGGAGGGAGCAGAGATAATACAGAGCTGCTGACAACTCCAGATAAAGAGTCCTTACATTGTATTTTTCAAATACAAAATATTGTAATGTTTACTATACTAGTGACCAAATGACTTACTTACTTACTTTCCATTTTCCAAAGCTAACCAGATTACTTGAGATAGGTAATATAACAACAGTTCATAATGTTGGTTTTTGTCTGAATTTTTTGTTAATTATGTGGTAGTGAATTGAAAACGTTTGGCAACAGACAACTCATATCAGAATGTCTTTGAATGCACCATCAAGGTCAGTTTTTAAAATAGCCACAGCTCGCGACTGTGTTACAATTTAACAATAATGTAACTTTAAGAAGAAAAATAAAGGTGACTGATACATTGCCCATCTTGAATTTTTTTAGCATATTGAAGTGAATGCAAACCAGTGGCAGCCTGGAAGGTCAGAAGCCAATCTAAAAACTTACTGTATACTTTGGGAAGTGGTCAGAAGTAAACTTGAGTATATGTGTAAATACTGTATGTAGTTACGAGCTGTTTTGTTGTTTGTCTATTTCTCCCTCTGAATTCCTGTCTTGCCTTTTCTCTCTGTCTCCATATCAGCTGTAACTGAAGCTCTGATGGCTCCGGCCCAGTACCCAGACTGCTCTGGGACTCGTAATCTCCATGACAACCTGTCAGACCTGCGGGCTCAGGTAGCAGCCAATCAGAGAGGCAGCCAGCTGGTGGGGGAGTTGATTGACAGCTACGGGTTAGCCGTAGTCCAGGCCTACATGGGATACATTCAGGTAACTGTGGTTACAAATTAAACAGTGTAAAAAGAAAAACTAAATATTGAGCACTGCTGGTGTGGCACTACTACAACATTTGTGTTAAAATGTTTCAGAGTAATGCAGAGCTGGCGGTGAGGGACATGTTGAAAGACTTTGCACGTCGTTGGCGGCAACAGACTGGCTCCTTGGAGGTGGAGTCGGAGGATTTCATGGATGATGGGACGCCAATCAAGCTGCGGGTTCAGATTAATGAAGATGAGGTGAGCAAGGAGGAAGATAAAAACACGACGAACTTTCACTGACAAGAAGAAGTCAGGTCATTTGTTTGAGTGACTGTGCAATAAAATACAAAAACCTCCATCACCACAGGGCAGTGCGGTGTTTGACTTCACAGGGACGGGAACAGAGGTTTGGGGGAACTGCAATGCTCCACGCGCCATCACCCTCTCTGCCCTCATCTACTGCCTGCGCTGCATGGTCGGACAGGACATTCCCCTTAATCAGGTAATGTGGTTTATTCTAGGCTTTTAAATCCTGGACATTGAAATCTGTGGTTTCTTAAAATTGTTTTTTACATAAGGATTTGGCTTTTGGCTGTTTGTGTAGTAATTGTTTTTCTATGTAAACTTTTACTCAACTTCTTTCCTTTTCTCATATGCAGGGCTGTCTTGCACCAATCAGAGTCATCATACCCTCTGGCTCAATCCTCCAGCCTTCCCAGAATGCAGCTGTAGTTGGAGGAAATGTGCTCACATCCCAGAGGGTGGTTGATGTTATCTTTAGGGCGTTTGAGGTGTGCGCTGCGTCTCAGGTGAGGAAAAACTGGATTTACACATTAAAGATTTTCACTTCAACTGTGGTTGTTTATTGTTTTCTTTGTGTTGTTGGCTCATTTGTCATTCCTCTTCCATCAGGGCTGCATGAACAACATTTCATTTGGCAGTGAGAAGATAGGTTACTATGAGACAGTTGCCGGGGGAGCAGGGGCAGGGCCAAGCTGGAATGGGCGGAGTGGGGTTCACAGTCACATGACCAACACCCGCATCACTGACCCTGAGATTCTGGAGAAAAGGTTAGACGCGACTTGTAGAAGCATAAAGTCTTTTTTTAATATGATTGATATTGATACGTTGGTGCTGTCCATCTGGTGTTCAGATATCCAGTCATTTTAGAGCAGTTCTCTCTGCGTCCTGGCTCCGGAGGTGCAGGAAAATACTGCGGTGGAGACGGTGTGATGCGTAAACTTCTGTTCAGGAGCAAGGTGGTTCTGTCTGTTCTAACGGAGAGGCGATCCACCCGTCCATACGGCCTCCTGGGTAAACCCTGACACTTTGAACCTGCCTGCAGAAGTACTCGGCAGCCATTTTCTTGTTTTTTTGGCCCACTAAATAAAGATAGATTATTTATCTGGTTTTGGCATGACATAATTTTGCTAGTGACTGTAGTATCTTTCTTTCTTCACCGGTTTATACTCTGTTCCCACTAAACTCTCTCTGCTGGCTAGGGGGTGAGGATGGCGCTGCAGGGCTGAACCTGCTTCACAGAGTAGACGGCAGAGTCCTCAACCTGGGAGCCAAAACCAGCATCAGCCTTCAGCCTGGGGTAAGACTGTGTGATACGTATGTGTGAAACAAATACTATCAAGCGTGTGAAACCATAATGTGCTAGATTACTTCTGCATTTATTAAAGAGTGTCTTGTTGAAATAAGTCACATAAGAAATAAGAAATACACGTAATCCTGTGACTATAACTGTCAGCTGAATCCACCCTATGTCTGTGTGCTTCCCCCTACAGGACATGTTCTGCCTCTACACCCCTGGAGGAGGGGGATACGGAAGAGAGGAGGATGCAAACGGGAGACCCCAGACCAAGCGTAGGCGCTTGAATGAGACTTTCCCTGAGCGAGGCAGCGTCTTTGAATACCGAATGGCACAAGAAGGAGTGTGAAAAGAATGAAAGAGGAGGAGAGAGTTAACAGACAAGCCAGAGGAGGAGATGAAAGAGGTGGGGAAATGACAGGAAGTCAAACAAAGTGAGGGATGGAAAAGAGAGAGAGTGGGGCTCTTAAAATGTTTGAGGAAACAGTAGTTTCATCATTATGCTGTGAGAAATGAAGAAAGCACATAATAAAAAGGAAGGAAACATTTTAAGCCTAGATGTAGGCTAGAAATGAAAAAGCCACATATTATCATGGTTTATGAAACACATTCTAAGAGGAAGCCCTGCTTACATTAGCAGCAAGTGACTGAATACTAATAGCACATCATTCACATTCGTGTGATGGACACAAGATTGTTGCTCAGTTTAACTTAACATTTCACATGTTAGTTGGGATATTATTCTTATGACTAGCCGAAGGAAATCTGAGTAACCCGTAGCAGGTTTTGCAGTCCCATTTTTGATAATACAAATTTGTCATCTTGGGTAAGAAATAGTGTTTATTTTTGTGTACTGAAATGTTTTTTCAGTTTTTAAATGAATTCCTGTTTAACTGTGAAAGAAAAAAAAACAACCACGTGAAGCAGCTGCTTATCTGTTTCTAACTGGAACACCACCACTTATCTAACACCACAGCGTCAAGATGTGGTTACTGTGCTTCTGTTATTTTACCAGGAAAACAAATAAACCCCATTTCTACTAATGAGATTGTTCTAATTTTTTTCCAAGTCATGTCTCTCAAAGAAAACATTAGTTTCACTTCTAATTTTTTAAAAGCAGGACAGGAGGAAGCTGTTTAGAGAGTATGTAGTCTCCATACTATATGAGTAATGTAATGTTACACTTGGCTTCTGACACTTTGAGCTCTTTGTTAAAAGGTTGTTCAGTTTGTTCATGAACATTCAATCATCATCACGTAAAACGGTTAGTAAATGAAGCAGAGGGGATTTTTAAATGATTTAGATTATACTCTACTGCCTCCAAATGTTTGCAAAAGCTCCACACATACACTGCACATGGATTATTGGGTCAAACAGGACCAGTTAAAACACACAACCCACTAAAGCTCAATTTAACTACCAGGCATACATGTAAATTCATGAGAGGGAGTGTTTAGATACAACCAAGAATGGTTGTGTGTGTTTGGGGGAGGGGGACATGTCCCTGTTTAAGTGGTGTCCCCTCCTCCCATCTTTTGGTCAGGAATGATGAGGGAGAAGAGGAGGAAGGATGGTGAAGGAGTGCAGGCATGCGTAGGCAGCTGATAAAGAGATAGTGGCCACAACAGTGGAAGCAGCAGGAGGCTGACGTCTGCTGGATTGTTGATGTAAATCAGCTGGATGTGTGTGTTGTGTGTGTGTGTGTGTGTGTGTGTGTGTGTGTGTGTGTGTGTGTGCACTGTTTGAAACTCCCAACACAGAGGCCATGGACTGTGGATCAAAGATTTTTTCCTTGTTTTATAGATCACAATTCCTGTGGTAAAACAATCATACCTAGAGGATTTGACAGTCACCGCCTGCTCCCATGGAACAATCTATTACTTTAGGTTTTGGGAATCTGTGCTCTCATTACTGGAAGATGTACGAAGGCATGAATCAACAGGAAGTCCTTGTTCGTGACTGAAAAATATGCAGAGTTAATTCTTATCCTTAAAAATGTTTAGTTGGTAACATTAGAACAGCATGCTGTTAGTAAGGCTCTACATGACCAATAGTCAGAAAACAACCAATGGTTTTTGTAGGGCAGGAAAACAAGGAAATTGTGGTGCAAATAGTCAGCTGTTAGGTAGGCAAATACAAAAACTTCAAGGAAAAAGGGCAAATATACTGGTATCTAAAGCCTCACTGCTGAAACATTTACAATTTCTCTGAAAGACTGAGATAGCCAGTAGTAAGTCAGTGGTTTAAATCAAACTAGGTACTCGTTTCAGAGGGAATACTTTTTACTCAACTACTTTTGACTCAACAAAATATAACATTTTAAAACTAGCTCCACCTACATTCATTCATTTTAAGTACACTCATTCATCAGTACTAGTAGTATTTTACATTTTATGTCAGTCTATGAACTATGTGTGTAGCATGAATGAAATGCTGAATAAATTCCATGACTGAATGATTCCTTAATACTCACAGGACACATTTTCTGCATTAATTTCCTTTGTTTGATATTTATCTTTATGATAATATTATTTGTACATTGTGTTATTGCTACATGTACTCATGCTTCTAGTAGTACTAGTACCAGTGCTACATTTTAGTTACCAAATGACTAGCAAAGATTGAGTGGGCTATTCAAGAGGTTTTACATTCTGTCATATAGCTCTGATGCATTTCTTGTATTGAAACAATTGTACTCAGTTTTGAAATGAAGTGAGGACCAACTGTTGCTGCTTTAACTCCTCTTCTTGAGGCCATGAGAATTTGGAGATATGGTATTTACCAAGGAGTAAGATTATTCTTTGCAGTGTCTCTCACTGCAAATAAGTGTCATCTAAACATGTTAAAACTGAGGAAGATATAAATGATACAGTAGAATCTTGATCTAACCTTGAATATATGCGTATACACACACCATAGAAAGAATAAAATTGTTAGATTGTGCAGTTTCAGTTTAATTATTGCAATATACAACACTGAGCAGCACAGTTAAAATATACAGCATTTATTTACATACCCTGTTCAACTCCATAGCCTTCTTTTGATACTTAAACATCTGAGCTGCTTTCACTTCAGCTCAGTACTGTACAAACTTTTAACAGGACCACAGGAAAATGGCAAAAAAACTAACAAAACATTCACCCGTCTAGGGAAGCAGACATTTATAAGCAATTTCCTTTGGAAGATGATCATAATGACATCAAAATAGTGCAAATAACCGGCAGTGCAAAGTCCACAGTCCATTAAAAACCTGAGGTAGATACTGGTGGTTGCATAGTGGCCGACTCCAGGGGCCTGAGAACACGCTGCATTTTCACAGATTGACTACAATCTAAAATGTAGCCATTTTCTTGTCTATAAATAGTTTTTGTAATGTGAAAACCAGTCAAATCCTCAAACACCACCACCAAAAACATTAGTAAACACTTAAATGAAAAAGCCAACCATAGGGCCAAGTTATAGTATCACTATTTATCAGGTCATATGCTATTGTAGCTGTGTATGAGTAATGCAGACAGTCCAGACTGAAATGTAAGACAGGAAAAAACATTACGGTTAACAACTTGTCCTGTATATTTCACCATCTGAACAAACAATAACACAAATGAGAGTATACACTGATCTGTGGACAGACACAACCTGACAAAGAAAAAAATTATGTTTCCACTGAGATTATGCTAGTTATTTACCTGACAATCCTATTTTGTTTAAAATGCTGGCAGGATAAACAGTAAAAAAAAAAAACTGTGTACCATCTACTAGCTAGCTCATCTCTGTTAGTTTTTCACATGACTCTAAAATTCAATATTAAATCCATCAATACATTCAGCAGTCACAATAGGTAGACAACATGTGTAAGGAAGCAAATTCATGCCAATAAAAACAGTGCAAATATGATCGGCAGTGCAAAGAGCCTCTGGTAATACACACTCCATTTGATTGGAAGACTGAGGTAGATACTTCTTATTGTACAGCTGTTTCAGGTACCATTCTCCATGGGAAACAATGTAATACTCCACATGTATATAAGAAACAAGAAGGTGTTTGTATTTGAAATTCTTCACCCAAAAAAAAGAACATGAATCCATCAATGGCATTATTTGTAGTTCAGAGCCATTTGCATATTATAACATTTCTTGAGCTAGAGGTAGTGATTGAAGCTTGAAATGAAAGCAGTATTTCCTTTGTGGATCTTGATTAAACTTCCTGTTATGCATCACAGTGGTTTAGTATTGATGCATTTTTGAGTGACAGTATGGCTCAGTGTGAGTCAGTAGGTCAGAGTCAGTCAAGTCAGTACTGAGGGTACCTGTTTAAAGGAGGCCCATTCTGCAGGCCGTACTGACTGGGTGGTTGGTGATGTGAGTGAGAGTTCTGACTGGATGGTACTAATGCGTCAAACACACTCTTATTCGGAGGCACAGATTGCAACATGTTGTCCAGGTCCATGATGAGGGGAGGTGCTTGGACAGAAACTCGTCCACTGGGGAGGATGGGCCAATAGGCATGACCTAAGAAGTGACCAGGTGCCACAGGAGAACCGCCATAGCCGTAAATGGGAAGTCCACCATGCAGTGGCATTAGAGGACCCCCGTTAAACCGCATGCTTGGTGGGGCAACAGCATTGGGGGGAGCGTATTTGGCGTAAGAGGTAGGGAGCTCCCATGGAGGTGCAACAGTATCGCGTCTGGCTGATTTATGCAGTGGAGGTCTGTAGTCTTCATAACCATCTGATCCAGCTTCACCATCTAGAGGAACACGCTTCCCAGACAGGGACATGCCTTTCCATTCCTCATCAGAAGAGGAGGAGGAGGAGGAGGTGGAGGCCGGGCTGGCAGAGCTGGCTGAGGCACTACGGGCATAGGAGGCGTAGCGAGGGCGTGGAGGTGGTGAAGACCGTGGGCGCTCCACCTTTCCCCAACAGTCCCTGGTAGACACGTCCACATCCCCAGAGGCACTAGGTGGCCGAAGGCTGTGCAGCAGAGAGTCGATGGCGAAGGATGAGTCCAGCTTGGGTCGGAACAGATCTTCCTGTGGTGGGGAGGGGTTTCTGGAGCGCATAGGAGGGAGGGGGTTGACAGAAGCAGGGGGTGGCTCCGATTCTGGCTTGTGTCCCTGCAGAATGTAGGGGGCCAGATCCTGGGCAAAGATTGTCTCATCCTGGCGCGACACAGCCGTGTTTTGCCTCTTGAGGAGCTCCAGAGGAACACGGCTCAGCTCCACTGCCCAGAAGTTGCCTTTGCCCTGAGGCTTGCCTGGGTCTTTCAGCACCTACAGGTGGAGGAAGGGTGGACAATGAAATGTGAACTTGGCTTGACAACCTAGTCAAGCAGGACTGACCTAGTTTCATAGTCAACCATCACAATAACAGTGGATACAAGATAAAAGCTTAAAACCGGTTTGAAGGTTCAATCCAAAACCCTCAGAAAGTATTTCTACAAGGATTAAATAGGATCACTTCAACTCAGGATGGTACCATGTAAATGTAAAGCTTGTATTTAGCAAACTCTTTCCATCTAGGTACTGACAAGACTAAATAGGGATTTAATCATGGGATTGTTAAACAGTTTCAACACACATACCTTCACAAAGCAGTCATAAGAGGAGAGGTTGTGTCGCACAGAGTCTCGCCAGCCCTTGTAGTTTCCTTTGAAGAACGGGAAGAGAGTACTGATCTCCTTCAGGATCTAGAAATAAAACAGAAATATCAGTATGGCTGTCTAAACAAGACTCTCTTCTTCACTGTATTTCAGTTTGGTTATGCAAGGAGCCAGTGCTATCTGAACACACAGTTTGAAAGTTAGTGGATGCCGACTTGATATGCAGTGCATTTATCTTCTATATGAATTGAAAATAAGACAATGAGTTTATAGTTACACTTAAAAAATGAAGTTGTATGGGCAGTCCTTTTACAGTATAACTATAGAATAGCTAGAAAGTGCCTTCCCAACTGAAATGGGATTTTACCATCAACTGTATATCTTATCACTTTCCTGATACGGATCAGTGTCTGGTTTCACTGCAGTCAAACGTTATCAAAGCAAGCCAAGAATGGTAGGGGTGGCAGTCACTGAAGTGTCACCAAGAGGCTGCTGTTTTGTGTCACTTTATGGACTGTAAGTTAGTCAGTGTGTTAACGATATATTTAATAGAAAGTTACATTAACTCTCTGATTCGACTTACTTTTCTTAAATAAATATACTACGTAGTCTCTTTTTTTTTTTTTAACCAGAGATTTATTTCAATAAAATAATGCTGAAATAAAGTGAACATCATAAGCAGCACCGTGCGTAAAGCACACCATGCGCCACCTCTACCCACATTACCGTAAGTATAGCACTGGGCACTCAAACACAAGAGTAATAGAAGGGAATTCTTACCTCAGATAACGTCAGTTTCTTCTCTGGGGACCTTTGGATGACCATAGCAATCATAGCGAGGTACGAGTACGGTGGTTTTGGATACCGCTGATAGTTCTTTTTCTTCCCACCGCTATTGCTGCTCTTCTCCCGTTCACTGCTCCACGAGTCCTTGGTGTTAGTTTCCTGTTTAAAGTGGGCATCTTGAGGATTATCCATGAATGTCTTGGCACTGGCGAGGTGTTCGGGGTGCGCTGCGGGCTTCTCCAAGCGCGACTGCTGCTGGGGAACCATCTGAGCCGGGTGGTGAGGCCAATGTTGTGCTGGAGTGCTCCGCGCTGCTACACCACGGGGAGGAAAGCTCTGCTGCGCATTTCTGTGGAAGTCAAGTTGATGGTCGGGATGTTCTCCAAGGTGGGACAGAGAGGGTAGTGCCAAGAGACTCTGCTCAGGCCAGTGCTTTGTCATGTTGATCAGCCGGGGGGCGGCCCGCACGTTTGGACAGGAGCACTAAGAGGGGGAGGGAGGTCAAAGAGTCGGTCCTTAACTTCTGGCAGACTGCTGGCTCCAGGCTGACTCTATTTGAAGAGCAAACAATTAACAGTTTCATGTAAATCCCGCTGCGTAATCGAGGGGAGAATGACGCGTTATCTGAGAGCAGAATGACTGATCGCCCCGGGGGCCTGGGGAGGGTCTGTGTGCAAGGAGGGGCGAGAGAAGGACAGTAAACCTGTAAATAACCCTTATGATAATATCAACATGCCACTTAAAACGCAGAGATTCCGAGTTTGCTTTGGAATCAGTGTTTAGTAGATTTACGCACGGACGTCTAGAGCATTCAGTGCGCATATGGAGTGGCAATACACTTAAAACAAACAATAAATGTTGTTTTAACAAACTCCGGAGACAAGCACAACATCTTCATCTTACTATCCCAATTTAAACCATGGAACATGTTGACTAAGCCATATTAAATAATGAAGACTTTCTCCTCGAGAGTGACACTTGGGTGCAGAGGCGTAAAGCAAAACTTGTGCGGGGGGTGGGGTGGGGTGCAAGGAAGAGACGTAATTTCGATTAGATGCAATCAACAATTTTTGGTGAGCAATATACATGAGGAATGGCTAATATACAAACGTTGAAACATTAAGAAGTTGGCTATTGCAATCATTCATTTTAATAGGCTGCATCAAATAATTTCTCTCTAAATTATGTGAATCATTGGAATTCCCTTTAGATTGTGAGGAAGACAGTGAAAGTCGTACAGGCTGTTATTGATGCAGGTTAGCCCTGTTCATAGAACAAGCTTATGCACATGTAAAGCTCTTGAGGAAAAAATTACAAATTGTAATCGCAAGATGTAGAATAAATGCTTTGGTGGTGCTCAGAGCGCGCAATAGTTAGGGGTGTTTTGTGCACAGTAGGGTCTCCCTGTGACTATGCAGGATGTCATTCGGCGTTGAAGGACTAAGTTTCGGGAATGCATGTCTTTTGTTAAAGTTAACGTAGTGCTAATGTGCAAACTCTTTCGTCCCAGCAAGACAGTGAAAACAAGAACCCCATTGGCAAGCTGGAGACGGTTCTTCCCAAAGAAGCTGCTTAGCATGTGAGGAAATACGGGGGCTATTCAACACCATTTGTGGGTTTTCTGGCGCTTACAAGCTGCTAAGTGTCGTTGTAGGGTAGGACATTCACACCTTCAACAGGAGCAATCATGTTTTCCTGAATTGTTGGAAAGAGCCTCAATATATCTCTCAAACAAATACTGTTTTAGTGAATCATAGAATCAACAACCTGGTTACACAGCAGCACACACACTGACACTGAGCTCTAAGGCTTTTATTCCAATAAGGAATATATTACATCTGATAAGACAATAAAAAGACAACTCTCAAGTGATTGTGCCACAAGGTTTGTTACCAGAAAGAGGCAGAAACAAAAGATTTTCACATTGTGATACTTTTCTAACTGGTATCACACAACTGAAACTGTGCTGCCTAATCCACAAGTAAGTGACAAGTAACATTTGACATGAAGTGTGTGGCCTAGCAGCAAAATGTATTCACCTTCAAGTGAAAGTGTTACTGAGCATTCTCCTTTGATGGCACAAACGGCATCTGACCGCTCCATGATTTAGCTTTAAATGTCCAATTAACAGGGCAAATGGTAAACCTCTATTTATCAGGTGGTTGCAGAAATAAAGAGGGATTTAAATAAATAGGGTTTTAGTTCCTGCACAGAAGCTTTGGTATCATATTGATAAAGCATGAAAAACTTACCACATGAATTTGCAGTGGAATACAAAATGTTTGAACTTGTTTTCCTGGTCAGATGGCTTCCACACCATGGTGAGCGACAAACCTCCTTCACCTGCTGCAATTTGCATCAGTGATTTTCTTCTCTGGTTGCCACACACTGTTGCATTGTCCAGAAAGTTTGTCCCCCTCTGGTGGTTTCACCCAAAACTCAAGCCAGAGCCTTGACACACACACACACACACACACACACACACACACACACACACACACACACACACACACACACACACACTTATAATAAACATGACAGCTCACCAGAAATCAAGCAGTGAGTATAGAGTTTTCTCTGTTTAAAAAGTAAATTTGATGGACTTTGACAATGAGAATGTTCTTTCTTTTAGTTTACTGGAAAATTAAACATGTACAGGCAAACCCCTAACACATCACACACATGTTTGGACCCGATTTACATGCCTTCACATAGAGAAGTGATCACTGCAAAAACATGCTGATTTAAATACAAACTGTCAGTCTATCTCTTCCTGTCTGCTGGAGTGCTACTTAATAGGGTTTGCCTGGATTAGTGAGCCACGCATGAAAAGAATAGGAAACCATATGAATAGGACAGCATCCAGGACAAGGCTGTTCACATAGGCTGATTGTGTCTGGACAAATCCCCCCTAAGCTGCCCTGGGAAGCATCCTGAAACTGAGATGATGAGGAGGAATGAAGTTTAGCCTTTCTGGGATAGAGCCAGAGAGAGTTTTAATTGTGCTGTCACAGCCTCATTACTGCAAGATTGTTGTTGTATATATGTTTACTTGTGTCTTTTTTTTAATACTTACACCTAACAGGGACAATGAACAAGACATGCACATATTGCTGAAAGCTCATTTCCATCTGTAGGCCCTGTGTGAAGGCCACCAGGGATGTGCAGGTTGATAAAGTTATGCTTATGGTGTAAGTTTTCACTTTTCTGTGATAACATTTCATGTAAATCGTCCTATATTTTACACTAAACTATAAAGGTACTGCATTGTGTGTTAATTCGAGGAGATGTAGCTCATGCTCCCAAGCTGTTTCCTCACTGCGTCTCTGTATAGTGTCACTGCTGGGTTGGTTGGACAGTTCACTGCAGGGGTCAGGAGATCACAGGGTCATCACTGTCTATCTGTTTCTAGGTATCAGCAGTGGATTCTGATGCTGCTGAGAGCAAGAAACCAGGCAAACAATCCAATGGTACGGTTGGATTACTTTGTTAAATTGATATTTAATTATGGGGATGTTAAAGGAGCATGTGTTCAGGCTTGTGCTGAGTACATTGTCAAATGAGAGTAACAAAGAAGACAAACGCACCCTAACAGTTATCATGAAAAGACATGTGCATTCATTTATTTGCCAAACCAGATATACAGTATTGAAGCTGGCATTGACTCTGTGTCACACACTGTACAAACAAATATTTATGCAAACACACCCTTTATTTTCTGCTTAACACAAAAGGCTAGGGTGCTTTTGCACTGTGGCCTTTCACACCTAAAACCAATAGGAAATGCGTCAGTATATATTGTATATTACCATTTCTATTTCCTTTTACTGCTACGACAGATAATATTGAATGCATGTTATGTAAGCATTGCACCAAAGTGGCCTGTCCTATGTAATGTCTGACAACTCTAGCCTGCTTGAAATGTGTGTGTCTTGATAACAGTGATACAAAAAATACTTAAATGTTAATGGTTATGGTAGTCATTTCAGCTTGATCAGGGATGAAGAAAGGGCAAAGGGATCCATGGTCTCATCCTTAATCGTGGATCACTGACAGCTAACATTCAGACATAAATCTGTTGTTGTTTTAGGAGAAAGGCTTTTGTCAAACACTACACACAGAGAACATGTCTCTGCAGTCTGGCTGGATTACATTCACTTTATATTCATTTTAGAATTCAGTTTATTATAACTTTAAAAGCCCTCCATGGTTAGGCTCCATTATATATTTCTGATCATATCTATTTTGCCCAAGTAACCCAAATATGTGTGCCACACTCCAGGTTTAAGACAAAGGTGGATGCTTTTTAAAAAAAACTTTATTATTATAGTTTTGTTCCAGTGGTACACAGATGCACAGAACTGAACAGATGGGTCACCGGAGGCAATACAACACAGTTCAAATGTTTTTAGTACAGCAGTTAGCTTTGTGTTAAGGGTTACTTATCATTACTCCCATAGTCCCAGAAAAAGAGAGAGGCGTACAAAGAGAAACCAGCACAGTATCAAGTAGGAATCGCCTCCAGTCCGTATAATCTGAGGGAATTCAAATGACTGATGCCTTATGACGTCCATGTAGGACACACATATGAGACAAATAAAAATAAATACATAACAGGAATAAGGTTACAAAGGAACTATGCATTTGATGAATGAAGAAAATAAGTAAATAGAATAAATAAAAAAGATGCTTTTACGGTTTTAACTCAAACTGTTAAAACTCTTCAGTATCAGAACAGCCAAGTAAATATATTCCACATTTTAGAAAGCTGTTAAAACCCATCTGTATTTATTATATATATGCTTCCCTATAATTATTGTTGTGATTCATGATACTGTATTTTATGTGCACCAGTGAATTACCTTGTAACTCTGCCTTTGAAAGGAGCTGCAGAAATAAAGTTTGCTCTGTGCTGAGTGGACGCTGACATAAATACAGCCTGCGGGGTTTGTCGCCCTCTGGCGGAGCCGTGCGGGAGAGGAGAGGGCGCAGGTCCGGTTGTTATGGTGAAGCATTTCCCCTGAGGGCTGGCAACCCGGAGCAGGAGCAGGAGCAGGAGCACCGCAGCTGATTCAGTTTCACAGACCTGCACAGGAGCTACTACTCACAGCCAACTCAACAGGTAAGACGTCGCCACACTGCTTCCTCTCTCTTTACGTCGATGGTGTACACCCTGCTCGGTTTAACTCGCAGTTATTGGTTAAATTAAGTGAAAGTGGCGTTACATTTTCATTCACCTACGTTACAACACCCTGGCTGCCGTTGAGCTGAGAAAAGCAAGCTAACCTGCGGCTAAGGTAACGTTAGCATGACACAACATCAATGGTAGCCGACTTTATCGATGCTCAGCAGGTGTTCGTACTGTTTTTTTACAATTAGACTCACCCACATAGGATAAACGTGCTGGTATTAACTTTATCCCCCCACTCGGGCATGTTGGTGAATTCAGCCAGGTAGCTTAAATGAAGTGCTTACGTTACCTGTCAGACTAGCCACCTGTTGAGCCTGTCTGTGGACCGCTAGGTAGGTTAGCTAATCTGCTGCTCACAGTTAATCCCACACAGTGAAGGACAAGAGCAAACACTTCCATTGTTGTTGTTGTTGTTGTTGTCTTTAAAGCTTTTAAAAGCAGTTTACGATGATTGAACCAAATATTAAAGTTAATAGTTACAGGGTAGTTGTTGCTTGAGTTGATTATTACTATTAAGTGTAATATTTATTGAAATCTCAATATGCAATATCCAAATCACAAGAAGCTGCAGTTTTTTTGTAGTTTTTGTTGTGTAGTTTTTTGCAGTTCATATCCTGGCCTACAAATTTTGTTCTCCAGATGTAAGAAAACATGTTTGTTTGGTACAGACTCCCAACAAATGTCACATCATCATAACTTAAATAGTTTGTGAATGCCACTAACTGTGAGTCTTATCGCAGTCGCTGTATGTGTCAAAGTAATCGCATTATGCTTATCTTACCATAGTGTGCAGCCCTAAAGTCTCATTTATCAGTGGTACATAGGCTGGCATAAATCTCTTACATGAGGCTTTTATGTTGCAGCTCATAGTTCAGTGTCAAATGGGTCAATGCCATAGCCCTGTAGTTATGTTTATTTATGTTGTAATGTGTAAGGACAAAATCATATAAAGAATAATAAATAAAATAACCATAGAGAGTAATTAACACCTCATTAACTATTTGGATATCGATCTATGGTAATTTATGAAATCATTTATGAAACAAAATGATCACTCTGTGGTTCTAGCTTCTCCAATGTAAGGATTTTCTGCTTTTCTTTGTGATACATGACAATCAACTGAGTCTCTTTGGGTCAGTTAATCAATTGCAGAATAATAAATAATGAAAATGATAATTAATTGCAACCCATGTCTTCTGTAGAAACAATGAAAAAAAAACCATTATTGTCATATATTTTTGTTTGTTTTCCCTCTGATGATCACTGACCTGAGGATTTACTGCACTGACTATTTGACCGTATTTTAACATTTACAACACTGACTTATTAACCTGAACTCACAAGTTATCTATTCCCGTCAAGCCAGCCTTACCGGTCTGTCTCACAAGTATTGCCATGTGTGGTCAAAGTACTTCTTCAACAGCATTTCCTCCATATGTACGGTCAAATATTTGCAGGTTTAACAATATAGACCGAGATTAGCTTGTGCAGTCCTTGATACACAACGCGATGGCTCACACAGTCTTGCATGGCATAAAAGATCATAAAAAGGTTAGATTGCATTTCAACACCGTGTCCCCTGTGGTCTGGCACAGCAGCACTTTGACTGAATTTAGATCAAAATGTATGCATCCACCACTGCGGCAACAAAAGGTTATCTTAACTGAACAAGCCCTTTATTAGATATTCTAGAAGTGCAAAGACCAATGTAACATGAGGTAATCATTACAGAAAGATTTTTCTTTGTCATCCTTATATAGTTTTCTCTTCATGATAAGACAATTCCAACAAGTTCAATGACTCAAAGCAACTCTTTAAAGGTCAAGCTGTATTTGCTAAGGTTTGGCTTGCTGTCACATTCCTTCTCTTGTTCATAAACTCCCCCTTGTTTTTCTCCGTCTTTCCTTACTGAGGCATTTCTTTGCCATCACGTGCTTATGTTTAAATGTGGGAGATTCTGCGTGTGGATGTCATGTACATCATCTCATCCTGTGGGCACCATTTAAAGATTCTTTATGACTATTTTCTCTCCACCTCTGTGCCTGCGTGATATGACCCTACTTCCTGCTTAGGAGTTTAAAGGAGGCAAGTCTCTCTGTCTCCTCCCCATCCTTCCTCCTCCTCGTATTCTCCTCTATCTCCTTCGCATTCTTTCCTCCACATCCTCTTGCCCTCTCGTTTCATATCCTGCCCTGCAGAAAAAAGCAGTGACTCTTTGCCTGTTTGTCTATATATGCGCAAATCTGCTCGATATTTCCAAATCTGCCTGCATCATACACGCACACTCTTTCGGTTTTTCCCATGGCCTCTTGCTCTCTCCCTACTCTGGCTACTCCGTGGCATTACTGAGATTGTTCAGTGATTATATGGAGCAGCTCAAACCATTACACATGACAGGACTTAATGTGCCCACCAGTAGATTCCCCTACAGTGCTCTCTCTCTCTCTCTCTCTCTCTCTCTCTCTCTCTCTCTCTCTCTGACTCTGTCCTTCTTTCAAGGGCTGCAACTAATGTTATTTTCTTTATTCCTCTATTATTAATTTGGTCAGCCCATCGCAGTTCCCCATAGCCCAAGGTGTTGTCTTTGGATGCCTTGTTGTGCCCTACCAAAAACGACTTGTCTAAATTATATTTGAGTCATAGAAAACAAACAACCTTTGTGAATATTAGGGAGGCAGTTTTGGTCACTTGGCAGTGGTTCAGATAGCAGGCGGGATCGTTCCCGAATCATCAAGCTGCATTGA
Source organism: Dicentrarchus labrax (assembly GCF_905237075.1). Taxonomy (NCBI): domain Eukaryota; kingdom Metazoa; phylum Chordata; class Actinopteri; family Moronidae; genus Dicentrarchus; species Dicentrarchus labrax. The sequence goes on along the minus strand of NW_026136709.1, from coordinate 11,506,138 downwards.
CTCAGCACTGTTTGTTTCAATGAACGGGAAGGTTCTGCAGGTCACATCAAACAGCACACTGGGCTGGTGGTCATACACAACAGCTGAGCGGTGTCATTCCATGATGGCAAACCATGAATGAAGCACCTTTTGCCTATTTCCACCATAGCTAGATTTAAGGCTGAGCAGGAGTTTTTGCTGTTGTTGTAAATTCAGTTACAAGCTTGTACACTAAGGTACCAGCCACTTGATGAATGTGTGAGCTTCAGTTTGTGTCTGTGTATGCATAGTGGTCTATTCATTCCAGCTGTTGAAAGAAAGTTTATGTTCCTCAGCAGTTGTAGGCAGCCCTTCCTGTTAGGTCATTAGGTGGAAAAAGTCAGAAGACTACAAATGTCAGATTGATGCAGGGACATTTTTCCAAACACACAAAATGTTTAGTCATATTTCTCAGTGTGCGTGTGCCACAGTTTGTACAATATCAGTGATCTCACCTCGACTTTTCCCGTCTGTCTGGGATCTGCCTGACTCAGAGAATCACAAGGCTCAAATTCCCCATTTGTGCAGGGGTTTATTTTAGAAGGGACAAAACTAACTGAGACTAATACTAGTTTAGATCATTGCATCCACTGTTAGCAGATCACAAGTTCTCAGTCAGCCAGTTAAAGTGCTGACTGTTAATAAGAGCTAAAGAAGAAGACACAGATGAATGAGGTAAGATTACAATATCACAGAGAAATTAATGTTCATTTTTGCTGCAGATTTTCCATCGGCAATTGAATTGATTTAATTACTTTCACCCAAAGTAAACATTATTGTTATCTTTGTGTATGCACATATATGTGTTAGGTTAGTTAGTTTGTTAACAGTAAACTTGATATATTGTTGCTCTTGTTGGTGTAGAAATGGTAATGTTGCTGTATCAGTGATGGATCCCTCCCTGTTTGTTTGTTTGTTGAATATTTTGTTTTGCAAAATTCCTGATTTAGATAAGAAACTCTTGGTTTCTGATTCTGGACTGATTTAATGATGATTTAACATGACATTGTGCTTAATGTGCAATGCAGTGCTCACCCAGATCGTTCACTCACTAGTTTGCTGCTGGTGAGTGAGGTTCAGTAGGATAATTAGTGTCAGACAGCAGGCTAAGTCTAACTGAGCTGAGTCTGTCAGACCAAGACAGCAATCTCATGCTGAGAGGATCTTGAAGGTTTTTTTTTTCTTTTTCACCACACCCTGGTTCTTACTTTGTTTAGTTAACTCCAAATGATGGCCCTCAATTGCACTGTCCAGGAGACTCTGGACAAACTAGACTCCACTTTCAGCCTCTAAAGCATAAACAAATATGCAAAATGGTCAATTTGCCCTTATCATTTATCTACTTTCTATTCACGTAAGCTCAGTTAGTGGTGTATGGGGAGTTCAATATTTACCATACACACAGCTGAAAGTATTTGACACTACTTACATGTTTGAGACTTAGACTATAGTTCATATAGAGATAGAAGTAGAGTCCTGTTTCAGGCATGTGAGGAAAAAATAACACTACTCTGCAGTGTATGAAAGCAGAGCTGGTGTACTTCCACTGGTGTTTGTTAGACAATACTGCTAAGCTTGGGTTGCAAGGATTAGGTGGACCTGACTGCTGAACAATAGGGATGCACGATATGGATTTTTATTTTATTTTTTCAGACAATACAATAACCGATGATTACCTGCTTCTCATGGCCGATACCGATAAGATAACTGATAATTTCACATTTTTGTATTTTAAAAAGAAGTTCATAACCTGGTGTTTTTACACACCTGATGGCAAAAAAGAGATGTAATGAGCAAATGGATGATTTAATATTCCATAGCTCTGACATCTCTACTGTTAACATAACAACAACAAAAACTCTTCAAATGTTCATTTATTTTTTCTAACATTCTCTAAACATACTCTGGCTTTCTTGGAACATAGAGACTATAATTTTGCATAAGAATTCCAAATAAGTTATTATTATTGTGGGCTGATAATTTATTGGCTGTAATTTAATTCTCTAGATAATTCTTAATAATATAGATGTGTCTTTAATGTTTGTGTACCAGGACTAGCCAGGATCAAGAGTAAACAGCCCCTGCCTCAGCTCCATTCCCCGATACCCCACACTGATTGGCTTTGGCTGAGATATGAGTTGTCTGGCTCGCTCTGCCAAGACAGCTAATCAGGAAACGTTGTCCTGTGCTCTGTGTGTGTGTGTTAGTGCATGTAAATGTGTTATGAGTGGAAGAATGAGAGTGTGTGTGACTTTGCATGTGTCAAAGATTTATTCTATTTATAAATGTGCATGTCTCACATCGCTTTTGTTTCTTTTATGCCTCACGTTATGTCATGAGTAAACCTAATTACTATCACCACTTACCTAACCAATGACTCATCACATTATTGTATAGACCCACATTCTGCAAAGCTGATCTCTCGTCTAATGTACCAGCATATCAACAGGTTTAATCTAACTTAGCTTGCTGACATGGCCTCCATCAGGTCTTTTGTAGTCCATTAAGAAACCCTTAAGATGATATTTAAATGGTATTTAACCTGTTAACCAGGCAGAAGCATGAGTCCTTGATGCGATATTTGACAGTCAAGTTAAACTGGAGTGCAGTTTATTTATTTATTTATATATATATATAAGGTCTGATTTGCTTTTTATTGCATGAGTTAGAAATGAGTTTACATGTAAATAAAATGACTTCACACCAGCCAAAGCTTTACCTTGTTTTCCTGTTTTAAAGTCTCCAGTCCAACAAAAGACCCTAGAGAATCACTTTCATTATCAGATCCTAGAGAAGTAAGCTGGGTTTTTACATGTCTTTGCAACACATTGTGACCCTGCACTTGCAGCGTGTACAGTGTAAGCGGCTCAGCACTATCAGGTCAGGTGAGGCAGTTCTGGGTGAGGGTGGAAACACATTAAACCAGTTTTATTGTCATAATCACATGATTGGCACTAAAAGAAAAATAGATGGAGACAATGGGACACGCATTAATTGTCTGCTCAGTATGTGGGCCACACTGTAGTCTCCAAGCTGCTCTGTCCATCAGTATGAGATTTGGTGAGGGTTATTCTGGATCCACAGAAACTGCATTCACTTCTAACAGAACGTTACTGATTGCTAGCTAGTATTACAAATATAATTGAATATTATTCTGGCACACTATGTTGGTTGCACACTATGCAAGGGCATCAGACTAGAGGCATGTTTGCTTAAAAATTCCTGCCTCTTGAGCTGTGCATCGTCATCAAGTGGAAGCTGAAAGAATGTTTAAGACTGCATGTTTGATTGCCCCTTCGGCAAACTGCTAAAATGTTAATGTACTCAGGTCAAACAATATAATAAACACTGGAAGCATCTTGTTTTCAAAAATGTAAACATTTATTGAAACTTGAACAAAAGTGCAGAGCAACAGATGAATTAAGCGGCTGTATTGTAACACGGCCCAGTCTGTGTTTTTGTTGTAAGGCTGGGCCTGTTTTGGAAGGCAATTTTTCACCACTGCACATTTAAAATCTAATCAAACAGATTTTTGTTTGACTAATAAAGTCTGATGTTAGAAATAACAAAACACAAGTCAAATATTTGAGAATGAATTTTTTTATTATTAGTTTAATTTCATGAGAAACACAATTCTAAAGTTTAAGACTGGGATCTCTATTCCACTGATCTTTCAGATTGTGTCTGGCATTATCCTACTAATACTGCAGGAATTTTCCCTTTCCCTCTTTAAAGCCCCTTAAAATACCACAAAACATGCTCCCTTTTTCATTTATTAACTATGGAAAACTGTTGAGAACACTGACCAAAAACAGGTTAGGCTACTTAACTCTATGTGGCCTGGCCTTAATTGTTCCTCTAGGGTTTGGCATATAACAAGTGTATTTCCCGTTGACCTTTTAACATGAACATGGACTTTGGATAACATGGCTTTTCCTTGTAGGAGGAAGACGCATTAACGAAAGCTGCCTTGTGGATCATTATAAATGAACATTCGTCATCCATGCCTTGATCCTGTGCATTCCAAGTCCATGTTCATATGTGTATTGTTTGAATGAATGGTCCTTATAGTGGCCTGCCAGTCTATTGGGGAGAGTTAAGCTATTACCTCAGGCTAAGGAAATCCTTACATTGTAGCTTGTGACAAAGGGTGAGAGGTTAGGTATCCTAAAAATAGAAGGAAGAAACAAATGACAAAAGTCTGCCTATCCACAAGCAAAGAACTATTGAGATTTTAGCTGGTCAGCTAAGAGGCCTAATGGAAATGGTGACAGGTAGGTATTTATAGAAATGTTACTGTACATGTCTTACTGCAGACACTACATGGTATTCAAGTAAAAATAGTGTGTCATATTTTATAATACTACTTTTTAAAGGGTCATCATTTATGAAAGATTTATACATTGTAACTATACCTTTTATCATGGTTAATAACTCCTGTACTGATGCTTTATATATTGGCTATAAGATAAAAGTAAGAAGAGGTTTTGAGTTTGCTGGATTGTGAAATATCCCTTAACCTGCTGTTTATCCTCCTTCAGCAGTACACTTGATTGATCTACTTAGATAGTTATTTAGTTAGTTAGCTAAACATTGATAACTGAGTTCTGGAAAAACCAAACTGCAGAGCATTTGGACTAAAATCTATTTATTTTCAGTTTAGTGACATTTATTACACTAGACTTAATGGCTTTTTGGAAAGTGTGACATTTTTTCATAGATTTATAACTGCAGTATTACCAAACAGAGAGGATAAACACTGGCCAGAGGCAACCCACAAGTTTCTTTTATTGATGATTTATCTATTTCAGTTTCATCTGTTTATCCACACAAATCTAAAAAATAAAGCATAAAAGTTGGCAATTTGCTTTATTTTGGAAAAAAGAATCTTTGCAAAACTCATTAAATGTCAAAACTGAACTATTTTAAAGCTTTAAACCTGTTGCTGTCACCTCCATTGGGATAAAAACCAAAGAGGAATCCTGGAACCACAACCTGTTTTTTTATGAATTGCACACCGTGGTCTTCTCATCTCCCACCTTTTCATATAGTTGGCTCTGTGGCCCCAGACTACTGTCTTGTCAGTCACTCTCTCTATCTCACTGAGTGCCTCTAGTTGACCTTCCTCTCAGCGCTCACAGTCCCAGGCCTAAATAATAAATGAGTAGCCTGGAAAGAGCAGAGCATGTGTGAGCCACGTAACTCACCTGGGAAGTTAACGAAAGGTAATGAGAGCGATCTTGCCGACCGAGGTTGCCGGGGTAAGGACTTGCACTGAAACATGTCACATACCAGGTATTTAACCGCTTTTCCCACAACATCCGTCACTCAGCCCTGTGTGTATGCCAATGGCAGCACAGCGTGTGTCGGTCTGCAGGGCGTGTCAATCATTAATGAAAAGCGTCCCACCGTCTCAGGTTTCCTTCAGGAGAGGAGTGGGAGAGGAGGGAGTAGGGGGAAGGAGCTCAGGGGTTAAAGATAACAGGATTAGGAGAGCAGTGTGCGTACATTATACTGTAACACGGCACTCACATTTTCTCTCCCTGCCTTTTTTTTTTCCTTCTCTCTCCCTGCCCACAGTTGCACGCAGAAGGCAAATGTCTTTGAGGAACGAATCATTGAAAACCTTCGTACCCATCTTTCTTCTTCTGAAGGCCTGCCAAAAAGTCCACCAACAACGACAAGTTGACTCTGGAGTACCCTCCACTCACCACCAAGGGATATTTGAATTCTGTGAGCGTCTGCATTAACTAAAGTAGGCCTCGGGTGAATCCTGCAAATACCCCTTTTTATCATCATTGCTTAAACTTCACTGCCACCATATTCTCACTATGGATTTTCAAAGACGTGCCCCTCTGTTGGATCCAAGTCTCCACAGTCAAGGCCGCTTTGGATTAGCAGCTCAGATGGAGCATCTAACCTGGAGAGGAGTTTGACTCTTTTTTTTCTCTCTGTCTCTCCCCCCCCCGTGGATCATTGGCCAACTTTCCCAGAGTTGATATGGATGGCAGGACTGACAGTTGGTTACAATCCACAGCTTGGATGAGTATGGTTTGGATCTTTCTCTCGCCTTTTTTCCTCGGTACGATAAGAGTTACCATCTGAAAGATGGGAAAGAGACATTGCAAGTGTTCTAGGGGTTGCTTACTTCTGAAATCATGGAGATATCCGCCACCTGATCGTACAACATAAGTTGTTAGATTTCATCATAGTTTGGACATTTTTGCTACTTGCTTTTTCTTTTTAAATGAAAAGATATTTTTACAGATAAACTGCACCATCTCTTTGTGCTCTCCCACAGGCCCTAACGTAGGCCTGTTTGGCCTTACAGAAGGGCCTCTTTAATGAGCACAAGGGAGGTGTATGAGAAATCTACAAACTGAAACATCCACATGGACTAAGAGAAACAAACAAGAATAGAGAAGCGAAGCCACCGTGACAGTGTGTAGTGTAGTGGCATGGCAGCAGATCACGGCGAGTTGCTGGCTGAGATGGCCACGGTCGGGCGTCTAAGTGCCACTGAACGCCTGAAGCATGCCCAGAAGCGTCGTGCCCAGCAGCTGAAGTCTTGGGCACAGATGGAGAAGGAGGCAGGACGAGGGTCAAGGGCCAAAGCAGATAAAAAGAAGGCACGCACCACCAAAATTAAGTTCCCTGACACCATCACCCTGCTAGATGCAGCTGCACGTAATGACCTAGAAGAAGGTTGGTAGAAACACACACGAGAAAAGTCATTTTACAGAGCCTTAAATTTTATGTCCTGAAGAGCTTTGACACTATTTTGTTAAATTAGAAGTACATCAGTCACATGTATTTGAAGGAACTCAAGACAGGCTAACAAGTGATTTCAGACTGTAGATACAAGACTAATCCACTGCTTTCCTGCCTAGACCAATCAAAATCCCTAACATGTGAAAGCAGCCCTACTTTAAGGTCAGGGGACACTATGACCTCCGCATTTAGTTTCTTTGTGTTGCATTGACTTGCTGTTGGCCTTTCCTGAGACATAAGAACTTATCAACCGGTTGCTGAAAAACACACAATTAAAAGGAAATTATTGATGCATACTTGATACTGGATACGTCACACTTTGATTGTAGCAGTAATGGCATTATTGTCAGGCGCAGGATCAAGGCTAATTATAGTAGCAAATCTTCTCAGTCCATTGTTAACTATCAACACACACACACGCCAAATGGGTATCATTTCTTGTCTATTAAGGGCAGACAGATACGTGCTGTAAAAAAGTGTTGCAGTGGAAAGGACTCTGCCCAGGTGGTCCGTCATAATGCTGTGTGTGTTTGTGTGTGTGTGTGTGCTTGTGTATTTGTGCTTCTTCTAGTGAGGGAGCTGCTTAACAGTGGCATCAGCCCAGATCTGGTCAATGAGGATGGATTGACAGCCCTACATCAGGTACACACACTCACACACACACCTAGTTGCAGGAGTTACCAGTACAGTGACAAGGAGATGATCCCTCACTGGTTTCCCACCTGCAGTGCGAATTGTGTTCACTGGATTGCAGAACCTCACTCACAACGCACCAGAAGAAAACTCTCAAACTCCAAAATCTGGAAATAATCTTGTAAAGGGTTTGGATTCAGAGGCAAGTTTGGTTGTCATAACGAAAAAATACTTCCAATATTTACACCATTTAAGTGGCGGTTAAACATACACAGGTACACACTTCCACATGTTCAGCAGCTTACACCAGATCAGCCTTACAATGATGAGGTTACCTACACAGTTTTACACTAACGAGGCAGGTCACCTTTTGTGCAGCGTGTGTTTATGTTGTGTGCGGTCACAGCTCTCAGCTCTCTAAGTACTGTTTGCCTTTATTTTGTCTGACCTGTAACTTATCTTAAGTCAGTTTACATGAACACACTGATTCATTCCCACAGTTTTAGTTTGGAGGGCCAGTGTTTTGAAGAGTTTGCGTAGGCTTACATTCCTTTCCTGAACAGTTTTAACAGATTTGGAAGAAACCATCCTAAGATTAAGCATCATTAGCTGGACACAGATCTTTATAATTACAGATGGGCTTTTTCCTCTCCCTTCCTGTTTTGCTCTCTGTGTCGTTTATTTCTCTTTATAAGTTACCACGTTAACATGCTACTATAAATTCATGAGAGGGCTTTTTGTGAGCACAGAGAACTCTTTATAGAAGCTGTTGACTCTGCTCTTCCCCTTGGAAAACTTGGTGTTTACTCAGCAGAGGGCTGGCCCATGCATGCAAATGTTTTCTATTACATTAGTTGCCATAAATAAATAATGCATAGATTTCTCCATTTTGTTGTCAGTACCTGTTTTGTGTTCTGTCTTTATGTCTCTATGGGTTCATTAATTTACATACATTATCTACATCTGCCCTCTGTTCTCAGTGCTGTATTGATGACTTTGTGGAGATAGTGCAGTGCCTGCTGGATGCTGGTGCCTGTGTGAACGCCTGTGACAGTGAGCTATGGACACCGCTGCATGCTGCTGCCACCTGTGGACACACTGGACTAGTGCAGCTCCTGATTCAGGCGTGAGTTTTCCAATTAATTCATACTCTTACTCAGCTGCAGCCCCACATTTTGCATCATTTCTACCATAGAAGGTTTCTCCTGTTGTCATAACAAAATGTAGAAATCTACAAAATGATATTTTGTGGAGATTTGTCTCAACTGGGTTAAAATAAACATTGCTATATTCTTACATTCAGGCAGAATAAACATTACTTTCTAGACCAAAGCAGAAATGGCCAGAGAGCCTTCTTGGTGCAAGTATCTACTTTACATAAACAATGCAAATGTGGCCTGTGACTTTCAAAATGCTTTGCAAGTGAGTGAATATTTTTTTTTGGCTGAGTACCTGAGATTAGGGTGTGTCACTGTGTAGTGCTCTAAGCCAATTGTCTTTGCATATGTGTGTTCTGTGTGCTTCTAGTGGGGCTGACCTGCTGGCTGTCAATGCAGATGGCAACATGCCCTATGACCTCTGTGAGGATGAGGCCACCCTTGAGCTACTGGAGATGGTTATGGCTGAACAGGGTCAGTGAGCTGAGTCAAATCAAATGTCTTCTTGGAGCAAAAAAGCATTTTTAATACCGATTGTCAAATCTTTTTATACAAGCTTAACACATCTCAACAACATGTGTGTTTGTGTGTGTAGGGATAACTCAGGACCGTATAGATGAATGTCGCGGGGCTAAAGAGATGGCCATGCTGGCTGACATTCGGGCTCTGGTTCAGAGCGGAGCAGACTTGAACGCCCAGGATGATAATGGAGCAACACTGGTGAGACAGAGAGACACACATTGTGTAAAGATAAAAGTTATAAATAAGGATATGGCAGACCAGGGATTTTAAGCATATTTGTGATTCCCGGGTACATTCACAGTTGAGAAAATGTAGGATAGTGAATGAGCAGACTGCAGCAGCTCTGCCAAGAAATTAAGGTCTGGACTAAGAGTATAAATTAAGTTTAAATCTGCAGTAGAGAATAAAATCAGCAGTATACCATCTGTTAAAGACATCTATGCCGTTGTCTGGCTCTTTCTGAATGCATTTGGACTTGTTTTTTTACATGGGGTGTTTTTTTTCTGCCAAAAGAAAATTAGACTTTGTTGTCCTCCCTTGGTCAACACTTAAATGATACATGTTGACTATCTCTCCCAGCTCCATATAGCGTCTGCTAACGGCTACATGTCTGTGGCGGAACTGTTGCTAGAGCACAGGGCACAGGTGGAAGTGAAGGACTCTGATGGCTGGACGCCTCTACACGCTGCCTCCTGCTGGGGACAAGTAAGAGCTGCAGACAAACCAAAACTTAAGAACCTTACACTTTAAAACAAAATCCAATTAATAGCATTGTTTGAATTTGTTCCATAGATCCAAATGGTGGAACTGTTGGTGGCCCATGGAGCCAGTTTAAACACCAAGTCTGTCCTGGAGGAGACGCCTCTGGGTAAGAATAGAAAGCCTTTTTTGCCCCATATTGCCTCATGGCAAAATAATGTAAATGACTGTACCTTTCACCTTTTTTGATGTAATACTAATTCCCTTGCCTCCGGTAAAAGAGGAACTAATTATCCTGACCCATTTATGAAATACCTCTGTTATAGCTTTCTAATTAACATCTTTCCTTTCACATCTTCTGGTGTCTGACCTTTCCTGCTGCCTTTTCAGATGTGTGTATGGACGAAGAGGTCAGAGCCAAACTGATGGACCTGAAGCATAAACACGATGCCATCATGAAGAACCAGGACCGGCAGAAGGGCACACTGCAAAGACGAGCATCTAGTACTGGCAGCAGAGGGTAAGAGGGAACATAAGGCCAGGATAAAGAGAGCTCATGGGAACCAGATGCTGAAAAACAAAACTATACATGAAGATGGAGATCTACTGATCCCCTCTCTCTCGTTTGTCTACGCAGTAAGGTGGTACGTCGTGTCAGTGTGAACGAGCGCTCCAGCCTGTACCGGCGGGAGCACCACAAAGAGGCCATGGTGTGGCAGGAGCGCGGACGACAGCCAGAGCCACACGACGACGATGAAGACAGACAAACGGACAATGAACTAAACCAGCATGCCACCATGGTGAGCAAGCTCAGTGTTGTAGATGTCATCATTGTCACATTTTGAAAGAGTTGAAGCAACACGTGGTCTTTTCTTTCAGGTCGCTGGTGGGGGAGCCACATCACGTCTAGAGGAACTGGAGGCTGCCGACAGGAACATTGTGTCCAGCCTAGGTAATGGTGGGACCTCTGTTTCTTTGGCCTCTTCTGTACCCGGAGAGCTGTGGAGTGGTGGAGGTCTCATGGAGCGCAGCGCCTCCTACCAGCTCAGCCCTGCATCCGGAGCCGGGTTAGGGCCTGGATCTGCAGATGGTGAGGGGGCAGACAGTATGACACGGGAGAAATCGCACCAGACCCTGGCTGACCTGAAACGCCAGCGTGCAGCTGCCAAGCTCAATAAGTACCCAGCGCCTCCACCACCCCTGCCCCCTCCCTTAGAGGAGGAGCCTTCTGTTGCAGCGGCCGAGGCAACAACCACTCAGGCCCAGCCAGAGCTCCAAATGACCCCCAACACAGAGGATGTGGCCTCCCCGAGCCAGGTATACTTCACCCCTGCCAGTGGAGATCCTCCACTGCTGAAACTCAGAGCCCCCGAGGAGGATCAGTCTAACAATAAGGAGCCTTGCTGTGGACTCATGTAGACAGCCTGACACACACACACACACACACACACACACACACACCGTCTACAGAGTAGAGGAGCTGGGCATGTTATACTCCAAAGTGGCAAAAACGTTTCAAAACAGACATGCTTGAAATTATTGAAGACTCTAAGTTAAGGCCACATGCCAATGAGGGTTTGATCTACACTGAATTTCTATTTACCCGTAACCATTTCCTGATCAACAAGATACACACTTTACACTATTGGTCCTAGCATTTCCTATTGCTCCCTCTTATTTAGGGGCTGCACATCAGGTGTCTATTCAGTGACTCAGACGAGAACTACAGATTCCAGTGTTTCAATCACAAGCAAATATTTACTTTACTTAGTCTTTGTTCATTACTTTACTCCTCTCTTACCGCACTACTCAACTACTTTAGATTGACATTTCATTGAAAAGCCTTAGAATCATGTAAAAGCTGAATGAAATTGAATTGAAAGATGATTTGTTTTAAATTAAGAATGAGATTAAAGTTATGTTTTCTTTACTGAGTGCTATGAAGGGTAGGTGATTTGCATAGATTTACATCATAAGCAAGAGTTTATTTTGTTGTTGGGAGATTGCCTGGTCCTAACAGTTTCAGTATACAGTATTGCTATTCTGAATTTACATTCACACAAACATGGACTGTTTCCTTGCTTGATTTTTTTTTTTTTTCTTGGACTGAAAATATACTGAAGTTGTCTTTTGTTTCTTTTCCAGTGCACAACTAGCCTACATTTCAATATTTGTAATGCTGCAATTTGTAAATTAAGTTTTGTCTCTAAAATCATGTGAGCTAATCCATATTTAAATCAGTCCAACATTATCACTTCTAGAATTCTATTTTTCTGTCAGTATTTCTATTTTTCTACCCTCTGAATGAAATCACATTATTTATTCTATCTGATACTGAATATGGCTTATGATGTACAGTTCTTGTACTATTTTTTAAAGATGAAAGTATGAAGGCAAGATATTTATAAAAGAGATGATATATAGTTTTATTGTCAAACCAAGTAAACTTGTCATATGATTATTTGTCAAAGGTTGGTGCCTTCTTTAGGTGGCAGATTTGATATAGGTTTGCAATGCTTGCACAAAATCCCACATGCAAGTTTGGTGAGCAGTGGGATCAAATGATCTATCAAACATGGACTCCAACTTGATGTGCTTTCAATGCACTCTAATTTCTGTATTGCATTTCAGTTTTGTTAGTGATTTTTACTGAGCCCTGTTTAGAAAAACAAAACATAAAAACATGTTTTCACAAATGTTTTTTGCATTTTTTTTTTTTTGATGCACATGGTTTTCTTTAATTAATCTGGTCATTGTTACTGTTTATGTCTCTGGGTATTGTTTAAAATTAGTTTTTTTATATACATTATGTTGGAAGCCAGTTTAGGGTCAAATGATGGTGTTCTGGTTAGAAGAAGAGACAGGATACTGACCTTTATACCTAAAGTCTCCCCCCTGTGGTAGATTTGGGAACTTGCACATTTAACATGCATGTCCTCCAGTGCTGCTTCTCTTCCTATTACATCATACAGACACTCACTCATCTCGAACATCACAGCCCGTCCTGATCCATTTGCCAGGGCAGCACATGACACAAATAGTAAACACTCCAGTACACTCAAGTTATGAAAGCACTTCATGTAGATAAAACTGTAAGAGTGCTTGTTTCAGGTTACTGTGGCATTACAAGCTGCAGCCTTGTCTTTGATTCTCCTTTTAAGATGCGCTAACTAGAATTTCAGCTCTACCCTCTACATGCACATACATGCACACAGATTTTAACCCTGTCCAGGACATGTTTGTGGCCTTGGTAACAGTTGTGCAAGGGGTGTGTTTAAAAATGGAACCTGCTTTATGTTCAGACATGTTGTGACTGCGAGCCAAGGCTGCTGAGCTGCTGAGATTGATGCCATAAATCTTCAAATCCTTATATTTTACTTATTGGAGAGCTATTTTAAAGTATTATCTATTATGTGACAATCTGTTTAAAATTAGGTGTAGGCTAAATGGAACAGACTGTGTCGTGGGGTACAGCCAAAATATGTACTGCGTGACATACGTAAGTCACCGGGGCATCACATGCTTGTATGTGAACCGTTTTAGTTTGGGATATCAAATGTCTTTCCCAAGCGCTTTCCAAGACATCTGGGGGCTTTCTCTCTCTCACAGACTCTGTCCTTCTCACATACAGACAGCTGATTCTGTGGCTCTCTTTCCCTTCCCAAACATAAGACAGGCAAAAGAAGATTATTGCATTTCAGCGTCTACTTGCTGTTAAATTGTCTTGTCCTTCCACAATCTTAACTCTGTGGCTGTTCTGGGGCATTGTCACTCCCTGATGCATCCTTGTAAGGGCAGAGGCTGGTGTGAAGTCATCTTACACCAACTCTCTGTCACATTATAATCTTACTGGGTTAATAAAGACATGAGAAGTTCTGTGAACCATACAACAGGCTCTGTGGGAAACGTCGAAATGGCTTGTGATTAACTGCTGATCTCTGACTGCCCCACACCTTCATGCTAAAACTGTTTCTCAGTCCGTTTCCCCTTCGTGTACCTTAACCTGAACTCAACCTGAACCTGCCTTAACCCCAACCAGCCACCTCTGCGACCCCTAACCCCAACCACAAAGGGCAGCTCTATAGGGAAACAGACTTTGACTTGCTTATAATGGGTGTGATATACAGTTATGTCTATTTCTGTCAACTTAATTATATTAACCGTGTCGGAAGAGAAATTGCATTAACCTTCTCAATCCGTGGGTCTTTCTCAAAAATCTCCCTGTTCATAATGCAAGGCACATGACAGATTAAAGGATCCCTGACAAAACATGCTGCCCCATGATTCCTTGCGAGACCAATGCGACACACACCCAAGCAGTGTTGTACAGTAAGATATAGAACCCAATGTCACAGTGGCAATCGCACAACCCTAAATGTGAAGCTCCTCAGTGTTAATGGTTATGAGACGTCCATTTACTCCAAGACAACTTGATCATATTACTGTGATTTAGTATGCTACGTAATACATCCACATTAAGGGGGAAAATGTATATTTGACGACTAAGATGGTATAGCTATGGGTGGATGGAGGGATGTAGCAACTAGTTACTTTTTAGATTACAGATTATCATATTTTCATCCAAAACCCATGATTTTCTTATAAAATATGATACATTTTTTACAGCCTGCATTTTCAAAGGGCAGACAAAGTTAGTGACCCACTGGTGAACAGTCTAATATTTAGTAGCCAGATATTTTCCCCAGCAGTTGGTGGAGACCAAAACAAAGCTAAAGGCTGCGGTGAATATTTCCCCTTATATTCCCCAGGTGGCTAAGTACAATTTGAAAAAATTTACACGTTAATGTGGATGAGTTAATGTGCCACTAACAAGACATTGTTATTGCCAACATTGCATCCTATTAGTCAAAAAGATCATGCAACTGCTTTAATGTGGAACTGAATTCTAAAAATAAGCTTAAAGCAAGACTAAATCATTTAAAAGTTGGTATCACTTCACTTGTTTTATGATTAACTTACACTAGAATGAATAGCAGGGGCGGATCTGGAGAAATATTCATGGAGTGGCATAGCATGGAGAATGGCAGAAATATATTCTGATTTGATTGCAAACAATTACATTTATCAGTATTTGGTTGGAAAAGCCCCCAAATGAAGATATTTTCCACTCAACATTACATTATTGTGGCACATTAGTAACACTGAATAGAAATCAATAGTTTTATTTCCAAATCTTAAAAAATCATCTAAATGAATCTGTTCAAATTGACAGCATTTGACAGGTGGTGGTAACCAGTTTTTTGTTTTTTTTTAGCCTTTCCATGCCACAGAATCACCTCTGCTATAAAGCCTACAGTTAATATCTCATTTGTCAAATGTCCTGTTTAACCTGACCTCTTGTAGGTGGCCACACACGACCTCAGATTAATGCTAATAGGCACAGTTTGCCATATCAACTTCACAAGTTGTTTACCATGCTGTGATTGGCTGCGTTCAAGTGGCAGAAACAAATCGAGATACCGGTTGAAGTTTTGAATGAAACAGTGCTTTTATATCGCTAATACTCGAATGAATACTTGAGTGACACGTAATAATACCCAAGTAGCCAAGCCTGTTACAAACAAACGTCGCCTCTTAATTTAAAGCGTTTCAAGCTAAGCCTTTTTTTTCTCTTTCGGGCCACTTGAGCTAAAGTTGTTCCGACAGCACGTAAATGCGTCATTTGGCACGCTGAAGCCAGAGGCGAGGATAGTGAAGAAATCCGACCAACCAAGAGCGGGAGCGGGCGCAGGCGTGGCGTGGTCGAGTGGGAATATGAACAGCGAGAGACATAACTGTCAGTTGGAGCTCAGAGGAGCAGGAGGGGAAGAAAAAAACACGACAGCTCAACTTACTCCATTATCCCCGCGGAGCGACTGGTAACAGCTGATACACTTCACCAGCGCGTGTACAGCCGCGAGTTTGTGTCCACCTCTCAGTCTTCTTTTATGTTTCAGGTCCAGAGAGTGACATCGGCGGAAAACGGCGTGCGCCTGACAGAACAACAACAACAACTAAAATTAAAAAAAAAAAAATGTCCCAGCAGACAGTGAACGGGGTCCCGTCCCGGGGCAAGGTGCTGACTTTGGACAACATGAACCCCAATGTGAAGCGGGTCGAGTACGCGGTCCGAGGTCCCATAGTGCAGCGGGCGGTGCAGATAGAGAAGGAGCTGAAGGAGGTAAAGAAGTCAAGTGCTGGGTCTACACGCGCGGTGTAACGAGTGTGATAACGCGTGAGGAGAAAGATGAATGAGGGGAGTAAATACTAAAGCGCTGCTGATGTGGCACTCAGGAGGGAGTTAGGTGAACTTGTGAAAAGGTGTTTTTTTTATTTCTGTCGCGGTTTAATGTGACGTTACATTTTGGGATTATTGTTTTTATGCATAAGGGTAGATACAAACTGACATAAAGTGTGAGTGGGAGAGAGGATGAATGGATTGATCTGCTTCAAGCTTGAATTTGACTTGTGTTTTATATTTGACACTCATACTTTTTGCTTAAAGCTTATAATTCCATTAAAACACATGTTGTTAAATTCTCTTTTTATTGAAGTGCCTTTCAGTGGATTTTGGCACACACTAGCTATTGTGGACAGTGAGCAAAAACAAAGTTATTTCCCTACTCTGTTTCCTCGAGATATGGTTTCACTAATTCAAGAGAGAGGAAACAGAGGTAGGTTACCCAAATTAAAAAGATGCTTGCCTTGGACAGTTTTCGCAGACTTGGCTGAGAGATTGGAGGCAGGACACTGACAATAGTTCAGCTTTTCCCTGCATGAAGCTTCTGCGCCTAGCACGTCACATTGCATTCCGCTGTGGTAATATTGACCCTCTGTGCTTTCCTGAGGAGGGGCAAGCAGGTTGAACAGGAGTTTTAAAAGCTGTAATGCAACTCTCTCTGCAGTTATGTCCTCTTCTCAAGACACGTAGAGTGCTGCAGGGGGACGTTCTAGCTGCTTTTGAGTTCATTTCACTCTGCTCTAGCCTGAGGTGACTGCAGGATCCAGAGTGAAAGATGTGCATATCGTGGAGGATTATTATGTAAGATGAAGAGGGTACATTCTCTGTTCTCTTTTGTCTCTCTGGGTTCACCCACCTCCCTCCTCCCCACAGGGGAGAGAGTTCATTGGACGAAGCTGCAGCTGTGAGGCCCAGCAGCGTCAGAGCCCTTTCTCTGCAAGGAGGTGCATTACAAGCAGCCCCAGTTCTGCAGAAAGGGATCAAGTTCTTGGTAGTCCACTTGTTTTTCCTCTGAACCTAATGATTAATGTTTGACTGTAATAACTAGAACAAAAGTTTTACTTGTGGTCAAATCCAAAGTCCAGAAGAAAGAGTGCGATTTTAGACTCATGCATCAGTTTAGAATATCCTCATCATGTTGTGTGTTAGATGAACATTATTTGCTCTTAATAGTAGTGTTGAGTGTTTTTCCTGAGAAAACAAGAATGTCCTGAAAAGCAAACAACCTCCTTTCAGTTTACTTTCACCTATTAAACGTCAACGCTTGTGGCGATGCAAATGGGAGTGGTCTAAAACCCAGGAGTGTCTGAGGGGTCAGGAAAGTTTGCATCGCTACAGTTTCCCAGTCATCTGCTGGTGTGCTTCCTGTCAGATCTGTGACTGAAACACTTTTACGGACGGCTCAGCAGATTTTATGCCAGTGTGTGTGTTTCTGTTAATGCGCTGGTGTGGCGATGACCCTTAGAAATCCTTACCCAGACATCTGGCCTGACTGTGCCTGCACTGCAGTCAGCTAATTCAGGCTTTGATCTCAGCTGCTGGCAAATCTGGTGACAATGTGACAGTAGAGCAAGTGTTCTTTTGAGTTGTGAGTTTGTTAAACCACAGAAAATTTTATATCTAGCTGGTGTTTTTAATAAATGTGTCTTGAGGGTTACTTTCATTAGCATCTCATTAGAAATTGTATTGAGTTAGGTAAATCACATGAGCAAAGCAACAGTTATTCAACATTTGCATCAGTTAGAGCTTCAATTAACCCAATTCAAGCTCTTTTAGCATGGCTGAACACTGTTAGAGCGATGGCAGGTTCAGATTATATCATAAGAAATGTCAATTCAGGCCAGGCTCTAGTAACCCCCACAGGGTTTCTTGGCCTGGTTCACTGGTCCGGCCTGTGTAATCAGTGCCTGGTGCTGAGTGAGCAGGAGAACGCAGTGCTGAGCCGGGGGAACCGACTGGCTCCTCTCTATCCCCGAGAACAGGAGCCTCTTTGTTTGGACGAGGGCTAAAAGGGAAACCTGCTGCATCCAGTTACTTAGATTTCAAACAAGCTCATATCTAACTCAGTGCTTACCCAAAGAACCTTGCAGGCCTTGCTCTTGCTGCCAGGACTTATAAATGATAATAATGACTCAGTGGAAATGAAAGTTCTCCCTGTGCCCTTGGAGGCCATTTGCCTGTTTTTTTATCATGTAGAACACAGAATCATGGCTAGGATCATATGATTGGTTTTTTTTGTGCTTTCCTGATCTCTCCAGAGTGACTTAAAAGACAGGAAGGGCATTACCGCTTTATAGTCTTTTTATATTCAGAACAGGAAATGTTGTGAAGTAGATGCAAGCTTAAATATAGGTTTGGGTGACTGCAGTTCTGTTTCTTGCAAGTCCTGTTGGTTAATTAAATTAAATTAGTTTTCAATCTTTGATAAATCACCTTGAGATGTTTGCACTCAACCACCCTCAAACGCCTGAGGCAGGTTTCAGCATTTACATAACATTTTCTTTGGCAAGCTGTTGTGAGAGCCAAGCAATCAGGCACGATTCGTAAAGTGTTCATTTGTTTTTCTGGCACCGCTGTTTTGATATTTTACATTTTGTGTAGCTTTGACTTGACTTGATAAGGGTTTATAACACTAATACAACTAATATTCTTTGCAGTGTCTGTACCTGAACTGCAAATAAAAGGCCAGATTTGGATTTGTTTGGTTGAGTCAGGCGTTACGCTTTTTCTGTAGTCGCTGGCCAGAGGTAGAGCTGCGAAATAACTCACGTTTATCATTGTTCATCAAGTAGAATTTGATGAAAGTTGTGCAATTGTGTTGTGTTGTATTCTCCAAATAATGTTATTGGACAGTTTCAGTTTTGTTTGACATAGTATTTTCATTTGATTTCACAGCAGCATGCAGTAAAATGCCATGACTACCGTATTAGTTTAATGATGTGATATTTGCATGCACAAACCATAAAGAAAAACAAATCCTCATGATTATCACATTAGCAATTTAAATGTTATTGCTCAGCCCTTGCATGAAATAACAGGGGACCTCTATTGTCACATTACATCTTCTGATAAACAACAACAGGTGCAACATGGCGTTACCATCAAACAGACTGACAGGCACCAAACCAGAGCTTGCAGGTCCAGTTAGTTCAAAGCAAAATGAAGATGAAGGACTTGTTTGTTTTAGATGAGGCGAGATATGAAATGGAAAAAGACTCGTTGTGTGATTGGATTTAATCCATCGGTCTTCGAGTCCAGAAACAGAGGGGTTTGTTTCTCTGTGAGCCCCAGCAGTAGCAGCAGCATCATCCCTTCCCAGGCCAGCACATCCTGCTCCACAGACTCTGTGCCAGGGTCTTTGTAAAACAAAAGGCTGCTAATGAGAGAAGATGCATGTGTGAGATGAATACAAGTGTCTCCGGTTTGATTTACATGCGCAGCCATCGGATGGTAATGACACAGATTGCGCAGATTGATTGGGATGCAGTCTGTCTCTGAAAGATTTCACTTTATCTTGAGAGACAATGTGAAGCTTCAGTAATGCAAAGGGAAGGAAGAAGAAAGAAGGAACAAAAAGAACGTTACTTATCTCTCTGTAGAGATAAACTAGGGGTTCTCACCCTCTGTGTTCTCTGTAGAAAGATAAGTCGTGAAGTATCTTGACTTGTGTGTTCAGACATACCCTGTCTGTTTGCAGAGCTGTCACACTGTCTCAGCATTTTCTACACCTCCTACACCTGTTTGTTATTTTATGCTCAGAGACTGAGCTTACACTTCTCTGCCTTTATGTCCCCAGGGGGTCAAGAAACCTTTCTCAGAAGTCATAAAGGCTAATATAGGAGACGCCCATGCAATGGGTCAGAAACCAATCACATTTCTCAGACAGGTAGGACCACTTTGTAAAGTCTTGCCTCATGGTATTTGCTTATGTTTAAAAAGCATGTAACACTCATTATAGTTACAGAAAGTGGACTTTCTACATTCCTGCACACTGAATGTGTCAGGATTTTTGTTAATGTTAGTGTTATTGCGTTTGTTTTGTCCTCCTCTCTCAGGTCTTGGCTCTGTGTTCTTACCCTGAACTCCTGGAAGACAACAAGTTTCCAGAGGACGCCAAGAAAAGGGCGAAGCGTATTCTCCAGGCCTGCGGGGGCCACAGTATAGGTTAGACAACTCCCCCTCAGTCCACCAACCACATTTACACCTCCTCCTTCCAACAACGCACGTCAATAGCATCTTCTTCCATTTGTCTACTCATTAATAATTTATTTGGACAGCCTGTACACTATTTAAACAGGGCATCAACTAATCAATGTAGCATGTTCTGTTTAAATCAAAGTTCATTTTCATGTGTCCAAGGGGCCTACAGCGCGAGCCAGGGCATTGAGTGCGTTCGTCAGGATGTGGCGCGCTACATTGAGAAGAGAGATGGTGGAATCTCCTCCAACCCTGACAACATCTACCTTTCCACTGGGGCCAGTGATGCCATTGTGGTATGGGTTACACTTTGTATCGTCTCCTCTCCAGAAAAGTGCTAACATACTTAAAGCTGAGCCACAAGTTGATATGTTGCCTGTGAATCTTTTCTTTATTCAACTTCTGTTAATTATACACTCAGCCGTACTTTGCACATCAGTGACTTTACACCACCCACAGACCTTTGCCACTGTCAATACAGATTTCTCCTGTTTTATGCAACCTAATCAGGCTACTGAATAACCTTAAGATACACTTAACTACTGCACCAGGAGAGATTAAACTGTGACATTTCTGGCCCACCATGTAGGAGTGTTTGAATAGGGCTGTACCCAACTCAAATTGGCTGTTATATATAAAGATTTGACTATTTGTTCCCTTTTTTTCTTCAGTTTAGCATCACACTAAACTCCTATATCAGCAGTCCTTGCTGTGGAAATGCAGCTACGTGAGTCTCATGTTTTAGCCTACCTCACGTTTTACTGCCTTTCTTTGTCATATGTGATCTTAAAACATCAGATTTCTGAACAGTCGGAGAAAGTAAAAGTGTATAAAATCACTATAACGTGCACCACAGAGCATCTCTCCTGCAGGGCTTCTCACGGCACTGTCAGCCAAAGAGTCAATCCCAGAGGACGGCAGTAATGGAGGTTGTATCACCGTTCTAAAGTGGTTTAGCCGACTTCACTTACAGCCATCACTGGAGCAGCCTGTCTATGGCGCCACACTGCCGTCCATTAACTATCACTCTTCTCCATTTCAATCACAGTTAGTTTTGTGGTTTATGGGCATAAAATCTAGTGCCAAATAATCAGACCCAACTGGTTGTACACCTACCTTCCTTATTACATTCTCCTAAATATTGTTTTATTGCTCCTACCCTCTCAACTCTCTTTCTTCCTTCTTCTCTTCCCTCCTTTCCTTTCTCCTCCCTCTCCCTCCTCCCACCTCCCAGACTATGCTGAAGTTGCTGGTGTGTGGCGAGGGTCGTGATCGCACAGGAGTGATGATCTCCATCCCCCAGTACCCTCTCTACTCGGCGGCCCTGGCAGACCTGGGTGCCGTGCAGGTCAGCTACTACCTGGACGAGGACAAGTGTTGGAGTCTGGATGTTGCAGAGCTCAGGAGATCCCTCAATGCAGCCAGGCAGCACTGCAACCCCCGTGTCCTCTGCATCATCAACCCTGGAAACCCCACCGGTACGTCGGTCGTAGCTTCTGTGTGTGAAATGAAACAGTTTTGTCATTTTTTGTCGCCGTGTGTGTGCACACCTGACTTACAACATCAAACTCTTGTTGTCCTGTGTGATAGGTCAGGTCCAGAGCAGACAGTGCATTGAAGATGTGATCCGATTTGCTAAAGAGGAGCATCTCTTCCTCATGGCTGATGAAGTAATACACCAATGTTATTCCTCAATTCAGACACATTTCACTAGCAGTTTCCTCTGTCTTAAAAAAACAAAACTAGTGATGTCAAAGCAGGTGTTTTGTTTGTTTTTTCACATCACTACTTGGAATGTGACCACAATTACTAACCACAGTAACCACTAAACAGTGGTTGACAAAACACCTCTCAATATAAGGCTGTCAAATACAGCACCACTATTGATTACAGCCTTATAAATGATCATATAGGTTGATGACAATCATTTATCATCCAGGTTGATGACTACATACTGTACATTTGAAATTGAGATAGACATTTCTGCTAACATGCTCGCCTTAATTCATTACTTGTGCAGAAGTTACAGTTAAGTTGCTGTCATTTGCTATGTGAACACACCTTTGTCACTCACTCTTTTGTGTACAGATTTTCTTCTACAATTGTAAAGTATAATGATGGGTTTTTACTGAGGCCTTGTGTATACTATTTAAGCTGTTTTCCCATTTTAGGTCTACCAGGATAATGTCTATGCAGAGGGCTGTAAGTTTCACTCCTTTAAGAAGGTGTTGTTTGAGATGGGACCAGAGTACTCCAGCACAGTGGAGATGGCATCCTTCCACTCTACCTCCAAATGCTACATGGGAGAGTGAGTAGTTAGACACGCAGACAAACAGGACTTGTAACTTCTACAAGCTAAGCTACCGTTGCTGACGTGGACATCATCACCTGTACTAAGAGTATACTTTGTGTTTAACTTACTCTTTTCCTCTGTTTGCTTTTGTCAGGTGTGGATTCCGTGGCGGCTACATGGAGATCATTAACATGGACCCTGAAGTGAAGGCACAACTCACCAAACTAGTGTCGGTGCGTCTGTGCCCCCCTGTCCCCGGACAGGCTCTCTTAGACCTGGTGGTCAACCCTCCGCAGCCCGACGAGCCCTCCTATACCACATTTATGAAGGTCTGCCCCCAGGAAAAACACAAAGCACAGCAGCTATCACACATCCTGGCAATGCTCTGAGTGTATGCAAACACAATTTACTTATGTAAACATCCTGCAATATAATCCACGCATATAATGAGTGTGTTTTGAAAAAATGCTATGTTTCGTTGTTTATGCCAGAACATAATGTATGATTTAGAGATGTTTTATGCCACCTCTTCAAAGGGGGAGAAATGAGGTTGGAACTTTGTAAAGAGGATCACATGTTTTACGCATTCTTTAAAAATCCTGTGTCCGTCTGACCTACAGTTAAGTGGAAGCATTGTGTGGTCAAGGAAGCCATTAGGTCAATAGTCATTAGTGTGTGTATGGGTAATATTGTGTGTTGTAGTGCATGGCTGCATGTTTCGGCATCTAGTTGCATAACTGACCCGGCAAAAGATTTCATTAGTCTATCCCAACCAGCACACCTGGCTTTGAAAACAGTCAACTGAACAGAAGTCACCTTGTATTGTACTTGGTAAATATGTACTACTCCTTTCCTTTAGAGGGTGTGTGTTTACACTGGAACAAGGATATAAAAGCACTTGCTCAGCAGTGAGTGACACATATAGTGGTTAAGCTTGGCTTGTTGTCATGCCTCCAAATGATTAACAAATAAAGGGTTCAGTTCAGGGGTTGGATTCCTCTTAAGTACCCATCTAAACCAGAGACAAGTAGGCCCGCCCCATTCATCCTCAGTTATTGAAGTTGGAAAATAATCAGTTATTTGGTTCTCCACTGCAGAATGTAAATAATGGAAGCCAGACAAAATAATATTATTACCAGCATGTCACAGCCTGTACTGAAAACTCAGATATTATGAAACTTGTTGGCTGTTGGCTGTTGGCAACCATCTGGTGATAAACATTGACTTTACGAGTTAATGTGGCGCTTGTGAACGCACCATTAGTTCTTGTCTTTGAGAGAACCTGAATGCCCTGACAGCTTTAACTTTTTCTTCCTCCTCAGGAGCGAACAGTGGTGTTAGCAGATTTAGCAGAGAAGGCCAGACTCACGGAGCAGATCTTCAACAAAGTACCCGGTATCACCTGTAACCCGGTGCAGGGGGCCATGTACACCTTCCCCCGCATCACTCTTTCTCAGAAGGCAATCGACAAGGCAAAGGTCTACACTACACACACACCTTATCTCACTGTTGAGCATCATCCTGATTTTACTTGTCTGCGTGGATGTGATCACTTCAAATGCGTGCATGTGTCCATCCACAGGAGGAAGGCCAGGTCCCAGACATGTTCTACTGTATGAAGCTGCTGGAAGAGGAGGGTATCTGCCTGGTGCCAGGAAGTGGCTTTGGCCAGAGAGAGGGAACCTTCCACTTCAGGTAAGTACAGCTCAACTGGACTTTTTGTCCTAAAATCAGCTCATTCTAAGTCTAATAGACTCTGGTTTAACTACACCTGTGGCAGTGTTAACCCACATCCTGCTACTGTCTTCCTCTGTCCAGAATGACCATCTTGCCTCCAACTGAGAAGCTGAAGGTTGTGCTGCACAAGATCTCAGAGTTCCACCTGCGGTTCACACAAGAGTTTTCATAACGACCTTGCCACCTTTCAGCTACATCTCAAGAACCAACTCATTCAGTGCCAGTATCCTCAAGTGCCTTTGTGTGAAGGAAGCAGCAGTCTCAACGTCACTGCCTCCGGCATTCATGCCAGATCAGATTCTTAAATTCAGATTTTTTAAAGAGATGATTTTCACTGTTTTTTTCCATCAATGAAGAACCTTGAACATTTCCTTGTTTAGACAGTATGTGAAAGCTAGTCATAGTGCCTTCTCATGTGTACGTACAGCATGTGAAGATATGATTTCAGTACATGATGCACTTTCCCACAGTATTGCCAGTCCAGGTTTGTTCATGTGGTTTGTAATGTTCAAAAATATGTTCTAGGGCTGATGGTATGTTTTTATCTATAGAGAGTTTAAGATATTTCAGATGCTGCTACAGGGGCATCTCTCTCCTGCCCAGACTTGTAGAGCCAAATTAATTTGAAGTATCAATTTAACATGTTAGGTACTTGATTAATCTGACTGGCCATAGAGCCATTTGTATTTCTAATGTTTAAATTGTTCTTAAATGTGATTAAAAACACTTGAATTTCTAAAACACTTCTGAAATGTATGCAATGTCACCTCACACGTTTGCAACACATCTTTGAGCTTGTATTGACTGACAGGAACAAAAGAGTCACATTTAAGTGCTGGCCCACAAAGCCGCCATCATTTTTGTATTTTATTTAAAAAGACTTTAACAGTGCTTACATGCTTTTAGAAACAGAAGAAAGCGGAATCTCTTGGAATGAATAGAAACTAAAACGATGATTTAACATTGTAATCATCACAGCAACTCAGTAACACCGTTTAACTCCCCCCCCCCAGCGTCCTCTAAGACTCCGACCCGAGCACGGTAAGAGTTCTTAGCTACTTGTCGAGAGACATTCTCAAAGTTCGTCTCTGTTCTGTGATAGCTTTGTGGCGTGCTTTTCCAAGAACTTGCTCAGCCCCTCCACTGTTCTGTCTCCACCTTCTAATTTGATGGGACTCTGCTTGCTGTTGCTCGGGGAAAAGTATATCGTGGGGAAGCCTTCCACTTTGTAGCTTTCATTTGGCACGTCGTTAGCCGTGGCGTCCATCTTGGCGATCACCAGGTTCTTCTCTCCCTTGTACCTTTTGCCCAGAGCCAAATAATCGGGCTCCATCTTCTTACAGTGGCCGCACCAGGGAGCGTAAAACTCAATCAGGACATCCTTTTGGGTGTCCATGACGATCTCGTCAAAGGTCTTTCCTACCACAACCTTAACCGGTCCTTTGTTGTTCTTTGGCACTGGCTGGGACTTGATGATGGGTTTGAGCTTTCCTGAAGACAGGAGAGAGAAATTCAGAAGAAGTGTGAATTGACTTCCAGTGTGAACTGCTAGAACTGGAGCTGCTGTTTATTTATGCACAGTATACAGGCAAGATTAGTGCAGCTAATCAAATTGTAGAGCTACAAAGTGCTGCCATCATGTGCTGGAATATTCACCTATACTAAAAAAAATTCCAGTCCTGGAAATTATATAACTAATGTGACATCTTCAGAAGTGAAACTTGGCTTTTACAGTGCAATTAACTAAAGGAAACTGTATGTGCCTCACATTGTTAATCAGACAAACAAACAAAAAAAAAGAAACCTCACCTTTCTTGAAAGCCTTAACAAAGTCTCTCAATACTTCAGAGTCAACCTCCTCTGGCTCCATGGCAAACTTTTTGCCTCCTTCTGCCAGAATTCCCACATTCACTTCCTCCCCGCTGTCGCTCAGGCCTAAGGTCTTCAGCTCTTCTGCAAAGTCCTCCTCATCAGCGATGGCAAACGTGTACTCTGGGAAGTCCTTGGCCACGTCGAGTACCTTGGACCGCCAGAACTGCGTAGCTAAAAAATAAAAGACAAACAAGAGAAGATGTTTGTTGTTAGGTCAGGTCGTGTAAATTGTTCAGTAGTTGCTGGCGTCTATTCCACAGGCAAGGTCTCGGGTCAAACCCATGAACTAAAATATGAGAAACTCACTTTTCCTGTAGTCAAAGCTGAAGTCCACTCCATAGTACACAACCACTAGGGGTCTTTTGGTGTAGCGCTTGGCATCATTGCTTGGTTTCCTGTGGCCCACCAGAGGAATCACATGCTTTTTGAAGAACTCCTGCACTTCTGACACCGATGTAGAGTCCTATGTGATAAATACATTTTTGTGTCTCGAGTTCAACAGTTACTTTTTAACAAAGAATTCAGAAAACACACTTTTTAGAGGTGGATTATGCAGCAGTGCTGCAGAAACTCCTTACTGCTAATCTAGTCTATTTTTAAACCGATACTAGAACTGAAAGAAAGTACAGACATGTATGATTCAGAGTTTCATACCCTGTGAAGAAAATTAAAAACCACAACTGAACCAATCACCACTGAAAATGATAAAACAGCCTTCCTACCTTTACTGCAAATGTATGCGATGCTGGCTCGTACTTGGAGAGGAACTTTTCAGGGTGAACGATGACAATCTGACCAGGTGAAGCTTTGAGTAGTTTGGACACTTCAGAGCTGAAGGTGTGACGGAAGGTGAAGTCTTCCCTCAGTGCATTACCTTTTTCAGACAGAAAGAGAGAGACCGAGAGCAATGAGAGTTTGAAGAACAACAAGAAAGGGTTTAAGGCAGTCTCTGCTCTCACCACACAGAGATATTAAAAACTGACAATGATCTCTAACCAAGCTTCCTTTATACAGCACACAAAAGCATAAAGTGAAAAATAACTGCATTCTTTAGTTTAGTGTCACTCATACAACTGCAAATTTAGTGGCGACATTATTGGCTCTGAGCACATGTCCAGCTCATGGTACTTACAGGCCTCAATGTAGATCTCATAGGCGGCGTCCTGTTCGTCGGAGAACACGCCGACTATGACAGCATCGTCACCATCTTTGATTAGCTCCTGCACCTGTTTCACTGCCTGAACCTGCTTGGAGGGAGGCCCTGCCTGCTCGCCCATGTACTCCACAATACCTAGCGGGAAAGGGAAAGAAGTGAAATTTGCACACAAGCCTCCATAAATACGAACCTTCGCATACATGGAAAACAGCGAGGATAGACCGATTTGTAGGAGTATAAATGACATTACAGTGTCGTTAAGTGACGTACCATGCTGCTCTCTGGGTCCGTTGTAGTCAAACACTTTGCCTTTCCTGAAGATCTTGAGGGTGGGATAGCCCGTGACTCCAAAACGTGTTGCGACTTCGCTCTCCACAGTGGCGTCCACCTTGGCCAGAGGGATGGGAGGAGTGCGCTGGCTCAACTCCTTGGCTGCCTTCTCGTACTCTGGAGCCAAACGCTTGCAGTGCCCACACCTGAAGGTTAGTTACATAACAGGCAAATAATGAGGAATGCTTTTATTAGTCTTAACAACCGCTATTAAAAAGCTATCACTATCACTCCAATGGATGTCTGCGTGTTATTTCTATCTGTATTTTATGATTTACCATGGAGCGTAGAACTCCACCAGGATGATGTCTGCATTGTTAACAGTCTCATCAAAGTTGTCCTTGGTCAGCACCAGCGTCGCCTCAGGAGGGGGCTTCCAATCCGGCTGTGCCACCTCTTTTATCCGGGCCACGATAGCTGCAACAAACACGCATTCAACACATTACTGCCAATTCTTTCCCAAAAAGGAAGTCAGCTTTAGTTTGTGGTAGTGGTTAAATGAATTACATGTCCCTACCCTTCTCTGTCCTGTCTCCGTCGTAATCCACAGGTTCCCCATTTTTCAGGATCTTGATGGTGGGATAGCCCGACACTTCGAACCTGCTCGCCAACTCAGTGGCTACTGTTGCATCCACTTTGGCCACAGGTATAGGAGGGTCGTTCTCCTTAAGAGCCTGAGCGATTTTCTCATACTCCGGGGCGAACTGTTTGCAGTGGCCACACCTAAAAAAAAAATATTAGAAGTGATGGAAAGTTTGCAGGGATATGGCAAGTAAGGGAGGGACAATTCTCAAGCTGAGGAATAACATACGTACCAAGGGGCGTAAAACTCAACCAGAACTGTGTCTTTGCCCTCCATGAAAGTTTCATAGTTGCGATCAGTGAGAACCACCACTCCATTTTCTTCTTTCACCTCTGTGTCGTCATCATCATCATCATCATCATCCTCCTCCTCATCATCACTGTCCTCTTCATCAGACTCCTCCTTCTCCTCTGTAACATCTGACAGCAAACAAGAAAAAGGACACAAGCTGATTCCAGGAGCAACTTATAACCTCAAACAGTCTAAACGCTGCTGGTTTTACTCCTGATACCATTAAAGCATAGAGATAACATGTAGCATGTGGTAGCAACACACATCCTGTCTGTAACAGAGGTTTCCTGTACTGTCACAATGTAGCAGAAACAAGCTGAACCAAGCTGAACCAAGCTTTTGGATATGCCTAACGTTATAACAATGCACATTTGTACGTGTTGGCCAGTCCTGTTGACATTAGCCGACCTGTCCTGTGAGCTAGCGTGCTAGCAGAACTAGCCAGATGTTACAGTAACTTAGCTAACTCACAGATAACGCACACCAGCTGCGACACTGCGACACTTCAACAACTCGTTCAGCTGCAGCGCGACACGCAAGGCTCTGACATGACTCCCACTTACCATCCTCACATCTGCTGACAGTTGCAAAGTGTGCGACACCGAGCAACACAATCAGGAGCAGAGCAACCTTCCTCATTGTCCAAAGATGACGCGGTCCGGTGGTTAACGACGTGCTTCTCGGAGGTAGCCGGCTAATTGACTTAGCTAATAACACTGATGAATGTCATCAAAACACTGTCGGCTGCACAGACCCGCTGTCCGGATCAATACTGATGTGCGGCTGTGAACGCCTTTGGCTCGTGGTTTCATACAAACTAATCAGTCGTGAAATCACGCACGCCTCCTCCTCCGTCTGGAACTTGTCTGAGTTGCCACGTCGTGATTGGCTCTCATCGTCGGCTGTCCTCCAATCACACTCCGCCACTCAATTATACGTTGGAGGATGTGATTGGAGGATTTTATTTATTTATTTCCCTTCTTGGTCTTCTGCCACAAATAACTGCTACACACTTTGCCAGTGGGTTAGAAAGACCGTATTTGATGTACAAACTTTATTTACACAAACAGTGACTCTTTATCACAGTGTTTCAGTCTTTAAAGCCTAAGGGTCAGAATTTAGATAGCAAACCTCTATATATCTTGAGGCTGTATATCCCAGAACAACTGTTCACACTGTATTCTTATTGAAGAAACTTTTGTTTGCAAACAAATAATAACACATTAGTCAGCTCTTAGGGAATAAGGACAGACAACTGCAGACAATCTAAATTAAAATACATTTATTGATAGCTGACTAATATGTCAAACTACAGAAATGATTCTTTATTATATAAAGGTAGAAATAACTTTGTACACACAACCTTGAGACTGAACATGTATTTTTATTGATGCATTAACCATACAAAGGCTAATCTGCGTTAATAAATAAATTGTCCATCTATCAGTTACAAAGTCACAAAGAACTAGCCATAATGTTTTTTTGTAATGATACTTATAAAGTACCCACCATTATTGGAAGCCTTATTTTAAATGTTTATGTGATCCAGGTAATCTCCTATTTCTATACAGTATAACTAACAGTTTAATAAATGTAGACCTTTGAGACATCTACTGGACTCTGCTTCTTATTTGACTTTACACTCGCAGGCTCCTCATGGACCAGAACTTCCACCACCACCTCTGTGTGGGTGGCCTGAGTTTTACTTAACCTGCCACTGTCATTTGTTTGAATGCATTGGTCAGCCTGCTTCTCCAGAACATCTTCTGTCCAAACCCTGATGAGTGAAGCTGAGTCTGAGAGGGGCAGGTAGTTTTGTGCCTTTAAAGAAGTCTGGAGCTCTCTGTTTATAGGGTTTTCTTTGGCTCTTGTTCCAGGTTGTTGTGAATTATCCGATGCCACAACACTGTCTGGGGTGGGATTTTCTCCTTGTTGGTCGTTCTGCTGCAGGAACTGTGGTATTTCTAGTTCAAGCTTGGACCTGGAAATGCAGTGTTGCGCAAAATAAGTTCGGAACTATTATCAGTTTGTAATTTACATTTCAAAGTTTGCTTAAGAATACTTTATAGCCTAAGTAGATGCATGAGATTTTTTATTACCGGAGCAGGTGAGATGCAGGTAGGGTTTCTCTGTGCCCACTGACTGTGCAGTCTTTTATCATCATCTCTTCTGTCATTTTTGTTCTTATTAAGTCCTGTAACAGAATCACACAGTGTTAGGCTTTCCAGAAGATATCTTTTAAAATAATGTATTGTGTGTGAGAGAAAGTATGTATATGAGGCTGACTCGCCTGTGCATCCCTGTTGGACGGCTCCTGTACGGGTGAGATGATGGGACTGTTCTCCTCCCTGTAGCGATGGGCTTTGGTGGGCAGAGTGTGGTGCAGACTGTTTGAGAGGGCGTTTAGTCTGAACAATAGTTCATCCACCAAACATTCAAACTCCTCAAAGTAGTAAGTCTGAAAAACCAAAAGGCAAAGTCATTGGCCTCTGAATTTAGGTGTAACTAATATAATTAGGTGGTATGATGTGGAACATTTGAGGAGGTAGAGTAGCGTGAGATAGTAATTAATAATCCTGGTTTAGTAGCTCAGTAATAATCTCAGTAGTTCACACAAGGTCATTTGAAAATAATATATAGAAATTTAAAAGCAACTTTAATGATAATGTAATATTTTACAAGAAATCTCAGGACTGAGTAGCTTATTCCTTACCTTCACTTCCACATGATTTTCGATCCATGCTTGTCTCCGCTGCCCAGTGAAGTCAGAGACCCTCTGTCTGATGTAGCCGGCTAATTCAGCTACAGTGAAAAAATTCCCCCTGCTTTGAGATCTTTTGGCACTTCTGACCAATGAGGACACAACACCTATAGCCTACAAGAAAGACAGATTGCTGTTAGACTCATCTGGACTCTGACAGACTGTTTCCTTCACAAAAAAAGTTGTGCAGATACTTAATTTATGCATAAATCAGTGTATTCAGGCAAAAAAAAGTAATAGTATTATTAGTATATATATACCACTGCTGTCCACACCACAGAAGACGACAGATAGAGAATGTCACAGTAAAGGAAATCATGCTCTGAGAGGAGGAGGCCCCTAACGGCTCTGGGACCCCAGTAGTGACAGAGCAGAGTCTGAAAGGTGCGGGAAAGTGAGCTGAAGGCCAAGGAGCTCTGTACGAACAGGAGATTCCCCACACAGGACAGCGCCGCCATTAGGATAACACCTGAAATCTAGGACAGTAGAAGGAGACCATTTTCATTATTTCAGACACTCTAGTGGAGGGGTCTCAAACTATACAATAGGAAGGCCACTTGAACATTCAAGTACTACAAGAAAGCACAATATTCTGAAAATATTTCCATTCCTAACATCATACCTGCAAACAACAGTTTCTATACTTTTTTCATAATCATCATTTTTTATCATCTTCGCAGCCAAACAACAAATGAAGGACCCAAACCTAATTATCGACACGTTTACCGGCACCTTTGACCTTTGCCATCATTGTTGCCAAACTATACATATACACATATTACATATATACATACACACATAAATGTTTTAAAATATATTTAATTGTATATTCAGGGATACTTTAAATTGATATGAAACAACTAGAAAAAACACATTTTAATGAATAATAATATTACAGGCGGGATAATATAATATTTTTGACCTGGGTCAGCAGTTTGAGATCCCCGGGCTACTGATAATAATAACTTCCTGAACTTCCATTTTAGTGAGAATACCCATATAAACAGGGTGAAAATGCAGAAAAATACTATCAGCATTACCTGTGTAGGTAGGACACTATAGGAATTGCATTAATGAGACATAAATACATTTACAGTTTTTTTCCAAGTCCTACACATGAACAGGAGTGCAGTATATTAATGAGGCTATTGTGTTACATAATCAGGAACAACCTCACACTGTAGCACACATGAAAGCAAATCATGTGGAATACTTTATTGATGTTTTTTTATTATGTATCCCTACAAACAGATGTGCTTTTCCTAAAATAATATTTAAGCGGGTAGTGCTTAACTGGTGGTCTTGCTGCACAAGGTGTTTACCATTGGCCAGAGAAGGCTGGAGAGTGAGCGGGTGAGGAGTGTAGCAGAGTTGGTCCACGTCCGGTTCACCCTCAACATAGTCGCACACTTCATGATGAGGAGGAAGAGCGCAACGCCACGCAGCGTACGAATATACTGCAGACACAAAAGACGTCTTAAACCCTGTGAATCATTGCCGTCATCTTTACAACCCACACTGTGATCTCTAAAGGACTTCTCAACCATAAACTTGAGCTTTCCTTGTGTATTTATGAAGGGTGTGTTTAATAAAAACAACAAAACCTTGCACATGGTGTGTCTTCTTAACTACAATGTAATGATACATGCAAAGTTTTAGTTATGTGCTGCCAATACACTCATTATTATCTTATTAAAGATGGGGCTGTTCATTTTCTGAGAGAAGGTACTGAAACAAATAAAGCAGGACATGCAGTAGCCGGTTCTCTCAACATTAAATATTTGTTTTCCTGTCTCTCCAACCGTCCTTTCACTGCTTTCAGTCATCTCTTTCTTTCTCTCACTTGTTCCCAGGTAGCCAGGAGGCTGACATCAACAGGTCCTCTGTGATTGTGTCTCTGCAGCAGCTCCACAACCTCCAAGATAATAATGGAGCGATAGATGTAATAAACGTAGTACACTAGGGTTACTGTCAGCAAACTGACCTGCAAGAGAGAGAGAGAGAGAGAGAGAGAGAGAGAGAGAGAGGTATATATCTACACCAGTAAAGCATAATCAGGTAGATTTCATTCTTTGCTGTGTGCTTTGACCTTCATTACTACACAAGTATGTTAGTTTAAGAGCTACAGGTTACTTTACCCTTTCGGCTAGGTCATTGTGATCTTGTTTGCATTGGTGTGTGTGTCTGAGTGTGTGCATGTTTCCATGTGTCTGCTCTATGTACGAGCATGTAAGTCTTTTTTGGAATTATTTTGTCAAAATTAATAATCATTTTTAAATGTGTGTGTATTTGTATATATGCGTTAGACTCACCTCCAGCCAGTTGGAGGGTGTCCTCCAGTATCCCACCAGCCCTTGCTGCCCTACAGTGTTTACCTGACCACAGAGTTGTAGCAAAGACAAGAGAAGGAAGAGGAGCTAGAGGGTAGGAAGGAAAAACATGAGGAAATTTAAGGCTTTCTGACAGAATCTGACTTAAAATCTCATTATGTATTTGGTTGTAGAAGGTTTTGTCTGTATATTTTGCTTTCTCAGGCTTTATGATGGTGTGGAATACTAGTTGTTTATTCAGATAACAGGTAATGCAGTATTGTACCTGGCAGACCATAACAACAAAGTCCCACACAGCAGGAGTGTGATAAACCCTAACTGACTGGACTTTGGCAGAGGTCAGCAGGACACCGGTGGGGCTCTGCTCAGCGAGCATTGTCACGTCTGTGAATAAATTGGGGGCAGGGCTGAACAAGGTGAACTGGACCCTCACGGCCACTGTCTGTCTGCCCAGCCAGCCACCTGAATGCAGGAGCTTCAGTCTGGATGCAGCATCAGACCTGTGGA
The DNA here is from genome assembly GCF_905237075.1 of Dicentrarchus labrax. Lineage (NCBI taxonomy): Eukaryota > Metazoa > Chordata > Actinopteri > Moronidae > Dicentrarchus > Dicentrarchus labrax. The sequence continues at coordinate 11,472,040 of NW_026136709.1, read as the reverse complement.
AGAATGGAGGACAGCTGAATGATGGTAGCGTGATTAGAGTTGACATTACAGGAAATCATTTTGGCAAAGATCAAATTTGGGAAAAAAAGTATCATTCATGTGTGTGTTTCTTACTTTGTGTGGCCTAACCCAACTGTAGCATTTGGTTCTAAGTAGCAGCCCAGGTGACCACATGTCCTTGGAGGTGTTTCAAGTAAGACATTTGAGCGTAGATGATAAGATGTACTGCTCCCGGACAAGAACAAGCGAAGACATTCTGGTACAAGAGTCACAGTAGAGACCTGTGGAGTCATACACAGTGCAGACAGTCAGGATACACACAAAGCAAAATCATGAATCAAAGGTGACACTTGTGCAGAGTTTAACAGGTTAAAGACTTTTTCAAAAATATATATTTTGGGGCCTTTATTGAATAAGACAGCTGAAGATAGACAGGAAAGGGGGAGAAAGAGAGGGGATGTCATGTAGCAAAGAGCCACAGGTTGGATTTGAGCCCATGGGTGCTTCAGCAGGGAATCAGTTGTCACAATACAAAGTTTTTTTAAGAATACATTTAATGCAATTGATTTTTAAGACCTGTACAAATCCTATGTAACACATTTTAAGGCCTAGAATTCTGATTATTGGTTTTTAGCCTTTTGAGACCCATGTGGAAATCCTGCTTATAGTAAATGTGACATGATGGTAGTTTTGATAAATGTACTCATTCATCTTTAAACCCTGACAGTCTATTGCGGTCTGGGTCCATGTTGGTTAAACAGCACTCTCTACAGGGAGTGTTGGTGCAAAACACAATATAACAAGAACTCTTGAGTGAGAATACCATGTGACTAGTTATGTGCTTGAAATTAAATTAAAATAGTTCACTGGATCATTCAGCAATTATGTGGTTGCTTATTTCATCTCAGTTATTATGGAAAATTGTTACCAATCTCTGTTTTTAATGTGTCCAATATCAGATTTTAGGGAATCATTTAAAAAAATCATCAAATTATTTTTTTAGTGACTGTTACTATGATGACAAATTATTTAATTTTAATATATAATATAATTTAGGTTAAATAAGTAGTGGAATATTGCATGTAAAGGCAAGTCTCCTTTTGTTACTTACCTGGCTGTGAACTGAACTGGACACCTCCGTCTCCCACAAGACTGGCTCTCCAATCAAGATGTATGACTGTTGGATGACATCAAACTATTGAGTGATTAAAAGGGTTTTATAATGATTAAATATAAAATAAGCTCTATTCCTCACAGGAACATTTCTTTGAGTGGGTCGTTGTATTTTAGAAACTGTCAGAGAGTGATGAATCACTACAGAGCTCCTGTAGCTTACCTCAGCCGCGGCTGATGCATTCTTGTACAGTATATTAGGGAGACTGGTCTGTGCCCACTTCCACCAGTCTTCATGCTTTTGTATGGACATAAATGCATTATCATGGCCCCTGTGGAAAGATAAAATATGATCTTGGAGTGCCTGGAGTGTGTTTATCAGAGAGCAACAGGGACAAGGACAGCAAATGCATGCAAATGTTACCTTATAAACTGTTTTCTGATGGCTTTATTCAGGTGGTAATGATCAGTGAACGAGCTGCCATGATTTATACACAGCATCAGGAAAAGCATGGAGCCACAGACCGACAAATCCCTGGATTACAAGGGAAAGACAAATAATGTAAGATAGTTCCTACAGCTGAAATATCATATAAAAAGCTGCACACATACACAAAGACTCACCTGAGGGTGTTATGGATAAGAGTCTCTCTTCTTTTCTTCCCGCGAGCTTTCCTCAGCTCTGCTGGGGTCGGCGGGCGCACAAGACGAAGGTACCGAGCTCGCTGACGAGCTCCAAGCAGCTGTCAGTCAGAGATAATTGACTTGATGTTTTAATAGAGTAGAAAAGATAAGAAGTGAATAAAACAGAATAGAGTCTTGTGATCACCTTTTCAAGGTCAGCATCAGCACCATGGCGCCATGGTTTTGAAGTCTCTATCTCAAACTCTCTTATACTGGAGAAAGTATGAAAGTCTGCTCTTTTCCTGTACCAAAAGGAGATAGCCACTGCCACTGTAATTATCTGGAAAAGAAAAAGAACATGTTTTTTTCTATCTATTTTGTCTATTTATTTGAAATATAGTTTAGAAAAGGCTAGTATTAGTTTACCACAACTGGCTGGATGAGGAAGATGCATGACATGAGGGAGACAAAAAGAGAGTGTATCCATAGCAGAACCTTGCTGCTGCTGAACCTGACAGATACACAGAAACATAGATGATATAGTTTTGAGTCTGAGACATACAGTTATAACATGGGATCTCATGTTTCCAAAAGTCAGTGTTAAGCATAATCCACACCACTGGCTTCACACTTAATGATTCACAACCATCCATTTAATGCCATCACAGATGTACTACCTCGTTCCCAGCACTGCAGAGAGCATCAGGCAGGAAAGGGACAACAGCAGACACACTGTCCAGGCCAAATAGTGACACCACTGAGATACTGGTCTGAATCTTCTCGCTTTCAGCCTGTCAGTGATGTGGTAACAACTGCTGTGACCAGGCCATGCTGCCTGGTGATCGCTGCCTTCCTTCCTTGTCCCTTGAGGATCGTCCACCTTCTGGATAGCTTGACCTCCATCCTTCAGATCAGACAAAAGAGCTTTCTGGGTTCTGTGAAACCTGCTGCTTTCACTTAAAAGCTCAGACTCTTTTCCCTGAGATGCTGGATCAACATTGTACCCCTCAGTAGTCAGTAACAAATCCTGAAGCGCTGGCCCCATATTGTTCTCAACTGCCTCCTTTCTTATGACCACATCTGTTTGGATTACAGGTTCTTTATCTTTGTTCTTATTTTCCAGAATCGTAGTGGACCCTGGCAACAGGTCTGTGGCCTAGAAGACAAGAAGGGTCAGATAGGGATGAAAAATGCTGTGAGAACAAAGACGTAGAGAAAGGGAAAAAGAGGAGACAGAAAATTGATGCTCAAGGTGTAACCTGGTATTTCTTCCTCCAGGCTTCCTGCACCCACTGTTGGAGACCACTCCAAGAGAGATAAGACTCAAACGCACTGTCACTCACTGAAAGGGCATCTGTGAGGAGACAAAACAATGATAAAATAAGGATAAATAACAAAGGAGAGTGAGGTAACAAGAAAAGTAAAGAATAAACTGAAAGATTAACAGGTCCAGTGTGTAACATTTAGGAGCCAGAAATGGAATATAATATGCATAACAATATTATCATTTGTCACCTGAATATAGGAATTGTTATGTTTTTGTCACCTTAGAATGAGCCATTTTTATCTACAGACGCTGCAGGACGCCTTCCATGAAGTCAGCCATGTTTCTACAGTAGTCCAGAAAGGACGAACCAAACACTAGCTCTAGATAGGGGTGTATTTATCGCACATTCAGCAGCCATTGTGGTTTCTGCTCCACACCTATTCTCATTCTCAGGTCGTCAAATACAGACACGAGTGGTGTTCAATTGGTTGCAATCTGCAACTTCACCACTAGATGCCACTAAATACTACACACTGGTTCCTTAAGTACAAACGTCACCTTCAAAAAAGTCCTTTTCAGTTCTTCTGCCCTTCCCTTGTTGGACTCCCGACCCCGTCAACTCGACCTCATGCAGTCGGAATAGGAAGGATATCATTGCTGCCGCAGGCAACACTGCCATCACACTTAGGACTCCGGTCGTCACAGAAACAGCTGATACATCAATAATGCCCAATTCGACCTGCAACTGTAAACAAGAGATCAGGAACAGCAGAGTTATGAGTAACGTGTTTTGGAAAGTTCATGCCCCGAATCTCAAACTTTTTATTAACCTACCTGATCATCCGTCTGTGATATGATTACTGTGTTGACACATGCATAGCCCAACAGTAGCAGCAGGCTCACGCCAAGTCTTTGAGTGTGTGTGAACGAGTTAGGGCAAGGGCAGCTGTACACAGATATCCAGACGTGGTGGTCGGCTAAGTTGTCAGACAGCTTGAGACTCAACATCTGCAAGGATACAGGTGGAGAACCAGGGTCACATAGGAGATGTTTTTTTGTTTTTGTTTATATGTGTATTTTATTTATGGTTGTGCAGTTTGTTTTTATGTATTGTTTCAATTTGCTATGTGAAGCACTTTGGGCTGCTTGTTTGTAAGAAAGCTGCTATATAAATAAAGTTGATTTGAGTATGTTAGTGCTTTACCTTGGCAAAGCCTATTCCCTGAGTGCAGACTTGCAGCATTCTCTCCACCCGGCCATCACCTTTGTTCACAGCCAACCAGCACTGACCTACAAAGAGCCAAGCACGTCCCTTTACATGCCCTCTGTTCACCTGTAACAACAGTAGGGCTGTTTATTAGCAAGAATCTGGCAATATGATATATATCACCGGGGTTGATTAAATACACTGAGATACTGTAAGCAAGGCAATATATGGTAAATATTTTTTTTAATCTAATAAAAGAAAGATTTATTTGTGCAGCCAGAACAGTGGGGTCAGCACTTGTACTCATAGCCCTCAGTTTACATTTACAACATCGCTATTAAGCGGTTGGGGCTTAAAACACACAAACATATATTTTTGCGCATTCAAATATCACAATATAATATTTTTTTTATATTTTGTTACACCTGTAAACAACAGCAGACAAACAAGCCATATTGATGGAAGTCCAAGCACAGAGGAAATAGCACATTAACAAACAGGTGGGCTCTACCTCAGACACCTCCACTTGTTTGAGGTACCAGTTTGGGGAAGGTCCAGAGTTGTCATGCCAGATGTGGACCCCCAACACTGGACCCAGGCTGTCTGCTGCACTGTGGCATCAGAAACAGAGAAACAGAGAGTAAAATAAGTAAACCAAACTTGTCATGTCATAAAGCTACTGGAAGTATTATGTATGTATAGTATTGTAGTAAAATGTGTTGCAGTTTAATGTGGGAAAAAAATGTATGCCCTACGTCTGTTGATGTAATATTTGGATTTTTACCTGAATATAAAGGTGTCTTGAGAGTTCCTCCTGAAGTGGGTGCATCCTGGGACTTGTAGTTCTCTTGTCTGTGAGATCCCATCTTCCCCATTCAGCACCATGTAAACCTGTTAAACATGTAGAGATGGTTTCCCAGACAAATTAGTACTGGACTTTTTGTACAGATAGTTTAGTGTAAACCAAGTCCGGAAAACCAACCCAGACCCTCAACAGTTTAGACACCAATGTTATTTACAGTTAGATTTATTGTGAAAGCATATATTATAAATAATTAGTTTTTATATATTAAGAGCATAATTCAAAATACTTCAGCACAGTGTTACAGGAGTTTGGAGTTAATTATTAAATTTGTTATCAAAGACATATGCTTAATTCTCATGCAGCTCTTCAGTGACCTATTTTATGAGTATATAAAGACGTGAGCTGAGCGGGACATCTAAGACTCCATCTTGTTGTCTAAACAGGTGATAATTCAGAATGAGGAGTGCTGCAGTTTTTCTGGTGTATCTGCTCTGTCTGCACTGGACGTGGGCTCAGGGTGAGACTGGAGGGGTGGCAGGGGACGATATTCAGGGTGTTAAAGCAACCCATGATCAGAGCGGCACTCAGACCAACATCACCCCTGACATCTGGGCTGAGCTGAAGGAGCTGAGAGACATGGCCATCGAACAAAAGGTGGAGCTGAGGAACAGCAAGAGCATGATAGAGAAGCTGGAGCAAGAGAATACAGGTGACACATGCAACGTAAAACATAATGCAATGTTCATTAATGGCACTAGTTACTTTGAGGAGTAATTTGTTGTTTTAAAATCATCCAAACCAGACTGACAGACAGTGAAAGCAAGAATGCAGGCAGAATCCGCTATGTATACATAGACGTAAAATTAATTCATGTTAGCTTTCCTATTTGATCAAGTTCGAGATTTATATATAAATAGATCTTTAAGGTGTAGAGTGTAACCTTTTGCTGAAAAACCTATGTATTCACAGTTTTAGAGTCCAGAATGATCGCCAGTGAAAAAGTGGTCAAAGATCTCCAGAGAGAGAATATAGGTAAGCTACCAAAATCATTAACCCTTTAGAAGCTCACTGGAATCTACACTCCTACATACATAGGTGGGTCAACATTGAAGGTGGAGGAACTCAAGAGAGACAACACGGGTTTGCTATAAATAAAAAAAGTAAAAACTGTATGTTATATTAATAATAACAATATATTGAGGCCATTATCAAAGTGAAATTCACAGTAAACCTTTATAAACATACAGTATGTTCACAGTTTTGGAGGCCAGAATGAACGCCAGTGAAAAAGCAGTTGCGGAACTCAAGAGAGAGAACGAAGGTAAGCTACAAAAACATAATTTAAAAAGTAGAAATTGCATATAGAATAGTGCACTTTTTTTCTGATTGAGCATACAAAATTACATTTGAATGAGGTTTTACTTCTGGTTGTTGATCAGCTAACCTACATATTGATTTCCCTTTCATTGCAGATCTTCTGGCTAGAATAACAGCAAGTGAAAATAAGAACATGGGTAGGATTTCAAAGTAATTAACAAAAAATTAAAACAAGAACTGACGACGATTTTATTTTACTATAGAAATGTTAAATATGTTTGTTTTGTACAGTTTTGGAAACCAGAATCAACGCAGGTGAAAAAGCAGTTGCGGAGCTCAAGAGAGAGAACGAAGGTAAGCTACAAAAACATAATTTAAAGACAAAAAATTGCATATAGTATAATATACTTTTTTTCTGATTCAGCATAAAAAATTACATTTGAATGGGGTTTTACTTCTGGTTGTTGATCAGCTAACCTACATATCGATTTTCCCTTCATTGCAGATCTTCTGGCTAGAATAACAGCAAGTGAAAATAAGAACATGGGTAGGATTTCAAGGTAATTAACGAAAAATGAAAACAAAGATTTTATTTTACTATAAAAATGTTAAATATGTTTGTTTTGTACAGTTTTGGAAGCCAGAATGAGCTCCAGTGAAAATGAGGTGGAGGAGCTCAAGAGAGAGAATGCAGGTAAGCTAAATAAATAATTTTTAAAAGTCAAAATGTCATATTATGTTAGCAGTGAGGATGGAACTGGTAAACTAAAGAGCATACCGAGTGCTACTTAGTGACATTAATACTTGACTGACTACTGTTATTAAATTAGGCAGAAATTATGTTATTCAGCATCCAAATGACTGCAGTGTCACTACAATATATGGCTGTAAATAACTGTGTCAATGAGGAAAATATTTACCAAAAAAAAAGACGTATATTTGTTCATAGACTAATACATCATTGAAGTTTTCTCTCTGTTCATCTTCTACATTCACACAGACCGTCCAAAGGTGGCGTTCTCACTTGGTCTTACTGACGCAGGATCAGTTGGACCCTTCAACACTGCTATCACACTGAAATTCAGTAAAGTCTTCACCAATATTGGCCAGGCCTACAACCCAACTACAGGTATTCACCTCCTTCACTGACATCAAAGCTCTTTATAGAAGGCAAGATGTGACTGTATGAAAGGTTATGTTTATGAAATTCACTGCCACTGGATGTCGCATTAGAGCACCAGCATCTCAGATGAAACCAAAAGGGCACTACGGCCAACCCGACTCCATTGACAAAACCAGTAATTTTATCTTGCAAAATATTCATGACACGGTAACTGAATCCTTTTGGACAAATGCCCCCGCCAATGTACACCCAATAAAAGTGCTTGTTTTTGCCACTGACAGGCCCAGATTATTATTCTGTAAGTGGCTAGGATCCTTACAGAGATGGACCCTTTTATTAAAGAGTAAGATCCTTTTTGTTTAACCAGAAGCAGCCATTATATCACTATCATTAGCCACCAGACTCCATTAATAAAAACAGAGATTTCCCCTTGCAGATCATCATAACGTAATTAAAACTAGACAGAAACAAAATAAAATTGACCAAAACAGTCTTTGTTAGTCTTTTCACTGTTCCAACAATCACAACCTCTGGGTTGGTCGTAATAAATCCTCAATTCACCAGCGGAGATGATAAAAACAGCCATTTCAGTCGCTCTTCTCCAAAGCCAACAGTACCGTGCAGGCTGTGTAAACAAAGCACAGGGCAGCTCGGGGAACAACACAACACAGAGGGAGCGTGACGTCATTCTTTGCTCAGGACGCCTTAGCAAATAGTTGTTTGCTGCTATATTAATGTTCTAAAGCTCATGTATAGAAACTGTTAGCTTTTCATGGTACAACTTTTCTAAGTTAAACTTCAAAACAAATACCCCTTTGTTTTGTTACAATGAAACTAGTCTGCAGTAGGGGAGAGTGGGGTAAGTTGAGCCAAAGGGTAAGTTGAGCCACCCCTTGTTGCTAGGAAATGGTAAAAAACATTGATCATGTGACCAAATATTTAGGGGGACGGCTCAACTTACCCTGCTCCTATGCTCAACTTACCCCATACACGGGGTAAGTTGAGCCACAAGACCACTTTTTTTGGACATGCTATATTATCGAAACAGTTATGTTTACACTCATTCTGTTTGTTTGAAGGGATGCACAACATCTGGAAATATACGCAGATATATTAGTTAGCGACACAACTATGATTGCCTTGATGTAGTGATCCTAAATATGAAAAATTGCTCATCTTACCCCACTCTCCCCTAAAGCCTAGAGCTCCTACAGATTGCTTCCCAACATTAAGGCCTTCTAAAGTATCAAGAAACAACTACCCATTAAACAGAGGGGAGTTTTAACCCCTCGTTGATTTTCTCCTCTGATGCAGGTATCTTCACAGCCCCAGTCACAGGAGCCTACTACTTCAGATTCACCTTGTGGGACCACCGTAGCTCAGTTTGTATGAGCGTTAACCTCTTTCAGAATGACAAGAAAATGATGTACAATTCAGATTGCAATGATAGCCACAGCTACATCACTATGTCTAATGCATTAGTTCTTCAACTAGAAAAGGGGGATGTGATCTACCTGGTTCTCTCAGCAGGATATAGTCTTTCGGATGACATCGATAATCGTACCACATTTGATGGTTTTCTGCTTTTTCCTCTGTGAGTGCAGCTGTTATGTACCCACAGTTAATTATACAATGTTTAAATATTAAAAATATATTGTCTGTTTGTATTTCATTGCATTGTTTTGAATCATCTGCATATTTTATTAAAAAAAGTTAACTCTTACTGTTAAAAACATTGTGACCAGAGCTCATAGAGTAGTGCAATATTACTCCAAGGATCAATCTACTGTACTGCACACTACTCCTAATAAAGTTGTACTGTAGTGTGCAATGCAGTCTGTATTGGAGCAATAATCACTTTAAAAGGAACATTATTCTAACTATTTGTTTGCTTCAAAGTCAGCTCAGTGTTCAGGTGCGTTTGGACCCATTTTAAATGTGCTATCAGACATCTGCTTGATTCTCATACAGCTCTTCAGTTTTACGTTTAGGCCTAAAGACGGGAGCTGAGGGAGATGTGTTACGTTAAGAAAATACCCTCATAGTCTATTATAGTATATAGAAGAAAAAAAAAAGGCATGGTAAATTGATTGTGTTGTGTCTGTGAATGATGTGAAAATATTGTACATTCATAAATAACACAAAGAAAAAATGCACAAAACCGTTTAAACCAGTTGAAATATGTTTTAAAAGCTGGTTAAGGAGCTGCAAGGGTGTTTATTTAAACTGTTTAGTTTATTCTTCATTGTTAAATTTAAGCAGCAATAGTGTCACCGAGGGGTTTTCATCTTGCTTCTATCTCCACCCACATAGCCTACCTGGGGGACATGTAAATATTGTCCTCATCAGAGGGAAGTCCTTGTTGAGGAAACAACACTGCGTCACTCTGGTGATTATTTCACCCCATTTTCAGGTATGAATATTAAACAATATTTAACGTGTCTGTAATAACTGGATAAAATATAAAGAGTGCTAAGACAATGTTATTGCGACATTTTGAGTAAGTTAGAGTTAAGTTCTGTAGAAAAGAGTAAAAGTTGGGCGTGTGAGCGAGCCGTTGTCAACGAAGTAACTGTGCCGAGCGCGGCCGCCATTTTGTGCCGACAGTGAATTCACGTGTAAACCCACTATGATGTATTTCCTACGTGTTGTTTGCATTTCAGTGACTTTTTTGTGGTAGATGCTGTGAATGTTATTCTGACTTTAAATATAGTTTGTGTCCTCTCCTCCTGTAGGTGTGTTTAGTTTTGTGAATTGTATTTTTAAAATAAATATTTGGACTACAACACTACACTATTATGATTATTTCGACCTATTTTCTTGCGGTGTAAACAGGTGATAGCCTACTTGTTGTGTGCTTTAAAATCAGCTCAGTGTTACAGGATGTTTGGAGGTAATGTTTAAATTGTTTATCAGAGATATAGCCTATGCTTAATTCTCATGCAGCTCTTCAGTGACCTATTTTATGTGTCTATAAAGACGGGAGCTGAGAATCAGATTTCAGAATGAGGAGTGCTGCAGTTTTTCTGGTGTTGCTGCTTGATTTATTGTGAAAGCATATATTATAAATAATTAGTTTTTATATATTAAGAGCATAATTCAAAATACTAAAGCACAGTGTTACAGGAGTTTGGAGTTAATTATTACATTTGTTATCAAAGACATATGCTTAATTCTCATGCAGCTCTTCAGTGACCTATTTTATGAGTATATAAAGACGTGAGCTGAGCGGGACATCTTAGACTCCATCTTGTTGTCTAAACAGGTGATAATTCAGAATGAGGAGTGCTGCAGTTTTTCTGGTGTATCTGCTCTGTCTGCACTGGACGTGGGCTCAGGGTGAGACTGGAGGGGTGGCAGGGGACGATATTCAGGGTGTTAAAGCAACCCATGATCAGAGCAGCTGCCAGACCAACATCACCCCTGACATCTGGGCTGAGCTGAAGGAGCTGAGAGACATGGCCATCGAACAAAAGGTGGAGCTGAGAAACAGCAGGAGCATGATAGAGAAGCTGGAGCAAGAGAATACAGGTGATTCACACTGTAAACTGATTGATGGTAGTGCTGTGGGGTTTTTTTCTTCTTCATATTTCATTGCTTAAAAAGACAGTTTTGTAGTTTGATCAGAACATCAGCCGTGCCTACGATGTCCTTGGTCTTGCTCATTCAGTGCTGAGCTCAGTTATATATTTGAACCTTCTCAACACTGATCTTCAAAGTGACTGAAGAAGGGACTACTTTAAATATATTTTAATAGTGACTTTAAATTTTTTCACAGCTTTGAAGGCCAGAATGAGGACCAGTGAAAACCAGGTTGAGGAACTCAAGAAAGAGAATACAGGTGAGCTACAAAAATCAATGAGGTAAGAACAGTCTATATGTTAGCTATCAGAATATCTTTTTAATCTTCTGTTCTTTAAATCCAGTATTAAAGGTTTATAATTAACCTTGTTGGTGAAAACATAATCTGAAGTATTAGAGATGTCACTTGTCTAGATCATTAACTATCAGCTCATATTTATAAGTTCAATATGAAAGCTGTTGATTGGGAAGATATGTTAAAAAAAGTAATGATATTCCGATTATTTTGACAGATGTTACAATTACGGAATTATTCACGATTAGTGGGAATGATAATTCACTAATTTAAATTTCATTAAATCTAAAACCATGTTGATGTTGACATTGGGGTGTCTAACAATCAGAAATGTTTTCTTACATCTGGAGAACAAGATTTGAAGGCATCTCTGCAGCACTACAGTACTTCATTATAGTGCTGTTTAGTCACACATTTTACTTTTATCAAAACATTGCAGCTGCTGCGATATGGATATTGGTCACATTGCGATTTTGACTCTATTTCGATTCACTGTGCAGCCTGACTGTTGATCAACTATTAACTTGCTTATTCATTTTGCCCTTTATTGCAGATCTTCTATCCAGAGTAACAGCAAGTGAACATAAGTGCACAGGTAGGCCTACATAGAGATCCTAGAAGATGTTAAAACATGCTGACAATAAACCGGCTTTACAATAAAACATGTAAAATGTGTTTTACAGTTTTAGAAACCAGAATGAGCTCCAGTGAGAACAACGTGGAAGAGCTCATCAGAGAGAATGCAGGTAGGCCAAATAAATCATTATTATAACCACCACTATAAAATCAAAATGTGATATCATGTTGCCATTAAGCATAGCAATGGTCAGTGGAGATCCTTTTTGACATCAACATCTATGAATATTGTTATAATTCTTTGACTTTGATAAAATACTTAAAGGACCAGTGTGTAGGATTTAGTAGCTACTGTAGAAACATTGTAGTGCAACATGCCGGACTCCTTACGATGAAGACCTGCTGCATCTGTAGATACAAAAGGCTTATTCTGAGGACACAAAGACATAACAGTTCTTATTTTCAGGTGAATATACACTCATGAAAACATAATTCTGCATATTCTATTCAGTTTCTGCCATAGTCTGTAAATATAGCCCCCTAAATCTTACACATCTTTAGTAGCACTTTTCATTGACAACATGCTGTGTTTTGAGTCACACACTGAAGTGTCCAGTAGAATTTGTTGCTTTGCAGCTTGTTCAGTTGCCTCAGTAATGTAGTAAATCAGTATATCAGTAAGTCAGTAAGGCAAATATAAAATATTTTCTTCACGTGCATCATCCACATTCACACAGACCGTCCAAAGGTGGCGTTCTCGCTCGGTCTTACTGATGTGGGACAAGTTGGACCCTTCGACACTGATATCACACTTAAATTCAGTAAAGTCTTCATCAACTTCGGCCAGGCCTACAACCCAACTACAGGTACTCACCTCGTTCACCTACACCCACCGATTTTCTTAGAATTATTATTATAGTATGTTTTCTTGATATTTTTTTGTTTTTATATTAATTGTTCCAGGATTCTTTTTTTAAATAAAATTGTAATAGCCTTTTGCAGAAAAGAGTTGTGGATGACCTGTGCTCCATTAAGAGAGAAAGGGTTTTAGTCAAGGTCTTTTGCAGCTATTGCATGTTTGAGATCTCTTTCATTAAGAATAAGAGTTTTTTCTTTATTTATTACTATGCAAGAGCTGGATTGGAAATGCTGCTCATATGGGACCATAAAACAAATTTGGATTTAGATGTTATTCTGGGATATACATGATGTTTTGTGAAGTGAGTTAGGGTAAACCTTTTTTACATAATTTCAGTTATTATGTCACTTTTCTTATTCTGTTTAAAAGTGATTTTTATTCTATTCTATTTCTGTTGTGGACGCATTGACATATCTCACAGCGCTTTGGTTTGTTTCGTGTTTTTACTTAACAGACTTCATTAACAGCGTTATTTATTTATTATTTATCAGTCTACCATGCAGGGACTTGGGAAGGCTCAAAACCAAACAAAGAGCCACACTCATATAGCCTGACCAAAGCAATTAGAAACAAATTTCCTACTGAACCAACAGAAGATGTACTTTAATAGTGAGAAGAGCAAAAGACAGTTCTGACCCCTCGCTGATTCTCTCCTTTGTTGCAGGTATTTTCACAGCCCCTGTCAGAGGAGTCTACTATTTCAGATTCAATGGGTGGGATGCACGGCTTTCAAATGTTTTGCGTATTAAACTGTATCACAATGACAAGAGAATTACTGAGAGTTACGATGTGAACGATCAACATGGTTACGTCAGCCTGTCTAACGCGTTTGTTCTACAACTGGAAAAGGGAGACGTGATCTACATGGTTCTCAAGTTAAACACCAGTATTTGGGATGATTCCAATAATCGCACCACTTTTAGTGGATTTCTACTTTTTGCTGTGTAAATGATGCTGTAAAACCCCAACAGTCAGCTGCCTTCTGTTCCAGCATTAAACAATTAAAGATGTGTGTGCTAACCAAATCCATACAACTTGTCTGGTTACATGAACAAAACATAGGAACTAGAGTAAGAAACTCCTCTACCTTCTAAATGTTACATACTGGATCTTTAAAGGAACACAAAACAACCTTACCTTTGCACTCATACAGGCTGCAGAGCAAGGACCAGTGTGGATTGTAACTGCGTAGAGATGTGGGTCACACGGGGGGTTGTCAGAAAGGTAGTGGACTCTCCGATTTGCCTCGGAGACGACATCAGCTCTCTTACACATCACCAACGCCGGGATGTACAGGCACACACACAGCACCAGCACACTCAGCACGGTCAGATCACTGGACACACTGGGGTGGAAGAGAGGGAGAGAGGAGACACTGGGGGATGTTACACTCTTTTCATTCTAATTTTTTACATTTTGAAATCGATCACCAGTTGATTATTATGTTATTTGTGTTGTTCTGGAATATGTCTACCAAATCTAAAGAGAATGAGGTCACCTTAGGAACGGGTCCAGATTGGTTGTGTCATGGCTGCTATGGATCTGCTGCTGCACCACAGTAAGAGGCCTCAACTGGTGACAACTTAGACAAACAACAACACCAACAAGAGATTTATTTATGTGAATCATCACGGTGTACAGTTTTTTCCTTGCATGTGTGTGTGTGTGTATGATTAAGGCACCTAATCCATGACTGACCTGCAGTTAAGTGCAGTAGTTGTGTCTGCTTGCCGTGTCCTGCAGCCGTGGTGTGTCCAGACCCCCTGGTGGCCGTCCCAGGATGAACACATGCTGCTGTCCACTGTGAGACTGTAGCTGACTTGTTCACTCAGGTCTTTGTGTCTGGCTGCTTTCCCAAAATTAGCATTCAGCAGAGCCAGGTGACCAACCCCTGCAGCTAGATAATATATGAGAAGATATAATGCTGAAATAATGTGGCGCGGGCCTACATGTCACTATAAGGTGAAAGGTAAATAAATCAATAAATAAATGTATTACTTAAATTTCAGGTAATTATGTGACTGATGACTGACTTTGGACACATAGCTTTTCTAGTTCTGTTTTACACATTGATGGATGATTAAATTTATAGGTACTTTATAGATTGACCAGTAATTTAAATAATGGAAAGACCAGGAGGGTCAAAACCCATAGATCGGACCAAGAAATGTCTTACCACTGAGGTAGGACGAAGGCAGAGTTAATCGCGTGGTATTGCTCTCCCAGTGGTGAATCCTGTGGAGGTGGTGCATGCTTGGAGTCGGCCTCTCAAACATCCTGCCACAACAGAGAATCTTGGTTTGGTTATGTGTCACATTCTTGTTTCTTTTTCTTTTTATTCATTTCTTTATTGATTAGTGCAGGTGTAACAGACTATTACAAGGTATTTTCACATTTTAATGATTTTAAAATATATTGTGAAGACATTGTTGCTTTTAGCTATCAGATGAGGATGGGTATAAAACAACCAAAATCACTGCAAGTCTACCTGAAGAGCAGCATGATGGGAAACGACTTGTTGGGCAGGGGCGTGAACACCACGCTCAGCTGGATGGCCTGCTGCAAGTGCTCCTGGGTAATGTTGAAGCTGTGGTAGTTCACCTGGCTGCGCAGGAGGACGTACTCACCGACAGAGCTCTTCTGCGGGATGGATGTGATTGCATGGTCATCGACTTTCATTTAACACTGTGCTCCAGTGTGGCGATAGATGAAAATAGAGAACAAATAGTGACATACGTTTATTGATGGTGGTTGCAGCTCGATGTTTATTGGCTGAACAAGGGAGCGAACACGGATCTTTCTCCTCGTGCTGCACTCGTACAGACTCAGCTCGACCACTGGTCCACTCATCTGGAAATCAGCAGAGCTAAATGAGATCAATGCCTTTGCCATTTAATCACTCAGTGTCATCATACTGCGCCAGTCCTACCTTTCCAGGAGAGTGGGCCCAGGTGTAAGGGCTGTGGGTGAGCTCAGTCAGCATGCTGATCACACACGGTCGATGCGGTCTACTCTCAGTCTCTCCACTGCGATGAACAAACAGATGCTGGATCAGAGAGGCAGGCATGACGAAGGTGGTTGAGCCACTGCTGATGACTGTGGAGGTCCGGTTTTGGTATGTGGCATACAAGGCGATAAGAGCGGTGTTGACTCTGTGGTCCTGGACCTTGTGCAACAAGATGTACTTCTGAAAATAGTATAGTGAGATAAATGAGGAAAACATGTTAGTTTGTGAGTAGATGACACGCATAGGAACATGTTTGTTTTTTCTCACCAGCATCAAGTCTGAAGCAGCCTGCAGAATATCTGCTACAAGCTGCACCGCCTGCTTTGTTGAAATCGATCCTCCTCTTTGGATGTGAATGCCAATGGATGAGTCTGGTATGCAGCCATTAGAGGGGGAATTTCTGATATTTTCCTCATGTGAGTCTGATTCAAATGCCTCTTTAATGTCAGCATTGTCTGACATCTCTGGTGCAAAGTCATCACTAGTGAGGGAAGCTTGTAGGCTGTATGAGAGCAGGGAGACCAGGGTGTTGAGCGTCTCCCGGTCCAGATGGTACCAGACTGGAGCACTGGACGTGAAGAACTGCTTTGAGATGGCCTGAACGTGAAGTGCCACTCGTCTTGCACTCGCTAATGTCACCTAAAATAAATAATGTGAGAGATTTCGTCTTTCAACATGCGTCTATCAAGTATCTCATGCTTAATGAAAGGATGAAAAGAGGACAATCTTCCACCTACCTGACTTGTAACTTGTATAAGTTCTTTAAGAATACAGATGTTGTCCACCATAGGTGCCTAGGATTCAATAATATCTCATCAAAATTTTGTACAAGGTGTAAAATGTGTTGAAATCGAACGGTGTGACTTAGAAACAGGAACAGAGAGAGTGAGAGATACTCAAAGAGGAGATTTGTTGCAGTCAAAAGCGTGGTTCTGTTCATCTTTAAGTTTAGTGTAGTTTTATGTGTGTATGTGTGTGTGTGCGTGTGTGTGTGCGTGTACCTGTTCTCTGCTCTCGAGCTCACACACTGTGCAAATGAGCACATTGCGTGTGTGTCTCTGTGCGTGTGTGTTGGCCTCTGTGTCCAGGCTGAGTCTGTTCAGGATGCCGGAGAGGAGACTGATGTAGTTACGGACCTCCACACTGTTCCCAAGTTGCACCAGAGCCGACAGGTTCCTCAGACCCAACTCTGAACTGGAAAGAAAAGAAAGAAATAGTAATAACACAGCCATACAGTGTGTGAAATAGGATTGTAAAGACATATCGCAACACACGTAAACCCGATACAAACATGCAAAGATTGAAATCAGTAATGCAAAATGAATCGTGGTACTGTTTTTAAACAGCAGAGGGCACTGCCTACTTTTGACTTTGTGCCTTCATACATAACTGAAGTAGGCGTCAAACAAGCATAGAAGACTTTTACAAAGAAAAGGAGATATTTGTTGTTTTCCACTGTTTATACCCTACCTCAGAAAAAAAAGGATTCTATAATTTGATAGAGAAAATATAAGAGAAAATAAATAAATGAATCTTTTTCAGTCATTATTTGTCTTCAATCTCACATTTTGTTTAAAAAAACAACAACCCAGTGTCGTGAATTGTATTGAATCATGAGTTGAGTGTATCATTACATCCCTAGTATGAATAGTAAGACAGTAACTTAAAATGTATAACTCCAGACATGATGGCAGCACTAAAAGCTGATGTGAGGGTGTAAATATCTTAATAGCCATTAAAAAGCTATTAGCTACAATTTATAAACCCTTTATGAAAAATGTCTTAGAAGGTAGGCATGGGAATTAAGTTTTTATTGATACCAATGCCATTATCGATTCTGCTTATTGGTTGGATTCTTTACGTGCAAAAGCTCCACTGTTCAACCTGGAACCAGTTCTTGATTTCCATCCCTAATATTTGTACAGTATTATATAGAATTTATTATATAGAAAAAACTGCCTTCATGACACTAATGTTGTTATAACATATGATATTATTCATCCATGGTAAGGGAAGTACTGTTCGGTTATACCTTGAACTGTGGTTTACACCTCTAACAAAACCCTGCAACATAACATGTGATGACATGGTGATTCTTACAGCTCCAGATCAGGGTCAAGACGGGAAGAAGAAGTATCTCTGAAGAAGCTAGGTTGGACTCGGACGGTGACAGGGCAGGGTTTCGTGGCCGCTCCATACGTGCTGCTTCTGATCTCTGTATAAATAGTTACTACAGGAACAAAACAATCAACCCCTTAGTGAATGAAAAAAGGAATCTCTGCAGTGAGTTGTCATGACGATGTATGCTTGTGTATTATAAAAGTTATGAATCTGTGTGTGTATTCACCTTTATAGTCATCACTGGGGTCCCCAGAAGGAAGGCTGAAGTAGTACTGGAAGTCTCTCCCCTGATACAGCATCCTGGGAGGCCTGTCTCCTACAACGATGCTGTACTTGTACACCAAGTCCTTCAGCACACACACACACACACACACACACACACACACATGCTTTATGTTAATAAAATATGACAGACTGAGAGTAAACAGAGAGTCCCTGTTTATTTTAGGGATTTGCTGTTCATAAAAACTTACATTTTCCCAGTAAACGGGAAAAATCGTATCGAGGTAGCCAAGAATTATTGATTGAACTCAAATATCAAAGAAGAAAAAAGTTTTTCTTTTTTTTGATTCCCTTGTCTGAATATCAAAATCACCTACTGACATGTTGTTTTTTCTGAGTTAGGAAACCATTCAAGCTCCCTTAATCAAACTATCAATTGAAAGGTAAACGTTCTCCTGTTAATGGATAATCTAATTTGCTTTCCCCTATACGAAACAGTCACTTGGAAATGACTCACATATAAAGGCCCTTTACACCCAATACCCATCTGCATGCATCTGTATTTGTGTATGCATGTGTGTGTTTACTGTATGAGACAGGAGATACCTCTTTCCCTGAAGTGCAGAAGACGCTGAAGTGTGTGTGTAACTCCATTCCTTTTGTTGGTTGCACCTGGCAGGTCATGCCTTTTGGAGCAGGGTTGGTTTTTAAGAATAACTGAGTCCGACCCAGAAAACTTTCCTGAGATTCTGAGTACAACAGGTAACAGTTAGATTAGCATCCAGATCTATCCCTTCAATTATCATTAGAACAATAAATGATAGGCTAAATTGGGACTGATATTGACCATGTTATTTTAATGTAGACACCACTGTGGTCTAGAAAACCGTATTACATCTATTCTGCATCTTTGCATTAGAACAACTAAAATAGAAATATTACATTTTGTAATAACTAGCAAATTAGGGCTTTCTGCTGGTATCAGATTCACTTAATGACTAGGACTTCTTAGTTGCTAAGTTATCTGAGCGTCTTGTTTGTTCAGGAAGAGCTCTTTGGCCCATCTCTAAGGAATAATAAAAGACAGTCTACCATTGTTCAAAGCCCTTTCCTCACCTGGATTATAACTATTGCATTGGACTGTGCAGAATCTGTATTTCATCCATTTATTCTGTCATGGTTCAGTGCTGATAACACGTCACATTTGGATAAAAATGTCATTTATTGCTGTGAAACTTACTGGCTGTGACCTCCAACATGTATCTGCTCCCAGGCCTCAGACTGAAGGGTCTGAAGTTGAGCAAAGAAGAGGTAATTCCTGGAAGGATAGAAAGAGAGAGAACAATGACTAAAGGCTGAGACAGGTGGATGAAGAGAGAGTGTGTCTGTGAGTTTCCTGAATAATAATAATACCTGTGTAAGTGTAGGACTCAAAAAGACCTCTGTCTACTGGGTCCCGGGGTAAATCGAGCAAGATTGGCTCCTGGGTCCCAACAGGTGGCCTGGAATCTACCAGATTACTCCCCTCGTCTTCATGTGACGCTGGATGAAACACTGAATCATCTCCTTGACTGAAGCTCTCACCATCCACACCTTGGAATATACATTGGTTAGTATGCAACCGTTACATCTAGTGATGATCAGCAAATGCAGACATGTACTGTACCTGTGGGTCTTCCTGCTGAAATTCCTGGGTCTCCTTCCTCCATGCTCATCAAGGGAACGTCAAAATCTGAATCTATCATAGAATCAGCTTTAATGCACAATACAGGTACAAATCTGCAGACTGTGTATATTTAAATATAAGTAATAATTCAGTGTTTGCTTCCTATTTCTGCTCATAATTCACTCTGGGTTGGCAGCAGTTGGAAAAAACTAACTTTTTCACAAAGTGGACACTTTGACTCGTTAAGATTTCATACAAATATTTAGTTAAAGCTGCTGTAATCAATATTGAAACAATAAAATGACTAAACCCACAGATAATTACCACCGTCCTTGCATTTCCTCTCAGTTCTACTGAACTTTTTAGCATCTTTGAAACTCATTTTAGTTCAGTTTTCAATAACATAATTTCTAGATACAGTAGGTAGCTGTTTTAAGTGAAAAAGCTCTGATAAACCTACTTTATTTACTTTATTTATATATACAGCAACACAGGGTAGTCAGTCAAAGTTCACAGCTAGCTGGTGATCATAGCAGAGTCAAAGAACTTACTCTTTGGTAGAGTACCACTTGCAACACCTGTGTTTTCCCTTGTATTTAATGTCAAAATGGCTGCTGTGAAAAAGGTCTATTGTGCCTGATAAGACCTCTTCTCTGGTCTGCGGACTGTGTGGGTATTTACAGACTGTGCTTGATTGACAGCTCCCTACTCTCTGTAAGCTTTGTTGCTCATGTTAGAGCGGGATTAGTTACACCATTATCATTCGTATTGGTTGAAAACACCTGTGGGGGTGTTCTGGATTTCGACTGACTGCGAGATGAGAGTAGCTTCACAAATTTCAGCTAAGTTTTGTCTCACCTAGTCGGCCTCCCAAGTGACCGCTCTCCAGGACAGGAAAGGAAAACTCCCAGTCAGCAGATGAGTCAGAATCAATTGGGTATTCACTGATAACATCACTCTGGCCAAAGTGGTCTGAATATAGGACGCCACTGTTGTCAAGGGCAAGGGGCTGGTATTCAGTGGTGGAGTACAAAGGCTGTTGAGGGTCAAACTCCCCCAGAGGGTGATATAAAGGCTCTTCTCCTGAACATAAAGAGGATGAGCTGTTAAATAATTCATAAACTAACCATTTTACTGTAACTATGCCCTTGCCCATTATTACTTCTTGTTGACTTCCCCTATTGAGGTCTATGTCTTTAATGCTATTAAGCTGAACATTATGAGCATGGTAATCATTATGCAATCACACTTTTCTTCACAAAATGCACCTACAGAATGAAATAATTACCATTTTAAAACAGTAAAAGCTAGCAGCACCAAGGTAGCATACACAGCTGCCCAGGCTTACCTGATCCTGCAGTTCTTATTTGGACTAGAGATGAGATAGAGGAGGGCTCGGGTTCTGTCAAGCCTATATAACGAGAAGGAAAAGAGAGAGTGTTGTTTTCTATTTCAGTACAGTCTGTTTTTACAGACGCTACCAGTCACATTTAATTACACACCAGCCATAGTTGACTTCTTTTCATTATTCTTCAACAATGTTGCGCTGTCTGTCATGTTCACATTTCGCTTTTTGGCTCTAGTTTCAGAGGCATTCTCGGTCAGAGAGATGGGAGTAGAGGTATTGACAGCACGGGTGTAATGTGAAAAATCTGTAGCTGGTGGATGCAGGTTGGAAGTTGTGAAAGTCTCAGGGGACGTAGCAGGAGCCTCCATGATGGATGATGGAGCATTGAGATCCACTGTGTAACAAAATGGGACTAGAGCACAACAGAAGAAAATAGAAATTAATCCGAGTGAAATAATAGCAATTTACTGTACATGTCCAAGTGCATACATGTTTTTTTCTACCTTCTTTGGCAGGTTTAGAGGATGCATTAACCAAATACAGGCTCCAGGTGTACTGGATGTATTTTGGGGCAATATCACAGCCTTCACACAAGGCCCTGACAGAGAAAGTCTGATCCCAGTTCACCTGGTCTCCCTGGCACTGAGGGCAGTAAACTGACACCTTCCTGGATTGGAAACATTCACATACATGGTCAGAGATACAAGGTGTATCAAAGTACTGTATGTTAAGGCACATCTATAGTCTTCAGATATAGTGATGTTTCTCTCACCTGATGACATTTGATGCTAATGTTAAGAAGGTCTCTGATGAGGCTGAACGCTCACCGCTGTGGATGGTAAGTGTAAACTGGAACTGGTCAAAGTTGTGTTTTAGGAAACTAGCAGGAAATGTGAGCACAGGAGACAAAGTGGGAACATCTTGGTGGAAGCAGGAGCTGGATATGGAGCTGACTGGTTTACAAGTCCAACTGAAGCTGCGAAGAGAAAATAAGAAACAGCCCTGAGTCTGAATGCACATTTGAGTGAAATCTTTCCAGAAGTAAAGGTATTACTGTACCTGACTGGGTTCATGGGGGAGTCAGGGTCGTAAGATCTCTGCCCGTCCAGGGTTACCACCGTGGTGTTCTTGTTGTGAATGAAGATGTTGGTACCGCCCTGGATGAAGGCCACAGGAGGGCTCGGTGTCACCTGCACTCTCACACTGTAGTTACTGTACACCACACTGCCAACGACCTGAACCTGCAGAGCAATAACAGCTATTGGACTCAATCCACAGTGGAGTGGAACATTAATTCTTATAAAGAGTGCCCGTTTAATGCATCCACTACTTAATCCACTACTTACCCTGGCTATGACGGTATAGGTGTCATAGAGCAGGAGATGGCTGGGCAGTACGAGGCTCTGTCTGTGTGTGTCTGTGAAGGGCAAAGTCAAGGCCTGTCCTGCAGAATCAAACAAGGTCCAGTTGTAACGAAGGCCTCCTGAAATGTCACATTCAACTTCAGTCTCATAGGTCACCCCCAGGCGGATAACCTCATATCTTTGCACCTTGAAGAAAGGACAGGAAATGTGAATATATTTTTAGCTACCATACTACACAAACGTTAAGGTGGCGGTAACAGCCCTGCTGGTAAAAATGTACCTGTAGTTTGAGAGGTCCCATGTTTTTGACTGGTGGAGGCTGACAAGGCCGGTCCACAACAAAGATGTGACTACTTATAGAGACAGAGCTGACCAGGTTAGACACAGTTACTGTCACTCTGAACTCTCCTGTCCTGCAGAGAGTAAAAGCACATACAGTAAATGTACACAGGCAAAAATATACATTAGAGTAAAGTAACTGAAGAGTAATGAAAAGACAAGCTGACTAGGATGTTTGCAAAAGATCTCTGAACTCTGAAGTTTATCAAATAAAGATTTACAAGAGGACATTCAAGGTTGTCAAGTAAGGAAACTGGAAGAATCTTTCTTTTAAAACTGTTGCAAATACAGGAACTATACCTTGACTGATACTGTTTTGAGGCATATACCAATATTGATAATTGAGAGTTCAAAATAATGACATATTGGCCAATAATCTTTTTCTTTTCTTTTTTTTTTTACATAAATACATAATAGAAACAAAACGTTTAAATAAGGATCCTTCAAATTAGTTTTATTAAAGAACTGTGACCAAGATATTTACTGAGAGGAACAGTTTAAAAATATTCTTCTCAAAGGTTGCTGGTCACAATCTATGCAGTGGAAACACTGAAATAACATATCTTAGGCATTTCTGTTTTGGATGTGTCCACAAACAATTACCCCAAAACTGATATATCTAAAATAAGCCTAGCTCAATTAGAAACATCCAAATAAACTAATTAAAAATTAATACTGGTAGTGAAACTCACCTGTGGAAGACATGCTGTTCTGTGCTCTGTCCCACCTTGCATGATCCGTCTCCAAAGCTCCACAGGAAGGTGGCGTCAGTCCCCAGATTTACCCGGCAACTCATCGCCACTGTTTGGTTCTGCAGGACAGAAGCCTGGTGGAGCAGCCTGTTGAGGTTCACTGCTCTCTGGACTACCAGCGGGAACACATCAGAGGTAAGGGAGGTCTGGCCTCTTGACATGACTACAACTACATCATACCTACATTGAAAAGGGGGGAAAAGGTACTATTCAGGGAAAGATCAATGTACTGCTTCTCCATTTACTCTTGTTAACAGGTTATCTAAGTGCTTTTATGAGATAATTTTGATTATTATTTGATTTAAAGATCCCCTCCAGACATAGACAAATAATCTGCTTGGAACAATAATGTGTGTTTGATATGTTTTTATAGTATAATTTCCACATTAAAATCCTCAATAAAAATTACAATTATGCATATTTCTAAAGTTTTCCTGCTGCAGACAAGAAAGTGAAATGAAAAACATATTTTTGATTTTGATTTTAAAGATCTAAAACTGAACCCCTACGCATAAAGCACTGTGTTTACATGCCTCAGTATTTGTTTAATGTACACATCCATTTTCTATTTAGAGAGAGTGACTTTAGGTATTGGGAAATCCCTTCGAAACTTTAACAAAGTCCCATTCACAAATGGTAATGTTGAAACACTTCTGACATCACATTTTACAAAAAAACAAAACAAAATCTGAACAATTAACAGTCTTCTGGTTAGGAGTACAATAAAACTCTGCATAGTTTGGGAGTCAAAGAAGCGTCTACTTTGTATTTTGAATATTTCATCAGTGTGTCATACCTGCCAGGTTTTTGGTATCTTTTGGTGATGGTCCTTGAGGTGGTTCTGGCTGATCTTGAGTCTCCAAAGTGCCACAGAAACTCCACAGAGTCCGGTACTTCAGCCACAGCCAGGAACGTTATATCTGTATTTGTGGGATAAGCTTGCTTTGCTGCATAAATCCTCACTGTTAGGAGACAAAACAGACATTACTCTGTATATACCACACATTATAAATAAATGAAGAATGATGAATTTCATGCCAATGACTGAGGGGTGAAGAATTATTAGAAAGAAAAAACTATTTGTTTTTAAAAAAGTGGACCTGAAAACACTAAAGGAAAAAATGTACATGATGTCCCATCAAAGACCAATTAGATCAACTTGATTATTTTGAAACTTCTATTTTCTGTGACAGTGATAAAAAAGGCCTATAGTTAATTCTTCAACAGCTTAGTGGTATCGTGTTCAAAGAAAAGCATGAGACCTTCATTGAACTAAATCTGCATGTGAAAAATTGATGCCATAAGAAAATAAATTATGCATTTATTCATTAGAAATTAATTAGAAATTTGTTCTAATCAAAGATCAAAATGTTTAGACACTGATTAAAGATAAAAAATCTCAGACATTTACAAGAAAACAAAGCCTTTTCTGAAATTTTTAATTAATGTTCACATGTTCTGTACTGCTCAGCAGGTGTTGGTTAAAAATACTTCCTCACCATTGTCAGCTGTGAGGCTGTGAACCAGACTAGTAGTTGGTTGCCACACTGGATTAACTTTAACTTGTGGTGATGGCTTCCTGTTCCTCTCAACACGTACCCTCATGCTTTTGTTCTGAGAAGACACTCGGTTCTCAGCTCGAAGCTCAACCGCAACTGTTCCTGAGTGGTTGAAAAGCAAAACCGCCGTTGCCTCTTCTCCTGCAGTGCAGTTGCTTTTTCTGTACAGCAGTGTTGCATTCACCAGCAGAGACACGGTCACATTTGAGCCTGCTGTGATGCTAAATAAAACAGAGTGTTTTCGATTTGTTGTGAACACGCTGGGAGCATTCAGCACCAGCTCTCCAACTGGGTCTTGAACGAGGATGTGTGAGCAGAATGAGGCCCAGCTTATTGGGTTAAAGGCCTTAACTGTCACTTTATAGCAGCCTGCTATTGTAAGAGACACACTGACATTCCACTCTTCAGTTGTCCTGCTCGTCACGAAAGCATCGTCCAAACTAAAAGTCCAAATCACTCTCGACCCCATTCGGCTGGCAGGGCTGAGAACCTCCAGGTTTAATTCTGCATTGGTTGAAACTACTGATTTCCAATTCCCAGAAGGCCTCACGGCATGTATACGCTCATACACCATCAAAGCTTGAGGCAGGTCGGCGGAGAGCAGCACTGACCAAAGATCAGAAGTGGAGAGAACAGATGCTCTGAGGTGATACTTTCCTGCGGTGGTGGGGAGGCGGCAGTGAAGGTGGAGGTGCAATTGGCAGCTGGAGCGGTTGTTGCCATGGTTACTGTTTTTCTGCTGAGCTATTCTGCTTGAATGATTTTCAGCGTTATTAACGTTCCCACTAATGTTTCTATTGTCATTACTAAAGTCACTACTGCTTAAATGATCCTTTGCGTCAGTGCTGTCATACTCGGCATTCAGCGTGAGGTTGAGGACAAGTAGGTGTTTCATGGTGGTGAACAGCTCCACATTCACAGAAACGTTCTCTCCGGAGGTCAGCTGACTCTCTGATACACTCAGTCTGAGGTCAGAGATGGCAAGACGCACAACCTGCAAGTATAAGTGCAAATGTGAGATTAAAGACCAAAAACAGTAACAAATTGATTCCACTAATAAGTATTGATTACCAAAGTCTGATATTGCTTATTCCTCTGTGCCATAGAGCTCCATTATTGCCAAAAAACAATTAAAAACACATCAGTGAGCCACATTTCTTTATTACAATGAACATGGGCTGCTGTGAATACTTGCTAACTTACCAAATATGTATTAATCCGCTGCTGAAAATAGTTCCCAATAAATGCTCAGTCTACTCCTGTTTAAGTAACGACTGCTTAAAACTAAAGTTCCCAGCTGTTTTAGGAAATTACTGATGCTTTTTAAACACAATGAAAAATATAGATGCAACATTTTTAAAGTTTTACTTCTTCAGTAGGAACCAATTTGCTTGAGAGCCACAGACAGGCAGAGAAGTTTTGGTCTTTTCATGGGATTTGTTGACACTAAACACATCATATAAAATGTTGCATTTTAAATAGCAGCCTTATCCTTTAACCATTTAATATAATATAATTAAACATGAGGATAATATTTTCAGTAACTGAAATCAGACTACTCACAATATGTATTGTCTCCTGTGTCCATCCATAGGCACTGGAGGCGTTCACTGACACGACGTGAACTCCTTCGGTTTCAAAGGTCCAGTTCTGGAAGCATATAGACAAATGTTTCTTTATCCATCACATTAAAAACATGACATGAGAAGAAATATTTTTTTACTTTAATACTTTTGTTTTATTTGTATCATAAACACTTTTTTTGGGGTCATTCTAAATCACCAAATTATCAAACCACCAAATGGAGAACAGCATTTCTTCCGAAGACCATAAATTATTAGTATCTGCTTAGACTAGTTTTTGGTGTCTATAGTCAAAACTAAACTCTTCTAAACAGCACTGAATGGATCTAGATCTGGACTCACCAATATTACAGCATTACTCTCTTTAACCCATTGACTTCCAGTTGAAGTTCCACTCACTTAAATTCAGTCTGCACACAACCGATTGGTGCATCTCTCTATGAGTCAAAATAGAAGCAGCTCTGGTTCTTACGACCGAAATGAGAGATTGCACTTTGTTATAACCCCTTGTTGTGTGTTGCTATGGCAATAAGTTAGATAAATAATTCAATAAATACTTACTAATTATTGTATGGTTGTATTGCTTATGTGATAGATTTCAAATGTTTACCTCTATTAAATAAGAAACATAATTTAATGTGGGTAAAAAATATTTGGCTGTTATTTATGGGTATTTCACTGATTTAAGTCATTATTCTAATAAAATTCACATTTTAACAGATTTGTTCTTACTAAACCTTAATTCCACATGTATTTTAATCCATTATTAATCTCAAAAGCAATTATTTATGTCATCTTCATTTTTAAACAGCGCTGGTTATTTTGAAAAAGAAAACATGCATTACCTCCATAACTGAATCTAAAAAAACATTGAGAGGCAGACAGTGTTTTTAGTTTTTTACTTGTTATTGAAAGGGCTGTAATGTTTTTTGATGCTCTTTGTTATAAAGCAGTCACAAACAGGCCAGACTGTAAACTGAGCAGGCTGACCTCAACATCACTGATTCATCGGTAGTCAAAACAGCTATCTCTTGTTGTCACTGAATGTGCAAAGATGCTCCATTTAGACTACACGGTTTTGCTGATTCATGACCTGGATCAATTAAAAAGAGGTTACTGGCTTTAATTTTTAGATACATGTGCATAGTACAGTCCTCATTTCTCAGCCCTACTTACCACAGCGCTGTTCAGACAGTCAGAGCTGGGGAGACAAGCTGTCTTTACAACTTCCATGTTTTTCCCTTTCTCCTCTTGAGTAAACCACCAAGAAAACTCTACTGGCAGACTACTATCACCCATGTCTGCCCGCAGAGTGACAGGGTCGCCCAGGTATGCTGCCTCGACTGTCACACTGCTGGAGTCTGTCGGCGGGAAAGGGGTGCAGGAGGGGCGGCCCAAGGGGCCGTGAAGCACAGATATCACCAGACTGTGTGGAGAGGGCTGCAAGACGGAGAGCAGGAGTGTGGAGGAGAGTGTGGAGAGGGGGTTGGAGACACTGACGTCTAAACATAAAATGACAGGATAAAAGAAAAGAAGAAGAGAGACAGAGGGTTAGTGGCCCACATAATAAATATTTCTAATTTTTAGTTAACAAATGATTCATCATTGAACTGTGTTTGCTCTTGTTGACTTACTGAGTTCATATATTCCTGGGGTTTCCAAAATCCAATCAGATGACACAACAAAGGAGCCATCATCCAACACGCTGACATGATGTGAACTTTGACCTTTAGGGGTCGTTTCCTGAAACTCAACAGTGACATAAGAGAGGTCCTGCCCTCGCAGACCCAGAATCCCTAAAAATCACAGAAAAACTCAACTGAAACAGGAAACTGTGATATATGTTACAAATGTTTGTTTTAATTATGTAATCATTAATCAAATATCATTGTATTATTTCTGTGCGTGTGAATATATTCAAGCACATAAAGAAACTCATTAAGAAGCACATTCTGAATGAAATATTGTTCAGAACAACATAAATTAAATATTCTCTAAAAAAAAATCATCATTATTTTACAACTAGATTTAGTGGAGTCATTTCATGTTTCATCATTGTAATATTTATAATTTCAGAATTGACATTGTTAGATATAATATATATAATATATATGAAATATATAATATAAATACATTTTTGTTGATTATTTTTAACCACATTACACAATATATCTGCAGCTATAATGGAAAATGTGTTTTCATTAGAATACACAGCTTTCTATAGTTTATATTAAAAAAATGTATGGTAGAGTTTTTTTGCGAAGTGGCTTTAACAGTTTTTACAAGTACATATATTTTTATTTTATTTATATATTTATTTTGTAAAATAATGAACCCTTTAAAAGTCTAAATGAATAAAAAAACACTGACAACAGAAAAGCTATCTTTATAAAATAAAGTCTTCAGTTGGAGCAGTTATGTTCACTGTCTCTCTATTATAATTCTAATAATAATAAAATATATGTTATGATAATGAATAATATGATGTAATAAAATCTTTTAAATAAAATAACTGATTATATATACTAATCATGTAAAAGACAAAAAATACATTTACACAATTATAGAGCCACAGAAAACAAATGTTAAGGAAATAACAGATATAGAGATATAATATAAACAATTTGTTGTCACTTTTACATAAAGGACGAAGCATCTTTACCAAAACAAACCACTTTGCCAAGTCATAACACAAACGTTTAAAGAGTCCTATTTCCAAGAACTGCACTTGTGTAAAATACAGTATAGCAGCTGACCTGTGGGCTGGTCGGGGCTTCCAGCCAGGTTTCCTGAAACTTCCACAACAAAAGTCCTCCCAGCATGCACTCTGTTTGGAGAAGTAGACAGACGAATGCTGTGCAGAAAGGGTCCTTCAGTTCTGTAGAGTGCTACACTTCCCTGTCCACCTCCAACAGGCAAGGAGAGGACACTGGAAAGGAAAAGATTCACAGTCAAAGATCCAGCACAAGTCAAACACACAAAGCTTCAGGGACTGTGACGTGAGTGAGTGAGTGAGTGAGTTCATAATTTACAAACATATGAATTTGAAATGTTTCACTCAGACTTTATTTGGTGGCATTAAGGTTCGTGCCTTCAGCCACTTCTGGATCAGGACTTGAAACAGACGTAGAGAGGCCATGGTTAGCAGAAGTCTGTCTCACCTTTGTCTTTTACTTTCTGCTCTGACATCCTTTGTGCCTCCATCGGACGAAGTGTTGAAACACTCACTGGCAACCAAACCCTGTTGCAGGTTGCCACAGTAACAGCCCTCTGAGGTCAATGCAGCAACCTGGTACCTTCAACAACAAATACTGAAAGTAAATAAAATACTGCATCCAGCTCATCTAAACACACTTACACAAAACTCAGTGCTCGTGTTAAAATGTCTGTGTGACAATGATGTTTTAGAAAGAGGGTGACTTAAATTTATGGTCACACTTTGAAGCAATAAGCTCCATGTTATTAAAAATAATAGAATATATATATATATTACTTCCAACATAACAATATATGTAACTGAGCCCATAGACCAAAGCTCCCATTTTATTTGAATGGCAAGGCTTTTTGCTTAATGAAGAATAATGCTTTTAAACACAAAGGTTTGGGGGGTTTTATCAGATTTTTCTCAATAGAAAAAAAGAAAAAAGATGGACTTTTGTGTCATTTATATATATATATATTAAACTGGCCTGCATGGCGTTTGAAAACAAATTCTAAAATATTTCAGAATGAGGACATCACAGCTGCACGGCATACGTTGTAAAATAGCAATGTTTTAAAGCACAATTTGAAGACGATTATCATACAAGACTATTGGCGTCGCCATTGAGCAACTGCTGGTCCCAATATGAATATGTAAAAGAAATCATAACGTGGATTTTCTGCTTAATTTTAACACAAATATACAAACCGGCTTTAGCTGAAATCCTACACTTACCCCTCATCCAGGCAGCTTGCAGAGCAGGTTACCGGGTCAAGGTCACGGGCACCTTTGGATGCGTAAAGCCTGCTGCTGGCGTTGACGCACCCCACGAACCACGGTGATATCCCGTGACCTGGTGGAGCAACTGCCACAGACACGCGATGAAAAAGCGGGTGCAGTGAAATGAGCGTGTAGACAAAAGCACTGAACATGTCTGAGGCCGCAACTGGAGCAAAAAGCCCAGGAGGACAGCTGGACGGACAGACAGGGACAACAGTGACAAGAAGAAGAGGGGAGGGATGAAGGAGAAAAGCAGGTGCATTGACGCATCACGCTCTGTGCATACAGTACAAGGTGTGTGTGGGAGGAAGGGGACACACAGTGGGACTGTGTGCAAATGAAGGACCCAAATTAAATGTAAGTGAGGGTGTGTGAGAGCTTTTGACTCAAGGCCGTGGTGTTTCCTGTGACGCTGGTGAGTGTGAAGCGATCTTTGCTCGCGCAGTTTGGCTGTATTTTGTGCCACGGAGTTTAAGGGGGAAAAAATGGCAGATGCACTTTTGTATAAGAATAAACGCGCATCTGCCCTTTAAACGTGAGTATTTTCCTTCAAAGTCAATATCCAGTTGTAATGCCATGTTGCTTGCTGTGCTCTCCATTCGCTGAAAAGCATAATTACTAAAGGTCACCAGTCAGCCACGCAAAGCTGAATATACCAATTAGCAGACTTGGGGCTTTTCCACGCAAAATAAAGCAGCTTCCCCTGGTTAAAAATAAATAAAATGAAAAAGGCCTGTGTTGCTATTTGAGCTGCTGGTTCTTTTGTTGCAAACACTCCAAAATTAATGAGGCAAAGAAAATTGTAAGCACATGAAACAGAACAACAGCAGTGGAGGTAAAAAGAAAGAAAGAAAAAAAAAGAGCTGCGTGTTGTTATTCTGCCTAATGCACAGGTTTAATCTGAAGATCTGCCCATAAAATCATTCTTTTAGTCTGATGTTATTAACCCTTCCTCATTGAGATAAACCGAGCTGGCCTACGCGCCCACATGCGCCACATAGGCCTACAACCGCCACCACAGGAAGATTAATTATTTCTTCACAACCTTGTGTTTGTGTGTGTGTGTGTGTGTGTGTGTGTGTGTGTGTGTGTGTGTGTGTGTGTGTGTGTGTGTGTGTCTACGTGGAGCCACGAAGCAAATCTCATTGTTGGTTTGATTCCGTTATTGTCCAGCAAGCCCGTTGGACGCCGGTTTGGACCACCTGAGGAATCAGATCTCTATTCTTACATCAACTTTAAAAAACAACAACATCTGGAGTCTTCAAAGGCATCCCAAAGTGAGCACATCTCTGTTTTAATGTGCCAATTGGAATATGGTCTTTGACTTTTGTTTTTTAAAGGACCAGTCTTGTACAGAATCATCTGCGAGCTGACCTGAAGGAGCCCTTATATCAGTAGAAAGTGCAACACAGAATAAGCTGCAGTATGAAAGATATCTCCTATTGGGCATTGAGTTTTATTCTTGGACATTTTTTTTTCTGACAGCGGGGTGGCACCTCCTACAGCTGAGTTCCAGCTTTGTGGATCAGTGTGTTATCTCTCTGCTTGGGTCACTTTTTGCACAATCCAAGGACATTCTTCAAAAACGTCGTTTTAAACTGGAAATGAGGGAGAAATGATCTCACCAGCAGTGGTATTTTTCCCAACTTGGTTGTAAGAAAGGTATGATTTAAAGCTCCGGTATGAACTCCCTCTTTCGACGCATATTTTTTTGCAGAGCACTTCAGAGCTGTTGGGCTGAAAAATGTCAACAAAACGCATCGGAACCGGTGAAAGTCTTTCGTCCGAGTCCAGTTTGCCCTGTGAGCCCTTCAGTGAAAAAAGTGTCTTCGTCGTGCATGCAACTCCACAGATCCACCTTAAAAACCTCTTCCGGTTTCCGACATCCCCTTTAAGAGAATTTCTCACTCCTCCGTGCGTCCAGCAGGGGGCGCTGTGAGACCGCGCCATCTCCTCGAGCTGACGGTACCAGAGAGGCACAGCGGGGGGATCAAACACATTTTCTCTGTCCATTTTTTATACGGAATACGCGCATATTTGGGGGATTTCGTTTCGCCTCTCCGCTCAGGGACTCGAACACGTCTTCACATCACAAAAACACCGCATCTGACCACAGAAACTCAAACAAATCTTACTTGATTTCCCCCCAAAAAAAACTAAAACGTGGGACTTGTTATTGTTGATTTAATATAGATTCAGCTGCATATGTGTGAAAACAAATCAGCCGTGGGAGTGGAACCTATATTTAACGCTCATTTGCATATTAAATTGGGATCACTGCATGTGAATTAATTTATAGTGAAAACACATATTGCTTTTTTTGCCGCGGGACCCCCCGGAGCCCATTCAAGCACCCCTGGAGGTCCCCGGATCACACTTTGAGAAGCATTTTCTAACCAAACCCTAAACATCAATAAGTCGCGCTGTAGTCGTGACGGTGCGTAAAGCCCACCGCAGGCCCGCTAAGCTCCAATAACCTGCCCAATTCGTTAAGCGCACGCTGTGCTTTCAATGTGCGCACGCCGTGATACAATTAACAAACGATGAAGTCAACGAAATCTTTCAAAAAAATAGCTGCTGGATCCGCGTTATGGCGCTGCGTAACGGAGAGACGAAGCGTTATGTAAGCGCCTGCAGTCTGCGCCCCTACCGAGGACACAGAGTCCGCTGGAGAAACCAGTTCAGCTGACTCCGGTGGACTGAGAAGTCGATTGACGTGGAGAGATAATAAAATAGATATTGTCACCAGGGTTTTGTTACAAAAGCCGGGACGTCGAGGAGGAAAACTAGCCGTTGTTCACACAGCTTTTTATTTGCATAATTTTAACGAGTTTATCGGCTGATACTCGACCGTATGAGAGGAAATTAAAGAGTGCCAGATTATATATTGACGCATGTATGGAGATATGTACTTTACACTGATGAGTAAAAAAAATAATAAAACAAAATGTGAGTTGTTTATCTGTTGATCAGCGGCTGGAGGTCATATTTGCTTCACCTATTTATTCGCCACCACATGACAGAGTAAAGTTCTCCTCATCTGAAGTAGTTAAGACATTAAAATATAGAAATGTCATGATTGCTTCTCCCAGACATATATATTTGACAGTCTATGCGGCAACCTCCTCTTTTCTAACCCCATTATTTTTGGTTTTCTGGAGGAATATTAACCCCTTATACCTGCTTATTTGGCCTCCTTATCAGGTGACTTCTACTTAGTAATCTATATTTTAGTTAATCAATGTTGAAGATATTTAAGTCTTATCTCACCAGGCGCCATCTTCATGAACTACATCAACAAATGCCCCATGTAGCAGCTCCAATACGTTTTCTTTAAAAAAAAAAAAAAAAAGAAGAAGTCTTATGTAGGCAGTGGTTAGGTGGACATTTTTCAAGATATTTTCACGAGTCATGGCAGCGAGTTTCCACGAGAGAAAAAGAGACATAACTATAAAAAAATATGAAAAATAAAGTGTGTTTTATTTGAAGGAAGAATAATGGGAGATGTTTCAATATATCTGTGCTTCACAGAAAGGAAACAGTTCGTTCAGCTTTGTTCTGTTATATTCAGAGACATTTCAAGCAGCTGTTTGGATATTTTTTGTCCAATCTGTAAGACAAAGCTTTCATCTTTCTATCCAACCTGAAACCCTCAACAGGCAACAACAAACCGCACATTTGACTGACTTGTGTAAAGTATAGATTCATATATAAAATACCACGACGTCCTGTGTCTCAATATTAATTCATGACCCTTTGTGTTCATTAATTAAAGAGGCCTAACTCACAGTTAAGTCGTTCGTTAATTATCCAACCAGCTGCATTAAGTGCAGAAACCCTCCTCTGACCTGTGTGTTTTCTGATGATGTCTGAAAGTACCTGGTTCCTGTCTTTGTGTGCACGGAGCTGGAGCTGAAGCACCAACATGCTACTGAGTGCCAAACTCTCTGCTTCGTGGGTCATTGTTCAGGGCATTCACAAATTCACAAATCCATAAAGGAGGCCTGGAAACGCACGATAAATGTCGAGGGTCATGACAAACCAAAAAGTATGTTGCACTTCTGGGAGCATGTCTGATAGAGGTCGAAGAAGAGTCAGTGTGCCTGCAGAAAAAAACAACCAAAATGTAAATATTCATAATTGACTATATATAACAATCACCTATGTTCATTAAGTAATATGTAATTATAGGCTACAAAAGAGGGTATAATCACATAGAAACCATTGATGGTTTCATAGGTCTATTGGAACATTTAAGGTAATCAAGCATCTATCAGATCCTAAAGCTCTATTAACACATGCGTGGTGCATCTTTATAACAAAGTTTTAGTCCTGACTTGAGTCCCAACTGTTCTTAAACATGTAAGTTAAACATCCGTATTTAAAAGCTATTTGACGGCGCTCTGTCGCTGTTTGCCCCGGGGGGGAGGAGATGAGGCTCTGTTGGATCAGATTACTCTCCAAACAAGCCTCAATCAGGCCAAATTATTAACGAGAATCTACTGTAACATGCAGATCTTATCAGAGCTGGATCACCAGGAGTAGTCTCCCCGGTTTGACAACAACAGCTGGAGAAAAGAATAAAAAACACATCAGAAAATTAGTTTAAGAGGATTTATACAAATAATAATACAGCAAAACCATCAATGGACTAAAGAAACATTAGGAAATTAAAAAATATATAAGTAAACAACATGTTATATCAAAATAATATTCTCGTTATACTGCACTAAGATTTTAAAAAGTCACCATAAAATGAACCTAAATAAAAGCAGAACCTATATTAAGAACATCTCTTCGTAAGGCTTGTCAATACAAACTAAAGGTAATATCATTGCACACTCACTAATAAATGTAACAGCCACATTTCTGGAATATAATTTAATATGACCTATATTGCATTATTGAGTACTAGGGCTATACCTAAATGGCTTTTAAAGGAAAAATTCTACTGGTTTTAAGTTGAACACACCTTCTAACTATCCAGTGAAATTAGGCCTAAATAAGGAGTTAGTTACAATGAGTCTTGAATCCCCAGGTTTCCCCTTTGTCCCACATCCTGAATACCCAATATAAAGAAGTGGGTGAAAAACGTTGCCTGAAACCTTATATGGCAAAGGCCCAGACAGCCTTAAAAAAGTGTCCTATTATATTTCTCAACCACCCAATTTAAGAAACTTCACCAGAAGAGGAGAAGAAAGGAAGCTCATCCGCTCAAATCCGCTTTTGACGCGTCATGTCTCCTGCCTGCGTGCCCTGCAGCAAGGCAATATTCTGCATTTCTCATCAATCTGATGTTTGACATATAGCCCTAACTAAAGAAGGGCTGTAGGTGAGAATATCTGTCGACTTAGGCGCTGACATAGTAATCAATAATGAACAAGCTGTGGCCTGAATGCATGTAGGCCGCTGGTAGGAATCCAGATCATTTTCTACCAGTGTTTTAGTCAAATTAGAGGGATATATTTTTTCTATTTTGTGTTTTAATAATAGAAATGAAACATATCATTGGTGTATCAGTGTGGTTGTAGCAGCAGAGGAGGTTCTCTGTTGTGTGATTGTGTGTGTGGTGGTGGTGGTGTGTGTCTGTGTGTGTGTGTGTGTGTGTGTGTGTGTGTGTGTGTGTGTATTAGTGGCTTTTATCCCCAGTCCAGTTTGGGCTTCTTGTCCTAACTCCCTGGTATGAGGGGTCAAAGGTCACCGCCGCTTGTAGCCGTGTTCAAATCCCCCTATAGTGTGTAATGTTCTCAACATTATAAAGGGAACTAGTGTCCAGATATTAGTTTTCAGGCCGTGGAACATTTTAATTAGCTGATATAAAGGATAAACACACAGGAGCTTTAAGTTGTCATGAGACTGCATACATTTTATAGGTAATTTATCCAAATAGACTGAAAAATATGCATTTAAAATCGTTACATGGTACAATATTTTTAATGGACACACAAAATACCTTTTGGTGGAAAGGTCAACCTCTAAAAACTCTGGCCAGTAAAACCAGTGAGATTACAAGGTATTTCTACTATAGTTTACAACAAAGAAACCCTTATATGAAATTCATGTGTGAGTGTGTGTGTATGGAGGAGGGGTTCAGTTTAAAGGCCAATAATGTATTGGTGTCAATACAAAACTTTTAAAAAAAAGGTCTTCTTAAAATAATAATCTTCCCAATTATTTCCTTGCCAAGGAGTGTTTTTTTTATATGTATTCCTATATTTTTTATTTAAAGAAAGAAATAATATCATTGAATCTAATGATAATGATGGTAATAATAATAATGACAAACATGAGCTCAGGATGGTCGTTGAAACATGCTCACACATGGCACATGTTCAATCATTCATGTAATGGGATTAGGCAACTTTCAAAAATGAACAACAGGAATGTCAAAACTTTGTTTATCTAAAAATGTGGGTCAATACAAAATAACTTTATGAAAAATACATTTGGAGTTAAATGTTGTCTTATTTTATGTCCAAAGAGTGGACAACGTTATGGTTCATGTGAAACCTGAGTTTGCACAGTTTTGCAATTCATCACCCCTAATTAAAAAAATGTTTAATATTTTTTATAAAATCATCTCCACAAACTCAGCAGTACTGGATCTTAAACCAATTAAAAATATAAAATAAATATAATTTAATGTGTAAAAATAAATCTTTCAATGATCCTCTAGTTACATTTGACGAATAATACATAAATAAACACTCTGATGGGAGCCATGCAGCCAACAGTAAACAGAGCTGAATGGCAAATAGTTTTTAAGTTTTACAAATAAGACCCACTGTAAACATGTTGATACATGGCGGGATAACAGTCTAAATGAGCAGGAACTTCATGCCTTCCTGTGACTCACGCTGATCGCCTAAACAACACCCGTCATACAACCGGGCTTGTTGATAACTGATTGAATTGTATGTTAAAAGTTGCTCCAGTCTCCTTTCAACATTAGGCTACATCTGGCGCTCTCCTGTCCTCAGAAAAGCCTTTACAAATGGAGTTGAGCTCCATGACTGAGCAGAAGCCCTCTGGTGCTGGTTTTCCCCTTCCTCCCCCATGCAGTCCCTCTGGCCAGGGAAATCCACCAGACATCAGCTCTCTGGGCTCCCTGCGTCTTTTCTAAACGTGTTTTCGCCGCTGTAGGGTCAGTTATTAACTCGAGAGCGTTTCAATTTAATTTACACATGCAGGCTGGAAAATATGCAGTTGACTCACTTCAAGCAAACATATCCTCACTAATCTGGTCATCGGACATTTTGTCAGAGTGATGCTTTTGGTAAAACTATTCAGCATAAAAAAAATCTCACAATCTAACAATTATTTTATATTATAATAATAATAATAATAATAATAATAATAATAATAATAATAATAATAATAATAATGGATACTATATTTTTTATGAATAAAAAAATAATAATTACAATTAATCTGTTTTATTGTGTTATCAGGCTATCATCAAACAGAGGTCTGGTATGCATTAACTACATTTCATTTGTAAATTCTGCAAAGCTGAATGGCTCCATATGAGAAAACGCGTTTAACCCTATGTGCAGCTAAAGTAGGCTACACAATGTGTTTTTATTGTTTAAACTGCAGTGAGAAACTAACCAATATGCATATCTTAGTCAGCACTTTGAAAATACAACATTTGGAGAAGGAGAAGCTGCTACATTGTTGTTTCCATCTCATCTACACGCAGGCCGCCATCCCTGCCTCTGACCCCGTGTCTGTGCAGGGGGATGCCGGGTAAAACCAGGCAGAGGCAGCGCTGTTTCCCCCCGCTGTTTCCTCCCCTCACGTTGAGCCACGATCGTGGTGATGGAGGCTGCAGGGAAATGCTGGATAACCGCGACTTTAGTGGAAATGTTAATGCACATGTGGGAATGGTAGTTATTATGGAGTGCAGCCACCTAAACCTTGGGATTGGTTGATATAGTAGACCTGATTAAAAACCCCTTCATTCTTATGTGTGTTTGTGTATCACTCCGCTCTTACGTAATAGCTGCATGCTTATATTAATATTATAATGTTATGAGCCCCTGAACCTTTGCACTACCTATTTTTGGTTCATGGAGATTTCGGACCTTTACTGGACCTCGGACCTAAAACTAACATGCACATATGCTGTAAATGGAGAGGTTTGGGTGTATTTTGTCAGAAGATTAAACCCATATTTATATTAAATTTGGGTTTTGTACATTTAAAAAAAATGGATACAAACAAGCTCTCGCATATCTGTTGTTACCCATTAAACGATGTTTCTTCGTGTAACTTAAACTCCATCTAAAGTTAAAGTCTGTACACCCTCACAACTGTTGAAGCGTGAAAGTGCCTACAGCTCACTTCCTCAAAAAAAGGGTCAAAATATTAACACCGAGAACACAGAAATACGAGAGTGGGAGAGAGAAAAGACGAGATTTTATAGTGTCTGTAATCCACCCTGCTTCTCACATCTATAGTTTGTAGAAGTTGGTGTTGGAGAGGGAAAAGCACATGGGCCACACAGAGGCGCGCTCTCGGCTCGGCGCATGGAGGAGCCATTAGATTATACCGACTTTTCTCTGTGGGGAAAAGTTTGTTTGACACCTTAAACAGAAGCTCTGCTCTCTGTTAAATCATATGGGGGCAGCCAAACTCACACACTTTAACCCCGCGTGGTGTTTCGCTGAATTTAATGAGTGAGCCTTTATTTTGAAATGATGAGCTAGAATTAAAGAGAATAAAAGTAACCCATTTTACCCCTCGTAAATAGACTATACACACGCCGATTGGTTTGCAGGGCTCGAGTGTTATCAGGCGCCCACACCAGAGTGTGCAGACTTTACTATGATAATCTAATGGATGACTGTTCAATGTATCTTGCATTGTGTATTTAGACATGCATTTATACATTGTGCCAGCAATGAAAAAGTCTTTCTAAGGAGTCACAGTCCTTGTGCAGAATTAGGGTAATAAGTATGACTCTGATTCTGATTAAATAGCCTATCTTGAACTTTTCCCCTTTTCTTGATGCTTGATGAGTGAGAGATTTTTTTTCAGAATTATTTTAATTTTATGTCGACGGTGTAAATGCTGTTCTCCCCCCCGTCCGCAGCAGGTCACCGTCCTGCAGCAGCAGCAGCTTTTGAGCAGAGTGTGCTCGCTACCGCCACGATTCACCATATGCAGCGAGGCTTCAGACATCAGTTTGAGGCTATATTATCATACAGAGCCGTTCACAAACACACACACCGAACACTGAAAGAAAAATGGGTACAGCAAAGTAATTGCTGATGCATTCAAAGCCTGCTACAACACACACAAATATTGACGAATACCCCCACCACCCGAAAGTGGCTCCAAAACGTCAAAATGTTTGTTTTGTTCATCAATATTTTACACCAAAATATTATGGGTCTGTGAATGACCTTGCGTTAAGGGGCGGTTGACGGGCAAATACTTTACAGCTGAGAGATTCAACATAAAAACGCCCTGACAGCTTTTATCGGTCTCCGTGTATTTAATTGTCTCAAAGATCAATGCAAAGTGCTGACCCTAACGCGGCATGTGTCTGTCAGCATTAACCATAACTTTGTTTCCCAAACAGTCAGCGTCAAATATAATTTGGAGTTGAGCTCTTTAGAAAAACATTATCTTTCCTTTCCTATTAAAACCAAATATGGCCTGTCTTGTTCTTTTTCACGTATTCTGTCTATTGTTATTCTATAGAAGTTAC
Source organism: Dicentrarchus labrax (assembly GCF_905237075.1). Classification (NCBI taxonomy): domain Eukaryota; kingdom Metazoa; phylum Chordata; class Actinopteri; family Moronidae; genus Dicentrarchus; species Dicentrarchus labrax. The sequence continues at coordinate 11,431,551 of NW_026136709.1, read as the reverse complement.
AGTCTACTGGTTCCCAATCCGCACTGGAATTTAACCCTGAAACACCAGCAGCAGTATAATGGCTTGTCTCTGCTCCCTGTATGGCCCCTGCAGGCTCTAGCAGCAGCAGCAGCCGTGCCGGGGCCAGACAGCATGCCAGCCCCGGCTCCCCCTTATCAACCTCGGGGCTTTGGCCTGGACCGTATACCGCAGAGTCCCATTAATCAGGGAAACATCACGTCAAACATGGCAGACTGAGGGAAAGGGCAAGTCTGGTCAAAGCTTCTTAGAAAAAGTTGCATGGTCCTACATTGCACACAATATTGTGAGAGTCGAATAGCCTTTGGGTGAGTTTTGCAGTATTCCTGTGTGTCCGTACAGCAGGTATGTTTGTGGATTGTTAGTTTATTTTATTGTATTTCACCCCCTATGGTAGGATCACTATACTCTGGTTTCGGCTTTTTCTACAATACCCAGGTATATAGTTGCAGTGGTGCTACAGTACTAATACTTAAAGCTGTTTATGGAAGGGAATAATGTTTTATTCGACTTGTTGGCCCCTCTGCACACGCCCTTCCTGCAAATGCAGCATTGTTTGCTTTATGAGTTGCTCCAATGTTCAGCGTCCCTGCAGGAGTGTTGTTTAGGTCAGCTCATTGAGGTGTCATATGCTGCAAGTATTACACCGAGTAGGCTCGCACCGCCTCATGTGCAGTGGTTGGAAACGATGCATGCGTAAATGTCTGCGGTTTGCCTCTTGTTATTATTGCAGGCTCCGCAGGCCTACCACTTCTTCCGCCACACACCCCTTAAATATACCGGGAAAGGGATTCCCTCACTACTATAAGAGTTTAAACCAAAGTGAAGATACTGCCATCTTTAAAGGGATATGCACCATCAGTCATCATTAGTTCTATTGTTAGTTTAAACTACCCACAATGTGGATAAGCACTCCTGTAGATCTATTTGGGGTCTATTTCCTTTCAAATCTGACACCTCTTCGCCTCAGGACATACTCCTTATCTGTTATTTAATTGAAGACTGGTTATGTCTAATTTTCCCTAAACGACTTTAAACATTATGGAATTACTCGTGTTACAGAGTAAATGGAAAGACATTTGGGGACATTTAATGACGAAGTAGTGCAAGATATACCCAAGAGCAGCTGTGTTCCCAAAATAAAAGATTGTTAAAGAAGGGAAACCGCATAAAAAGTTTTAAAATCACCTCCCTTCTTTGTTTTCATAGGACTCTCCTATCATTAACTCTGTTTAACCCCCCTTCCAAAACAACATACGATTGTCCAACAGGAAAATAAAGAGAAAGAGACGGATAATTACACTCAGTCGCGTTTAATGAATGCTTCATAATTAAAAAAGAAAGGGAAAGTGCTTCAGAAATCCACCGTTCAAGTTTCCATTTCGAGTGCAGTTGTCCTATATATATTCACAACAAAAAGAAATCAATATACAAGAAAACCCCAGAAAAATTCACAAAAATAAATATTCAGTTTCAGATAAACAACCAGTGACTTCAAATTCCATGTCAAAAACCTGACCTCAAGTATTGTATCAAAAAAGCGAAGTAAATGAGTGAATGAGGAGGGCAGGGAAGTGAGGAGGAGGAGGAGGAGGAGGAGGAAGGGGGGAGAGTGTGCACGCAGCCTCTAGCTGCTGCACGATGCAATTGTTTACATTGATAGCGTCACTGTCAGAGAGCTATTTGTCTTAGCGGTGGAAAGGCCCTCCCAACAGGCCATTACCACCATCTCCGTCCCTCAGCCGCGCATTGTGAGCGCTGCGTGAGAATAGGCTGGTGCGTCAGGGGGGCAAACCCGCACTGCTTTGGGCGCAGGCGATTCCTCTTCTTCCTATGCCTGTGCAGCCTATGCTTTTGACATGCGGATTAAAGGTTGAAAGCTTCGCTCTTGCAACACAGCAACCCCCCCTCAAACCCTGTGCAACCCCCTCCGTTTTACTGCTAGCCTGCCCATATACCAGCTCGTGTCATGGCTTCCAAAAATAGTCAGTTCACAGGCTGAGAATATATAAGTTCAAGTTTGAATTGTCTCATCCAGGCTCAGAATTAAGGCCCACGGTGAACTGGGGCTTCATGACTGCAGAGCAGTGCTTTAATCACATGGCTAAAACATCTACCATATGTATCCACACTGATTTAGACAGAGTGAAACTCACTTTTTTGTACATTTTTTTCCCTCTTTTTTTAACAATCACCCATTAAATAGTTTCTACAATCCTCTGAATGAATGCACCCTTTGCTGTGCTTGTGAGGGGGCTGACATCATTCACGGGCTTTGGGTTTGTTGTGATCTGGCTCGCCATAAGCTGGGCCTCTCTTTGTCGCAGACAGAAAAGCCTGCCAATTAGCAGAGCGCGTCCTGAACTGCCATTAAAAAACATCTACACATTTACTTAAAATACCTACGTGTAGGTGCGACTTCAACCACTTGATTTATTTGTCCTTAAAAAAAAAAAGAAGAAGGTGTGCACACTATAGCTACTACTGAATTTAGGGGCTAAATGAAACAGGTCTGGGGTATACTACATTCACTGAGCGGCCATATTCAAAAGCCTACATTAAAAATGGTGACAAATAAAGGGAGCAATATTTTAAAAGCTGATTGTATTTTGGGCCAATAATAGCAAATAATTGGCGTTTTTTTTCTAGCCCAGATAGAGACAGATGACTCCAACTAAAAATAGAATAATGAACAACAGTGGTTTCACGGAAATTAGCATATTATTAAATTATAGGAAATCAGCAAATGGCATGGTTAGACACTCACATATGGGTGAATCCTAAATATTCAAATAGCAGTCGAATGAATGCAGTTTGGCCTTTGTGTCTGCATCCAAGTCAATTTTTCTTTCTATCAGCATCTCAGACATCATTTCACAGGCTGGTCAGAAAACCCTAAAGCTGAAACCAGACCCCCCAACAGTATCAAAGTGCAATGCATTTAAGCCTATCTCTTGTGCTTTGTCGCATTGTTTCTGAGTAGCCAGAGTAGCTAGAAGGTGTTTCACGCTGTTTTGGTGTTGTTCTGCCCCCACGGTGACTCCTCAATCACATCCCACCCAAGAGCCTTTCTTGGACAATGTTGTTGTGTTTTGTATATATATATTTTTGACCAATGTTCGTGCTCTAAACGCAAATGCAGACTCCCCCTGGCACAAATATGGTGTGCAGAAGAAATCGGTGGCAACGTGGACCAGGAGGGACGTGAATCTGATTCTGTCGTGGGAACTAACGTGCTATGAAGGTCTGAGCCTTATTCTGTTTGATTGTCTGTACATAAGGCCTGTGTTGTGTCTGGGCCTGCGTCTGTGCAAACTCACACGTTTGAAGACCAGGAAATACTCAGCAGAAATAAAAACAAGACTGGAAATCAGATCACAAGGACTCCAGGAACAAACAAACAAACAAAAAGCCCACAATCACCAGGAATACATTCCTGTCAAATCTAATAAAGGCGTAACTGTGAGTATAGATGGACGTTAATAAACTTTTTTTTTATTTTTTATAATTCTCTAAAATTGAACACTTGGACACATGGGCCACTGTGGCCAAGCTGATCAGTATGACAGTCATGACAGGAAACACAGCTCTGATATATATAAAATATATCAAGTGGCACAGAATGGGAAACCCTGATTTTTTTTTTTTGCGTGATTTACCAAGTCAAGCTTGCTCTGCAGTCCCAGATAGATTAAGAGTAGCCTCATCTCAAGGAATGCTGTGGGGTTTTCTTTCTTTTTTTTTCTTTTCTTTTCTTTTCTTTTTTTTTTTTTTACCCCTTTCCTCTTTCAGACAAAGCACAAACCACTGAAACCCTGGCACCATACAATCCAACAGGTCGAGCATAGAAAAGCGAAGAAGAAATAATGATAATAATAAAAAATAAAAAAAAGTCAAGTAAACACAATAAGGAGAACCTAACATATTGCTTAGGACTGATAGCTTATGTAAAACACAAGTTCCTTTAAGCGTAAATCCACGAGCGGTGTCTCACAGTCCTGTGGGCGTTTTCTGAGGCTCCAAAAAGGGGGATCTCGTGGGTTTTCCTCGATCAAACTTCAAAACAAAGCGGAATGTAAACCCATTCACAGGGAAAATAAAAGGGAAAAAGAAAAAAATAATAATAACAAACGCCGATAAAGTTGCGAGCAATTCGGTGAGCTCACGTTAAGACTCGGGCTGCGATTAGGTCTGGAGATTGACGCGGTGGGGGCTTTTGTTTTTGTGATTTTTTTTTAGCTTTTAAAAAACCAGCTCAGTATTTCCTAGTTCTCTGAGCGTGTGGGGGAGGGAGAATCTGGCCGCCCGGCTGCCACCTCCACACGGGGTGGGACGGAGGGGGAGGCCCGGGGCCCCTCAGCGAGTTCAGGGAGTAAGCAGGGCACAAATCCCCGTCGCTGCCAACAACCAGCGACGGCGGGGATGGGAAATTTGCCATGAGGCTGAAAGGCATTTTAGCAGGCGATGCTACAGTGTTCGCGTTGCTGCTGCGTTTGCGTCTGCTCGGTAAATCCTCCGCGGATACTTCCTCGCAGCCCGCGGGACGAAAAGAAGAGGAGGAGGATGAAGAGGAAGAGGAAGAGGAGGAAGAAGAAGACGAAAAAGAAGACGCAGCCTTGTTGACCCTGGGCACGTTTTGTTTTGTTTGCGCCCTGGAAACTCGGGGTTTCTTATTCCCCAGCACCGGAGCCCTGCAGTTTTTGTTCCTGTGCTCCCCCTCGTCCGCGCATGGGCCGTCCTGGGTGCTCCAGCATTCCTGAGGACCACAGGGGGACCTGGGGAGCACATCGGGGCTCCTCTCCGTGGCTTTGACCCCGAAAAAGTCCCCTTGTTTGATGGGATACGGGCCATTGCTGCTCTCTGCCTTATCTCCTTTACATTTGACTACAGTGGCCTGGCTCTGGTATTCATATTCATCACAGCTTTCCTCCACTTTAACTTTCACATTGTGGAGGTTGAAGGGTGGCGTCCAGGCTGTCCTGTCGCCGTCCGAGTGGGGGGCGGCGGTCACACAGGACTCCTCCGCCTCGGTCTTTATTTTTTTCAGTGGAGTGGGCAGTTTCAGGCTGCCAGCTTTCGCCTCCCTTTTGTCGGCGCATTTGGGGAGCTTGTCGTGGTCACACTGTGCGCTCAGTCCCGGGGGGCACTTGGTGGGATGCCCCGGTGTCCTGCGTGAGGGGTGAAAGGTCTTATTCCGGTTGGGTTCCGGTGAATAAGGGGCCGGCTCGTCCACGGGGTCAGTCCTGTTTGGATCAGCCTCAAACGCCCTTTTGGACTCGGTGAAAAAGCTGTCTCCCACTACAGTTGAGTGGAATTTTGGTGGCTGTAAGGGTCCCGAGTCCTTTCTAGTTTCACTGCATATAAATTCACATTTCTGGCGTTTCTCCTGCCTGAGGTCTCCTGTCTGTGGAGTGGCAACATGGCCCAGTGCGTGTTGTTTCTCTTGTTGCTGCTGGTTGTTGTAGTGAAACGTGGGCTGCAGGACCAAAGGTGCTTTACTAGTGTTGAGAGTTTTGGCGAGAGAACCGACCCGGGCCCGTCTGAACCGGATGCTCTGGACCGAAACACGGCTCGAAACGGAGCTCGAGTCGGACTGTGAGGAGCTCTCCTCCTCGTCCGAGCTGACCTCTGAACTCTCTGACTGCGTGTCGTCTTCGTCCTCGCCCTCCTCTTCCTCCTCCGAGCTCCCGGAGTTGCTGGTGGTGGAGAAGCCGGACCCGAAGTCCGAGTCCGGGTACGCCCGGTCCGAGTAGGTGCTGGACTCGGTGTCGCTACTGTAACTCTCCGGGAAAGTCGGCTCATGGTGGTGATGATGATGATGATGGTGATGCTGGTGGTGGTGATGATGGTGAGGTCTGGGGTCAAGATAGTAATCCGGACCGAGTTGAAAAGTCCCAAAAGAAGTCCCGTGACTGCCGGATGACTTGGGTTGCACGAGCAGCACCGGTGGTACGTGCTGGTGCGCGTGTCTGCTCCTGCTCCACGAGTGCCTCGCGCTGTCCCTGCCGCCGCCCCCCTCGCGCCTCCTCTTCCTTTTGTGAAGTAGGTCGCCGGCTGAGCGCGAGAGCCTGGACTGAGCAGCTATGGCGGACTGAAGCACCACCGGCTGCCGGCTCACCGCGCTCCGGAAAAACGAGTGCCTTTGGCTCAAAGTAACACGGTTCCCTGTTATTTTCGCTGTTTCATAGTTTTTAAAGTGTTTGTGACTGGACTTTGTCACCGAACGGTATTCCCGTCCGTGGGTTTTGTGGTAAAATTGAGGTAGTTTGGAGTCGGTAAGGCAAGGAGTCAGCTCTCTCCTCCTGCCGGTTTTGTTGTGAAGCGTCAGAGTCTCAGGGACACCGTGCAAACTAAACCAAACTTTTTCCTTCCACAGCTCGGCGTCCGCACGGAGGAGCCCCGGGGACGCATCCTCACCCCCGGGAGAACACACCGCTTTCGCTTTCCTTTTGTTGGACTTTAACACCCGCTCAGTCTTGCAGGAGATATACAGAGCCTCCACGTCCTCCCGCGATATGAGAGTGCATTTAGCGGCGTGGAAAGCTATTGAGTTTATTGCTTTGAGCTTCCGCAGCTCCTCCAGGTCGCAGTGGTGCTTCTTCACCTTCAGGTGGTCCATGCGCTTGTGCACCGTGGTCCGAGGGATGTTCTTCAGCAGGTCGGTGAAGACCTGAGACAAAGCAAACATTTGCTTGCCTTTGATGAGCAGGTATCCCAATCTCACTCCTTGCATTTCCTCAAATCCACACTCCAGGTCTCCCATGTTTTATGTATCAGCTCCAATGTATTAATCCATGTAGTCACTCTCACTATATTATGGATTTACCAGTGAATGGCATGGGGTCTCGGGCTCAAGGCATCCTGCTCATACCTTTAATCCATCCACACTGCTGCTGCTGCGTCATGAAAATGCAAACTTTGACATGCAGAGTTAAATGGAGCTGCCGGTGTCTAATAGGTTGAATGAGCCGACAGCATCCACTCGTCGCCTCTTGCCCGGGTCCGGCATGGTGGAGGAATGCGACGGATGCGTCCACCAAGCCGGGGCTGCTGCTACCTGCCTCTGCCGGCTCCACTCCCCTCTGGACGGCAGCAGGACGAGGGGTAGGTGTACACCACTGCCTCAGCCAGAGGGATAAAATAGCGAGGAGAGAGAGAGAGAGAGAGAGAGAGAGAGGGAGGGAGAGGGAGAGGGAGTTGTGCGGGTGGAGGGGAGGGAGAAAGAGAGAGAGAGAGAGAGTCCGAGACAGAGAGAAACAGAATAAGAGCTAAAATGCAGCTGCTATTCTGGCTGCTGGTTGAGCCACAAATAAAATGACAGAGAGGGGAGGTGCGCCAGACTGGAGACACCTTCATCAATTAATGCCCTCGGAGTCGACGCCCATTGGACGCCGCTGACAGGTGATGCAATAAAAATGGATATTCCATCCCCACCCCCTTCCACACCCTGCCATTACAATAGTTTACAATTGTGCCCACAGACTCCGCTGCTTGGGTAAATAAGTTATGACAAGTTCATATTTCAATAGCTGAATAAAGAGCTGCTGGAAATCAAGCCCGGTCCATAGTACGTGTACAGCCAGAATAGGTAGCCCGAGCCTGCAAAGTGTCATGATAAGACTGGAATGTATTGTGTGCTATTTCCTTTCGGTCCACATCAAAACGCATGCGGTAGTAGTCCTATATGCAATCGATTGTATGCTGGTAAAATGACTCCACACTCCGGGCATTTTACACGGTTTGGTGTGTGTTAACGCAGCGCAGCTTAAACAAAGACATTTGCTTTTTACACTTGGAGAGCTGCTTTTCCACGTCGAGGCTGCTGCCCTGACCAAGGCTCAACTCATCTGCTTTTGTTGGCTCTAGCTTTTCCTCCATATGATTGTTTCCTCGGTGGTAGACTATAGACTGACCTACTTATCCTACAATATTTGTTCAGACTGCGTAGGACTATATCCATATTATTCACGCTGTACCTTAATAAATCCATCGGCATTTCTAATAGTTTTTTTTTTATATCTCACCTTTTCCCTTTACAGTGGGTGTGTGTGTGTGTGTGTGTGTGTGTGTGTATGAAATCATTTGAAATGTTTTGTGGTGTAACACTGTTAAGATATTGTGAATTTACGCATGCAATTGTTATTGTTGGAGATCAAAAATATACACACCGTCAAACTTCAGGAATTATATTCTTGTAAATTTAGTGGAGTCATGCTAAACCGGCATATCCCAGTTAAATTGTAGCCTACTTTTCACCCTGGTAAAACGTGAACAGTGATTGGACGGACTAAAACTGCAGAGTCAGGGTTGCTTTTCCCACAAGATTTTCCAGACAATGTAGGTTAAAGCTGTAGCCACTTAAATAATCCAATCAAGATCGTCAGTTAAAATACATTTTAATTGGAGATCTTGGAGCTACAATTATAAAAAATGTGTCTAATATATTGCAATGTAGCGTTTATGTTAAAAATATAATGTTACTATCAACAAGTAGCTTTTCATAATAGGGGTGGAGGAACATAAACTGTGGGATTATTGAACATAACAGAGTCACCTAGGGCTGTTTTTGGGAACTCCTTTTGTTCCTGTTGTCATACTACTTTGTACACATTGACACATTTTATCTATGCGCATGTGCATATTATTATCTAAATATACACACACACACACACACACACACATCGCTTTTCCCGGAGCGTGCACATGAGCATATGCGCACATACGCAGGCACACACACACACACACACACACACACACACACACAAAGAACAACACGCAATTTAAAAGACGTATGCATGCACGCGCGCACGCACACACGCAGACTCGCACAGGCTACGTAGAAAGCAGAGGAAACGTACAGGCTGAAGCCGCCGCCCACAACGCTGTCCAAATAATGTGGCTGTGTACTATATTATATAGGCTAATTGTCTGAATTACCGGTAGGCCTACAGAAGGCTGTTTGGAGTCGCTGTTTCGCCCATGAGCCACATTTCTACATTACTCCCTGCGTTATGTTCCCTCTTTGCTATCTAGTAAAACACGTGAATCTCTTGTGGCCCGGTCCACACGGGCAGCGCTGTGCGCGATGGGGCCCAACTCAAGACTGGGCATGCTCATCACCACAGCGTTAAGCCTATTTACTTATTTACAGACCACTGTATGTCGAATAGCGTCGATGTTACCTCGGTGTTACATCAAACAGCGTGTTATATATGTAGGCGTTGTTATTATAGCCCCCTTTTTAAACCTTTGAATATGACTGGATCATGTCCACAAAAACACTGGACTGAACATAATCACTGAGCGTGGTGGTCATGGACAATATCGTGCATACCAGACAAGATAAGGAAAACTGTAATTTTTAATTAATTATGGGGTGAAATACAAACTATATACAGTACCTGTAGCTATCACACACGCATGCGCACGTGTTTGGAGGATTAGGGTCACAGTGTTACACCTTGAAATGTCAGCCTATTTATCAGGACTATGCTTTGTTGTGGACCAAAAGTATTTTTATCTTTTTTTAGGGTTAATCCTTTTGCTTCTAATTTAAGAGCTTACACTATAGTGGCTACGCATATTGTGGCATAGAACCGTTGAGATAATTAAATATTATAATTATAGTAGACTCTAGTGTGACAAATCTCCTACTTATGAAGTAGGTTAAAGTAGGTTATATTTTACTCGATAAGCCCCAGAGAGCTGTTATGCGGCGCACAAGTTACTTGTGGACAGGATAGGCTCAGGGTTGCTTTGAAACACACCATGAGAGATCACTGTGTGCGTGTGTGTTGGTGCGTCTCTGTGCATCTATCAGTGATTATGTGTTTTATATGCTGTCCAATCAATCAGTAAACTGTAGTTTAACTTCCACACACCCACGGGTCATCTGACGTGCATTCTCGTCGCTTTAAATGCAACCAGTGACCTGCGCATTGAGCTCTTCTCGCTGCAGCAAAACTCACTTTTCACGTGCTGATTCTGTATGACAGCATTAATACATGGGGCATGCGGAGTTTCACGGATGCAGCAGAATGAAATGAGAGGAGGGGCAGCTTGTTGAGGTCCGGATCCCCGGGGGAATAACTTGGATCCCAGAGCCACGGTGCACCGTGCCCGGCCTGGGAGATGCAGAGAGGAACACAGTCAAGGCTGTTTTCATCTAACGTCCTGACCACTGCATGTCTCGCTCTTTCGGGAACTTAAGTTTCGTGCTTATTGTTCATACAGTGTAGCCAAGGGTTCTCACTTGAATGTAGACGATTTAAACCAATGTAAACTGCCAATTCTACTCTACTGACCTAAATTGGTCCACATCCAAACTGACCATTCATGTGTGCTCTGCGAAGAATATAATGGTCCTATTGCATAAACACATCTTGTATCACAAAATAATGAGATTACACAGTGATTGTAGACAAACTGTTTGACGTTTGTTGGGCTACTGCAGCAGAGATCAATTAACATCAATTTCTCAAAACTTTTTTTAGTATTGGCACAATACTGTTGATTCAAACTTCAATATTTTTTTCAATTTTATATAAATATTTATACTTATACACTTTATAACCACTACCCCCAATCCCCACAACTACCCCCACGAACACACACACACACACACACACACACACACACACACTAATAATAATAATTTACCAAGAGCATAACAGAACAAAGCATAAATAGCCTGTTCATGAGAATTATTCAGTGAAATATCCATAAATTATTATTATTGATATAAACCATTAAATAATTCCCAGAACATGACAAACTTTATAAATCAAATAAAATAAGGATCTATACCTGCTTAAAAAAAAACAAAAAAAAAAAACCTTTTAAAATAATGATTAGCTACGTTCTTTATAATATATCAGATTGAATTTGCCAAAGCATCTGCGAGTTAAGTTCCCCATTCACTGGTGCTGTGTAGGTGCCCCATGCTGATTCCCATGATCATTGCTTTTGAATTAGAGCTCTCAGCGTATCCTTAGGTCTGAATTGAGTGCCATCTATAAAACGATAATATAATACTGTAATAATTACTGAATGAAAATAACCTTGTACGTATACATATTTGAGTATTTCCAATTAAGACCAGTGACTCTTTGTTATGCGAATTTGTGATGCACCAGATGCCACAGGGCACTTATTCCACCCTCTACTGCGCCAGGATGTCGGCCGGGACCGGAGGGGAGGAGACGAGGCCGAGTGGCCGAGAGAGAGACCTCAGGCACGGTAGAGGTTTCTTACAACATCCCGCTGAGTGCTGGTGGTACGGGGGGGAAACGTCTCAGACGACCCAATCCTACACTTCATGCTCATTCAGTGATGGACACATAGGTTACTCCTGATATGTTTGTGGCATTACCGGAGTTAGAATGCAAGGGATCCACCAAGACTCACTTTGATCTAAAATGCATAATTGAATAATATGTTAACGTGAAACATAAATTAATAAAACGTCTATTTTTAATTTAAAGCATAAATGGCGAGTGTCAGCCTCGCAGTGACTCCTGAGTGCTGTTTTAACTACTTTTTTATTTTCCACTACTTCACTGTGGAAGACCGGCTTAATGGGGGGAGATGGACGGATTACGGTAAGGACACGGCACACACACACAACCAGAGAACACACATGACCAGCGATCCAGTTTTGTGCAGTGTAACCTACATTTTAACAGAAGTGAAATGGTTTGAAACTTCAGTGCACCATTTATGGAATTCTAACGTAGTTCATTTCAATTTAACAGGCTTGCAAAATACACAGTAAGTCCACACACTGCATACAGGCGCAATGTGGGGACGTGTTTTGTGAACGAGGTTTATGTAACTAGTTCATCTGGTGAATTTCATACATTTTTATAAGCTCACTGGCCATAAAAAATCTTTTGGATACAGGCAAGCCTCCAATCTCGTTCACTTTTCCAACACTCATCAAACCAAACGTGCTGCTCCTGTAGCCCCATTTGTTTTGCATTGAGTTTTATGGAGACACTTGGTCAAGGAGGCGCAGGCACTTGTAAGAGCATAGACTTTTTATGACACAAACTCACTGCCCCATGCCAAAACAATGAATTCCTCTCCACCCCCCAACCACCCCGGGAGAATGTGATTTTACATGCAATCCGAGCCTTAAGTGTGTGCGGACAGTGGTGGGGGGAGGGCTCTCTTCACCTTTCACCCCGCCGTGTTGGGACTATTTTTTTCCTGGGCCCCCGTGCTACTCGCCAACCAGAGAGGAGACGATGGGTAAATGTACGGATGGGTCTGAATGTGGTGTAACCAGGAAATAGGTGTTATGGCACTGGGGCGTTGGGGGTAATTCCAGTGTTTGCAACTTCTCTTTATTTTACTCTTTCCCACATCGACAATCTAGCTCAGCAGCGGAGGAAAAACACGAAAATTCCTATTTGAATAGCTGATGCCTGTAAAAACAAATAAATGGTTAGTTTCCTGAAGTGACTGGATTTGACAGGAAGTTATAGTGTCCATTTTTATTCCAGTTGTTCCCAAACAGTCATACAGTGTTAGGATGACAAAAATCACATGACACAGATGGGAACGCACATGGTCTGTCACCCCCAGTACAGCCCTTACAACAGATATTACATTTACCATAAACTGCCATAAACCATAAGAATGACATGCAGTATTAGCCAAAGTATGTCCATACTATATAACCTATAATTACTGCCTAAATGAATATCAGGCTCCATTAAGTTTAATGGTGCATTTACTGGGGTTGCTGCAGGTGAATAACCTTAAATAAAACTTACTGTATTAACTGTATTCATGAAACAAGGAGATGGACTGAAGGGGTGAAGAACTTGTGCATGTGCGTGCTGCTAGCTCACGGCTTTGTCTGTGAAACACTGTTTTCATTGTTTCTATTTAATAGTTGGGCTAAATTTATATGCTACATGCTAGAAAACGGATCAAATAGGCTATGTCACACTACATAGATTTTCTTAACACTAACAATGTTAGGCTGTTTTTTTTAGCAAGGTCTAAAGGCCATAGATTCTACATGACCCATTAATAAATTATTGATTTGTAAAGCAAGCATACAGCATGTGTTTGAGAACACAATTGCGTTAAAATAAAAGTCCTATACTTAGCTGTCAGTAGTCATTTGTTAAAGCTTATGAGCTCAGTCTGTGAAAACATTCCTCCCAGACTGCTTTAGTTTTCTGTGGAGTTCCCCTGCAATGCACACGCACACACACACACATTTGGGATGCAATGTTTAAGGACAATATTCAGATTTTATTACTGGTGTGATTTTTCTAACAAACGTTCCCTCCTCCTGGGTCTTTCTGAGAATTTATAAATGTCGAGAAAACACACAAGCTTTAAAAGAGATGGAGTTAGGTGGACAATCTAGGAGCAGTAACCATTCGAGAAAATAAATACCTGGCAGGCAATTATGTATGTCCACCATTTGTGTGTATAGTGCCTCAACACAATACCATTTCACATGCAGCTTACAAACAAGTCTGTCGCTGTGAAGGCTGCTTTTCCCAGTGTTGCCTTTCCTCACTGAGTATTTTACATGTTTCTCATTCTGCACAGAGAGACCACAAAACTTCACTCAGCCTATGCAAACATGCCCAGAACCCAATCAAGAGAGCCCTCTAACTTTTAAAATCTCAAGTGCTGTTAAGTCACCTTTCTTACAATTAAATGTGGCCCAAAAAAGACAAGAATAAGAAGGAATATGAATGAACACACTGCAGGAGAGCCAGTCAAACCCTTTTATTTCCATCTGTTGTTTCTATAGTTCTCTCAAGCACTTGCAAACTGCAAAATCAATGAAGTGCAAAATACCACAATTTAATGTTTTTTTCAAGCACGTTGTCTCAGTCTTTCCTTTATTTCTGCTCTGTCTCACCCTTGTCCACCTTCAGTACTGTACTGTGCAAGTGAAATAGGCTACCTACTGTGCAGAATATACAAGCAACATTTTTGAAAACCCTGACAACCCTGGCTCTGTCAGACATACATCCTGCTCTACAGGCTACATTTACATACAACAGTTCAGGTTTCTTAACTGTGGTAAATTAAATGAACTATTTCTCTAGCAATAAATATTATTGTCTATTGTGTCTGTTGACAAGGGAATATAGTTGAGACAAGACACCTAATTTTGAAGGACTGTAGCAGAGATCCTCATACAAATACCAACCTGATGACGTACAGTATAAACAACAAAGCTCTAACATACAACATCTAAGAGGACTGCCTGGTTATAATCACAGAACACCTGAAATTATATAAAAGCCCTGAGTGCTATATGTACTTTGAGGTCACCAATAGTTGCTGGAAGCACACAGTGTCGCTGCAATTTTCTGTCTCAGAGACAGCTCTTCTCTGACAACGCAAGGAACATTATACATTATTCGTGCAGACTTTGACTTAATCAAGTGCAAGTTGTAAAAAATCATTTGCCATTTTCAGTGTTTCAGTAGCTATATGGGCCCCTACACAACCGCTGCCCCCTCCTTCGCCTCCCTTTGTTCTCTCCAGCTCTAATAGGTTTTCCCCTGCCACACACAATTCACTTTTTTTCCCCAGCTCCCCATCCCTCCCACACCCCCTTTTAGTGCAGTGCCCAGTGTCGACTGGAGCATTTGAGCAATTTGAAATTAAAGCAAACAATGGGCAGGCACTCCCAGGAACCTCTCGCTCACCATATTACACGGAGGACGCTCGTGTGCTCTTGCGCATTATTGGCAAGTCATTACGTTTCTCTGGAAACCAAGAGCGGGAGCTCGCTCAGAGGAATCGGTGATGCAAGCAGCAGCTGAGTGCTTGGAGTAGCATGTGTGTATGTGTGTGCGTGTGTTCTGGAGCATCCTTGGCAACAGCATGGGGATGCTGTCAAAACAAAACTGTATATTGACAGGTCTGATATGCAGCCTGATGTGGGATTCTCAAAGCCCATTTCATATGTTTTGAAAAATAAAAAAGGTATTCATCCTTACAATGAAAAGCTTACTATACCTTCTCCATTCTTCTATCATTCTTAATCATAATGAAATGGTATGGTGAGAAAACAAAATATTTTAGCTAATATATATATAATAGTTAGTTAAAAGTTCCAACCCAAGCTGTTGATTGTCCAGAGTTGCTGTTATTTATATAAACCATGATTCAAATATATTATGTATATGGGCTATTATTTTGTCTATGAACATGTCCCTATCTATATCTATCTATCTATCTATCTATCTATATATATATGTATTTTTTATTTGTGTCATCTATTGTCATGTTGTTTTAAAGTCTGTGCTGGAAAATGTTTAGAGTTTAATTATATGCAATAAAATCACTACAAACTTGACTTTTAAGGATGCATGTGTGGATGTGTACAAACGACATCTGAAAAAAAAAAAACATTCTGCATTACAGCTTGAAAATTAATCATTACGCCTATGGCATAATAATACGTATGCACAGTCTGCCTATAGGGTATAGTAAAATGATGTAACTAATTTAAATGGCTTCTCAAAGGATAGGATAAAACAAATATTAAATGTAGAAAAATCCCATTAAAAAGGGAAAACCAGTGTCCAGAAGTGTGTGCTTTTACAATTTAAACCAACAAAAGGTTTTCTGTAGGTCATTCAGGCTTTAGATTACTGTAAATATTATTTTCATTATTGATTATTCGGCCATCAATAAAATACTGATTTTAGAGAGTAAACAATTAATTGATTGTTTACTCTATAAAATCGCTCCAATGTAACGAGGGACCGCCATACTCAACCTTTGTGTTATTTTCTATAAAATATATTAAGAAATGCTTATTAAAATTTCCCAGACCCCAGGTTGAGGTATGTAGGCCTACATCTGTGACTTATGATTAATCAATAACCAAACTTGTTATCAATTCATTTCTAGCTATTAGCCTACGACGATCATCACACTGAAACTAAAACCTCTGATTTTTAATCTGGAAATATCCACATTTCATTTCAATGTAACTGCACCAATGCATCACAAACCCATCTTGTTCACTCAGCAGATCAAGAATTGCACTAGTGGCAGTAAACAAACGTGAAACACATAATAAACACTGTAAACACATCTGTTTCCTAAACATTGTGCTTTTAACAGCTGCTAGACTTGGTCGATCTCCAGTCAGTAACACCATCTCTTAGCCTACCTCCATGTTGCTACACTGCTGACAGTGAACCGAGTAAAGTGAGGTATCTTTAGGACAAAGTTTCAAACCCTCTCCGCCATGTGGAACCAAAATGGAACGTTACTCTCGGCGGTCCAATCACGTCCGTCGTTTACTTCCTGTCAGAGGGCACGCACGCACACGCGCCTTGCGTCGTTACGCATTTCCTGTTCTCCACGAAGCCCCCCCGCTCCCCCCTCTTCTCCTCACCGTCGCGCCGTGAAGTGGATGTTTTGGTGAAAAAATACGGTGTCGAAAAGGGACCTAAACACATTTAAAACATGACATTTCGACCGAGTGGGACCTAAGGCGGCGTAGCGGAGGGAAGAGGGCCGTCTGCCGCGAAGATTTCGGTGTATCTGTATATCGTATTCTTCCGCATGTCCGCTTTCTTCGTAGATGGTCTCCGGCGAGCGTTGTCTAGCAGCGGACGACGAGTTCTCGACGAGTAATATGAAGGAGATGATCGGCGGTTGCTGTGTTTGCTCAGACGAGAGAGGCTGGGCGGAAAACCCGCTAGTCTACTGCGACGGACACGGTTGCAACGTCGCCGTGCATCAAGGTAAGCGGTGGCGTTAGCTCGGCTAGGCGCTAGCTGGTTAGCTCGCAGGCTAGTTAGCGTTGCCTTGTTGCAAGGTTATGGTGCGCTCCGTGTGCAGCCGCCTCCTCCGCCTGCCCTCACCAAGGCCAGGCTGAGGTCAGGCTCAACTCATGCAGCGGGGCAGGTCGCTGCTTTGGCTTGGCGGTTCATTTAGCCTCCTGTGTAGTCCGCCATGGATGGTGGTTGGCAGCTGCTTTATGAGCACAGTCCTCGCTGCGAGTCATGCCGATTTATTTTTTTGCCCCCAGAAGCTGTCAAGAGAGAGAGAGAGAGAAAGAGAGACTTTAAAATATGTGATTCGGCCCACTGTTTACTAAAAAATCCAAACTACATTACACACAGAGAGAAAACTTACTTATACGCTGCTTATTATTCTTTGGAGTCCAAAACTTGGTCCAGTTCAAGCAGCAAAACCTTGACTTCTAATGGCTACATGTTAGCTTCTAGTATAGTGACAGAGATGTTGTGCTGCCAAGCCAGAGCCCAAGATGACTCATGATGACGTCCAGTGTTTACAAATTTACCAGCTGGCCATGTGTTCATTTGAAATGTCAGCAACTCTGAACACATTGCAGATGCATTCCGATGTATTTGCACTTGTAACAGGGGTTTGTTTGTAACAATTTGTTACAGTGTTTGGACTGTTGAATAGGTCTGACAGGAGACATCTGTGAATGACCTACTAACAGTCGAGCTGTTATATACATGGCAGAGCTCAGAACTAAGTCAAATGTTAAATCTATTTGACCCAGAAGTTTATATTTGTTGGTTTGAAGTTGCAGAAACAAACCTTAAGCAGTATTAGTGGTGATGAGACTTAAGGTTTTTATTATTAGAGATTCAAATTGTTCCAAATCTCATAGTATTTAATATTTTGCATTAGGGTTGCGTCGTTTTATCCGAGCCCCAGCCTGTCAAGCTGTGTAGAAAACATGGTATCAGTTTGCTTAAGATTAAGCACTTTTTGAAACTGGTGAGATAATTAGATAGGAAATGTATTTTTAATGCAATTTGATACTCTCAATATCAAATGTACCCCATCAATCATCGTATACCGTTTATACTATTATCCCTCAAGGTCTGTCCAGAATGAAAGTTTTTAAGCTTCAACTATTACTAAATGTTGAAAGTGAAACAATGCAAGGCATCGTATAATGTATAGTTTGTCATGTATAATGCTTTGCAGGGACACATATTTTCTAATGGTTGGAAGGGCTCACAGGCAACATTAAGCTTAAAAGCCACATCTATCTCCTCTAGTGAATTGTTGGTAGCAGATAAGCTGTACTGTTCTAGTTAACAATGGACAGGGTTTTCATTCAGATAAGCATCAGAGCTCTGTCATTTCATGTGTTACCTTGTCCAGATGTGCCATTGAACCACAGAAATTAAGGAATCAACAGACATTAATCTGTTGGGGCATTTAAATTGAATAATTTACATATATATCAGAACACTGACATTTATTTAATCAATGAAAGTTAATAATTTGTATATAAAGAAAATGTAAAATGTCGTAAGCCTAATTAAGATCAGGAGTGCTTCACCAAGTGTAGGAGAGTGTCAGAATTTCACACTGTATACTAATACTATAGAATACATACTGTAAACTAATGTTGAGAGAATATTTTAGAAGAGAAGTTGTAGTATTGTATTGCAGTGCACATAAAATGAATACATAGGTAAGTAAGTATGCGTAATGTCTTACGTTAAAAAAAGTTTGCGTAAGATATTTTGTTACTGTTCTATTTTTTTCCGTTTTCTATTACATGTTGCATTGTAGGACAAAAGTATTCATCAACAGCACAGTCAGAACATGTATTTAGCATAAATAATGGCATTTTAAGGTCTCCTTAATTTTGTAATTTTTCTTATGTGAATGTGCTTATATATTGATTGCACCTGAGGTTTGGGTGCACCTACATTACCTAGTGAGAGTGGCTGTACACTCAATAACAAGCACAATCTCTTAACATTTGTTGACAAATGTATAATTAATAAAAACATGTCTCCTGTGTGTTTGAGTGCTCCTCTGAATCTTAAAATAACAAAGCATTCACACACTCTGGCATTGGGTAGCATTTAAAAAATAAAAATAGGTAAAATTGGATCAGATAGCCATACTTTATTAAAATAAAACAGGTTGGCAGTATGTGCAGAATATCTTAACCAAACACCACTTGATGTTTTGTTTGTCTGGTCATCAGTTTCTTCACTTGAACTCAGTAACCTTTCGGTGCGTTGTTCTCCGAAATCTGGATTATAGCTGTTTATTTCATTGGATTATGGGCTCCGGTCAGATCAGAGATAATCTGAAAATGTGTAGAGGTAGGCTATTTAGGGTAGTGCAGCTGCATGTAGGGTAGCAATGCCTGTACTGCAACTTCAAGCCTGAGTCACATAAGGATCATTGAAATCAGGTTATAACTCGGAGTGAAAGAAAGTGGTTTTAAAATTGCTCTTGCGTCTTGTAAACCATACTGTTTGCTAACACAGTGTCAAAATATTAGGAATTGACAGAACTTTGTTGAAAGTATGAAAGTAAAGCAACATCAATAGCAACCAAGTCCTCTGTAGCCTTGTGGCCATGCAGCATCCACACAGCAGCAAATTGTGTCATTGTGAGTATTTTCATATCTCTGACAAGCTTTCTTCAACCTGTTTCATAGAAATGTGTGAAAGCGATCGAGTAAAGATTGTGCACTGTTTGAATGCAGTCTCTCTCTATGTGTGGTACAACAAGGTTGTGTTATGTGTGTTGCCAACACCTCTAACAAAGAATTATCATTGATAACTGTGTTTTGACATTAACAATACCAATGATTCTGCCATGTCTCTGGGGCTTAAAATATGTTGTAGCACCGGAAATTCTGTCAGCTGTCAGTGGCGTGATATAAAGACAACAGTAGTGTAGGATTGGGTGATTGGACACTTTTTTTTAAACCAATTTTTTGGTGCTATTTTTGTCCTTTTTTGTGCTAATTTAGTGATATTCCTCTGAAGGATGAGATCCGCTCAGTGACAGACGGCTACTGCACAGCAGAATGATTGAGAGGATAAACAGCTGTAGAGCCTGTGTATTTTCACATCTGAACTGCTGTTAATTAAGGGTTTATTTCAACTACTGGGAAATACAATTACAAGGTGATTCACAGAGGCTCCAAACAAGTCTCTAACTCTGGGGAAGATGAGGACACAGGACAGGAGAGGGATAGACCAGGAGAGGAGAGCCATGAAGTAGGTAGAGGAGCTAGGGAGGTTGGGGCCAGCACATAGAGCCAGAATATTTTCACATCTAGCTCTGTTAGTGGTAATTGTTGGAATAGTGGAAAGACTAATAATTGTTTCTGTCGAGTTTGAATGAAGTATGCTTTAAGATCAGATCTAAAAAGGGTCTTAGTTCAGTATAAGAGGAGTCTTGAATTCAGAAGGTGTATGTTTGTATTTTTTTCTGTTTTAATGAGGAAAATAGTTGCTTTCTTACTTTCCTTTCTTGACATTTGGTGAGTGTATTTTCTTTATGAGCGCCTTTAGAGCTTGTCGCACATAGTTAACTTGCTGCTTATCTCCCAGCTGAAACCACTGGGACGGTGATTATGGGGTGTCTGGGGGCACTTGCGCAGCATACACGCACGTGACTATATCGGAAATTGACAAATGTTGGACGGTTGCTGGTTGGAAAATTTTAACACATCGCTCAACCCTACAGTAGTGTTTTCAGCAGTATGTCAGATCAAAACACTGTTCAGTTCTGCATTCAGACCAGTTAATTCAGATACAAGTTTTGGCACAATAGTTGGAAGTGGAGATATTTGTAAAGATGTTATCAAGTGTATTCTATAGTATAAAATGTAGTTTTTGTTTTGGTTGTTGTAACTTAATTTAATGCCCCTGTGTCTCTCTTCAGCCTGCTATGGCATCGTGCAGGTGCCCACTGGTCCTTGGTTCTGCAGAAAGTGTGAATCTCAGGAGAGAGCAGCCCGCGTGGTGAGTCACACAATCCATCTATCCATTCATCAGTTATGAGTGAACTCTTGGAATAACACCTATCTATCTGCGATCATTTGTAAAGAAAATAGTGCCAGGTTAGGTCTTGTATCATGTGTCTCTTCAAATAGCTTGGAACAAACGGACAAAAAGTTAAAATAACACAATGTATTTTGAAGACATTGTAATGTTTCATCACCATGGGTAGTCCATATTTTCCACTGTTGGTGGTCCTGTTCAGTGTCGGTTATTAACATTCGAGGGAGGACTAACGCATAATGTTGAGGAGAAGTGCTGATGAGAAAACATCTTTGAGTTGGTTCTGAATGCGAGTTGTCCAGTGTTTCCAATTATTGGAGTTATTATGTGAGGTAACCCAAAGCAATGGAGATGGGTCATTATTTACGACCGCCTGTAATTCCCAATATTTGTGTGCAGCCTGCACAGCAGGGCTGGATGATAACAGAACAAACTAACTATCTTTGGTTTAGCATCATTTAAAATGGACAGCTTGGTGAAAGAAAATCAAATGTTCTAAAATGCCCTCACATGTGAAAATACATTGCACCCACACTAGTGTTTTGGGTTTATTTAAAAGAACAGTTTATTATTTAATATCTAAAAAGATAAAATCATGTCATGCGATTACAGTGGTAGATAATGAACAATAAATATTGGCATATTGCCAGCCTTACTGTTTGGCTTAGTGGATATATATGTGGTGAACTGAACTGCAGCGTAACAGGTCAGATGTTTAGGAAGCTGACGGCTTTATAGAGGCGTTCTTTGGCTTTTTTAAACCAAGAAACCTAAGAAGGAGTTGTATTGTACTAAATTACACTAGTTATCACAGAACACTGGTATTGTTGTCATTCGTGAGACTTGAAAGCTTGCTTGTGTTGTTCAGCCCATTATCGTTTCATCTTACATCCCTATACAGCTTGGTATGAGCTGTAGTATCAAAGGCATTTTAAGTACAGAAATTATATTAGAGGTCTGCACAGACTGCCTGCTACTGCCACTTTTTTCGCCACAGCCTCCGCCAGCAGGATTTTCTGTGGCATGAGCCATCTCCTGCTGTCCTTTGACCTTAGCCTGCCGGTCAGCCTTGTATTCTGTACCAGTTACCATCATATTTCACCAAATGGTTTTTAATCCTGATTGGAAAGCTTTAAAAAAAGATTATCATAAATGCTGTTTGAGTGAGGCCAAATACAATTTGTGTGTGGCATACTATGGCCTGCAAACATCGACCTATATACTGTAGTCTGCATCATAACAGCACATGACAATGATACTGTCCAGGCAGGAATGTGGGCATGGAAAGTCTTCATTCACTTCATTCCCAATTGCTGCAGGACCGTTGTACTGACCCGCTCACCCACACACCTCTGAATCATGTCGCTTAGGTCTGAACTGAATTGTGTTAAAGAGCTTCTATACTTTGGACGTTGTTGTTTTTTTTTGTGAAACTGGTATGGCTTGCTGAGTTTAAACTTAATATGACCTCGGCAAACCTCTAAGGACAAGATTTACTCCTGTACTTGTTGATACAAGCGCTGGGAATGATCTGCCGACTTGCTGTATTCATGTGTGGCACAGGGCAAAGTTTCTTTAGCAGACATTTAGCAGGATAACGAAGTGTTCCTCCAATCTCTTTACCAGATGAAGTAAATAAGGTTTCTCTTTTACATGGTGTCTAAGAAAAGAGTTTATGGCAGAAAGTCAACAATAAGAAGGTCACATACATGTAAATGCTTTGAACATTGCAGAGCTGTTAAGTAGCGTCCAAGTGTACAAAATCTTTACATCAAAAGTAAAGTATTAAACAGCCAAACATCATTCTCCTTGAAGGAATCTGTGTACCATCAACTTCATTCTAGACAAATACAAAATATGGGTGAGGTATTCCTTTTTTAAGGTGATAAAATGTACTCGTACAAAAGTATTTAAAAAGTGTTGGCAGTTCCATGAGTTACATTGTCTGCAAAGTTAAGGTAATACTTTTTAATTGACAGAGTGCTTTCATGAAAATGAAAAATAAATGTAATAATGTAAAGTCCTCAACATCCTACAAATTGTTACTTTAATGAAACAGGGATAGATAATGACCAGTGATACTTGTTTTCCTCTCAGATTTGACAAATAAAGTAAGGGTGTTCCGATCAGGGATTTTTATTTTTATTATTCACTATTCTTAACAACATTGTTTATTAAATATCATTATTAAATTTTGATTTGGCAACTGTGTATTTATTGACAGGCAATATGTTAAATATGACACAACTTAAACAGCAGCCTGTTCCTGGTTATTGGGAGCAGCTTAGAGCTCTGTTTACTCACAAAATACTTTGCACTTGCATTTTCCCTTTCCCCTCACACACACCTACACTTCTGTCTCGTACACACCGGCTGCCCTGCCTCTTTCTACTTCTCTCTCCATCTATCATACAGGCTGTGTATGTGCTCTGTTACTTTCAGCAGTAAGTTGTTTAAAGTCTCCCAAGAAACACAACTCACGTTTTGAATGTCTTCACCCGTGATTCTGTTCTCACAGCAGCAGGTGAACCGCGCATTAACAAGGAGGTTTGTTAATGATGTTGCATATCGAAAATTGAACTGTTGCTTTACCTGCTCCTTGCTTGTTAAACATCCACCAGATCTCTCTCTCTCTCTCTCTCTCTCTCGCTCTCGCTCTCGCTTGCTCTCTCTGTCGGTTTTTCTGTAAAATACGAAAGTCCCTGACCGTTAATATACCGGGTTGCCTGACCAGTATGTCAAAGACTTAATAATCTTCCCGTGGAATGACATAAATGCATCAGCTGATCGCATATAGAGACCGCCGATCAAACTAATAAGAGCGAATATAGGCCGGTTACAATCAGTGGCCGATCAATCGGAGCACCCTTAAAATAAAGCATCCACCCCCTTACCTGAATTGAGTAGTCTGAAATAAATTGATCTGCAGACCTTGTTTTCTGTTGCAGATCACACACACTGCTCTTTGTAACATGTAGTTGAGGCCTTAAGATGAGCAACACCAGCTGATTTCTGAGTTGAGGAAGAGTTGAATTGTCAGGTTTAGAGCAACAGAATAAAATTGATTGAGCACTTGTATTTACTGACACACACACTCACACACACACACACACACACACACACACACACACACACACACACACACACACACACACACACACACACTTGAAGAAAGAAACAGCCATAGGTGGCAGATAATGAGGGTGTTTCCTCAGAGTTTCTGGCCTTCTCCAGTTTATCTCACATGCTGGCATATTTGTCATACTTCTGTGTTTACCTCACCCTAAATGACGTTGACTCATTGTTTCTGACTTTGTGTTTCTTCTTTACCCACAGAGGTGTGAGCTGTGTCCCCATAAAGATGGAGCCCTCAAGAGGACAGACAACGGAGGTAGAATCCCTCTCAGCTCTCACACAGACACACACAGACACACACGCACACACGCATACACATCTGTGGCGAGCCTCTTGTGTATTTTGTCATTAATTGCATGTCACCGGCAAGTTTAAGGGGTGTGAGCGTGCTGGGAGAGTTATGTTGCTGTTTGTTGTGTGTGCTGCCTCTCTCTACCGTCCTTGCCAGTCCATGTTTTATGAGTGTGTGTGTGTATGTTTATGAGGGGGCGGGACAGGATGGGTATAGTGCATGGCCTGTGAGGAGTCTCCTCTCTGGGTTCATTGGGAGGTCAGCTTGGTGGAGACTGTAAATATTCTGTGTGTGTGTGTGTGTGTGTGTGTGTGTGTGTGTGTGTGTGTGTGTGTGTGTGTGTGTGTGTGTGTGTGTGTGTGTGTTTGAGTCAGTCAGAGAGAGAGAGAGGCACAGCTGTGGGATTGTGTCCAGGCCTGCAGGGAGGCATCAGGACAACACTAGCACATACCGTTTTACTACTTTCTCTTTTATTTTACCCTTCCCATGACCCCTCTCTCCCTCTCTTTTTCCTCCCATTTTTCTCTCACCATCTCTTAACCCTACCATCCACTTCTGTGCTCTTGTCAGTTCCTCTTCACTTGTTGATCTGTGTGGTAGTTGCTGTTATTTCAGGTGGGACAGTAATAAAGCAGAGCAAAGGTATTAGTCTGAAATAGGTATTTGATCCGGCAACATATAGCAGGCCGAGAAGAAAGAAAAGACACAGAGCTGTTTGTCCTGGCCTCCTTTTTTTTGTATTTTAAGTTGTAGATAGCCTGTAAATGTTGGTGCTCTCATATCAAGAAGTTAAAGATGATAACATGTTAAAAGACTTTATACAATTAAAGGTTTCAGACATATCTGTCACATTCATAAATTTAAGGAGTTTTGGTGTAAAATCAGCAGATTGTAGTCTTCCTGCAGGACAGGGTACTAAGGACTATTAGAACTGTGGCAGTAGTATGAAACATTTTGAATTAGAGCTTGAGTCTGTCACTCTTGAGCACATTGCTGATTGTACTGATGTGGTTTTACTATTAATTTGACTTGCCACTGTAAGTGCAACAAGAACTTAACTTAGTTTTGTTCTTTACCTGGTGTTGTCTCATGGTTTTACAGTGGTTTACCACAGAAGGCTATAAAGCCATTATCATGAACTGACAGCCATTTGCTTCTTTTTTTTGTTTTATTTGATATCAAAACATACTTCAGATTTGCTATCAACCAAATTGAAGCTCGTTCTCTCAGCACATTGGACTTGATAACTTCTTGGAGAAAGGGAGGTTCGTAAAGAAATCCTTTGTTAGGGTAAAATGCTTAGTTTGAGGAGGAAGGCTGTGCCGCTTTTATAGTCCTGTTTTATAGGCGTCTTCCAGATTCTTGGAGGGACTTCAAAACAACAACATGCCCCCATTTCACACCCGCTGCCTCCCCTCCATCCCGCCCTCTGCCGTCCTCCCCCTGCCCCGCTCACCAGGTCAAAGGCAGGTCAGGGGTTCAACTGTAAGTTTAAGCCTGTTTTTGTTTCCGCTATGGGGAAAAACAGACACCTCCAGTGTGGCAGGAGACTCCCACCTCTATTTGACCTCCTGTTGACCTCCATCTGCTCCTCCTCAGCTCGTCGTCAATTCTGCTGCCACTCCACCATGCCCCACTGTCATTCCACCGCCCCCAGTTAGTCTTCACTGACAGGCAGCTGTGTGTGTGTTAGGGCTCAATAAATGGCTACTTAGATAGATTAACTACCAGTTTGCAAATTAAAATATTTACGAGTCCAGACCACATTTATGTCAAAGAAATATTATCCACTGCTGGTGTTTGGTCTTTTCCAGTTCCGCTTTACATTGACAGCTAACCAAAAGTTAAGTTTCATGGACTGACAAGGAACACATTCAAAGGACTGCTGCCTTTCACTGAGTCTGAAGGCTTTATTTTATCTTCACTAAGGGTCACAAAGAGCTCAGAAGGAAATTCCTGGACATGAGCATTTGTCAAAACTGTACCAGACTTTGTTTAGACTGTGCACATGAAGTCAGAGGAGATGATCTATCATGTAGTGCAACATGATGGGTGACAAGGAGGACCATCATTGGCTGTCAGGGTTTGTTTGATCCACACCAGAGTCCGAGGAGTTACAACTCTAAAGAATGTGCAGAAGAATTCAAATATCCAATGCAGTTTTGCCACATTGGTAAATTTGCAACCAACAAATCAAATGAGTTGATAACAAATATACATTCTGAACAGTTTTCTTACTGTTCAAGGCATTAGCAGATGGTTTATAAATCTTCATGCAAACTCTCTAGCATTTTCACAAACAACATTTTGCTGTCATGTCTGCAGTGGCTGATGCTTGTTTTCTGTCTGTCTTTGCAGGCTGGGCCCATGTAGTTTGTGCCCTTTACATACCCGAGGTAGAATTCGCCAACGTGTCAACTATGGAGCCTATAGTACTCCAGTCTGTGCCACATGAGCGCTACAACAAAGTAAGAAAATCTATCTATGCATTTAGACATGCAGCAAAATCCCATGTGAAATGTAATTATGAGGAACGGAATCTGTTTTTGAATTAAAATGGTTTTCTTAACTGTGTGTGTGTAGACGTGTTATATCTGTGAGGACCAGGGCAGAGAAAGTAAAGCAGCTACTGGAGCCTGTATGACCTGCAACAAACATGGCTGCAGGCAGGCCTTCCATGTCACATGGTGAGACCCATTCACATCACATTAATCTCACAAAGACAAAGAAGGAGATTGTTTCTTCACTCAGACTCAAGTAAAGACTGTTACAATTTGTATACTGTTAACCTTTGAGATACTGTGGGTATTTCCATGCATCTCAGTGGTTCAAGTGCTTAGAATAACCTTTTTCACATGTTAATACTGCCAACATGACATTTTAAATTAGTTCCCTGTGAATGCTTGTGTTGCTGTAGTTTGAGAGTTGAGATTTAAAAACTGTAATGACTAAACAGCCTGCTTCTTTTTATGCCACTTCTTCTTTGCATCCTTGTGTGCATCATATTTCATGTTCAGCTCTTGTTGATACGATGATTCTTATTGTGCTACAGTGTTACACACACATTTTGAAAAGATGTTCTTTTGCATTCATTTGATGTCTTTTTCACGACTTTCTGCCGCAGTGCCCAGTTTGCAGGGTTGTTATGTGAGGAACAAGGGTCGGACGCAGACAATGTCAAGTACTGTGGATATTGCAAATACCACCACAGCAAATTGGTAAGTGTCCTCTTATATTTGTGTCGTATTCCACAGATAGCACGTCTTTTGATACTCTAAACCATAACTTTACATGTCACTAGACAGTATCATTCTTCTCAGCTGAAATATTGATTTGTAGCCTTATCCTATTTTTGCACATATGAGGACAAATAATGTGTTTTTTGATTTGATATTAAGTTTCCAGTGATCAATCATACACTGCATCAGTTAACTCGGGAACAAGGTTGTGTTCTTGTAAAACTACAATTTGACATGTGTCCACAGTAAATGAAAAGTCTCGCTCTCTAGCTTGTATTACACTCATGCATACACTGTCTCTCCCCGAGAACTGAGCATTTAAGTATGAAACCCCTCTAACTGTTGTGCATAACCCCTTGCAGCAGCAACTGTGTTGGTTGCATGTGACTATACGTATATACATAGAGTATCTTGAAGAATTCTGTACCTATTCATTAGTGTTTTTTGTTCCAGTAACTTAAAGCATGGGTGACTAGATATAATACACACATATTGTTATACCTGTACACAGTGAAAAAATATCTCTAAATCCTGTGAATGACTTCACTTCTTCTCTCATTTTCTTCTGTCTCTACTTCTCTTAGCGCTTTCCATCCCTGTCCTTCCCCTCAATAGTACTCTCCTCATTTCTCCACCTCTCCATCTTTTGTCCAACCTTTCCTCCGTTGACGGTTTCCTGCTTGTCCTCTCTCTCTCCTCAGTCAGCTTCCGGTCTCTGTTGGCCTCTGCCCCCCTTTCCCTCCAAGTATCTTTTTCTCCCATATGTTTCCTCTTTCACTAGACCAATGAATCCATCCCCCCACTGCTTGTCTCTCTTCCACCTGTCCTTTACCCTCCATCTACCCCTTTTCATCTACTATTATTCCTCCTCCCTCCCTGATCCCTCTAATCTCTCTAACAGTGGCCCATCGTCCCCTCTACTCTCTCGTGTATTGGTACTAAGCCCAAAGTGGGCACAGCGGGTTCGGTTTGCAGGTGCTGGATGGGGTCCTTTTTGAGCGTGGTTTTTACTGTACAGTCAAACAAGGCTAATCAGCTTAATTGTTATTTATGTATTTTAAATTCTTTGGAAAAATCAAATTTCAGTGATTTTATTTTCTAGGTTTCCTAATGACTTGTCCTGTCACTTAGCTTTTATTATTTGGTCACGAGGTTTAGCAGTGTCTTATGTGCTGCATTGTTTAAATTGGACGCAAGGTTTAAAAAAAAAAAAGTTGCAATGTCAGTTTTTTAGTGTTTGAGAAGCCTTTTTTACTCTTTCTCTAGACAGTATAGAATAAAAAGTATTAAGCATTACGGTTAACCTAAAGAAGACAGTCACAATTGGCATTCACTCCTAAGTGACACATTACTGGTTTCTTGTCCTCTATCACTGTGATCTACCTAATCTTCGTAGTCTGTTAGCCTTGCTCTGACTATGCAGCCAGCATAATGCAAACCTGATAGGTGCATAGCTAGCCATTGTCAAGCAGAATTCAATCAGATAAGAGAAGAATGAAAAGGATAGGCATATCAACACACACATCCAACAACTGGATATGCAGAAGAAATGTGTTTTCAGCACACACATTCCCTGAAAGATGTCCTGCTGTGTTCCAGATTTTGTTCCACCTCTCTCAATAGTTAACAACCTATCACAAGGTGTATGCATGTACACACTCAGCATCAGCTGGGGGAGGGACACAAATATGAAAAACAGGAACGTGACTTGATTATTATGATTTCTGGAACAGTGGTAGGATGGAAACACAAAACAGGCTTTGTGGTGCCCACACACACACACACACACACACACACACACACACACACACACACACACACACACAGATGACATTTTGCAATGTTAACAAACGCTGATGGAAAGACTCATGCTGTTATATTGATCCCGTATGAATGGCTTTGGATGCTGGGGCATAATGTCATTAAGCTAGGATTGTATGGATGACAGGAATGTACGAGATGGAATCAATGACGAGGAAAGCAATGTTGTTAGCAGAGTGGGTTTTATAAAATACCACTTGATGGATGTTTACGGCATGTTAGCAATATATGGTATTTGACTGGACTCAGTCAGTAGCCAAATCTAATTTCAAACTTAGATTATTTTTTTTTTAGTGTAGATTACAGTGAAATTTCTCCTTGGCTAGAGATTTCATCAACACTATGTATGAATAATTTGTAAGTGCACTCGTTGACACATCGGCTTTATTTTTCCAATCATCTACACTGGGTGTTGCTGGCACATGGTTGCATTTGGTTTCAACCATATTCTGTGACTGTGATTGGCAAACCTTATTGCATAACTTTCTATCACTGGCTCTTCCAAAGCGACTGTTAGCAGTAAAAACATGTTTACAGTGCAGTTAAGTTACATTCATTGAATGGAAAATGTAACAAAGCTGAAAATCTATCCCTGAAAAAGGGGCAAAGAAAATGTGTTGCAGAGTGATACAAGTTCATTCTTCTATCTTTTTTGCAAGTTGAGACATCATGTTTTTCTTTTCTATGCTTGTCCTGTAAGGTTGAATGATAATCTAGTGTTTAACAAGAGGTTTTTATTGTTCTTCTGTCGGAGCAGTAAATTCTTAACTCTTTGGTACGTGTTAACTTGCAGTGTGTCAGCATGGAAATCCAGATTTAGACTTTTAAAGGGAGAAAATTGCCATGTGACTCAGACAATGAGCTCTATGTGAGGCCAGAAGAGGAGGATTTATCTCACAATGCACCAGGTTGAGTAAGGTTTACAAGAAATTCCAAAAGAAACAGTCTCTGGTCATAGATGTGTACTTTTGAACAGAGACTGGACAAGACAACACAAGCCTTGATCTTTCCCTGGAGGTAATATGGCTATAATTTGAGAATGTAGTTGTTTATCACCATGGCAACACATACTTTTAGCTGGCTTGGGCTGAGATCGATAACCCAAGACTCCTCAAAAGTGTGCCATAATGCCTCCTTAGACCCTTGTTTTGGCAAAGAAGTTGTAAAACATTTAAACACAACTAATGGTAGTGTGGGGTTTTACTGTTACCCTCAATCCTAAAAAAAATGTGTATGTGTAGTTTTGATGGTAGTTCTACACTTGAATGATTTTGTCTAATGGTTACATTTGGTTGAAAAAAGTAATGGCCTTTTCTACAGTAGAGATATAATATATTTTTGTTTAAATAACCTACTCCATGCTTTTTCTTTTAAACAATTTTTCTAACTAATGTTCGTGACAATGTTTTTTGACTGTTTTTGAATTATCCTTGAGTTCAGTCAGCTTTTTTTTTTTTTTTTTAAATTTACGTTTTGTTTATTTATTTTTTTAATGTAGAATTTTTTTTTGGTCTCATTTTAGCCTTTTTTCCTTTGGACTTCATCCAGTAACTTGGAGTTCCTCTTTACCTTTTAGCGAAGGAGCAGGGGCCGTGGTAGTAGGTCTCAAAGCTTAAGTGACTCTTCCACTCAGTGTATGGATAGACCCCCAGACGAGAACAAGAAGGTAAGACAGCCCTCAGATCTTACCCTCTCTATGCCTTCAACCGACGACTGTGACTCCACCAGAAACATATTGTTACATGCTCACACTGTGGAGGGACAGGCAAATGCGCAGTAAAACCATAGATCATAACAATTTCCAGTACTCCATTACAAGCATTTATGGAGGCCGTCTTTGAATGTATTGGCAGGACATTATTTATGACAAGTGAGGTCGTAAAGACGTATTTTTGTTTAAATTAGTAAGGTTAATGGAAAAAGAGATGTGTGCTTTTGATTTAAGTTTTGAAAACTCATGTAGGGTTCTCTTTTTTGGTAATGTTAATTACATGTTGACAATTAACCAGAACCCCTACAGATGTCTACATTGTCTAGATTTAAATGCTTTGAAATGGATGGTTGGCCTTGAAAGTAATCTTTATTTAATATTTTATCAATATTGAAAAACCTATACCATAGATACAATTCTTGATTTGAGCTTGGCGCAAAATGTGTACCACCTCAAAACGAAAAGAAATTTGTCTTTCAGTTTTACTAAACAAGGCCTTCAATATCGTAGAAGTCCTTTAATTTGATGTCCAAGTAAGCACTGGAATGTTATTTTATAAGTCTTAGCAGCAGTTGCATGGATCGTTTTTTTTTTTCCACTGCTTGTATGACTGCAGCCCACCTACACCCACCAGTGATCACAGCCTCTAATGAATGCTACATTAGTGTGACTTAATCAGTCACAGCTGTTAGCCGAACATGTAATCACAGGCTGCGAAAAATCAGGATTTACAGGAGGTGTCGAGTCATCTGTTCCACTTTTTTTTACCCAGCCTTTGTCAAAACCGAGGACTGGGCCTCAACTGCAGTTAATATAGGTAATCTCCAACATTTGCAGGCCTATAATAGAGTATAGTAGGTAGGCACTATACTAGATACTGAAACCCCCTAAAACCCATTATAATGTACTAACACAAACACATGACTGTCCCTTTACAGTTGAGCTGTTTAGAGAGAGAGTTTTCTGTTCAGTGTCATTGATTCTCCCCACCAAACTCACCAATGTGCCCCATTTGGACAGCACTTTGAAAATGCATCCATCCTCACTCCCTTCTTGAGTAGTGATTACTGGGAAGAGTTTAGAGGACCCAGATTTTGAAGTTGGTGTTGGTGTGTGAAGTCAGCTTTGTCAAACAAACAAGATTGTTACAAAGTGCATTGCAGCAAACAAATGACACTCATTAGATAAGACAAGCAAGAACAAGTACTTAACATACTCCGATGTGTGTGTGTGCGTGTATGTGTGTGAAAATATTTTAGCCAAAGGTCTAGACCACCTCAGAAACAAGACAAGGGGAACAATTGTTGTTGTTTAACAAATGTGAATCACAGGCTGCATGGTAGCTTATCTAGTAGAGCACGCGCCAAGTCCTTACAGTAGCGCCCTTGGTTCGATTTCAACCCTTCCTCCCCGTTTCCTATCTTCACCTGCCCAATCAAATAAAGGCAAAAAGCCCCCAAAAATGGATCTTTCTCTGACAAAAATAAAATTGTGTTCAGTGATGTCTCAGTCCAGTTGTTTGCTTACAGTTCTGCTCAGTCATCCAAAATACTCTCCATCTGTCCCTGATATTTATGGTGTTCTATGTAATGCAGCTGCACAGTGAATACTAAGTGCGTTCATAGAACCAATTCAATTTGGGAACGGGATGCTTTAAATCTGCATTAGGAAAATATTGCCTGTATCAACAATATAAACCAACTGTAAAAACATCACATATAATTCTTACAAATATGAAAGCACTGAGCTTAATTAAAGTATTACAAGTGGCTGCTGTAACTTTCTCATTTAAAATATTCGACACTGTAAGCATATTAGCCGCCTGTTTGCTACAGATACCTTGCTGCGACAAGTTTAGGGTGAAAGCTGCTCAGTGATAGCTATTTTTATTATTATGAGTGTAAAAATAATAGTATAATACATCATGGAAATGGTGTGTGTGGGTGTGTGTGTGGGGGGGGGGCATGGATCTGAAGATGCACCACTAGCGTTTTCAGATTGAGGAAGGCAGAATGAATGGATGGATGCATTTTGAAAGTGATTCTTGGCCCTGCAGTCAGCTCCACCTTTCTAAAATAAGAGGAAGTCAGCTCCTCCATCAAGCTTTTTTTTGTCACATGAATGGCATAACAAATAATTGTTCCACTTCCACCAAATGAAATGCTCTTGTTCTAATGAGATGGTGCATTTATTTTTAAAACTATGTTTATGCAGACAGCTCAGTAGAGATAATTTTCATGATGCTTTGAGTTCCCTTTTCCATCTTTTTTCAGTTGTGGTTCATTGTTTTCGATAAAAAAGCCTTAAAAAGGCAATAGTTTTTCATTGTGTTCATTCATAAAGTAATTAGTGGAATCCAATTTGAGCATTTAGCATGTTGTGTGACAATTTATCTGTATACTTTGTCATTGTGTCAAACAATGCCAGCTTCAGGGTGTGCGTGTGTGCGTGCGTGTGTGTGTGCGTGCGCGCGCAGATTTGTCCACATACTATTCAGCCCCTCTGCCCTGGCTTTTGTTAATACAGCCTTATTTGCATCAGTTTGAGTACCCCCTTCTCTCGCTCTTGCTCTCGCTCTATCCGCATTCCAGGGTCAAAGATGAGTAGGCTCAGGTGTGTGTGTGTGTGTCTCCGTGTCCACAAATGCATTTGATATGTGGTTTGGAGGCTCAGATGTATACACACCTCATGTTAGATCCTGCAGTCAAACTACGGCTAAAAGATCCCCCCACACTGGCCACTTAGAAACAGCCTGCAGGAAACACACACACACATCCATACATACACAATGGCTGGTCAGAAATCCTGCAGGAAACTGCACTGGGGAATTCCTGCCAGGCCAGGGCGGATTATTTTCCCCTTTACTTCCTGTTCCTCTGTCCCCCCCCTCACCCTTTTTCCCTTGCCTCTCCTCAGCCCTCCTCCCCTTGGTGTCTGCACCCTCTCATCTTCCTTGTGAGGCCATTGTGTTGACTTGTGAAGCATTTAAAATACATTTTATATCAAATTACTAGGCCATACTTTCTTTGATTGGATAACATAGCTACATTTAATGACTTTTAATTTATTTTGTAGATCATTTATACATTTTTAAGTTAATTATCAAGCAACGATACAATATCTGGTCCAGCCTCTTAGATGTGAGGGTTTGTGGATATTCTCTGGATATTTGATTATGAATGAATATTTTTGGACTTTGGTCTGTTGGTTGGGCAAAACGAGCAATTTGAAGACATCAGTTTGGGTTCTTAGAGTTATTTATGGACATTGTTCACTGTCTCATGTCATTTAATTGACAAATTCGATAGATAAAAAAATAGCATATAATTGTTCTAGCCATAATGTAATGCATTAAGTTTTAGTAAATGCAAAAAGTTCAATTCCTGTATGTGCCAAGAGAAATTTTTTCAGACACATATTTTCTGGACTGCAAGAGACAGTTATAAGGAACAGGGTTTATCTCCTGGATCAGGAGCCCCGGGATCAGCATTCAACATAGACAGACAGGATTTCAGCCCACCTTTGTATTGCTTATTGCTCTGGAGTTTGTTGATAAATAGACATGGCCATCGTCCTCTGCCACCACGTATATTTACCCCACACAGGCTCAAAGAGCACTCGGACATGTCAAATGATCAGGCTGCTAATGGTCAGCAACAGAGAAAGAGGGGAGAGGACACACTGAAAGGCTTTGTCTCTGCCTGTATAATCAATTGACCTGATTGATAAGGGTGTGTCAGGGTTACATTGTGTGTGTGTTATGTTTCCCACGCCCAGTGCTTCGGTCCCCTCTGTGTGTGTGTGTGTGTGTGTGTGTGTGTGTGTGTGTGTGTGTGTCTGTGTGTGTGTGTCTGTGTGTGTGTGTGTCTGTGTGTGTGTGTGTGTGTGTGTGTGTGTGTGTGTCTGTGTGTGTCTGTGTGTGTGTGTGTGTGTGTTATCTGACCCTCTCAGCTCAGCCTCTGTCCATCAACACCTACCTCTGGAATGTTAATGAAAAACAACAAGGGAATCCCAAAGAATTTACCTCTCTGTCTCTCTCACTCCTCTTTTCTTCAGTATCGTCTCTTCTTTTTGTTTCTGTAGAAGCTGGTTAGGTTTACCGTCTCACTCAAGCAATTTACTCTTTACTATGTTTCTTTTTGGTTATCTGCTTGCTGTGGCCCATTTGTAAGGTGGACACTATTGTTTAAGTAGTTTATAAGCATTTAGTTGATAAGATCAAGAGGAAATTAGGGCTGGGGAGGTTCGAGTAATGAGGCAAGAAGATCCTCAGTCGAATCTGATTTTTTTTGGTGAAGTCACTGTGCTTTTTTTTGTTTTTAGCAGCGTCATTGTACACAACAACACAGGAGCAACAGCAGGCTGTAAACTGAAAACCCTGATTAAATTAACCAACAGTTTTGATAATAATTAAAGTAATTTATCAAGCAAAAAGGGCAAACATTTGCTAGTTTCAGCTGCTTAAATGTGAGACTTTACTATCATATCACTGTAAATTTATTATATTTATTAATCAACTGTTAGTCTGACAAAACAAGCAAATTAAAGACACCACCTACGGCTTGGGCATTTTTCACTGTTTTGTAGCATTTTGTAGACTAAACTATTACTTGATTATTTGAAAATGTAATCGCTGCGTGTTAAAACCCCTTAACAAACAGCACCCCACCGATAGCTCAGTCATTACAAGCTCATGCTGTGAAGCCAAATATTGTTTAGACTCACAGAACACTATTTTAAATTATTCAGATCATCAAAGATATGAAATATGTCAGTTTATTTTGGGAAGTGTGTAACAAATGAGACTGATACAGAAAATATATGCTACTGTCAGAGAGGATTTAGATGATTTCAACTACTAGCTATCTATGAGAAAACAAAAAGGGGAAAATAATTGCTAGTTGTAGACTTGGTTCAAGGTTGTACCCACAAATACACACAAAGACAGAACTCCTAACCTCAAAGCGTTAGTATCTGCAGATGCCAGCGCAGAGAGGTTACAGTGGAGCTGCTATCTCCTGATTTGGCTGATGATGTCTGTTAACTGCCAGTCATAGAGGAAGTCTGGCTAAACTGTCACCAGCCTCCATGCAATCACTCCTCAACGAGACCCTGGGGTAGAAGAAGGGGGAGGGGCGGTTTCTGGTGTTTCAGAGTTGTCATGACACTGAGCATTACAAGCATGTTGAGTCCCATGTCGTCTCTCAGGATCGCTGCATATTTTCGCCGCCTGTCTTTGAGAGCGTGTCTCGCGTGTGTGGATGTGTGTCTGCATGCATGTGAGGGTCCACATAAAATTGTGTGCGAGTCTACATGCACCTGTGTGCTTGTACGCACGTGCAAAGAGGTGTCGGGGTGCGGGGTGTGCGTGTGAGGTGTAAATGCGCTGGCACCCAGTCGCCACATCAGGGGTGCGAGAGGAGGGTGGCGGCGCGTGTGATAGCGAGGGTGTAAATTGAGCTGTGATCGTCCAAGAAGCAGGATATGATTGGATGAAACGACAAGACCTTGTACGCTTCGGCGCGAGGCACTTAGACACACTCTGCTCTAAACTGCAGCGTGCTGAATTCCTGTTGCTTCTGCCCCTTTTTTATCTCTCTCCCGCCACTCTCTTTGTGTTTGTAGATCTCCAAGCTTTCATCTCAGACTGAGCCTTTGAAATACAATGCTCTTTCTATCTCTCTTTCTGTCAGCCACACACATTCTCCCTCTTCTATGCTTATATCCTAATAACGCCTTAGTTTATTTTATTTTTGACATCTGTTTGGCTGTAATCTTCCACAGAACACTTACATATGTGATCCAGTATGTCTCCACATTCAGTATTTTCCCAATGTTCCAAAAATGCAGAGGGCTATGAAATAATGGTTGTTTTGAGTCAGTTTTTCTTTCTGTGTCTGTCTTTCTTCCTCTCCTTCCTGTATCATATCTTAAGCAACTTTACCCATTTCTTTCTCCTTTTTTTTTTATATTCTCCATGCTCAGAAACACAAGGAGCGGGACAGACATAAACCGAAACACAAGAAGACCATGGACATGTCACCCTCCCTCGTCCTTCCAAACATCATGGTCCCAGACAAGGTGAGGGCACCCCTCCACTATGTACTGCTTTGTTTTGGTGATTTGTGACTTGGCTAGTTAAAAATGACAGCAAGGGTGTCTGATGGACTTTTTTTATTTTTATTACCTTTATTAACCTTTGTTGCTCTAATTCTGTATCCCTCAAACATCCTGTCCTTCCGCTGACCTTTCCCCCATTTTTGGTCCTCCCTTTCTCAACTGGCATTGTTTTGATAATTTTTATCCCTGTTCCGGTGCTTCTTGTGGTTCCTGTCCTCCCTTTCCGTTCAACCATAATTTTATTCTTCCTCCCTTTTCCAGACCTACAACACCAGCAGCTCAGGGGGAGGCGTCACCTCTCTGTCAGCACCCTCACAGAAGAGACTGGACGACGGCACCGCCCGTTTCACCACCGCTAACTTTCAAGAAGTGTCAGCCGTTCACTCCGGCGGCGGGTCCAAAGATGGGATGGCTGCAGACGCTGGGAAAGCAGTGTCTGAGGTGAAGAACAAGAAGAACAGCGGCGGAAGTCACGCAGCGGGACAGAGGGGCGGCCGCAAGTCTCTCACCTCCTCAGGGAAACCCCTCCCTTCTGCCGTGGTCACCATGGCAACATCCTCCACATCTGCCTCTGCTTCCACGGGGCCTTTCCACCAAGGTGAATTGATGGCTGCAAATGGTCCTGTATGTTAATTTTCCCACAACTGGGAATTAACCCTGCAGTTAGAAAAATGGAAACACAATGACAAATCATCTGCTGTTCCTCCTCTGCCCACCCACCAAAAAACTGCAAGTGCAGCACATTTGCAATTACAGCAATGCTATTAAAACTCAAATAAGAGGGAGATTCATGTGTTGTGTGTGCGCATGCTGTGTCATTTTCTGGATTTTGGCCAGACCCCAGACTTTTGTGTGTGGCCGTGATAACGGTGCTTCGTCTCGACTGGCCTCTGGCTCCTTTAATCGGGGGCCCTGTCTGGGAGCAGACTAGCGAACAGACTAGCACACACAGCACACACACACACACACACACACACACACACACAGAAAGAAAG
Source organism: Dicentrarchus labrax (assembly GCF_905237075.1). Lineage (NCBI taxonomy): Eukaryota > Metazoa > Chordata > Actinopteri > Moronidae > Dicentrarchus > Dicentrarchus labrax. Next base: position 11,393,404 of record NW_026136709.1, on the reverse strand, counting down.
AAAGAAAGAAAGAAAGAAAGAAAGAAAGAAAGAAAACATGAGGGTAGGTCAGGACCTGAAAGGAGTCGGTGCTCACACTGAGCTCCTGTGTTTTGTACTATGAGAACCTTGAAGCCCTTGTTAGGTGTGTGTGTGTGTGTGTGTGTGTGTGTGTGTGTGTGTGTGTGTGTGTGTGTGTGTGTGTGTGTGTGTGTGTGTGTGTCCGTCCATCCCTGTGCTTTCAAGGCAGTTCATCTGTTTCACGGGAGGATGAGGGGGGCTGACTGTACAGCAGATAGAGAGCAAGAGAGTAGATAAAATGTTATCTTGTTTCTGCTGCTCCCATGCTGATGGAACGGAGACTCATTTGGAAACTTTTCCAGCTATAATGTCTGTTTCCTCTGTGTTGTTTCTCTCCTCCTCTCACTCCTGGTCTCTCTCTTCCTTTCTCATCTCACATGTCCTTCCTGTCTATCTCCACTTCTGTCTTTCTCTCTATTTCTCACATTGTCTCTGTTTTCCACATGTCTGTTTCTTTCTTCCAGGCCTCCTGTTGACCAGTGCCAGCAAGACTCCCTCTGCTCCTTCCTCCTCTGACTTCCTAAGCTTCTCAGATTCATCGTTGCGTCCCGGGGGTGGGACTACCTTCTCCTCCCCGCCATCTTTCAGCAGCTGCCTTGTGAAGCCGAGCTCGGAGGGCGGAGCTTCAGAGGGAACTACGACACTTTTCGGTTCTCTGATGTCCGCCACTACAGCGTCTGCAGGTACCAGTTATTTGTAATGGTTACATTTTTGGTCTCATTATTACAGTGATGCCACAGTTAGTAATTTTTTTGTAATCTCCTGTTGGACTTGGGTCCTTCAACAGAATGTTGTATGTGAACTTTTACCTCAACCTCTGTTGCATCAATTTTGTCCTTTGAAAGTACTGTAACTTTATGGAAGCACAATAAAATGTGAATATTTGCTTGTTTTCTTAGCCTTCTATTATACTAAACAGAATATATTTGGGTTTTAGGACTGTTAGACAAAACAAGCTGTTTAGATATGCCAGTTTCTGTTCTGGGAAATTGCAATGGGCCTTTTTCAAAGTCTCTGACATTTTGTAGAGCAATAGATTAATTGAGTAAGTAACCAGGGGATTAATTAATAATGAAAGTAATCATTAGTTGCAGCCCTAATTTACAAGAGAACTGATGACGCAGGAAGTGCTTTCCTCTAAAGTAGATTCTTTGATGGATCTCAGGCCAACAAACCACAACAAAAAACACCCAAGACTGCAGGCTTTATGCTTAAATATTCAGTTCTGCTTTCTTATCATTTCAGTGGGCGGGAAGCTGTATGAGAATTCCCATAGTCACACAGCTAGTGAGGCGACAAGCCTCGGTGGGTCCGCTGGCTACAAACGGCCCCAACCCTCCAGCTCAGGCCCGGGGATCGGAGGAGCAGCGGCAGGAGGAGGGGAAGATGGGGTGAAGAAGAAAAAGAAGGGCAACTGGCGAAACAGATTTGGACCTTGCTTCACCACGGATGTGAAGCCTTCGGAGCCAGCTCCCTCCCTGACTCTCCCCACCTCCTCCACAGCCAACACCGCCTCTTCCACCGCCTCCCCGTCCTCCTCTTCATCCTCGACACTCTCAGGCCGGCCGGGCTTAGTTTCCAGCAGTGGATTAGGAGTGGGAGTGGGGGGAGGAGGAGGAGGAGGAGGAGAGAGGGGGCTTGGGGTCATGGGTGTCAGTGGTGGGATTCAGAAGTCCCCGTCACTCCTCAGGAATGGGAATCTGCAAAGCAACAGCGGCTCCACGACCACTGGGCCAGGTGAGGAGGACACAGCAAGTTAACACACACAAAACACAACGTTTCACAACAATGAACAAGAGAAATACTCTCTCAGATCCTTCTGTCTGTCAGTGTCAGTTGCATTTAGGAAAATTATCTTCACAGTTTTGTTGAAGCTAATATGCAGAAATAATTAAATTGTTGTTGGCAGCTAAAATCAGGAAACAGGCTGGTTTAATTCAAGATTTCTATGCCAGTTGTGTCATGTTAGACAAAGAAGTGGCCCAATCCTGCTCAACATAGTGGCATCACAATGATTAAAAGGGAAATGGTTGTGTGGCAGTGTTGTAGCACTTCTTTATGTCCAGTTCCTGGTTTGTGGAGCTTTCTTTCCATTCGCCCCAAATGCTGATGAATTAAACAGAAAATATATGTGGATTGCCTCTGTGCAGCAAAGTATTAACATTACCGATCACAGATAGCAAGGATTCGACAAACCTTTATGATTGGCTCCTTGTGTGCGTGTGTGTATGTCAGAGTGCGGTGGGTCTATGTGTTATTTGCTCACACACGTGGAAGTGGTCTGTATGTATTTTTTTTTTTTTTTCTCATCGTGATCAGTTGCTTGGCAACTGTCTTTATGCTTTGGAGTTCCCCTCTGCTGATGGAAATGGCTCAGTACAGGCTACACATCCCACTTCTCCCCTTTCTTCCAGAATCACCACCCTTTTTTGTTTCAATCCTGCCTCTCAGCCGCTCTCTCTTACCTGCATTCTGCTCACTCCTCAAATCCCCGTCTCACCTGTTGATGCTTTATGCAGCTGACGGTGTACGTGTGTTTGTGTAGTCCCATGTCCAAATGCAAGTATAGAAAATAGATTCTCTAATTAGACCAATATCCACCACTTATCAGGATCATCTTACCCGTTGCTGATCGCCAGTTTTTACACAAGGCTCTTGCTTGAGACGTCCTTCAGGCTCTTTGTCTGTTACTCAGCCTATTTTTGATTTTTGGTGGTTCCTAATTCTAAAATATTTTCAATTGTACTTTGAAACACTCTTCAGACTGATTGATTACAGCTTGTTAAATTATTTATTTGTCTTTAACCTTCAAAATCTATAACAAATATTAGACAATTCCACTCAGTGACAGGTTGATTGGATTGGAGCATCCATAGAATACAATAAATCTGTAGTAATATCATGTTTTTCCTCATAGCAGCATTGTTCTGTTGTGAAGTATGAGATATTATGCGGTTGCCAAGTGGGAGTACACAGATTCTGATCAAAACATTTGTTTGTCTACTTGCATGTGCATTGGTGAACTTATGAGACAAAATTATTTTATAGTGTAGCCATCTGATGATAATAATACATTTATCAGATGGCTACACTTTAAAAATTAGTCAATTTCCCCCCAATTCAATGTTGTTAATTGTGAATTGACAAATTTTCTCATACATATATTGCTTTTATAAATTATATGTCACTGAGAGGAAACCTGTTATTAAACCAACATTAAATGCAGCAGTTAGACTTTAGAATTATTGTATCACTGCAAGTGCCCAAATGTAGTTGTTGCTAATAATATGTAAGTACAAGTTGTGTCGACCCATAAAAAGTCATGCTTTCAAGTGTGTGTTTAGTAGATATTACATATATTGGTAGCTTTGAGCACAAGTTGGTGAGTCAAACCTTAGGACTGGTGCTGTTTGCTTTCCGAATATAATCTTTTGCAGCAGTGGTGGTTAAGGATAATTTTGTTTGTGATTCCACGTCCATCTGAGTTTTTGGTGCTCGTGCTTTTCCCTACAGCAGTGGCGGCATTTCTGACCACAGCTGGTGAAAGAAGATAGGGAAAACAACAGTGGTGGTTATGTATGGCTGCGCATTATATCTGTGTATGTGTATGTGTGTGTGTGTGTGTGTGTGTGTGTGTCTGAGAGTCATGTGTTCGTCTTCCTACTGTAAATATTTAGCCGAGGGTTAATGCAGGGCAGTAATGGGGAGGATCTTGGCGTTTACCCCCCTCCCTCCATCCTGTCTGCTGACTCCACCGTGCTGATGGATAGATAGTTAGCCTGATAGATATGTGTTGGATGGTGGGGAGAGGCACGGGGTTAGATTTTGGCTGGGTTAATGTTTGACGGCAGGGGGGTCACCGATGGGACGGACGAGCTGGTAGAGCGCAGTGGGGGAGGAAAGATGTTTGGTGGACATGAATTTATTCAGGCCGGTGGGTGGTTGTGTTGCATGTTTTCTTCTGCCAGGGAAATACATTTCTACATTAGAAGAAATTATTTTGAGAATCATGAATAAAAACAGTTTTTGGTCACTGTAAAATTTTAATTCACAATCTCAAATTTTTACTTTTTTTATGTGATTGAAAGTTCTGTTTTATTATACGTATTGTATATGTGAGTGTGAGAACTGTGATGGATTGAGTTTAAAAGTATTTCTGGAAAACAGAGAATTCATCCAAAACAAAAATTGTTAAACAAAAAAAAATCACAAGCTGAAGAACACACACACACACACACACACACACACACACACACACACACACACACACACACACACACACACATATCATGCAGAAAACCTCTAACAAACAACACTTCTGAAAAAATTGGAGACAAACAATTTCAAAGTGACAGCTCTTTCGTGTGCATTAGAAAATATGTGTGTTCCTCATTAGTAAACTATGGTGAATAAGTAGACAGTAAAAATAACATTTTCAGTAGAATTTACACTAGTCCGATCACTCTTCAGTTTGAAGATGTTCATAATTGCAGAGACTCTTGAATATTGTTGTCTGCCCAAACTGTCTGCAACTGACACAGCTTTATCACTCAATGGCAAACACCCACATACATTTTGTGATACATGCAAACAGACATGGACAAGCACACACATGCACACAGAGTTAAATTGACTGGCCTTGATGTGGCTCTGCTCCCTCTTCACATTGCTGTGATGTTTGAATACATTTCTGTTTGTCTTTGGTGGAAGAAAATTATGAGAAAATAACAAATATCTTCCTGTTGCCATGATGGCGTTCTGGGTTTGTCTCCAAATTCCATTTTTAAATTGTGATTAAATGACTGTCTGAATTTTTCAAAAAAAACAAGTTATAGAGCCCGAGTAGTCACCATCGCCCCGCTGCTTGGATAGAAATTTCCTCCTGAAACAAAATTTAAAGCAAGTTCTTAATCAAAACATTGATTCAGCTGTTAAATAACGAGTATGATGCCATCCACTTAGTTTTTAGATTGGACTTAACCCTCCCTAAATAGACAACATAGATTTCCTATGGAGATAATACCAGCTTGAACTAATCAAGGTGGATATTTTTGAAGCTTACAGACACACTGAGCAGGACGGGAAAAGGAACAGGAAGGTCGGGCGATGGAGGCAGTTCTGCTTCAGGGGCTTAATGTTATTGATCACTCAGATAGGGTATAAGTTTTACAAGCTGTGTGTGTGTGTGTGTGTGTGTGTGTGTGTGTGTGTGTGTGTGTGTGTGTGTGTGTGTGTGTGTGTGTGGAAAAATGTTTTGCTCTTTGCCTTTTGTTATCGAAGGGGAAGTTTTAATTCCCATCTAAAGCAGGAGTCAAATGAGAATCAGTTTGTATGAATAACAATCTTTGTAATATTTAAAAATCTTCATACCAGAGTGGGCACACGTCCAAAATATCAGTTCCTCAACAACTCTTAAAAAAAAACAGCCTTGTTGTTATGACTATATATATTTTATGTACATTTATTTGATTTGTTTAACTAAATGATTTTTTTTGTTACAACCTGAGAATCACTATATTTCACCTAAAAGTGATATTTCAAAGAAATGAATGATATAAATGTAATACAGTTAAAATTTAAATTTAAAAAGTATAACCAATTAAAACATTTATTTGTAAATGGTGTTAACATTTCCTGCTTACTTAAAAAACAGAAAACAACTAGCAGCTGTTTAGTTTGGTTTTCTAATTCAGGAAAATAAATTCAAATATGAAATAATTTTTGTTTTAATATAAGCGTTCCTTATGGAAAATTTAAAATACAGCATACATATACTGTGATTCTATTTCGGTACATTTCAAATAACCTATATTCTTATATCACAAAGTCAACATGCATTCAAATTAATCTGTATTTTTCTTTCGCTGCTGGCACTGTTTTTGCACCGACCCTTTGTGTGTAACTCTTTTCATCAATGGCATGAACTAAACTCTGATAAACTGTTGGTTTGGCCTCTTATCCAGCTGCTAAAAATCTTTCAGGAGCTCGTGCCCCCTGAGTCACAGCAGCCCTGCTTTGGGTATCAATTTTTCTGGTGCATATTACAAAGCGTTATAAATAGTATGTAGGCCCATGTCGTATTCGTATCTCTCTCTCTCTCTCTCTCTCTCTCTCTCTCTCTCTCTCTCTCTCTCTCTCGCTCTCCCTCCACCCCTCCCCTCCTGGCACAAAGATCTCTTGTTCCCCCAGTGAATGTGTGATGCCCTGAGCCATTCAGGCTTTTGTGGGGCTGAGGGGCCCTCCACCTCCCCCCTTCCTCTGCTGGGGTCAAAGGGGGCCAGGGGCAGGGCTTATCCCTGGTTAGTGGGCGAGCACAGGGGTGTGTGAGGGGAGGGAGGGGGAGGGAGGGAGAGAGCAGAGATAAGAGAATGTAGCATGGGTATGGGTGTGTGAAAATGGAGCAATATGTTTGTGTAGGTGATTTATAACTAGCATATGTTTTGTTATATAATATTCATGATTTTTTATAAGCTGAATAAAGTTGTTTTGTCTGAATTAGTTAAAAGAACACAGAGAATATATATGGAGGGAGAAAACGTGCCGATTGAATTTTATTATTTTTTTCCCCCCTTCTCTCTTCTGCCCTAATTTGTAAAAGCTTAATGTGAATGATTTGTGTCGTCAGATTTTTGCCGCTGTGGGTCACCAGCTCAGTGTGTGTGTTTCTGTACGTTTGAATTTGAGTTTATTATAATTGATGGAGATTTTACAATCATAAAGAAACCAAATTATCTGACCGCACACTCGAGCAGGCCTGCGTCCTTAATCATGCATTACATTTGTTGATTTTATTAATCATGCATTAAATTGGTTAAAGTCAACAGATCTAAGCCTTGTTTAAAACGTAATTTTAGATGTTCCATTATCTCTGTAAATGATTCATGCTCTAATATAGCAATTTGTCTACTTCTATCTCCAGTTATTTGCATTTGTGTTACTCAATTGTGAAAAGACCTAAGAAACAGAGAGATGATGGAGAAAATAGACGTTTAACCAGGGTGGTTGCAACATTTTTAAATAATGTTGTAGTTCAAATAATGAAAACAAATTTAATTGAGCTTGTATATGACAAGGACAACGTATGAAGCAACAATACATTTTACAAAGTAATGCATGGACCAAATACTAAGACCTGAGACAAGAATCCCAAGGAAATAAGACAAATGTCTGAGCTGCAACTATGTCAGTGACTCAACTTTTTCACTTGGCATGAAAGGAAAAGCTCGGGTAAAAACATTAATGAGTGTCTCAGTAAGCCCTGACAGTGGGACAGGAAACTAGCAGCCATTATTAATTTAATTATTTACCCTTGTGCTTTTATACTGTAATTATTGTTATCGTTGTAGCATCAACTGTCAAACACTATCTCTCTAAAATCAGTGTTTTATTGTATTATTCAAATATATTATTAGATAAAGATAACACTGTTGATGTCTGTTCATCTCTGATTTCTCCACAGGTGTTTTCTCTGGTGCGGATGGGTCATCGTCGGGCACGGGAGCTGTCGCCGTGGGCGTAGCCAGCTCTGATTTGTCCCAGCAGCAGCCCACGCCTTCTCTGGCCCCTCCCTCTCCATTCACTGCCACCGCACCGCTAACCAGCACAGCCTCCACACACGTGAGTCCAAACACAGGGTGCTAGAAACCCTCAGTGCCCTCCTCGCTTTCACATAACATGAAAATACATGCTCATTAAACATCTTTCTTTCTTTATTTCTTTCTTTCCTTCACCAACCCACACAGACACATACACACCCTCTCTCTTCATTCAGCACCTTCTACATCCGTCAATTCACCCACATCTCTCGCATCTGTGAGCTGAAGTGCAGATAAACTGTGGGAACACAAATAAACCAAAGCACACTAATTAAACGTCTTCCGCACCAAATCTCCCAGCACTATTATTAATCCACTGCATGTTAATTATTTGTGAAATGTGTGTGTGCTGACCTTGTGTGGATTGTGTTTTCTCAGCAAGTGATTCTATAGCTGATTTTATACGGTGCACCTTAAGAGGCTCTTTCTTGTGTATTCAGAGCACAAGAAAGTATTTTAAATTTTTTTTCACTACATTGAAATGATGTGATTCTCCAGCTTAATTTAATAACTGTTGGCCTTAGTGCGCATGGTCTGTATTATAATATTGAGTGATACATCTTTACTAGTATGAATCCGTAAATGTGTTGGGATTTTTCTTTGGGGAAAAAAGAGAAATTCAGTGTACTATCAAATCCTGGAAAAACCACAGACTGTGTGTTATTGTAATCAACACTCACTATTATTATATCCCTTAATGTGGAGAAAAAGAAGAAAAAAAAAAAACACTTGTGGGCAAAGCTGGGAAATAAGTCATTCACTATGCATAAGGACAGAAAGTGGATCCAGGGTGCATCTTTCAGGAAAATGCCTCCTATCTTGAAATTTATTATGCACAAGATAATTTTTTTGTCTTTTACTATTATTAAACATATTTCTATTTTTACGTTGGCTGTTGAAGCAACAGCTGAGCAGGTTTATCCAGATCAAAATGAATGATGGTGATTGACAGATGTAGTACTAGAACTTTTCTGCTTTTTTAAAAAGTGTAATAGTTTTTAGTGTGTCTTGTCGGCTTAAATATGCTTACATTCAAAGAGGAGGAGCCCCCCAAAAAAAAAAAAAATCTTCAATCACTGACCCCAGTGTCTGTCCTTTCAAACCCTCCCCAAAGACCACGCTCTGTCTCTGTCCACCCAACTCCATTTTTCTCCCGTGTCCACTTACCACCTCTCTTTCTCTTTTTCTCACACACACTTTCTCTCACCCTCGACCTTCCTTCTCTCTGTCCCCGTCCATTTCTCTTTTTCTCCCTCCGTTGTCCTGTGATGTAATGACATCTGACAAGCACCACAGTAGGGATGGAGGGATAGATGGAGGAAGGGAGGGATTGGGCCACTGTGTGTGTGTGTGTGTGTGTGTGTGTGTGTGTGTGTGTGTGTGTGTGTGTGTGGGGGGGGGGTTGAATTCGCTGGCCTGGCCTTCATCTTGCCCCGCTCCTCTCTGTTCAGCACATATTATAGAAGACGGGAGGCCCAGAGAAGCACAGGATATCACGCCTGTTTGCAGCATGTATAGATGAGTTTGGGCTTTAGCTGTGTGTGTGTGAGGAAAAATAGACGGAACGAGAGCAGTGGAAAGCCAGAGTGTGGACGGCTTTAATAGAGAAAGAAATGTTATTTTTTTCCCTTCATTTCCTTCAATCGCTCCAGATTGTTAAAAACGTGTGTGTGTGTACGTGTGTGTGTTTTTTTGTAGTGTAATGCACTGCTCTGGGCATCTGGGACACGCACACACACTCCGAATTCAGGCTGCTGAAATTACGCAACTGTAGAAGGACGCCAACAACAGGCTTTCCTCAGTCTGTGTATGTGAGTGTGTGTGTGTGTGTGTGTGTGTGTGTGTGTGTGTGTGTGTGTGTGTGTGTGTGTGTGTGTGTGTGAGTGTGTGAGAGTGAGTGACAGAGACCATTTGCTATTTTCAGTCCGCTAGCAGACTCCCGGCCTACTGTTATTGGCTATCAGCCCAGGATAGAGAAAGGGAGTGCGAGAGAGACTTTGAATGAAAAATGAATGAAAATGAAAAATGAATGTTGATGGGAAAGGGGGCAGGATTATGGCACCGAGGGGAGGAGGAGGAGGATGAAGAAGGGAGGAGGAAGGGGAGGAGGGTCTAGAAGGAAAGTCATTTCAGTGAGGGGGAAAAATGGACGGAGGGTACAGGTTCTTTTTTAACATTTAACAGTGGTGGGAATTTCCAGGATGTTTCCAGATTTTATTATTTCAGACAAACCACTTCCATGAAATCGTAATAGGAGATTATGACTTTCTAGGTTGTTTTTTTTTCCCCTGGGTGCAACGTAAATTTCAGCAAATGGATAAAAAAAAGACTTGAGAACAGAAAATAAGAGAAAGGCCGGCAAAGCTTCACAAATGCAAGATTTGCATGTACACACTTTGTTTTGTTTTTTAATTTTTCAGGTAATTTTCAGAGTGTTTTTCCGTTTAATGCTCATTTGCAAAATAATTTTTTCTAGCAGTCAAATTACTGAAGGTTTAGGAAACCAGACAATTTAAGCCCAGAAGCGTATCTTTCCCATGAGTTCATTATGAAGTTGTGTTTTGACAGCAAGTAACTTTTTCTTCAATAATGTTTAAAATAAATATCTCCTCATGCTTTTCAGCTTGACCTTAATTCACAACACTCATGTGACGTGAAAGAGCATCTTCCAGTGATATAAATACGTTTTTTGCTGTGTAACTTTTTCTGGAACTCCTCAACAACCAAAACAGTCAGCCATTTTGTTCTTTTAGATAGACATGATTCCACTCCTGACGCTCCACCCTCGCTCTCCTCCCTCTAACCTCACCCCACCCTTTACTCCACGGTCCTTATTTGGGAAATGCCTTAATTGGATTAAACTCTATGCATCAGAAACACTTTGTCAGCATGTCAGCGTACTGTCGGGGTGTCGAGGCACTCTGAGCCCTCTGTGTATTTGTGTGTGTAACAGAATAATGAGCTGTGGATCCATATTATATCCTGTTTTTTTGTACATGAAAAGATAGTCAAAGTGTTGTCAAATCCACATTCAGACGAGTTTCACTGGCATGAAATGACATGTAGATGCTTTGTGACAATGCAGAATCAATAGAAGAGACCAGAGAATTTAAATTCTCAAATCAGATTCATTCTCAGCTTTGGACTCAGGCTCATTAAATGTGTAACAGCCTGCCAGTCTGTCAGACCTCCAAAGAAAATTATACAACATGTGATTTGAATATCAGTTCACTAACTAAAATTGTAACTGATATGTAGATAACATTGCTTTGCTACTGTTCAAGAATTACATTTGTTTTTTGTTATTTTAAAGAAATACTTATTTATAAAACAATAGACATAAAATTAACAGAAAATAAATCAACAACACTTTAATGAATTAATCATTCAGGTCATGTATCAATAAAAAATACCAAAAGAATCAGCTGGTTTCAGCCTTGGAAATGTGAGCTTTTGTGTTTTAATTACTATTTGTATCATGGTAAATTCAATTAATGTGTCTTTTGGGCTCTGGGAAGTCCTAATGGGAATGGGAAGTATTTTTGTTATTTCATACACTTAAAATAAATGTGTTGTGTAAATGAACAATGTATGAATGAATGAAAATCATCATTGATTGTACCCCTAAAATTGAATTAAATGATAAATTCTTATATGGCTTTTCCATTATTTTATAGACACCGTTTCTATTTATAGACCACTTCATTGCTTGATGTTGATTTCTCAAGATTTAAAAACCTCCTAATAACCATGCAGTTAAGACACATACCATGTAACTGCATTGTGGGGGGATTTTTGTTGCATGTCACACTCTCTTGTCTCCCCCCCTTGTTTCCTGTCTCTGTTTCTATCATATGAGCTATCTAATAAATGCGGAAAAGGCAAAATAAAAATCCCTTTTTAAAAAATTGCTTCTAACGTGATTATAAGATTTCAATCACAGTGAAACATGGCTTCTTCTGGCTTCTTCTCATCTGTATCTGTGCCTCTGTCTATAGGTGAGCGGTCTGCCAGGGTCAGTCTTCAACCTCGCTCCCTCCCACATGTTTGGAAACAGGCTGAACCCCAACTCGGCCATGGCGGCACTCATTGCCCAGTCCGAGGCCTCACCAGCAGGTACAGCAACACACACCTAATGTGGCAACGTGTGTGTATGTGCACGTGACAAAATTGTGTGTGTGTGTGTGTGTGTGTGTGTGTGTGTGTGTGTGTTAGAGAGCGACATAGAGGGAGATAATGGATAGGTCACACCCCCACTATCCCACAGAAGGGTCAAGGGTCAACACTCGTGATATTTTCAAGCTCCTCCTACTCAACTCCAGTTACATGCTGTGACACCCCCCTCTCTCTCTGTCATACAAAAACACACACATTTGTTCTCACACTTACAGCATAATACACATATTAAACATAGAGCTCTCTCCTCTAAACTGTGGCCAGTGTGAGATAAAGGAGGTTTTTGTTAAGGTAGTGATATGATAGAGGAGCAGAGAAGGCCGAAAAAGAGTTGGTTTGGTTGTCTGTCTGGTTCAGAAGAGCTGATGAAGGAGTAGAACATGGCTTCAGTAATCAGAGTAGCCACTTCCTGATAGAAGACATCTGGTTGAACAGAGGAGAGAAGCAAATGAAAAGAAGGGAGAGGAGGACAGAGTTGAGAGCTAAGAGGAGGAAGGTAGGTAGTTCCTGCTGCCGGTCAGCAGTCATCAGAGCCAGATCCACTCTGACCCGCAGGTCAACTCACTAATCAGCCTGAATGACAGGGGGCCACAGGGCTCTGTGTGTGTGTGTGTGTGTGTGTGTGTGTGTGTGTGTGTGTGTGTGTGTGTGTGTGTGTGTGTGTGTGTGTGTGTGTGTGTGTGTGTGTGTGTGTGTGTGTGTGTGTGTGTGTGTGTGTGTGTGTGTGTGTGTGTGTGTGTGTGTGTGTGTGTGTGTGTGTGTGTGTGTGTGTGCCTGCCTGCCTGTGTGTGTGTGTGCCTGTGTGTGTGTGTGTGTGTGCCTGCCTGTGTGCCTGTGTGCCTGTGCGCCTGTGCAACAGACAGAGACAAGGCAGGTTCTGTGTGTACACAGAAGTGAGCTTTGTGTAATTCCTGAAACAAAAGTTTGGTAGCACCAGGAACAAACTGTTACACTTTTTTCACTTTTTCCTTTTATGTTTTTTATAAATATATTTAATTTACAGAGTAAAATTTTAAGATGTGTATACTAATTGATTACTTGATGTAAGAGTTTGGATTTATTGAGCCGTTTTTCAAGCACAAATGTCAACATTTTCCATTTTGTATTTTAATGTCTAGAATATCTTTAATATCAATATCATTATCTGTTAATCTCCCAATTACTTCCTGAACCATTGATTACCTGTCCAACAGAAGCAGCAGAAGACATTCAGTTTTCAGTGATTATAAAATATGGAAAAGCAGCAAATCCTCACATTTGAGAAGGTGCAACCAGAGAATTAATTATGAAAATGGACTAAAATTATTGATCATTTACCAAAACAGCTGATTTATTTTCAATAAAATTGATTAATGTCTAATCAATAATGAGAATTACTGTTACGCAGCCCTTCTGAACATTCCCGTGTGATATTTTCTTACCGTTACAGTCTGTGTATAGCACGTGTGTACAGCTACACAAGCGTGAAGCTCTGTTTGTGAACTAGTAAGGGTCATGTGAGCACAAACATGCAAGGTGTGCGCGTGTTTGTTTGCATGTAGGCTGTTTACTTTGGCAGCCGTTTCTCTTTGCTTTTGAGTGTCTGGAGGGAGGTGCCAGGACGGAAAGGGTTACGAGAGGAAAAAGGACTTGAAAAAGAAGGCGAGCGAGGGACTAGAGTGGTGACCTGGTGGGGGTAAAAGCTGGGATTGACTGTCTTAAGTAGAGGGGAGTTTCTGTGAGTGTGTAAATGCAAAAGTGTGCGTTTGCATGTGTGTGCATGTGTGATTCATTACTCTTACTGAAGAAAATGAAAAGAAGCGTCTGGCCAGGGGCCCAGAGGGAGGAGGTAAAGACTCTCACAGAAGGTAGAGGAAAAGAGGCAAATGCACAGGCAGTTTGAATGAAGGCTTGTGAAAGAGATATAAAGGAAGAGAGACAAAGTTTCATAGGCTGCAGATCCACAAGTATTACAATATGTCGTCTGCACTACGCTGACTAAATAGGAAAATGTGCGTTTTCTCATTGTTTTGGCACTCTGTATTGTTTTGTTTCATTTCTCACCCAAAAACTGAGCTTTTAAAAAACAAACTGCAGAGTGGATACATTTTGAGAACAACGGTAATGTATTTTAGTGTTGAGGACAACTGAGCTTTTGGAAAATAATGTACTGTAAGCCTGGTTATGGGCTGAGTGGCATTAAAGCTGCAGTAGGTAACTTTTATGAAAATAAATCTCTTGTCATATTTGCTGAACCTTTCACTATATACTGACAGTTGTATATAAGACGTGAGAAAGATGGTTGATTGTTCAGTCTCATTCCCAGGGACCAAAAGCCTTGATATTTGATGACTTGGGAATGAGACTAAACAATCAACTGTCCTTCTTGGGACTGATTGGTTGTTTTATCTTCACACACACTGGATTCTTGAAAATGCCAGGGAGCCCTAGGAAAAGTCCTCTGCCTTATGTCTCATGTACTACTGTCAGGATATAGTGAAATTTCACCAAATACGACAAAATGTTATATTTTATAGAAGTTATTTCCTGCAGCTTTAAAGTTAACCCTTGTGTTATGTTGACATTGGCTTTACTTTATCCTTGTTTATGGTCTGCTGTGTAAAAATAATACTATTAACTGACTAATCAACCAATTTTATTGTTTTTAAATCCTACATGAACAAATATATATGTATTCCTCTCGTTTGCCAAATAAAAGTACGGTAAAAGTGATCCTACATAGCGACATTACTTGTTATTTTATGTTAATTAGGTTAAGTAATCTATTGTATTTAGCCATGTTTTTAAGAAATATGTAGCGTAAATATGAGAACAATAAAAACATGAGCTGTATTAAAACACAGTGTAGGTGATCCCAGAGAGTAGGAAGGTACAGAACAGTGGTTTAACCGGAACAGACTCAGCAATAACCAGACTGTTTGTCTCACCCCTTACCAGATGTTGGCTGAGATGCACAGTTTTGTTGTTTGCCCACCAAAATAGAACGAAGAAGAGATTTAGCTGTTTTCCTCTTTATGGGCAAGAGATCTTCACAAAAATGGGCTGAAAATGATGCTGTGGATGCGCGTTGTTTTTACACATAAAGCGTTTTCAACTTCAGCCAGCTAAGTGCGGACTTGGTCTTAGATATACAATTGATTTTGTGTGTGTGTGTGTGTGTGTGTGTGTGTGTGTGTGTGTGTGTGTGTGTGTGTGTGTGTGTGTGTGTGTGTGTGTGTGTGTGTGTGTGTGTGTGTGTGTGTGTGTGTGTGTGTAGATCAGGAGGTGGGAGACGGCAGCAGCGGCGTCGGAGCTCAGGGCTTCTCCATAAGAGCTTCTCCCAAGACCACCCCGCGGTGAGTACACACACACACACACTCACTCAGATGCCCCCCCATCCCTCCCCATTTACATTCCTCACTGCCCCCCCTCCACCACCCTCCTTCACCCATCCCCCCTCTCTGCTTTTCCCTCTGCTGGCCCCTCATCTCCTCTCTCTTCCTCTCACTCCTCACACACACACATGCACACTCTCCCTTCGCTCGTACCCCTACAGGCAATTCTCGCTCTCTCAGCCAACGATAACTTGTGTTTTTGAAGGTGGTAACCATCCTTCAACTCCAGTTAGATTTTTTTCCCCCTTAGTTTAATCACACATGGAAGGACAGTCTGATGATTTTCGACATCTGCTTCATTTGGGAACATTTGTATGGATCTTTCAGGATGGGAATATTGATGGTACAAATCCATTTTTGTTTGATTCTACTTCTTTGTGGGTTGGATAATTTCACTTGATGAGGTCAGTCACAATTCTTATGATTTTGGATATTTATTTTTTAACACTCCACCTATATTATGTTGCATTTATGGGATGTAATTTGTGTGGGAAAGGTTGGCATTTAACTTTAAAAGAAAATATTGTGACATGGTGACAGGGGGAATGTTAGTAGCACTTTTTAGGTCATTGTAATTACCTTGAGGATGTTGTAGTTTGTTTAATGTATTAATATAAAAATAGGTCATACATTTTAAACATTATTTTGATAATTTTGTGATATTGACACTCAAAATCGGTGTATTTACGTTTGCGGTGTGATTCAAAAGTGGAAAAATCTTGCCATTAGTGTCTTTTTTTCACTTTTTCCTCACATTAAGTACCTCTCTGTCCCTTCTACTCTCTCCTGCTGTCCCTCATTTCCCCTCTTCCACACTCAACAGATTGTATTAGCACACACACCAAGATTTATCGCATCAAGACAGTCCACTTCCCTCTTTCTGTCTCCCTCACTCTTGCATGTCCTCTTTCTTCCCCTCTTTCTCTCTTGCTCCCTCTCTCTCACTCTCACACACAGACAGAAAGCCTGGCCCCTTTTCATTAGAGGCCACTGTAACAACAAATTGATGTAGTTTTATAGCCAGCAGTGTCTATGTTTGTCTGACGTTTATGTTGGGTCGTTAATCTCCCCATTGACCTCTCTATCTCTCCTTTTCTATCCATGCTCTCTCTCGTTCTCTCTCTCTCTCTCTCTTTCCCTTCATTCAGCTCTCCCATTGGTGGCCTGCAGATCCGCTATGACTCCTCGGGGTCGTTGCCGGGGCCGGGGTTGCTAGGGGCGGGGGGAGCCGGCGGGGAGACGATGCCCCCGGTGGCCACGAGCATAGAGCAGCTCCTGGAGAGGCAGTGGAACGAGGGGCAGAGCTTCTTGCTGCAGCAAGGAGCGCAGGGAGACGGTGAGAGGAGACACACACAAACACACACACACACACACACACACACACACACACACACACACACACACACACACACACACACACTAAAAAACACCTGACTCTCAAATACCAAAACAACACTGTTAGACTACTATTCTGTTAAAGTTTTCAAACATTCCTGAGCCAGAAGTTTGAGAAAATATCAATTGCATGCTCATGTAATTCTGTTTTTTTAGCTCTTGTCTTTTAAATGATCTCCATGTTGATAAAGGTTGAGAGACTAAAAACCAACTGGGCGCAGTGATGGAAATAAGTCAGAAACGTATCGTTCTACAAGTGACCATTTCTGATATGCTGTATTTTATTAATAAATTATAATGTTGTCAGCGAAACCAATTAAATTTGTCAAAATATAAGCAATCGTAGAAGTACTTAAGTACACAAAAATAGTCATAAAATAGCAAAATTGTGATTTAACTAGGGAACTATCTGACTTAAAAATAAGACGACAAGATTACAAATCTTACAAGACAATCAGTGCCAGCTTTCGGTACTTATCACATATTTCGGTCAAGAAAGTATTGAGGTTCGATACCCAGTCCTACACACTACTACTAATCATTATTTCCACCTTTTCCCTGTTTGCCACATTTCTCACTTCCTTTAAATTGATCCCTCGCCATTTTGCCTTTCAGCTGTTGCCATTTGCGCTACCTCATGCTCCGTCTCTCCAGTCACTTTCTCACATTATCTGTTATTGTAGTATCTGTCGATCTCTGTCAGTTATCTGCCTATCTGAACATCCCTTCAGGGATCTATAAAGTGATAATGAAAAAAGGAAGGTGGACCAGTTGTTAGAAAGGTCATCCTTCATCTGGATGAGTCAGGTTTAAGTTTCTCCTCTTTGTTGAGATGTCCTTGAGCTCTATACTGAGTCTGGACAGGCACCAGGGTCACTGTTCTGTAGCCGATCTTGACCTCTGACCTCCCTGTGGAGTATATCTGTCTAATCAGTCACTGAGTTGCATGGTTTTGCCGTAAGGAAGGAGTGGCCTTTACAGAAAGTCAGAGCATCATTGTTCTCGCTTGTGAAAATATCCCTCCAGTACAGCACTGCATTGACCGCACACTGTGGCAGGAGGATTATTCTTATTGTTGAACATTTGAGTTTGTATTTTCTCTCACACAATATATTGAAAACTTTTTCTCTCTCTCTTCCTGTCTTTCAGTGGTGGGCATGTTGAAGTCCCTCCACCAGCTGCAGGAGGAGAACCGGAGGCTGGAGGAGCAGATTAAAACTCTGACTATGAAGAAAGAGAGATTGCAGCTTCTCAGCGCTCAGCTATCAGTGCCTTTCACCCCCACCACGGCCTCCTCTGGTACACACCCACACCCACAATAACTGAAAGCATTTGTCAATTAATCGATCCATCTACTGCTTTGATAACTGAATAATTAGTACAGTTGTTGAATCAAGCAAGAAGAAATATTTTTTGGTTTCAACTTCTCAAATGTGAAGATTTGCTTTTTTCCTCTATTTATTACTTTAAACTGAATATCTCACAAAATGAAATATTAACTCAGGATGGACATTTTTCACTATTTTGTTTTTCATTTTAATAAACCAAACGATTAAAATATATATAACAGAAAAAATAATCAGCCGAACAATCAATTAAATGAAACCATGAATATCAGCATTAGTTGCAGCCCTGATACATATATATACATAGACACAGACAGAATATAAATTAATGCGTTAATTTGTGTTGCAGATGTGAAAGGAGCTCACCTGGGAGCCACTGACTCATCTTTACCCGTGGCAGCTCAGGTAAGAGCAAACACCTGACACATCGTAATCCGTTCAAATCCTGTATCACCACAAAGTCATCAGTGCTGCAGTAACATGTCATTAATATAATATCTGAATTAGCTGAGGTTCAGTGAAACAAGCATCAGATGGTTAGTTATGTCATAATTTTACACATTATTACACTTACACCATCAATTTATATTTGTGATGAAATCCATCATCAATTACAAATGGAAGAGTTAATGGTGTCTTTCTCTTTCTTTCTCTCTCTTTCTTTCTTTCTTTCTTTCTTTCTTTCTTTCTTTCTTTCTCTCTCTCTCTCTCTCTCTCTCTCTCTCTCTCTCTCTCTCTCTCTCTCTCTCTCTCTCTCTCTCTCTCAGGACAGTGCGTCATGTGGCGGCCACAGCAGTAGCGGCTCCACATCCTCTCTCTCCACCCCTCCTTCCATCTCCCAGAGCCCGCCCCAGCCGCAGCTGAACGGCGTCGCTGCTGTCGGATCGGCCTCAGCCGGGCTGGGCGGGGTGGCGGGGCTGATGGGGGCTCTGGGTGCAGGGAGCGCATTGGGTATGGGGGGAATTGTCGGGGCGCTGAACGGGGTGATCCAGACACCAGCAGGCATCGCCAGCCCTCACACACACACTACTGGAGCGGTTACGGGCGTCACGTTACCCGTTAATAATAGGTACGTCTGATGTTTATTGTCCCAAAAATCATTTTCTGATGTTCTTTTTTGGGCTACAACAGCAAGCTGAGCAAAACTGAAAAACAGGAGCAATTCATATCACCCACCTCAACAAATTCAGTCAGTGGATTAAAGGTTTCTAAATGCGTACGTTGTTTAGTACTGAAAAGTCATTCTTCATGTCAGTGAATGTACAACTTGTCTCTTACTTTCCCAAGATGTTTGAATGTGAACTTTATTGCGTCCCCTTCTTTTTGTCTCCTCTTGCTTGCGTGTTGGATTAAGCAGCTCAGCAACTAGTAAGAACAGGTGAGAAAGAAGTCGGTTCAGCATCGCAGCAACCTATTAGCTCAGCCTCCTTCATGTCTCTAAAGTCTGGAGATTTTGTGAACATGTTGCAGCAGTGTGTGTGCGTGTGTGTGTGCGTGTGCGTGTGTGTGTGTGTGTGTGTAGTTATGTAAAATCCCCTTTTAGCTATATCACATTCATCATGAATTTAGTTCTTTCTTAATATTTAAATAGCAGTACATGTAAAATGCTTGTTCTTCAGGCCTGTTCATATTTGGGTTGTGCGTGTTTTTCATTTTGCTGTAGTCAGCCATTCCTGGGGGTGTCCTCGGTATAAACTGCTAATGTTTTGAAGTTGTGTAATAAAATGTCTTGTCCTGATAGCTGCGTAAGGACACTGTGTTTGTCTGACTGCGAGTTGTGTTTTTGTCTCGTCAGCGCTGCGCGGCTCGGCCTGATGTCTGAGCAGCAGCGACTCCTCCTGCAGCATCATCAGCTCCAGCAGCTGCTGTCCTCACAGCCTTCAGCGGTACTACACACACACACACACACACACACACACACACACACACACACACACACTGGCAGGCAATCGCCACTATCACACACATTAAACACACACAAAGATATTGTTTCTTTGGATAATGTCTTAAATCACCAAGCTTATTAACTGTTCTCCCTCCCCCATTGTTTCCCTCCCTTTCTTGTCTGAAACTTTCACTTTACTCTAATTTTTTTCCTCTTGCCCGCTCCTTATTTCCTCCTCTCTCCCCTTCTGTCTCCATCTTTGCTTCCTCCCTCCAACCCTCCTTCTCTCCCCCAGGAGCATCAGCAGGTGTTGCTCTACCAACTATTGCAGCAGCAGCAGGACCTCCAGCAGCTGCAGTCCCTCTCCTCCTCTGCCCAGATTCCCTCCATCCCGCTCTCCTCCGCTCAGCTGCCCATCAGCAACCTGCTGCCCAGCGCCCAGAGCCAGGGCCAAGGCACCATCACCGCCAACCCCTTCCTGGCGCTGCAGCACGCACACGCTGACACGCACGCCTCGGGGGCACAGAAGCCGCGGCTAGCTGAGAAGGCCGTGGGCGTCGCAGGGCAGGAGAAGACATGACGGCAGATGCTCTTTTGCCTTTTTGGTTGTTTTCTTTTTTAAATAAATATGCAGAGTTTTCGGGAGATCAGCCTCTTGGTCACCTTTGTAGTTCAGTGCTGAGAACATTGGCAGCAGAGGAATCTGTGTCCTGTGGTAGATTATTCTTTCCAGTTGTCTATGCTAATTCATTAGCATAGAGTGATAGCATTTATTTGCTGTCACTAGCTCACTCTAGCTGATCTTTTCAGGTTTATTTTTGCAACTTTTTCAGGTTACAGTCTTAACACAGCATTTTTTGTTTTTTGTTCTATTTATTTCCATCCAGTTTTTTTTTTTTTTACTTTTTATCTTTAGTGCTGCTTCAGGTTTTATTTTATCACTGTTGTGATAATGATTTTCATTTGATATCACTGGAGGCAACTTAGTGCGTTAGTGTCAGTAAGTGAGCACATGCTGTGTCTGTTCTCTTCTCTCAACAGGCGAGTTGACTAACAGGTCAGCTTTTCCTTTAATTAGTTTTTCTTGATATTTTCTTCTCTAATCTCCTCATTCGGCGTCTTCTTCACGTTTCTTCTTTCTCTTGTCACTGTCATGTTTTTGCATCATTTCCTCTCTTTTCCTTTGTCTCCATCCTTTCTCCCACAGCTTCAAATCCTCCACACTCGCACCCCTCTCGGTCTGGTCTCTCTGCTGTCTCACTCTCTCAGGGGCCTCAGCTATCAGAGTTGTGCACTCAAGCTGGCGCACACACACACACAGAACTTCAAGCGTAAAAAGAAAAATAGCAGAAATACATGAATATAAAAAATAAACTACAATTCCCTACCACAGGACTTAACAGTAGCAGATGTATGTTTGACATCTGTCTCGCAGCGGTCCCGAGGGGAATACTGGGTGAGAGGCTTGTGAAAATATCCCACATGTTCTCACCGTTGCCTCTCTTCCCGTGTCTCTTTCACTCCGTTTGTGTAGATCCATTAATGTCAGTGAGCCAAGCCTCGTACAGTCACCGCAGAAGCCTTGCTTTTGACTGTCTCTTCTCTGGGCCAGATACAGGGGGCTCACTCAGGGAAGTGAAATGTAAAAAAAAAAAAGGGAAATAAATATATAAAAAACAGCAAGTTAAATGCTCAGAGGGATACATCAGTCCACATGGCACACACTCACAAAGATAAATGATTCAGTCGGTTGTCAGCGCGTGGAAGTCATTACATTTCATCTTCTTGATTGAGCCCCCCGCTGCACCTACCTCTTGAGCAGGACCAGCCTATCAGGACCTAAAAGGCCGACAGCAGCGGCCGCTCAAAACCCGCAACAGTCAGGACTGGCCAATCAGGGTCCAAACCCAAGTGCCTGAGGCCAACAGGGGTTTATTTTCCTTTTACCTGTGTCCCCGTCATTGAACAACGCTGCTGGTAATTAAGCTGCGTCGCATAGGCAACAGATTACAAAAAAGAAAAGTCAGGCTGGACATGCCGTCTCTTTAATAAAACCAGGAAATATTATTCTGCTGCATTCTCTAATATCAAAGCCAACTTTGTTGTTTGCTTTTTATTTATTGGGAGTTTGTGTAACGGGCAAAAGATGATATATTTTAAAAGCCTGCTGGTGTTGCAATTTAACATCATTTTGTACTACTGTGTAAAGTTTTGTTTGTTTTGTTTGTTTTTCTTTCTTCCTACAGTTGAATCATGCTGTAAACCCTTTTAATGACTTCTATTCTGTGTTGTGTTTGAAAGCTAGAAGCTACTTGATAGTTGGCTGATTGGGGGGTGTGGTTGTATATAGTTTGTAGGGGGGAGGAAGTGTGTCAGGGGGGTGTTCAGTGGCACAGTTTTTACCTCGTTAAGTGTACATAGACCTTTCTCATTGGCCGTTGGTGTACATAAGTGATTGTGATTGGCCGTGCTGGTGTGAAGGAAAGCCAATGAAGCCTCAGTTTGTGTGTGTGAATCTTTAGCACCAGACAAAAAGGTTGACAGTGACTGGACACACAAAGTATTAATTTATTTTTATATGTTCAGGGACATTGTGTTTCTTTTTTAAGTTTTGCACCATTTTCTTGATGAGAAGTCATTTTATACTTGGGGCACCGTGTTTTCATCTGTGCACACATTTCTTTGGATCAGTTTTGTACAAGTGGACAATAAGAAGGGGGCAGGGGATTTGACATTGTATTTCAAAACACCAAAATAAAGAAACACTATGGATAAAGTAACAGGCACATTCAGCCTTTGTGTCAGAGTTTTTTTAAATATGCATTGGACAGTGAGTTTATTGTAAAGGTTTCAAATGGAATTAATGTGCAATATTGAGCCATTTACACCTAAATTAATACTGAATATACTGACTTGTAAAGATATTTTTTAAACTCTCAATACTCTGAATATTGAACTTTTTCAGAACAGTACAATCCAAATTCTATTTTCAAAATGTTTATCTTGCTGACAGAAATATAGTGCAGATCTGATTCATTATAGCAACAATGCTGGCAGTATATTGTTCGGAAATGCATTTAATATAAAGTTTTAGACACCCATATATATACACTATATATGTATTAATTACATTTTTATTAGTTTATTCGATAGGGACAGTGCTCATAGATCAGTAGAAAAAAAAGCTAAAATAAGCCCAGAAGGCTAAAAAAAACACCCAAATTAGAATAACACATCTTTCAAAAAATTCATGTATACAACATATTAAAATAGTACAGAACACATCCATCAATAAATAAAACCTTGTTATGATACATGATAGTATTGTATTATTATAGGCCAAATAAAGAAGTAGCCTAAGTTTTCAAATGTATACAGCTCTGATTAAAGCTGTTTTTGTTTTGTTTTTCTGATCACGGATAAATAACGATTCATGAGGCGACTCCAGATAAGCTGCGGATAAATGTGAAAATATTAAGTATATTCTGTTTAAACTTGCAAATATTAAATGACATGGTATGTTGAAAAGAGTGAAATGGCATACCTGGTTTTTATATGACATTAATTACATTGAAAATTATGGAGGAGATGGCGGCAGCGAGATGTGATTTATTCAGTAACAAGGGGGAGGAAAATGAATAATCAAGAAGTGCCAATAGAAGCTGAACATCTTTAGATTTAAACAATGTGCTTCAAGGCTCCTGTCCTAACAAATATGCACATACACCCCCCAAAGCTGATGACTTCCAGCTGCCAAGAAACAACCAGTGTGTGTGTGTGTGTGTGTGTTTAGAGGTGGGGGCACCATTCTGCTACATCTGCTTCTGCCCTGGTAATTAAAAGCTCACTTTCCTCCTGCACTCCTGCTCCCCCAAAAATACCCCCCACCCCTTCAGGAGTTTTCAGTCCCCCCCCTCCCTGCACACACACACACACACACACACAATCTAACCTGCATTCAACAACACAACCCCCCTTTTCTCTTCCCTTTTCTCTTCCCTTTTCTCAAGCACTTGCTCACACACCCCTCCCTCTACCAAATATCCCTCACCATGCCCCCCCTCCCCCCCTCCACTCACTATCAGCCCTGTCAATCAAAGGCAGGCTGTTTAAACAGCATACACCCCCTCCCACCACCACCACCACCACCACCACCCAGGACTATCTCTTATAAGCCTCCACCATCAGAGCTGCCTCCCCTCCACTCCCTGTAATAGCAGCACCACCCTGCCACACACACACACACACACACACACAGACACACAGGGCAGAACTGCTGTGTCCATCATCGATCATACTCCCCCAGAAACCCACCCCAGGGGTGGGAGGGCTTACCAGCTGATGGAGGACCCCTGTGTGCTGCCCAACCAGGTGCCTGATCACAAAGTCAAAACACTACTAAGCCCTGGTGTTAGCAGACTGAAGAGCTCGCTGTTTCTCACACACACACACACACACACACACACACACACACACACACAGAGCAGATAAGCCAGCAGGAGGGTTAAACCCTGGATGATTAGACAAATGTTGGGCAGATATCTGTGGCTTCAGATGCGAGCTGAGCTGCTGTCAACGAGGAATGCATCAACATGGGCACCTGCCTCTGACTGAGCAGCCTCTGTAAGTTTCTGTCCCCTTGTTCTAGTGTTTGTTCTCCTGCTTCAAAATAAAGTATTTTAATTGTTTGGCATTTTTCAGAGACAACAAAAAGCCGGAGAACAAAACTGCAATCAAGACCGCTTGAAGCCGAGTGAAACCAAAGAGAGGAAAGCTTGATTTGATTCTGGATTTTATTTGTATTGTCTTGATTGTATCCATGAAAACCAAATTACACAGCTTGAAATGATTTGAAAAATTACAACTGTACAGTACACACACAAATTTCTACATTCATAATTCAGGCAAAGCAGCACATCTTAGTGTATGTGACTAGGTTGTTATACATAAAAATGTCTACTTCAATAAAAAACACAGTGAACAGAGAAATATGATTTTACCCAAGTAAAATGATGGAAGAGAGCAACTACCAAGAAGTACATCTGGAAGACTATTTAATTTATGTTTACTTGTATTAAATGTATCAACCACTACTTCCACTGTGACCTACAATTAAAGTCACACCTGTGTTTTTAGTCCACATCCAGTTCATCGCTGGGCAATGAAAACCATGTACCTCCAAGTTTGGTGATTTTGAATTTTGAAAAAAGTTGATAAACCATTTAAAGGCCACCCATTAGAAAAATGCACTGTCTCAAAGCTTAAAGTAAAGCTGTTTTACTTTGATCCTGTAAAGTGGGTAGTTTGGAGATTCATGGTTTTCCCAGGAGTTTTTACATCCAAGATTTGTTGCCATGATCTTTCCCATCCTGCATGAAGACGTCACACACTAGAAATGAAAGCGGAACCATAAAACAGGTTAACCAAGTGCCATGAGTAATTCCTACACAGGTTTTGGCATATGTCTGGTAATTCAGTTAAATTATTTAATTAGACCTCAGCCTCAAAGAGAGAGAGCAAAGAGCAATAAAGCTGAGAGAGGCTCCAATGTAATAAACCATTAGCAGGAGGAGGCAGCCGCTGGTGTGTACAGTAATGCAGTGTAAATCATCACAGAGTGGCTGCCATTAGGAGGCTTAATCCTAGCCAGAAACCTGCAGTCAGCTGCTAGGGGCCCTGATCCGGTGCCGAGTGGAACCAGATCCGGCAAACAGAGGTGTTTAGGGCCGGGGCAGGAGGAAGAGGAGGAGGAGGAGGAAGGGAACAGGGAGAGTGTAGGGGGAACAGCTGAGGAGATTCCCAGTGTGTGTGTGTGTGTGTGTGTGTGTGTGTGTGTGTGTGTGTGTGTGTGTGTGTGTGTGTGTGTGTGTGTGTGTGTGTGTTTGTGTGTTTGTGTGTTTGTGTGCCCCCCACAGGTCTCCCTCCTGTAGGATAATGGTGGTGAGGAGAAGCAGCAGGATTCAGCCTCATCCCTCTTCATTCTCAGATAGCCTGTATTCTTCTGCTAAGTGACACTCCTCTATCACCCCCCTGATACACTCACACACATACACACACATGCATATACACCCTTCCCTCTCTCTCTCTCTCTGCCTCCCAGTTCAATGACACCTTGGAGATTCTGGATGCAATAACAACGCACACGCAGAGACTGAAGGGGGGAAACAAAACTGGACAAATTACAGTAAAAGTATAAGTGCACTGTTATTTATTTTATTTTGAAGGTCCAGTCATGTCAGTTTTGTTTATTTAGCCTAAAATTTTAAATTATTATTAGTCAACACAGAAGGACTTTATTTGACACCCATTTCAGTTTATATCAATAAAATGAAACTATTTTACAATTATCATTTACACTAAAAACATCATAGAATACACAAGAAACCACTGCTGAATAATTGCAGCCAAAAACCAGTTACTGATAAATATAAAATAATTACAGAGAGAATAAAACTACAACACATTTTTATTTAAAAGGGGGGAAAAAGTAAATATTTTGCAGAATTAAAACAAAACTGAGTAAATAAAAGAAAGTTGGATTGGCTGTGAGGAACAAATGGATGATCAAATAAATATTTGGAAGATATTTCTGCATGGGAGAAGGAATGCAAAGAAAAATCTCCAAACCTCATTTCTATCTGCTCTCACAATCCCCACTGTGTGTGTGTGTGTGTGTGTGTGTGTGTGTGTGTGTGTGTGTGTGTGTGTGTCTGTGTCTGTGTCTGAAAGAGAGAGAGAGAGGTAGAAAATTACAACATCTATCTATCTATCTGTCTATCTGTCTGTCTGTCTGTCTGTCTATTCATATACGTTACACATTTCTTGTTCATTTGTCTCATGTTGGCAACCATCAGAGGAAAATTGCAAATTGCTAAAAAATAAATACAAATTCTCTCAATAAATCCCAGTAGGCTGCATAAAGCTGATTGTAGTATTTATGTATTTTGGATTTATTTTAGAGAAATTTAAACGTTTCGTTTTAAAGGTTTGAAAGACTTCTAAATACAAATAAATAATATAAACATCTTCTTGGGATTTAATAGGCTGTATAAATAAGTTGTATGCGGGTCACATGCGGGGCAGATGCTGTAATGGTTGCAGTGTACACAGTTGATCGCCCCGGCGTGTAGCAGCTTCTTCCCCGGACTCAGCGGTGCCTGGTATGCTCGCCTGCCCCCGTGCGACGCGTTGCGCGGCCAGCGAGCCGTTCCTGCTCCGCTGCCTGCGGCTCCCACTACCGGCGAGAAGAGAGGAGCTCCGAAAAAACCCGCACACGAGCGGTGAGGACAACTTCACTGTGCGCCAAGAGCATATAAATTCAGCGGCGAAGGGAGGGGGTTTACATAAGCGATTTTCTGTTGTCTGCTATTCCCCTTCGATAGGGGAAATGCAGCTCTGCAGCAGAGAGGAGTTCCCAGCAGCAGCTCTGCCGTCCACATTATCACCCTGCTTATTCTGTCCGAGGCTACTCGTCCTGTTGACTCATGTAAGATTTGCGCAATATTAAAAATCTTCTCAAATGTTTGATTAAAAGCAGCGAAATAATTTTCACACACTCTCCCGAAATTATTGTTAGAAAAAAAATATATTATGTTCACTTTCTGAAACAGAAAGCGACTACACGCCACTGGCTGTAGCCCATATTTTCATATATATTAATCTAGCAAGCAAGTAATGTAGCCTACATACAGTGTAATATTTATGTATAATGTAACAGACAATGAAGGTCTGGTGACGTTATGATATAGGCACTTTTTTATAGGCACATGTTTTTGTGACCTCATGCCCCTATTATATTTTATAATATTCTTAAATTGACTTGAAATTAGGTTTTGGTGACCTTAATCAATTAACCCTCCACTATATTACTATAATATAATTATATTCCAATAAGATAAAATAGTTTTGCTGTGATGTTTGTCTCTTTGTAAAATGTACAGCCTCCTGTCTGCGACCTCCACTGGGTTTTGTCTTGAAGACCATCGACCACAGCAGCCAACTGCAGAGAAGCCACATGACCCACACAGAAATGCACTAAATTATGTATAAATTCAATTAAACTCATCTAGAAACCTCCCTTTTTTCTTTGCAATGGCTTTTTTTCCCCCTTTGGCTTTTATGTGTTTTAAAAGCAGGTTTAGTCTTAATTTTATTTTGGTACAAATGTGACTTAATAATGTATTTATTTATATATTTATTTGCAGGAGACCAACAGTTAACATGCTGATTAGGCAGGGATGTTTTAGGCATCCTTACTGATATGTTAGACCTTGAATAAACATATAATAACACCAGAAATTAAAGACACACACACACACACACACACACACACACACACACACACACACATTCATAAACATAATAGATTTTATCTTCAAATGTTTACATCTTACCTTATTAGTCAAAAGCCATCACTGTATTTCCTGTATTTACCATCACTGTGAACGGGCTCCAGGTGAAGAATGAAACACCATTACAAGGACAGGTGGTGCTGGCAGAGATGAATGTAATCTTGTGGGGTTATAATGAATGTGACAGGATATAGATCTGAGATGAGATCTGGTTTTGATCATCAGGTAAAAATAGATCAGTCAGCGGCAGATTATTACTGATAATTACTTTCAAATGGTTGGCTATGTGAGAGGTCTATATTATTAAATAATTCCACCCCTGGTTAGTCGTGTGTGTGTGTGTGTGTGTGTGTGTGTGTGTGTGTGTGTGTGTGTGTGTGTGTGTGTGTGTGTGTGTGTGTGTGTGTCCATATATAATAATTACATTAAAGGTGATAGAGTAGAAGAAAAGGTGTGTTATTAATCGTTTCCTCTTTTTATACTTTTTTGATTTTAGTATTCATCAAGCAAGTTTAGTGTTTCAGCTCAAAAAGCTTCCACATGCATAACAAGTTACCAACCTCAAATCCTCTGACATTACAGGCTCCACCTGTATGTGTGTATTTTTATGATTAGCTAATAAACATCAGGGAAAAAGCTGCGGAAAGAGGGAGGGTTTCACACACACAAACACCTGGGGGCTGCCCTAAGCAGTTGATGGATAAGTGCCTTGCTCAAGGACACTGCAGTGGATTTTAAGGAACATATCCCTGTGGAGGCTTGAAGCTAATTTCCTGTATTGGAATCAGAACATCAGAGATTGAAGAGCAGTCGGACCGCTGCTGCAATCACGATAAATGAGTGAACAACAAGCATGTAAAGAGACCTGGGATTTCTCCAACGGCAACAGCTGTTAAATGGTAAAAGACCCAGGCTGCATAATGGTACAGGCTGGTGTGTGTGTGTGTGTGTGTGTGTGTGTGTGTGTGTGTGTGTGTGTGTGTGTGTGTGTGTGTGTGTGTGTGTGTGTGTGTGTGGAGAGAGAGAGAGAGAGAGAGAGAGAGAGAGAGAGAGAGAGAGAGAGAGCCCTCCCCCTCCCCTGCTCATCCACCTATCAGCAGGCCTCATTTATTATGCAGACTGGAGACCCCTGGGCTGGAGGGGAAGGCTAGTGTGTGTGTTTTGGAAATGGGGGGTGGTGGTGGTGGTGGGGTACATGTGATGCCCACAAGAGCACACACACACACAGCTGATTCAGTTTCTTTGCTCACAAATACGTGCTGTGGGAGTAAGGGGCAGAGAGAGAGAGAGAGAGAGAGAGAGAGAGAGAGAGAGAGATTTGTGTGTGCAAATGATTGTGTGCTGAACTTGTTGCTTAAACTCTGGTGGTGAATTTTTCAAGGGTTCATGACAGGTAAGTGTGTGTGTGTGTAGGTGCTATTTGAACACGTGTGTATGTGATCACACAGACCTTGAAATACACACACAAAGGAGCTGGCGTGTGTGTCTCTCTGCTAACTTGTGTCTGCTGCTGTAGAGCGGGAGAACACAAAAGGACACTCCTGGTGAACTGTAAATGCATTTCACCCTGAAAAGCATCTGTGGACACAGGTAGCCTTAATACAACATGTTTAATTCATTTGTTACAAAAATGACACATTGAAAACAGCTGTGGCATCTGTGTGTCCTAAAGCAGAAGACACAAAAGGCAGGGCATAACCTGTGAGGTTTTTTAAAGCAGACAAATTCATATTTTCGCTGCTGCAGGTCTGGAAATATGACCCATTAATCGACAAAAAACGTGGTTTGGAACTTCAACGCTACCACAAGCTAAACCCAAACATTCTAGTGTTACAAGTCTAATTGTCACATGTGGTAAAGCAGCCTGTGCTGGCAGAATAAGTGATGTAAAATTCTGTTTTATTACTGTAAAGTACTAATTTTGTGGTCCTTCCAGTTCCTTTTTAATGCTATTTTATACTTTTACTCCACTATATTTCAGGGAGTAATACTGTACTTTTCCCCCCACTATATTTATTTGACAGTAATAATGACTTTCAAATTAATATTATACATAAAACATATGATAAGCTTATAAAATAAAATGTAAGACCCCCTCCAGACATGTATTAAGAGAATTATATAATACATTTATAATTAGAATTTCCACATTAAAATCGACTCTCTACCTCATTACATATTACGCAAATTGTGTTCACTTCTAAAGTTTTCCTGCTGGACACAAGATCCACTCTCAGTGTATGTGCACTGGTGGCTTCAAGTTTCTACTTTCAGCAGATGAATGTGAAAACATCCTTTTAGTATCAAACACTGCACATACATCATTCTGCACAGTGAAGCTCAAACATCCAACTGTAGGAAAGAGAAGAAAAACATATTTTTGAGTGGAGGGGGGACTTTTGAGATTAAAGCAGTGGTTTCAAACATTTGTGGATTATGGCACTTTATGAGTTGTTAGACGCAGACAAAATGATCCAATATTTCACCAAAAAAAGAGAAAAGATTAGAGAAAAGTCCAAAATGTGACAACAAATTTGTGTAGCTGAACTTTGTTTTTCTTCTTTCCTGCCTCATTAATCATTGGATGACCCACTGGAGGGGGGCTTGACCCTCAGCTTGGGAAACACTAGACTAAACTACCTAACTGTATATAAAGTAGTTAAAGCTAGCTCCACCTTGACCAAACAGGCTTCAACAGTAAATTACTATTCCTGTGTTGCATAACAAGCTAATCATATCAATCACAGGGAGCCAGGGCAGTTGCAGTATTTAAGTGTGACTTTGAATGTCTAACTTTGACTTAAAACTGAGTTGTTTTTTTTTTCATTGGCACATAAGTTGAGGATCTAAATACTTCTTCCATAACTCAGTTATAAAAAACATTATCAGAAAAATGAGTGCTAGTCAGTTTGCAAGAGCGCCAACCACTGCATATAAATCAACAAGTAACAGGTCTCTTGATGCTGTTGTAACTATTGCACTGATACAAAAAACTGTAACTGAACACATGCATTTCTGTTTATCACTAGCTGCACAGAAACAGATCTGAGTTACATGGGGATAGGGCTCAATAATCTGCCCTGACATACATGATTATATTAGAGTATAAAATAACTAGAAAGCGTATTCCCACAACTGGGAGGTATTTCTGATATTGAAAAGTAGTATTCTCCATTAGTCTCCCTCATTTCAAGTTGTTGACACGCATTAGTGGCACAATTATAAAAGCTGCAGTCTAATCTTTTAAAAGTCCCAGGGTAATGTTGGAAATGGTCAGAGGAGAAGGGGAGAGGGGGATGGAAGAGGGATAAAGGGAGGAAGGGGAGGAGAGAAACTCAATCTAAAGCACCAGGTGCACCTTTTGTCGACATAATCTCCCAACCCTCGAGACCGTGCACACACTGGCCAACATATACAGCCTTTCATACGTACACATGCTGCCTTTTCGACCAGGGGATTTGGATCCTGGGTTGGCTCTGGTCATATGTAAAAAGGACTCTAAGGTCATTGCTCTGCTAGAACAGGGGTTGGTCCATTTATGATTTAACCACATTTATGTAATAATCAATAGAACATAACCTTTAACTTGGCATTGTAGTTACAATATGGATTCATCACAACAAGTTGTGTGTGTGTACAAAACTGTAATCAAAAGAATACCTGTGCAAATTAGCGGGAATCATGAGAAAGAAAAAGAGAGCCTACATGTCTTCAGGGGAAATGCTGTCACATGTGAAAACCCACATGTGAATTTAAAGCATATGCCCTCCTCAGACACAAGTGTTTTCATGTGTGGGCCAGTTTTCACATTCTAGTCCGACGTTTTCTTCTCAACACTGAAATTAAAATCTACCAGTGTTTTTCTGTTTCTTTCGTAGATGTGACCCTTAATTTGGCAACACTTTATTTTACTCCCCCATTTATGCCGTATTTAAATAGTTGAAATAGTTAGACTTTATACGTTTTCAACACATTTGTTAACAGTTTAAAACTATTTTAAACCCCCCTGTGAGTGTATGTATATAAACTGTTAACCAATGCTAAAATGTATATCATTATATAATATATCATTATATATGTTTATAGCTATTTTCTCCAAGTTGCAGAAAAAACACATTACCTTATAACACTTAATTGAGCCTAACCTTTGGAAGAATAAATTACACCGCCTTCCTCTTGCAAATAAAATGCTGAATTCATAAGCAATAAAACAAACCCTTTCTCAATTCAATCCACTCAGGAGTGTTGTTGTTACAGCCTGACTTTGTCTGGTATAACCAGTGTGGTGGCTAATGTTAGCTAATGTTAGCAAACTTCCAATAGGTGTGGTCAGCATTGCTGAGTCTAAATGACTTCATATCTCCTAGCTCTCTACTTGTGCAACTGTTAAATTTTTAGCATCTATCATTATCCTGTAATTGTCCTATAACAACTACATTATAGTGTGTTGTAAAATGTTCATATACAGCTTATAAATGCTAAATAGGTCATACGCAAAAAAAAAAAGAAAATGCACTGGCTACAAATTTCGTGATCATGTAACCCAAGAGTACCTGGGACTATTTTTCCAGGAGTATTTGCAGACAGAGAGGGGGTAAACACAAATTCTTGAACAGAAGGATATGCAGAGCAGCCATGGTTGAATGAGCTCATGTGTGTCTGTGCGTGTGTGCGTGTCCATTGTGAGCCTACAGACATGTATTGATGCCTGTCAATCAGTCTACTACATTGTACATGGAGGACAAGGGAGGCAAAACAAAGATCTGTCTTTAGAATAGAAGCAGTTGTTGTTGTGCATCTAAAAGCTTGAAATGTTGAAAACCTTGGATTGCACAAAAACACACCCTTGAATAACATTGCAGTGCATGTTAATCAATGGCTCTTACCACAGTGGATTTAAGCAGACCGGCGCCCCTTGTCCACAATCCCTCACCCGTCATCCTTTAAGCTCGACCCCTAAACTCCTGTAAAGCCTCAAGTGGGGACGAAGCCAAGGACGGAGCAGGCTGCTCATTGTGATTTAATCTCTCTCTGCCTCTCTCTCTACTGCCAGAACAAACATCAAATATGGCCTCCTTATCAGGCCCGCCCTGCTCTATCTATCTATCACCAATCAATATCTCCTATGTTGTGTGTACAGCCTTGTGTGTGTGTGTGTGTGTGTGTGTGTGTGTGTGTGAATCAGGTCTCAAGGGCTGCGCTAACTAAGGTCAAAGATCAGGTATAACCCTCCAGCGTGGAATGACAGATGTGGCCGGAGGAAAACAAGATAAAAGAAAGGGAGGGGGGGGAGAAGGGAGAGATTTATACCAGTTGCGTGTGTCCTGAACAACAGATCATAAATAAGTGTTGTTATTATTGCTTCTGTTGTTTCTGCAGAAGGTAAAACTTGGCCTCAGGCCGCAGGCAGACACCAGATCAGTTTACCTGAGTGAATGTCGGCCTCGAACAATGGACTGGAAGTCTCCAAAAAGTACCAACAGCTAAACGAGTAACTGTAGTGAACACAGCTCTCTATTAAATGCCTCCCTCGGTCCCGGGGAATAGAAATGAATATCAAAAGGCGTTGGCTTTCTTGTGCTTCCTGTTTGCAACCAGGAAGGAGAACCCAAATGTTAGGCTGAAGCCTTTGACCACTTGGTCCAATGCACACACACATAAGAGTAAATCCAACGGTTGCGTACATGCATAAAAGCCATTTTCACCCCTGCATGCACATGGATTTACATAGGAAAGAAAGTAAGTGTATGCATATGCATTGAGGGGGGGCTCCTGAGGTGATATGACACTCTATCTGAGCTTCTATTCACCATGAAACAGCTCCATAAAGCTACAGAAATGCTGCCAGAGCTGTAGCCGGGCTGCAATGGCTGTTAGAGATAGATGGGGGGAGAGAGAGAGAGAGAGAGAGAGAGAGAGAGGGGAAATCCTTTGTTCTGTCAAGGACTTAACACAATCAGAGTGTACAGTGTGTCAGGAGCGCACAGGCATATATCAACTTCAATCTCTTTTTAATGAAAAATCCTGCCCTCTCTAATATGTGCAAATTAACCTCTTCTCCTCCCTCCTTCCCTCCCTCCCTCCCTCCCTCCTCCCCTCCTGCCGTTTCCCCTCCTCTCTCCCTTACTGAGGCCCCTCACTCCCTTTCTCCTCTCTCGCTCTCCACCCTCTTTTTTGGTCCCTCGTCTTCCTCCTTTTCCACTGTTTCGCTTCACTTTCACCAATTTTTCCGCGTCTGTCTTATTCAGGGGAGGAGTGGGAGTCAGATAGCAAGAGAAGAAGAGAGATATTGACAGATACACTCCTGCTGTGCATTAGCTTGTTGCTTTAACTAACCAAACCCCACCACAGCAATTACCGAGATCACTTAGCTGAAAAAATAATACATAAAAAAAGCAGCAAAACATCCCAAAGTCAGTGTCCAGCAGCAGCAGAATTAAAATTCACCCTCCATCCTCCTCTGCCCTCTTTGGTTTTCATCTCTGTCTCTCTCTGCTCCAACACACACGCCGAATCATGCTATTACCCTGATTATCCTGATGAGTTGGTCAGATCCTCGCTTTTTCATTCTGCCCATGCTGATTGTAATTTAGAAATTACACCTAATGAGGAATTTTTTAAAAACACGGCGGCCGCTCTGTGCTGCCAGCTCCACGCCGCTCCCTGCCCTAATGGATTTCCTGGTATGGAATCCATTTTTCCCCCCTTTCTGCCCTGCAGGGGGTCCGGCTAGCCAGGCCCTCACTCCCTCCCTCCCTCCCTCCCTCCTCTGCTCTCACCCCCTCTCATATCCCCTACCCTCCACTGCCCCCCCCCCTCACTTCTCTAATTGGGGGCGACTGGTTTTGGTGAAAAGAAGTCATAATCATTGTTTCTGCTGCTAATTTAAGTGGTTAAGTGTACGGGATCAGCTCGCAGAATGAGGAAATGAGTATGATTAAATTTACATTTTTTAATCTTTACAGCTAAAGTGCCAATTTCCTTTCTATGGTTTTGTTAAAGTTAAACTCCATATGGCAGTTTGCACAAGATAAATGCACATGTTGGTGTTTTTGTAGCTTCTCAAGAGAGTTATTTGCTTAAATTTTTTCATTTAAGTGGTATAGACTTAAAACTGGTGATTGAGATGGAAAAATAACTGCATATCCTGACCTTGAGCTTGATCCTATAAAGACAAATGTGACTTTAAAGACGACAAAAGAAGAAACATCAGAGAAGATAGCTTTTTCACATAACTTCTCTTTATTTTATGGAGGAAAGTGAGTGTCTGTGTGAATTATAGCTTTAACCTGCCATATTAGTCTCACAAACACCTGTATGATGTGTATGTGAGTGTGTTTTAGGGAGTATTCTGTTTTGCAGAAATGGGAGGGGGGGGGGGGGGGCACAAACACACGCACACACTCGCTCACACACACATAGGCACGCATGCAAATCAAAGCCATCAACAGCTTGTGATGAAGTGAGACGTCGTGGCATAAACAGAGTGTGCCGTTACCATGGAAGCCACTTTCACCTCACAGGCCGAGAGAGACAGGCCGAGAGGCAGAAAAACACAAAGAGCCAACGAGACAGGGAGGGAGTGACAGAAAAACAGTAACAGACAGACAGGCAGTGTGTTACAAGCTCTCCTTCAGCTACATTTAATAGCTTTTCAAACCCTCCTTTCCTTTCCCTGGGAAAGAAACACCATATTTGTACAGTAAGCAAAGAAAAGTTCATTGAAACGTTTAATAGCTGGTTGAACATTCACAGGTTTAATGAGCACATCACAAAGCTACAGAAGTAGACACACAGTGGCTGTTGGAGGGGTTTTGTGGTTTTGGAGCCACATCTGTCCCTGTTTTGGTCCCTTTTTTTTCTCTTTTCTGGTTCTACTGCAGGTCACAGCCTTTTAGACTCTTAACTTCACATGGCTTGTGGCAACATGAGGCAACAGATTTGAACTCACTATCATTTATTTAAAAAGCGAAGCTGTCACACATGCTCTAACTGGGACAAATGTTGCTCCATCGGTTTATACAAAGTTTTACATCAAAAAATCTTAGATTTATTGCTCCCTTTTTCCAGGCATCAGTTTGGTAATTTTCCAGTAAATTTTCTACCATCGTACATTCATTTTACTTTATGAGGAGAGCCATAAACAAGATTTAACATTCACTCAGTTAGAACTGGAACAAATCACTGCCTGCATTTTCTGCATTGCACTAAATGTCCACTTCACTTACCAATTTATAATAATCAAGCCTGTAGCAGGAAATTGAACATAGCGACCTGGTCATATGACTTCAGAGAGGCCGCTGTAGCAGAGAATCACAAGCAAAGGGGTACTCTAGATATCTCCCTTCATTTGGCAGAGACACTAATGACAAATTTCCTTCCTTTATATTTTATAAATGATTCATCTCAGCCAAATGGAAACCTTTATCCCTTTAATCCAGTTCATTTTCTCCCTCCGAAATATAGGGGTTACATAACTTCTACAAAGGGCAGTTTAGAGATTGAAAAAGGAGAAATTAACTTAGATGTGGCTTCAAAATGTTCTACCATTGTTGAGAATTCAGAGTAAAGAGAAAAATGTGCATTTCTGCTCATGAAGACATGATCTACTTTCAGTTTGATTGACTTCCTTGTCATTTTGCATGTTGGGATGTTTTTAGCTGCAGTGTGTGTGTCCTCCACCTCAAAGCCTGACTGCTGCCGAGTGGAATAAGCAACTAGACTCCATACCTTCTGTGAAAAAAGGTCGGATGAGCGAGGCCGCTGTAGCGATGCTAGCTTTCAAGGTTTGCCAGGGAGGCTATACAGGAGGTAATCAGAGGAAAATATGTCCTCTCCTCCTCCTCTTCTTTTAGACCTCCATTAGACCAGCCTGCCTCTGTCTGGGAAAATTGATTTTCTCCCTCCCCTCCTCCTTTCCTCTCCTCTCCTGTTTCTCCTCTTTTTTTTCCTCTTCTCAGGTTCCATTTGAGGCTTGTTCATCCACTCTCAAGAGCAGTTCTGCGAGACAGAGAGAGAAAAGAGAATAGTTAGGCTACGACAGGTTGTTCACACATATAGTTACCCACCCCCAACAGCAGCCACCGGGGCTGAAGCCTCATCTCTGTTATCCACAGACTCACAGAGGCCTGCAGTGGTTTGAACTTCTTTCTTTCCCTGTTTTTTTTCTCTTTACTCATTCTCATCTGCCTAATCCTTTCCTTCCTCTGCTGTTCTTTCGCCATCTCTTCCTCTTTCTATTGCTCTTCCACCAGTGCCCCTCACCACCCCACTCTCTCTCTCTCTCAGAGCCAAGTCTTGGATCAATGCACCATTGATTTTCCTATCAATGAACATTAGTATGGATCAGACTGCTGCTTGCACTCCCCTGCCTTGAAAACCACACACACACACACACACACACACACACACACACACACACACACACGCACACACACGCACACGCACTAAAAGCGCCTGTTGCCACAGGGACCCCAGATTTCATCACTGCTCAGCCACAAGCACAAAAAAAAGAGGACGAGCTGGGTGCTGTGGACAAAAGGGGGAACAGCAAGGAAAGACAGCAGTAGAAATAAAGGAGGGTGGGACTGCTAAAAGAGAGGTTCTAGTTGAAAGCACAGGAGCCAATCAATGAAAGGAGTGACAGAAAGGGTAGGAAATGAAATCAGACCGAGCAGAGTTAGTGTTTGTTTCTGCGTAAAGGAAACAGTCATTGGTCAGCTGCCTGCGAGTCGATTCACTGCAGAATAATTCAGTATGATTGGCAACCAGCTCAGGCTGTTGATAATAGCTGCTGATCATGACAGTGAATGGATGCATGCGCTTTATACACCTTTGGGTGTCTTTCTCTTTACCTCTCCCACTCACACATACACAAGCACAAACACACACACAGGCTCACAAACACACACACGCACGCACGCACGCACACACGCACACACGCACACACGCACACACGCACACACACACATCTCTGTCTCCTCTCTCACCCTATAATGGGCTCTGAGTCAGGTGGAGATTGACACTTTTCTTTCTGCTGTGCTCCTTTTGTGTCCAACATTGTATTCATTCCACACAAACCAATGGCGGCCTCTCGGAGAGCACATTTCTGCACACATCAGCCACATTTTGCATCACCAAACAATGAATCTGTGCTTATACACTCGGCATTACTATCTTCAATTAACCCTGCATTTCGGGGGGGGGGGGACAGCACAGTAAATATTTTCTATTTATTGTGTGGCCACACTGGACCTGCACGTTGACAGTCAATCTACACTGTTACTTTAATAAATGAATGACTGACTGCATAAAGGATGTTTACAATCAACTCTCCTTTCGTGCACAGTACGAGAGGCCCTGCATGTCTTTGCGGTATGTCACGGTGTATAAATGGTGTTCTTTCTGCCTTTTTTAGAGTAATGTTGTATCTTTTAAAATTACATTTCCTCATATCCTCATCTCTTTCACTTGTCAAACACAGAGAGAGAGAGAGAGAGAGAGAGAGAGAGAGAGAGAGAGAGAGAGAGAGAGAGAGAGAGACTGGTCCTGATAGAACAAAGAAACATCCTTCTTTGGGAGTGCTCACATGAAAGTTGATCCTTGGTTCAGACCCCCTGTACAAGGAAACTGAGACGCCTCAGGGCCGTCCTTCGCCCTGCCTGATTGTAAAGCGTTTTAATTTGGACTGCAGTGGACGCCTGCCTGCCTCTGTGTCTGTCTGTCTGACCGTCTGTATTTCCTGTTCAGATAACATGTGTGTGTGTGGGTTAACTATAACATAATTAATCAACTTTACCAAAGTATCATAATTTTTTTACTTAGCATAATAAATTACTTAGCTAGTTTATTTATGTGATTATTTTATAATTAAAAAATATATTTATTTACAAATATTTATTTACTGTGTGCAGAATATTACATCATTTAAAAATGTTATAAAGATGATATCCATAGTGAATAGTAATATCTCTCTCTAATGCTCTAACACTTGAATAGGAGTATTTCTTCTACAAAAATGTTGATATTCCTACATTTCTTCTGATTTTCACAAAATATGTTACAGCTCAGGTCTGTGCATGCCTGAAGGAAAATTCAGTTTGCAGGATAAAGAGGTTTTAAGAAACGCAGGTTTTGAAGGACTATGGTAGGTTCTTGAATGTGCAAACAGCCTTCAGTCTGTGAGCTGACTGTCGCAAAAAAAGAAAACAGCTTTTTTAGCACTTTTTCAAAGCATCAAAAAACATCTTTACAGATTCTTTCCGCTACATTGTCACACTCATAATCACAACAATCCACTTACACTCAGTTGTCATTCAGACTTCTGTTGCAGCTATCAAACTGGCCTTGGGTTTAAATGTCTGTATTTCTCATGGACTGTAGCACAAATGTGCTGATAGAAAACAGTTAGATTTGCTGGTGTAACAACTTCACTTCTGGGCTTCAAAGCCTGCCCGCCCCCCTCTCCCATTCCTCATGGACCCAACACAGATGGCCAGCCATGAGAGTGGGCTGCTGTGGACTTTTAGAAGATGGACATGGCAGGTGAAAGGATGAATATTCATTGAAACTACTGCAGAACTGTTCCTCCATGACCAACATTTAGCTTAAAATCCTCCTCTCCTCTGCACCCACTGCAAACTTCACTGGGATCCACACAACCACACACACTCATACAGAAACAGTCATGCTGTGGGAGCTGAGGAGAAAGGGAGAGCCCGCAGATTTTTCTGGCAACATGTCAAACCAGACTGTAACCTTTGTAACCGCAGAGTTCAATTACTCACTTAACTCACTTTGATCCAGACTTCTGCCTCTGATTGAGGCTTTAACATGTGGACTGACTAAAATGAGGCTTCAACAAGCTCAATCCTGAATAAAACATTGAACAACACACAGAACTTTGGCAAATCCTTGTCTGATGGGCTCATCATAAGGAAAATGTACCACTTCCAAACCAGCAGCAACAATGTTGAAAAACTAACCAAGCAGTGATTAACTTCAGGGTTTTTATAGCGCTGTAAAACAGATGTGAGTCCGGATAGGTTTGTTTTAGGTTAAGATACGTTTGTTTAACATATTTAGAGAAAAACAATGCCCCTAATTTGTCTCTAAGTGGAGCAATGCAGAGCCAAATGTGTTAAACTGTAAAAGCCCCATACTGCCTGCCGTGCTCTGTCAGAGGCAGGGTAAATATGGCGGGTGCACCGTGAGAATAAGTCTGAGGGAAAAAAACAACACTCGTTTTAAATTCCTTTTTTAAAACCATAAATACGTTTCGTGACTGAGACATAATCGCTAAACTACTCTCTCACTTTGTACGACTTGCCTGTTGTGCTCGGCGCGAAGCCGCGCCGCCGGGGAGCCGAGCAGGACGTGAGGGGAAACCGAACTCCTGACAGCGGCTGCAGCAGCGGCAGCGGCCGGCAGGAAGCTGCTATTCACCGGCAGGCAGGAGGAGGAACAGCTGCCCCTCCGCACTCAGGGAAACACCGGTTCTCTCGACATTTACGTAGCCTGAAAGATTAAATATATTTTTTTTAAATTATAAAATTAAAATTAAAATATATGACGATAGGCATAGTTCAGTATTTTTGCCAATATAATAGGCTAAAGGTTACAGACACAATGAGATTTGTTTTTTTTTGGTTTTTTTTTAAATGTGAAAAGTCAGTAAAGTTAATAATAATAATAATAATAATAATAATAATAATAATAATAATAATAATGGATCATAATTATTTTGTTATAGCCTATTTTCTTTTATATATTATAGAATATTCATATATATCAACAAAAACTATTCATGAGACATGAGATTACTTAGTTATATTTTATACATAGTCCATGTGTTTTATCCTGTATTTGCGGATTAGCCTATTGTTATATTAGAATATTTGCTTGTACATTTTCATATATTTTTAATATGCAGTCGCAGCGCGACACATATGAAAAGGTGAACAGCAGGTTAAAGACTGTGTACCCTGTTATTGAATTTTACGTCAGGTGATATTTGCATTTAATATCCCTCCGCCACACATTGGCCTGCCATATTGTAACTGTGATAGACAGGCTTAAAGAGCTGTAATTGCAATCACATTGAACCCCAAAAGCTTTTATTGTCAGAGTATGAGCCAGCGCGCGCACACACATACATACACGCACACAAACACACACATACACACACACACACACACACACACAGATACTCCGCTCTTGAGGGGTAAGCTTATTTTAGGATATATATATATATATATACATATGTATATATATATATATATCACCACGGTGCCTCTCTCACCGACACATCTGTCACATTTAGGACTTTAACCGGTGACGCTGGCTGGCGCGCGCTCCAAGTCATAATGGGAGGTGATGGTGGTGATGGTGCTGACTATAGAGATGGTGAATTAGAGCAGGCATGCGCGCTCTGGTAGAGGTGAATGTGAGCCATTCAGATTTCCATATATGTCCTGTCACAAGGGAGACCTCCTCTCCTCCCCCTCCTCTTTTCCTCACATACCCCCTCAAACACACACACACACACACACAGCCTCCCCCTCTCTCTCTCCCTCCTCTCTTTGTTCCCCTACGATGATTCCCTCTATGAGCTCCCCACAGCAGAGAGAGAGAGAGAGAGAGAGAGAGAGAGAGAGAGAGAGAGAAACCACACCACTGCCACCAAGCGGCCGCGGAGGCGCGCGTGACCGTGCGCGCGTGCTCTTTGTTATCCCCCCGACCTCCATGAATTTCCATCAGCGGTTATAAGAGGAAGGGGGAAAAAAGCCGTCGGCACCTTTACAACTTCGCAACATTTTACAAGCATATTCATGCACAAGGCCGCTCTCCCGCCATTTTGCGTTTTAGGGTGTGGGCTCGAGCTGCTGGTGCGCCGACACACACCCACGCGCCCTGCTGAAGTGTCAGTGAGCAAGACACTGACCCCATGCTGACCTCTGGGGACGTGGAGGGGCATTTGTCCTCCTGCCATTATCATATTAGCATCAGAGGGACGTATCCGCGCTGCTTTCTTATTCCTTTTCACCACCATATCTGACGGATTACACATTCAAATGATTCAATAAAGAAGAGAATATATAGGCTCTGCAGGACAACAATTTAATTAGCTCTATATATAACCTAGTTAATGAGGTACTTAACAGGGAGACGTTAATTACAGATTCTATATGGCCCTGTTTTTTTCTGCAGGGCATCCTCTCTCTTCTCTGAGACTTTAAATGGGATTAATCAATCATATTTTTGCACATTTAATTCATCGGCGCCAACGTGCTGCTACAAACGGTTTCATATATCTCCTATTTATTTATTTAGCCTATTTATGGTGGTTATTTGCCATCACTTGTGGTGTAGCCTATACATACACTTCTGTCACATACAAAAAAAAAAAAACAAGTAGCCTAATCTTCCAATAAAAACAACAGAATATGTCCGGAAATATGACGATCAGCCTGTTAGTTAAAAGAATGAATAATTT
The DNA here is from genome assembly GCF_905237075.1 of Dicentrarchus labrax. NCBI lineage: Eukaryota > Metazoa > Chordata > Actinopteri > Moronidae > Dicentrarchus > Dicentrarchus labrax. Next base: position 11,350,728 of record NW_026136709.1, on the reverse strand, counting down.
AAAGGCAGACAGTGCATTGAAAGCAGGAGAGAGGGGAGGAGGGGATGGGGAGTTTATTTTCCAACAGGGGGCAGAATCACTCTGCAAAATCTCCCTCTCTGTCTCTCTCCCTCTCGCTCATTCTTTCTGATCCTCTCTTTCTCTGTCACGTAGCCTACACACAGAAACACACACACACACACACACACACACACACACACACACACACACACACACACACACACACACACACACACACACACAATCTGGGCCCAGCAGGATATGTCTTTTTAACAAATAAACTTTTGAGCCAGATCAGAGAAGTGTAGATTAGTTCCAGGGTGTCTGATATATTTTAGCTAATGAAGCCGAAAGGTTGCTGGGACCCCAACGTTTACAACGTGCTAAAATCATTAAACAGACTTGATTTTTGACAAAGTGCAAAAGAAAGTTTTCTTCCCTCCCCGGAGCTGAAATGAAGTTCTCCTCTAAGGTTACAGTTTGGGATTAGTCTAAGGTTTTAAAAAAATAATATGAATCACAGTGAATTTAAGTCTTCTCTCCTAAGGGCCTCATGGTTACATCGGGGTCCTGACCCCGGAGCTGGTTGGTGAGAGTTGTGGTTTCATGCTTTTTCATGCTTAATTAAGTTTTAATTAAAGCAAAATATGGATGTTTGGAGCTTATAAATGATAGAATGAAACATGGCAAAGCAAAGGCATTGGATAGTTGATATTTTGCCACGTTGCTTTTATGTCTGCTGCTCATTCAATCAATAAATATTAAATGCATATTTCAAGTTAAGATTGAGACTCTCAGAGATCATGATGATCACCATAAAGCAGACCTTTCTCCTTTTATATCAAACAACAAAACCGAACTTATGTGGTATTTGTAAGTTATCTGCACGTTTAACGTATTCATAAGACACGTTCATGTTGAATGTATAAGTTCAGACTGCAGTTTTTATTTAGTTTTTCTACAATATCCGCACATGGCAAGTAGAATATAGAATATATGATTAATGGCAACGATACAAAAAAAAACAGTTACTAATTACGTTACTTGGAAAATAAAGTCTTATAATGAACTGATGATTAAACAGATCAGTAAACGTTACAGTTGATGGGTTACTCTTACTCTAAATTAAGGAAAAGTGAATTTTTCTTTGGATGTGAGAACCTTGAATCAGACAGACAACTTAAGAGATTCATACTTTCCGCAATGAATTAACTCAGCAAATAACCTTTTTTTCTATCATCACAGCACACTGTAGACATTAACAGCCAGGAGCTACTTATGTTGAAATCCTTAAACAAATGTTAACAAGAGAAATGTCACAAGCAACTGGACCATGCTGAGAGTTATTGGAATTTATGAATAGCCTACAGAACCTTTGATATGTCGTCGAAGGAGGATTTGGAGATCACTTTACTCATTTGGCCGTTTTACTGCAGACATCTTTTGTCAGTGTCAGATAAGCACAGCTCGAACAAATTCAGAAATCACAGAGACCTGAACCCAGAGCTTGTATCTCTCTGCAGTGATGCTCATAACTAACTGTATTTCTGCTGTATGGTGACAGTATGACATACGAATATAATTAACGTTAAAGGGCGGGTGACCCCTGGGATCGCCAGTCACCTCTGTATAACTCCTTCTCAAAGATGGAGAAATGTTAGAGTGCAGTATGCTGCATCAATGCAGCACAACAGGAACCCATCCACACTCTGAAAGGACAGAGGCTTTGGTAAAATATTCGTTGATTTTACTGTTATCATATGCAGCTGTGTAAAAGGAAAACAAGCCACCAAGCCAGACCACAGAAACAGGCCTTGACTGTCAGCTTATTTTACAAATCCTCACTCCTTTCAGAGATCTGATAACTTTTACTCTTTGGATGTGTATTTATTATGATTTTGAAAATAAAAAACATAGCAAGCAAAAAATATAGGCTATATAAAAAATAAAAAAAGTAGAAATGTGACAATCTGCCAATGTCTTCTCGGCTTATAACTCTTGTTGCAATACATTGATCATACATACAGTCAGTCGTATTAAAACAGCCCCGCTGATAGATCTCCGCTTTAACAAGCTGGCTTTGAAAATTTGTCTCTTTGTTGACAATGCACACATCTCCCAAGGTCAAATTACCGCAGCGTCCTCTTAAAGGGGACGTTTGCCATTGTTAGACAGTCAGTGGAGGGATATGATAATAACCAAAGGGACTGTGGTGACCTCCAGTCAACCAAGGATTATCAATAAAACACAAAATCCAAATAAAATAAAGCAGGGGAGATTTTATTAGAGGTGCAGATCAGCGTGCCCTTTACAGGTTTCTGCATCAAAACTTTATTCAAACAACTTCTCATTTAATTTGACCTGCAAATATCAGCAGGCTGTATATGAGACTTTCTGCTCAGTTGAACTAAACTTTATTTCTCCACAAGTCAAACGTGTTTGTCTTTTGCAAAGGTCCTAAAGTTTAAAGGTTAAAGCTGATCCAATCACATTGATTTGGAGACATCAGCGCTCTTTTACCTTCCATAGGACAGTTTTCATATTGACGTAAAGAGCACTCATGTCAGCTGATTATATGTGGGCAAATCATGCAGTTTTTCTTAATACAGCTGTGTCAGAAACGACTTAAAGGGGTAAAAAAAAAAAAGACACAGGCTCAGCAGCCTGATTTTCAATCTGACAACACAAAGATGTATTTCTGTTAAACTTGTGCGCTTTAAACTGATTGGGTTGAGGATGACGCTGAAAAGACTAGTATATAGAAAGTGTTTATTTAATAGGGTCGTATCACTTCTAATACATCGCTATTCACCTCGTCGGTTAGTGGATTTTAGGGTTGCATTATACTGGGCGAGACTTTTATTTTGAAGGAATTAGATAAACCTATTAAGAACACATACAATTTGTTAAAACATACACTGCAGCACAGGAGCAAGGAGGTTTGGGGCATCATGCAGTATGTGTGAATGGGGAAACTGTGACAGATCAATTCTGACATCAGCCTTGTGACGCCTAAAATATGATGATGTAATGTGATGTAAGAGACGTCGAGAGGGGACATATCTTGGAGGAAAAGCGAAGCACCAGGGGAGAGAGTGGAGGCTAATCTATTTCACAACCAGACCCGGAGCCAAAATGGACTTTGGACAAAGCGCGGAGTCAGAGGTCACCGCGATAGCTGCAGCGTGTGTGGCCGTGCACTAGACCGCAGTCCTCCTCCGATTCTGCATCATGAAGGATCAGACTGACGACCCCCCCCAAATGATGCAGCCTGAAATTATCGGAATTTGTAAAAGCTGTGCATACCGCAGCGACAGGCAACATTTAAGCTGAATAAATAGTTTTCCCCCCCTCAAGAGTTTAACCCGTTGACTGCTGTTGGTGGTCATAAACATGTGGAAGAACCGCGCAGAATCTTATGGCGCCAGACTCAATAGACAGACGGGGGTGTAACTGTACTGAGTTACAATGTAAAAATGTTTTAAAAAAAATAAATAAATACAAGGAAATGATAAATCAGAGAGGCGAGTGTTGCTGAAACTTTCTTCAGCACTGCTTCTCTGAAAGATGCACTTCTCCAGGTATTTTATGCCATAGAGGAACAATCCTGTGTCACATGATAACTATAGCCTGAGGGGTTTTTTTCTGATAGTTTTATAGTTAATTTTGGCAACACTGTAAGGAGCAGTTTGCACCATTAAGACCCATCTGCACGCAGCCCAATCAGAGTTAGTAATACACTTGTCTGGTTTTTTTTTTTTTTTATGCACTTCCTTTGCAGAGTTAGTTGTCATGTGGTTCCGACTGCAATGCACTCTGATTACACATGTTTTTGCTGACATCGTGGAAATGTAGAAGTGACCTACTCACTCACACTGTAGCCTACCTGTTGACTGCCTCGAGACTCTTCCTCACATGAAAAACAGCAACATATTCACGATGACTGGCTGAATTAACTAAAATATTTACATGTTGTGCATCATTTCAGTCCTTTCCATCTGTTCATCTTTTTCTTTTAAAGAGAAAATCAATAAGGCACATTAGGTTTATGCTGGATTAAAGTCTTCAGGGTACTTAATGAATAGAGTAAGTGAAAATAATGTCAACATGATGTAATAATAATAATGATAATATATGCTTGTCTCATCAGTTTTACTTAATGTCCTCTCATATGGTGTGATTAAACAGGAAAAAAACAGAGTGATATATGTGCTATTTCCTGGTTTCAGCTCTTCAGTGTCCTACTTATTAATAGAGTGCCCTAACAGTTTAGCCACAGAAGTTACAATGTTCAACATCCCATAAACCAAAAGTGTTACTTTTTTATAGGAAAGGAGTCCAATTGGTTGTAGGCAGATCTGTGTGTGAATCTTTGTGCGGGTAAAAGCTGTCAATCTGTAAAAGAGATAATAGGAGTCCATTAGATCTCCAGTTTTCGGTAAGATCATCTGTGAAGAATATTTTTGTTTCAGTTTATTCAAACAATGAAGCAGAAAATTACATTTCATCTCATTTTGTTCGCCCCCCCACCCCCAAAACTTTAGTGCACAAGTTTGTCTTTAGCCTCTTTGGTGCAAACTGCACTCATTGAGTCTCCTACAGCAACAAGGAGGTGGTAAAAAACACCACATGCGAGCATTTCCCCAACAAAATCATGCTTCCTATAACATCTAGGACGACCCTCCTGCAGTGATTCCTCGACATTTGCCAGCCCCATACTCTGGGGTGTAATCGCCTCAGCTCAGCCCTGCTGCTCCACACGCTATACATCAGCTGATCCGTCACGTGGTCTGGTGTCGTGGGTCACCTCTTTGCAAAATGGAGTTGTCTGATTCTGTGCAGAGAGGGCTGCAGTCTCTCGCCGACCCCTCCGCCTTCGCCCACACCAGCTTCCAGGTGCTGGTGGACGTGTCTTTCCGGAGCCTGCTCTCGTCTCACGCCGACGCTGCAGTCCTCGGTGAGCCGCCGCCGCCGCTTTGTCTCCGCCGCTGCTTCCGGTTTCTCTCCGTGTGGATGTTGAAGAGGAGCTGCCTCGGTGTTTCTCGGTGCTTTTGACGGCGCCGCAGCGGTTCCGCGAGTTGCTCTGAACCCGTTTTCCAAGCGTTCATGTTAAGATCTTAAACGAGGCGGCGAGGTTGGATCCGCAGACAGCCGCCCGTCAGCTGGGCTTTCAGCGATCTTCGCCCCCTTTTTCTGCTGCCTGCTTTACATTCAGCAGCAGTCACACAATCACACGGCCACTCGGGATGCCTTTTGTCATTTAAACTGGCATCAAGTCTACTCAGCACATTAGAAACACTATGTTAGGCTATTTCAATCGCCATTAGTCAAAGCTGATGATGGATACACACCCGATTGTCCGCTTTAACCAGCAGGTCTTTGAACGCAGCAGACCTCTGGATAGCCTATTGCTAATTTTGATCGGGTTTAAGCAGTAAATTTAAATGATGCAAAATGACACCAGACCTCTCTCCTTCGTGTAATGGTCACAGCTCCTACTGTGTCATGGCTACTTCTCGTGTTTTCGACGACCACGCGTTGTCCAACTTTCTGCAGCTCTTTTTAATGGCAGAATTATTTAGAAAGTGAAATGTTCAGTATACAAACAAACAAAGGACCCCTGGCTGATGCAGCTGAGGGGTCCATTCACATGCAAATCGTCATTGATTTCCATTCTACACGTCAATCTGGAGAGCACGAGTATGGATCGCCAATCCTACACCATTTAAAGCAATCAAACTTCTGTGCGTATGGAGGAATAAAAAGCTGCGTGATCTAACTGCGTGTGTGTGTGTTTTGCTTGTGGTTACAGATCAACCCGAACTGAAGCAGATCGACCAGATCCTGCTCAAACAGAGTCACGCTGCAGCGACCACCTTCATACTGGAGGCGGTCAAACAAAACGCAGACAAGTCGACCATAAGGTAGGCGACGTTAGAGAGAAGAAGGTTTCCTGTTAACGTGTAGTCAATACATGCTGCACACGCTCATAGTGAACTTCTAAAAATAGGCTCATTAGGTTGTCTGTTCACGGGTGAACAATAGTGCTCATATCAGACATTGTGGCAGGAAATATGTGGCTCTAGAGCCTGTTGTTTGCTCGGTATTTACATGTAAAGGACAGTATAATGTGACCTGCGGATTGCATCTCCCAAGAGACCATAGATTAGAGACCCAAGATTACAGCAATGAGTTTAAATCTTTAAATCTGCCCCGTACAACTGGAAGAAAACACCATAGCCTGCTTTTAAAATACTGCAGAGCAATGTGACTCTCAGGAGCTGTTGTTACTGAAATGAGTTAATTAGCCATGTCCCAGATGTGCAACTGGGATGTCTTGCTTGTGTACTAGCAGCAGTGTTCCCACAGATAAACAATCAATTAACATTATTAAGCAACGTTTGGAATCGACAGTGAAGCCATGCTCAAGTTTTATGGAACTTGCAAATGGACGCAAATCAATTGGAGTAATAAGTGCTGTAGTTAAATTTGTTATAGGCCTATGGGTAAGGGCAGCTTATTATTAAAATTCAGTTTCCCACAGTGGACCATCTGCGTTGCCTTTGCTTTGTAGTCATTCTTTGGGTGTTTATAATAAGAGAGGGAAGGTGTAGCTAGTCATCATCAGAGTTGGATGAAGATGAACATGTGATTGTCCAAAACAAGCACCAAGACATAGCTAAAGAATCTCTCAGACTTCTAGGAAAGTATTTTTTACTTTTGTTTTCTTTTTTACGCCCTTTAAAAAAAAAAAAATTCACTTAGACAATGGAAACATCAACCTTTAAACTACTGAAGCACTAACACATGTTTCTCTGTAAGTTCTTTTTATTATAAAGGGAAAAAAATGCATGGGTTACAATTAAAATCCAAAAACGTGTCCAAGAATTTGACCACCTTAAAAAAAAAAAAAAAAAGACTGTAAAGTAAACAGAGTTTGGTGGTTTTTTTTTTTCTTGCAGCTCCAGCCTCGAAGAACTCACACTCAGTGCAGAGAGAATAGAAATATTCTACAGCACATATCAGGTGACAGTTTAAAACACTGTTACATTCATTAAATCAGTTTTTCTCTCATGAATTCTTGTAACTGTGGCGGACTTCCCCATAACTCATCGACGTGTTTTGTTTTACAGAAACATAAAAAAGAATTGGAACACCTATTAGCCAGGTAAGCCTGAGCTGTGAGAGATTTCTGGAGGTGAAGTTGTTATTTCTAAGAATCATTTGTTGGCAGAATTATAACGGTTCTGCTAATGGATGATTACACACTGAAGGTCAATTTTATTCGACTCCACATCACTATGAATGACATCAGAAGTGGGGGAATTACGCACGGATCCTCCTGAGTGAATATCTGAGTTTTGACACTCTGGCTTTGGAAACTGAGAGAAGAGCAACCCGGTTGTTGCTTCGGCCCAGTCAGGGAACAGAGAGGGTCTTTTGCGTGTCAGGACGAAAAGGTCAAGGAGTGTGATTAATTGCAATGTAAATGCTGCTTTATGGCGCACCATAAACAAACGCTCTTTGTGTAAGAGCCACATTGTCTGCAAACAAATTGTCAATTCATATAAAACACGGAGAGTCTTTTAATCACACACTAAAATGTTATGGTACGCAAAAACCTTGGGACATATGGTTAAATAACCTCAAACGGCCCACTCATTGAATACTGAAAGGCTAAAGAGAATCTGCTAAAGAAATGATGACATGAGATACTTTTTCAGAACACATAGGCTGACACTTTGATCCTGACTGCCTGATGCAACAGCATCGTTAAATTACTGTATGTTCATGAAGGTAAACCCCCCACAGTCCCTGCTTATTTTCTGTGTAATGTCCTACATTAAAGGTCTTTTCTGTCATCCTCTATAGCATAGGAAGGCGTCCGCCTCAGATTAACGACGTGTCTTGGCGTCTCCAGTACCACATGAAGGTACACAAAACACGAGTTTTTGGAGCACATTATGTCTTCTTGTTGCGCAGTGTCTTGCGCCAAACTTAAAATGTTGTTTCCCCAACAGAACGAACAGGTCGATAAGGTCAACGAGCCTTTCTACTCGATTTCATTGAACACGGAGGTGAGACTCGGAGCACGTTTTTAAGCCTCCACGTTCATGCGTTTTGCTGTTGTGATTCTGTGGGTAAAATTGTTCCTTTTTGTTAGAATGAAGGATGCTCGGAAGATATCGACTTCACCTGCACAATGGAGCAACTGCAGGTAGAGGAAGGAGTTTGTTTCTTGTTGCTTTTTACTGGACCTAAACTTCTAAACTTGCTCTCCTTGTGGCATTTTTATTCCAGAGTTGCAGTTGAACCATGCCATATTCAGCCTCCCTATCAATAAAACAAAAATAAAAGAAGTAGATTAATTTGGCTGGTTGGCGTACGGAGAGTTTTCCACTTCAAACAGGGCAACTTCCAAAGAAAATACATGTGTTTTAATTGTATCGTTACATCTTTGCGCTTTCGTGGGTTTCATTGCTGCAGATAAACCTTTTAAATATGAAATAGGCCTACATGTAAACACTAAGAGATTATATTGGTGGTGATACATTAAGTTCATCTAATATGATAAGAAAGGTTATATGGACATAAAGTTCCTGTATGACTTCGGCTGTTTGATATTTTTCTGACCTTTTATTTAAATAATGTAAGCTGCAGTCAGATTCACGATGCAAAATATTTGATGAATTCAGTTCGGACATACAGTCTGCTGTCATTCAGTGTCCAGTCAGACTTACTCAGAAAAAAAATCTGATTGTTTAATTCTTTGTATAAGGAGTATTATTCATGGCGTAAATATTATTTTTTTCACTGGATATTTTAGGTTATGCCCGACACTTTTATTCCTATTAAATGATCAATGGTTGCTTGTTTTCAGGATTTGGTGGGGAAGCTCAAAGACGCTGCCAAGAGTGTGGAGAAAGCCAGTCAGATGTGATGTGCCGGTGTCCTGTTTCCTCGCCTTTTCTGCGCCACAAAGCACTGAACTTCAGCAGATTCCAGCGGCATTACCCGTCTCTTAATAGCTTCTTTTGTACCTGACATTGACGTGCCGTGTATGCTATACGAGACAATTACCATTCCAACTTGTGTTTCAATAAAACAAACAAAAATAAAAAAGTCCACCTTGCGCTTTGAATAATTCCAGGGCTTGATGTGCTCACACTGATCCAGCAGTGTTACTTGTCTTTGTAAGAACACTGCAATTTGGTGGGGGAAAATATTTTTTAATAAATACAATTGATGGCACTCTGAAATTGTAGGTTTTGTGTCAGAGAGATGTTTAAAAAAATTTGAACATGGAGCCAGCGGAGTGACTGGTAGACATGTGTTTTGTCAACCCTTACCAACGCTGAATAGGATTTTTGCCATAGTTGCATGACAGCAGTGTATTTTCTCTCCTGCAAAGGGGATCAGACCAGCTTTTTTTTTTCCTGGATGGCTCCGGCCGATGGGAGCTATTTATATATATATGTATAAAAAACCTACTAACAAAGATCTATGACTTTACAGACTTATGCGAATATTTGGTCCCCTTTTAGACTTTCTGCACCTCCGCTGAAAGTTCAAAGCTCCTCATGCAGCTGAAGCGCCACGGCGGCTCAGATTCCATAAACATCCGAGATGCCTTCATTTTCTGCGGCGCTGGCTGAGGGATAAAGGATCCAATTCATCAAGTTGGAAGTTGCGGCGCATTTCTTGCAGATGTCAGAACAGCCTGTGACAAAGGTTTGACACCAGAGCCATTTGTCACACGGACGTATTTTAACCAAGTGCGTGGGTCTCTTTTTTAAAAAAAAAAAAAAAAAAGGTAGCTGTCTAATCCTCCAATAGACTGCATGTTTTCTAATGAGGGGATTGAGGCGTTTTTTCACGGTCAAAACGACATGAACGTGTGTGAGTGCGTGTTGCTGCAGTTATTTTTAACATCAGAGGCGAGGGAACACCATCAGCAGCCTACTTTCTAGACGCCCCTATCACATTGCCCATTTGAGCGAAAAAGTAGGATGCATATTTTGTGCATGTGCGGTGTCTTTTCGTGCTGAAAAGTGCATCCAACTGTATGAATGTGTATTATGGGTTATTTTAAACCATGCGTCATACATTACAAAGACCAGAATACACCGACAGTATAGCCTACATTTTATGCGCTCTTAAGCAGCTGCCGGGTGTCATTTCAGCTCGAGAAAAGCGCAAACTCTTCTGTTCTTTGTGATATTTTGCGGTTAAAAGGCTATTCGAGTGTACATGTGTGTGTTTTGTGTGTTATTTTATATCATGCGTAGTAGATTGAGAGAAACAGCGTACACCGACAGTAATTCCTGGGCACCCTTAAGCACCGGGACCACGTGACCAAAGCGGGGCGGTCGAACTACAAGCCATTTTGGGGACGGTGTCAGTTTCCACGGAGTACACACACACTGCTGCATTTCACTGGGGGTGAAGCGGATATTTTGGAGGCAAAGTTATCGGTACTGAAGTGGGAGCCTCCCCGAACCGAAGCCGGAGGACTGGGTCGTTTTCTCGCCGCGGATCGGATACGCACACAGCGCGCAAGCGGCGAGGAAAAGAGGAGTTTTTATTCGCACATCTGAAATGCGCTCCGGTCCGCCGTGCGCTCTCCGCCACTGACAGCGTCTGCAGCCTGCTTCAAGATGGCGGCTCCGCTCCTATTCATTTTCTGCTGATCGCCTCCCAACTTTCATTGTCTATTCGCCTCAAGACCCACCGATTCCCAGCCGAGCCTCCAGGTACGTCTTATTCGATATCGTCTCTAACTAACGGGGGCAGAAGGCGAGGTTTGGGCTCGGTGCTTTTGTGTTTTTCTACGTACCGATCCAGCGGTGGATGTGGAGCTTGCAACGGTGGCTGCAGCGATCAGCGACGTGGAGCTCCGTGTGTGTCTGCGCACCACTTTTTTTTTGGTAAAAGATGTTCCCCACTCGGGCACAAACGTGAATTAAGAGTCAGGCACACCCGGTGCTGAATGATCTAGTGTCCAGTAATCTGTCCGTATAAGTTGATCGCGGTCGGGGTTCGCCTTGAGTCGTTTGGATTTATGTAAAGTGGAAGATCTCGGGCGAAGCAGGCTGTGTTGGCTGAGATGTTAACAGCAGCAAGTGCTCCAAACGGTCCTTCTGTGCCCATATTTCCACACAGCGTCTTTATTTTATAGAGTCGGGATGTTTGGGGTGTTGGGAACCGAGTGTGATGTTGGTTTCAGGCGTATATGACCGAATTTTGGATTTATTAACTTAACTTGGATGGCTCCCATAAACGTGACACGGAGACAAACCGTTTCAATTGTGCATAAATGTTTCATGACGGCTGCTTTGGTAAACACTGGTTCATCGTTTATCAAGCACTGTGGCCGTTTGTCTCCTCCTGTGTGATTCTCTTAATTAAGAAGGATGGTTGGATTTTAGGGAAATTTAAAAAAAAATGTAGGCGACACCTCGGCCAGGGTACAAAAGGCTGCGTCTCGGCAGCAGCCAAAGCTTCGGTAAATTCCCTTGATTTCATATGAGCTATGGCCAGCACAGTTTGTTTGTTGACATTTAAGCTCATTATGGATTTCCATATTTTCCCCAACCTTCATACGGCTAAATGCTGGCGCACTGTGTGGCTCTCAATGTGGTGATACAGGACAGACAGACAGACGTGAGCCAGAGCCTCTTTTTTGGGGGGGAGATAAAAAAATTATCATTTTACTCATGAATGCTGTTGGGGAGCCTGTGTGTGCTTAATGGGTTAAAATGGATGTATTTTCCCCCACCCGGGTGTGCAGGTAGACAGCCTCTCAGGTGGGTGGATGGATGTGATCATGCAGCCGAACTGACTGGAGGCTTTTACAGCGGGCGATGAGCACAATTTAAGACACGAAATGCAAGTTCTTCTTGTTTGTATTGACTTTAGGTTTATGGTCATGTGGCCAGTTGGGGAATCTCCCGTTTATTCATTTCAAGATTTTTCTAAATTGACCTACAGCGGTTAATATGAGGTCTTGGTTTTTCCCATTGACGATTTTAATTGGGTTATTTCCAGCTGCTGTTGATTTAAGTGTAAGGGGAACCTTTACAGGGGGAACTGTTCTCGTTTGGGAATAAATGAGGTTGGCACGACTCTGGGTCACTGCAAGAACCGAGGGGAAATCTCTCCATTTGTTGTTGCTTTATTGAGGAAATTAAAGGTTGAGTAGCAGCTCTAAATTAATTGAGTGGCTAGGCTATGTGTTATCAACGCCAACTCCAATTAAACCTGGCTGTCCACATAAAATGATGTAGACACTGCATCTCCTATGTGCAGCCTGTATTAGTAGCTGTATCCATAATGCGGGTCTTGAACAACCTTCATTTAGTCCAGCGTGTGTTGGTTGGTGCCGCATTCGTTCCCACTATGAATGAACTTTCTCCACGTTTGGATTTGTGGAGTGATTGAGCTGAAAGTCTTAGAAAGTGAGCAGCTCCCACAGGACCGAGGGACAGCAGTTGTCCAAACACCAGCCAATCGATTAATGGCGCAACAGGCTCCCTGCTTATATGTAGCTCGACGTTATCCATCATTATCCATGTGTAAGGCATCCTTTGAGCGGACTGAGTCGCTGTCCAAACTCGCCTACAGTGGTCTGTTCAGAGACGGCCAGGAGAGGTCGGTTGGAGCATTGAGACCGGCCGGGACTCGGGCATGGTGCCCCGGCTGTGGCTCCATAAAGTAACAGTGGGTTCCGAGCTGGACTGGCTGGCTGTCCTCCAGTGTTTTTAAAGAGGGTCACCTCCCCGTGTCCAGTCTATAGGCGAGGAGACATTTAGACTTTAAATGATGCTGGTTTTTTTATTTCTTCAAGCGACAGCAAAGGGAGAGTCATCCCATCCCAGCTTTTAATTAGAACCACTTTCCCACCATTTTAAAAGATACATTCGCCTCATGGCTCTTAAATATTGGATAAAATGTATAAACGATGATATTTTGGCTCTGCCTGACTTATTCCGCCGCCTGGGCTCGTGGTGGTTTGTGTCAGAACCGGTTTGGAAAGTTAAAACGCGCGTTGGCACAAAGTAGGCTACAGGCAGTGTTTACGTTTTATGAAGTGTTCCGTAATGGCGCAGAATAAATAAGTATGATCCAGTGTGCGCTTCAACTTCGGCGCAATCGCTTACTGTCTGGCCATGTTGGTGCTGCACGGCGCTGCTTATCGCGCACACGCCGTGGAAAAACACGGCGCAAAAAGCGAAGCGGAATAAAGCCGAGGTTATTCACCGAGTTGGACACTTATACTCCTCCCCGTGGGTCCGTAAAGATTTGAGAAGCCCGTGTAAACGCTTCGGATACTGGTTTTATTCGACCCCTTTCGAAGGAAACCCCGCAGCCCGTTGAACCGATACGGGCTTTTTTTTTTTTTCTTCCACAAAATGGCAGCCGTGCTCTCGGCAGCCTGGCAGTCCAGCGGCTGTCTGTGAGCGCGGAGGGACGGGGAGCCTACCGGTCCCTCCTTGTTCCCGCACACCGGCGAGCTCGACGTGCTGTTGTTGTTTTGGTTGGAGAATCCTGCCTCGTTCTGGTGACTGGCGAGCAGCCATGTGGGCTAAAAAGCAAAAGGAGTTGCCATAGAAACGCTCAGGTTTCCCCCATAGCTGTGTGTGGCACACCTGACGCAGTGAATGGGTGTCTCCTATCACCCCCCCTCCCTTTTCACCCACACTCACCCCGGGGCACCGCAGACCCCGTGCCTAATATTATTTTCCACCAGAACGTCCCGGTTTGGGATTGATGTGTGGGTGTAAAGTGGAGCGGCCGCAACCTGAATGTGTCCGGTTTTATTGGGGAAAAATCCATTATGAAGCGCAGACGCCCGGTTTATGTTGGAGGGTAGCCGACATCAGTCCGCGGGGCTTGGTTGGTCCGATTTGTTTTATAAGTCTGGCAATTCTGTCTCCATATTTGTTTTTTAATTCCAAACCTTTTTAGTTGATTCAAGCGAAGTTAAAGTGTCGCATTAAACTCCAGATTTTGCAGAATATTTCCACATGTCCACAGTTGTCGGTGCCATCGTTGCTCTCTCTTTTAAATTTTTTTTTTTTTTTAAACAAAATGTTTTGGATTCCAGCTCGTTTGCGGTTAGCTCCGCGCTGCTATGGCCCCTCTGATGTCGCCATGTGTTAAACGATGTTGATTTAAAGATGAAGAGAGGGAGGGAGGGAGGGAGGGAGGGAGGAAGAGGAGCGGCGGAGCTCCATCGATCCCTCAGTGGAAGTGATTGATTTATGATTATTCACTGCGCCTCGGTCAGGTGACTGTGGCGCTGCTGCCTATCAATCTGCCACCGGGCTCCTTCCCCTTTGGTTATTATTGGATTAGCATAAAAGATGATGTTGCTTTAACACAGTCAAACAAACAGCAGCCTCTTTTTTTCTTTCTTTTCTGTCTCTCTTCCTCCAAATGGTCTGCCCTGCGCTGGGAAGGCAACCTGCAGCCCTCTGATGCCTCCTCGCCTGCCATGCATGCAGTGTTTTGACTTGTTCCTTTTTTTTTTTTTTTTTTTTTTTGTCCCCCACGCAGGATTGTTGTTCATTTCTCTCAACATGCATCGGACGACCAGGATAAAGATTACCGAGCTCAACCCTCACCTCATGTGCGTCCTGTGCGGAGGATATTTCATAGACGCAACGACCATCATCGAATGTCTTCACTCATGTGAGCAAACGTGAAACAATGTCTCTCCTTTCGTTGCTGCTGGCTGAGAATCTGTTAGCAGCAAGTTACAGCCTACAGGAACCTTATACACATTGATTGTGTCCCTTTTTTTTAAAACCAGATTTAGCCACCAGTTCACGTTCAGGATATACTTTCAGATGACATCTAATACTGACTGTTTTTTTTTTCCTTTCCTTTTCATTGCAGTTTGCAAGATGTGCATTGTGCGCTACCTGGAAACCAGCAAATACTGTCCCATCTGCGATGTACAAGTGCATAAAACCAAGCCTCTGCTCAACATTAGGTGAGAACTGTGGTTACAGAATATTCTGCATCGTTTTAGTTTTTCTCAGTTTCCTTTTTAATGTTTTCAAATAGAGATTTGATTTATTTATTTTTTGTCAAAGAGTGAGGTGCCTTAGTTTCACAAAGTAAACAAACTGTCTGTCTATGTGTTGAACTGATGCACCTTTAGTCTGCCTTTTTTTTAATTCTTTGTAATAAAGATGTAGTTTTTTGGTATTAGAAATGTTAAGCAGCTGCAACAATAGTTTGAACATTCTTTGTTTCCTCTTTCTTGCCCTTTGTGGTTTTCCCCTTTGTTTCCCAACTGAGCAGCTGGATCGGCCAGTCATTGGTTTAAAATATTCACATTATTAGGGACCACTGACATAATATATGTGAGATCTTTCCACACCCTTGAATAACTGTTATGAACGTCTATTGAATTGTTATGTGCATATTGTATATGTGCTGTAATACAAGAAAATAGTTTTTTAGGGATGTATGTTAAAGGGTAAAAAAAAAAACCATACTTCTCAGTCATAAGCTGTCATCTGTCGTCTTCTCCGTGAGCTTAATTGAATAGGAACGGTTCAACCACCGGTATCAGTTGTTTTTCTAGTTTTAACTGCGAATGTTGTTGATTCCAGTATCTCAATGACTTGACTGAAGTTTCTCTTCCTCTATCAAGGTCTGACAAAACTCTGCAGGACATTGTCTACAAGCTAGTCCCCGGCCTCTTCAAAAGTAAGAGCGCGGCAGTTTGAATCATCTCTGTATCTCATGTGTTTACTTCCACTCTGACTCTGCATTCGCACTGTTTCGATCAGTAGTTGAATGCATTCTCCACCGGCAGTATCAGAACACCACAACAACTGTGTGACCACTTGTTTGAATAAAAGAGTAATGCATGTTTATAGAAAGATGTGTGAAGATTTACAGTGTTTGTCAATGTGTTTGTGCATATCTGTTCATAAATGTGGTCACTGTGGTTGCTGAGCTGAGATCATTTCTACTGTTATCACATTTCAGTGTTTTGTTTTCTTTGTAAAGTTCTGCTCTTGTGTGGTGGTATATGTGTGTGCTGTTGATCAAACCTCTCAAAATAGGTCATGCAAAACTCGTTTCAGTGGGATGTATGGCAGATTTTGAGGCACAGTTTGTTTTAGCTGTATTGAAAGAATCCATCATGTATTAAATCAAACCATTAATGTGAATTTCTTACATTGCTACCACCATTCTGGCCTTATTGAATGCACTGCAATGTTCAGATCTATATCTCAGTGAAGACTAATGGTGAACAGACTTGTAATTCATTGTCTTCCTGATTATCCTCAGATGAAATGAAGAGGAGGAGAGACTTTTATGCTGAGCACCCAGTAGATGGTAAGTTAGAAAGTGTGAAATGTGTGTGTTATGTAATTTCCCTGCCACGGTGAAGAGAGAATCACATTTCCTAAACTTTTAGAAGAAACAAAAGACTTTACACTCCGTAGGTGTTTCATTGCAATTCAATGTTCCATTTTATTTTTTATTTTTAACTTTATTTCCTGGGTATTCAGTGCATCTATATGTGTGTGTGTTTTTCTACAGCTTCTAATGGATCAAATGAGGATCGTGGAGAGGTGGCAGACGAGGACAAGAGAATTATCACAGACGATGAGATCATCAGCCTCTCTATTGAGTTCTTTGATCAGACCAGGTAGTTGTTTGGCTTAGTTGTTGAATAATATTCTACATTTTTAATGACATTTGGTTGTTTTTAACAAGAGTATCGAATGTAATATTTAATTTAGTTACAATGTGGAGAAATGTCTTTATTAATAATGCCATAATATGCTTAAGAAAAAATTTAAGCACACGTATTGGGTAAAGCCATGTGTTACATCAGATTTTATTTAAATATGAAAGGAAGATATGACCTAAATATACTGCATTATCTCTGGTTAGATCCAGTCTGAGTGTTAGAAGTATTTTTCTACCCTCAATTTTTTTTTTTTTTTTTTAAGGAAGTGAAATTAAAGTGAAATATTTAATGTATTGTCCCTGACTGTTTCACCATGAATTTAATTATTTTCACTTCATTGGTATTTAATTTAATTTTATGGTCTGAAATATTGTTTCAGGCAGTGACAGCCTTCTTGGTTTCCTTGCAATACTATAAACATATTTTAAGGGGTGTTTATATGAGGAATAAGCTGCAAGTACTGTTTGTGTCAGATAAAGTTTCAAGAAAATAACTAATATCTGTGGGAGGAAAAAAGAGGAAAACAATAAAGTGTACTTTTCACTCAAGTGGTGGATTCTGTAGATACACAAATATATATTATATTTAAATAAGTTATCTTATTGATCAAATGTTGTTATTGTGTGGTGTTGACATATAGAAAGACATATATCACAGAGCTGTACATTTATTAATATTCTCTTTTTGTTGTATTCTGTGCAGACTGGGAGTTGGAGTTGAGAACAAGCCATCAAAAGATCAGGTATGGCGAGCTGATTTTGGCCACACTCTTCTCTGCCAGAACTATTCCTTGTTGGCATCCTCTAGAGCAAAATAAGAATGTATTATATACTACAGCCTCCTTTTTAAGGCAGCAACTAAAGAATATTAATCCACCAGCTCTATTGTAAAATCTGTCCACACAGTTTACTACATTCTTTCTGTAAAGCAGATTGTGTTCCTGCTTTTAAGGTGGACCAGACTAGTAATCATTTAGGTCCTTGGTCACTCTATATCAATATACATACAAATATATTGTCATATGTATAATTTTGGAATACTCCATTTCCAGGTGGCTAACAAGAGGTACCTGCAGTGTCCGGCAGCCATGACAGTCATGCATCTGAGGAAGTTTCTGCGCAGCAAAATGGACATCCCAAGCACCTACCAGGTCTTTATTGATTTACTGGATTTTTTTTCTTTATAGACAAATAAAATGTGGACATTTTAAATGACTTGAATATACATTTGTTGGTTCAAGAGAATTCAATATCTTTCTTAAATGCAGATGTCTTTACTATATTTTATTCCATTCAAATTAAAATGTACTTTTCGTTTTTCCTCTCTAGGTTGAAGTCATGTATGAAGACGAACCTCTGAAAGATTACTACACGTTAATGGATATAGCATATATCTACACTTGGAGAAGAGTAAGTTATCTTTTTGGACAGAGTAGACTTAATTTCAGTCCTCATAAAGTTGTGAAACTAACAGTCATAAAGCATAAATGTTTTTGTTTTTTGCCGCCTTTTTATGTACAGAATATATAAAAGTATTGATCATTTTAAGTTAAATAAATGTTGCTGATATCATGTCTGTCTGGAGTAAAAAAATCTGTATTTAGTTACAGCAAAATAATGACTGACAACCTGTGTTGATGTTGAAATGAGTCTATATACATTATATTTGACTAATTAACAATCTGAGGATCATACATTTGATTTTATACACTGCTCAGAAAAAAAGCTTGTAAAATATGGGTTTCCACACCTTTGTTATAAGGGGTGCAGACACTAAATTTGGTAAATTGAAAAACTATTTTTAATTACATTTTTGTTATTTAAACATAAAATAGTAGGTTACTGAGGGGAAGGGTCTAGCTCAGCCAATTTTATATAGCTTAACTTTCCAAATGTTTCATTTGGCTTGTAGGCCAACATGGTCTTTATCCCCTGAGGAGAGGAAAAATACAACTCATCTGAAAATACATTTAATTCTTGTTGCTGAGAAATGTGCTTTCCCTGTCCTTCAGAATATATTTTGTCGTTTTAAAAGTGTTTGGTTATATATATTAAATGTTTTAAGTAGCCTAATTAGCTATCATAAGTTGTTGTGATTTTTAGTTTTTTTTTTAATGGTTTTAATTCAACTTGTATATCCTCGTATTACCTCTTCATTCAACCTAGAACGGGCCTTTGCCGTTGAAGTACAGAGTCCGACCCAACTGTAAGAAGATGAAGGTGAGCCATGCACAGCAGGAAGGCCAGAACAGCGCGAGCAGATCCGGTCCGGAGAGCGACTCCGCCAGCGACAAAGCCGGTAGTCCCGCCGGGGCTCCGTCCACGTCCTCGTCGCTGCCGAGCCCCGGCACACCCGCGCAGTCCCCGCACCCGCAGCTCCCGCACGGCCCTAATAACGTCAACGGGACCCCGGCCGCCGCCCCTGCGACCCCGAGCCGGTCCTTCACTCAGTTCGGCAGCGGCGGCAGTGGCGGCAGCAAGCCCCGGAAGGTCTCTCTGAACGGCTCGTCGACCTCCTCAGGATGACGCGGGGCTCCGGACCGAGCCGGACCAGCCAACGCCAGACACCCGCTCAGCTAATACTGTTTTCATGCCAACGTAGTTCCATTGTGTAGACAATGTTATCTCTCTTTCTCTCTCCATTTGTTGTTCTGAATATTATGGCATCATATGTAAGTTTAAACGTAGTGGAATCAGAGGCATTTCAAAATAAAAGGAAGGAGGAAGTTGGGTGGCGTGGGAATTTTTTAATATGAAAAAAAAAAAGAAAGTTGGAAAGGAAAAGGACAAGCATTTATCTCCTTTTTAAAGCTACATCTTTATTTTACAGAAGTGACAAGATAGACTTTTATATTTTCTTTTTTTTTCCAATGAAACGTGTTTATCATGATTATTTCATGTGTGTTGGGATATTTTGAAACTGTCAATTTAAACATGCATGCTCATGATAACACTTTTTTTTTCTATTATGGAAGAGGATTCTGCGTGTTTAACCCCACAAGTGTCATTTTGACGCGTTTTTGGAAGTGTTTCGGGTTTTGTTCCGGCAAAAGGAAAAAACAGTTTGTGTAGCGCTGCTGCCTGGCTTCACGGAATATTTGCCTCTGGAGGAAAAAAAAAAAAAAATCAACTTTAAATTGCCTTTTACTGGAAAAAAAACAGTTTCTTGTAGCTGCAGTGGAATCGGATTGCTTATGCTTCACGTCTTTAACACGTTATAAGCAGTTTTAGAGAATCCACGTGTAAATAGAAACGAAATGCATATTTAATCAGCGATGATGTTATTCTCTTATTCCCCTTCGTTCTGAGGGAATGACTTGGGGTCCTGTTCAGCTCCATTTCATGCTCAATGACAGATGTTTTGATGTCTCCCGTGTTTTCCGTATTTGTATCGCTCGATTGTATGGACAACTTATTGTATTGTTACTGTTGCACAGTATAAAACATCTAAATAAAACATTTTACACTTATGGAAAAAAAGTTCGATTTCCTTTTTGTGTCATAAAGTCAGCCCGATGCTCTGCAATATTGAACCAAATACAGCAATAATAGAAATGGGACTGGTTGGTAAGTGTTTGCAGTGATGGAGTTAACTTAAGTAAGGAAGCCAGCTCTGAGATCTAGCCTGTGATCAAATCATGTTTCTAAATACATCCAGTTAAACATGGAAGCCTTTTAAAGTTGTTCTTTTTGTGCGTGTTGATAATTTATCCCACAAATAACGACATTTACACTGCACTGAATATCGGCAGTTTCAATGGAAAATGAGCTGAGGACTAATCTGTCCTAGCAGGTTACGACTGATTAGGCTATTATTTAACATAGATGGTATGAAAGAGGGCAGATTTTCTATGCTTTGAATCATTCTGTTACTCAGCTGCCCTAAAGAGGGTTAAAAAATAAAAGATTTAGCCTAAATAGTAAATATTTAGTAACACCAATCAGAGAGCAATCTATTACAACAAATGGCTGCGAGCTATCCCGCTTTTATTGCAATTGGTTGCATTAGGTTGCATTTGGTTGCATTAGGTTGCACCCTCTTCAGTCTGTGTGAGAAGGAAATGCTTTCCCTAATCCAACCTCTCCTCCAGAGTCTACACCGGTTCACACACACTGGCGCGTCAGTCTACAGGTTTTCTGTCTCTATTTCTGGTCTTGAAATCACACTAGTCCAGGAACTTTTCCCTATGACGTTTACTGTTTGGTTTAGTGTTCTCTTGTTTCTCTCTCTCTCTCTCTCTCTCTCTCTCTCTCTCTGATTGGCCATAGCCTATCATCTGTGGCAAACTATGGGCGGCGCAAAACAGAGAGACCGGCGTTAAGCGAGTTCATCTCCAACGAGGATTTTACCGCTAAAGACACTTTAGAAAGGTTTGTGTTTTTTTCCTCACTATAGTATTATAATGTGGGCTAAACTATTTTATAACATGATACCGATCCTTCTGATCGATGATATGGCTAAACCATTCTTTTAATATGAAAACCTAGTCGTGGAAAAGGTCCGATTAATGGCTGCATGAAGCAGGGGGTAGCCTACAGCAGAAGAATCTGGCATAAATCCAATCATTCATAAAAAATGTTTAAACTTATAATGGATTTCTTGTTGTTTTTTTTTACTGGGATTCATCGGTACATCGGTATTTGGGGAAGGAGAGAGACTTTACCTTTACCTTATCCGTTATCAATTCATCTATAACGGGCAAGCAAGATGGAGCTTTATTTTACCGCAACGCATTGAGGTGTTTTAGGGAGTAGCTGAGTGCAGCCAAGGCCTAGTGGCAAAGTAGCCAAAGGCTTGCATTGTGTAATAATGTATAGAACAGTTACTTAGTATTCAATGCAGAAAAATGCCCCCTATGACTGTTAAATATTAGATTATTATTATTACTATTCATGTATTAATATAAAAGTACAATCTTTTATGTTGTAGTTGGTTGAGGGGGAGCTCATTTTTAACTATTTTGCGTAGGACTGCAACTAACGATTATTTTAATCTTTGATTAATCTGCTGATTGTTTTCTATATTCATCGATTGATTGTTGTTGTTCGTCAGCTGGAACCAAAAATACACAAAAAATGACGATTATCAAATAGTTGGCAAACCCTTTCATTCATGTTTGTGGAACATTTAAAAAATGTTCAACAAATGTCTTATTATGTGCATGTGTTCATTCTTTTGTTGATGTTGACCATTTTCACTTAGGCTATGTTCCCACTGGTTAAGTAAACGTTTTCTGTCCTTCATATGAATGTTGTCAAATATTCACACAACTTGTAACAGTGGAGTTACAAGTTAATCTTCTCGTTCAACAAATGTTCAATAATGAATGTATTAACATTCAGCTGACTACGAACCCTTTATTGCTTTTAATTCAAGATCATTTACTTACTAAACAACCCATGAGTTGCATCGCCCTGTCCATATAGGCTAGTGCATTAGTTGCTTTTACCCCAGAATTCCCGCCACATATTTATAAACATGAAGCCGATTATCACTTGCATAAAGGATTTTGATCTGGACTACCCAGGTGAACATGATCATCAACTAATCTTTAATCTAACCTTGAACTGATGATTGATAAATAATCATTCAAGTTGGGAAGGATGACGTAATATCATGCTCTGCTGACATGACACAAGAGACTCATTTGGAACAGCTGATAGTCACCTCAGAAGATGGAGAGGCAATTTGGTATTTTTCAAAATACCTTCTCCATGATCCATAATACATAAAAAAACACACATACGCCTGGACAGTGTATACAACTCTAGAGGGCTTTTAATTTGAAAACAGGGCTTTTAATTTGAAATACATATTAGAACTGGAGAAATACCAGAAGAGACTGTGGCTTTGTCTCTTCCCTCTTCTGCTCCGCAAAACCGAGAGACCGGCGGAACAAGTCCATTAAGCGAGTTCATCTCCAACGAAGGTTTTACCGCGTTAAAGACACTTTAGAAAGAAAGGTTTGTGTTTTTTTCCTCACTATAGTATAGTAATGTAGGCTAAACTATTTTATAACATGATATGGCTAAACCATTCTTTTAATATGAAAACCTAGTCGTGGAAAAGGTCCGATTAATGGCTGCACGAAGCAGGGGGTAAAGCTGCAGCAGAAGAATCTGGCATGAATCTAATCATTCATAAAAAATGTTTAAACTTATAATGGATTTCTTGTTTTTTTTTTTTTTACTGGGATTCATCGGTACATCGGTATTTGAGGAAGGAAAGAGGCTTTACCTTTACCTTATCCGTTATCAATTCGTCTATAACGGGCAAGCAAGATGGAGCTTTATTTTACCGCAACGCATTGAGGTGTTTTAGGGAGTAGCTGAGTGCAGCCAAGGCCTAGTGGCAAAGTAGCCAAAGGCTTGCATTGTGTAATAATGTATACGCAGGAACAGTTACTTAGTATTCAATGCAGAAAAATGCCCCCTATGACTGTTAAATATTAGATTATTATTATTATTATTCGTGTATTAATATAAAAGTACAATCTTTTATGTTGTAGTTGGTTGAGGGGGAGCTCATTTTTCATTTTTTTGCGTAGGACTGCAACTAACGATTATTTTAATCTTTGATTAATCTGCTGATTGTTTTCTATATTCATCGATTGATTGTTGTTGTTCGTCAGCTGGAACCAAAAATGCACAAAAAAATGACGATTATCAAATAGTTGGCAAACCCTTTCATTCATGTTTGTGGAACATTTTAAAAATGTTGATAACGTTGCCTTACATTTTACATTTTTCATAGTTTCCTTACATTTCATAGACCAATCAACTAATTGATTACTCAAGAAAATGGTCGACAGATTAATCGTTAATGAAAATATATCCTTGGTCTTTGCCCTGCACTTCCTCACTCCCTCTTCCTCTCCTTGCAATTGTCATTATGCATTAGTTCAGTATTCCTGCCTGTGTAGTTGTTGTGGCTGTTGTGGTATAAAACCTTCTAAAATAAGCAATTACAACTATATTAAATATAAATGATCCTGGGAAAAAACCCATCAATATACAGACTGATGTTTTTCCTTCACCCCCAACTTTTCCCTGTATGGCTTGAGAACAGTCTAGTTCTTTTAAGGTATCATTTGTCACATCTGTTGCAGTGGACATAGCTGACTCTGTATTAACATAACTTTCTGCTTATTTGTTTTAGAATGGCGCTACAAAGAATTCTGATGGAGAAGAAAGGGACGCTGCTCTCTCGGCTCCAACCTCTACACATTGGTGTGGTCTGCATTAAAGACCAGCCAAGGGTTGTCTCATGGAATTTCACCGACAGCGGTGAGGCCAAACCATCAGTAACAAAAGAAAATAGGATGGTTGTAATTAGTGATGGATGTTCTGTAGCTAAACTCCTGCTTTTTGAGGAGTACTCAGCTAAGGTAACTCTTGGTCAGGGGTATGTGATGAGACATTACACCCTTAGAGGACAGTCCCCACCTTACCAGATCAGTGTTTCCAGGGACACACAGTTTTTCAGTTCGACACCAGTGCTGGTGTCACAGAAGCTGCAGATGGAGGCGGAGAGGCTCCTCAATCCCGTCTCCAAGATGAGTCCCTTGAAAGGCATCAAGAAGACGCAGGGATTGGTGACGGTGGAGGGGGAGGTGGTGAAGGTCAGTTAATTCATTCAAAAAGATTCAGTTATATTTTCATATTGTGATCTTGGAGCATAAAATGAATACCTATACATCATTTCAGATCTCCGCCATCAAACGGATGCAGGTGAAGAACAATGTGGTGCCCCTGAGGATGCTGAATTTACAGGAAGTAGGCTGTACATTTTGTTGATAAGATTCAAGTCAGTTAGTGTTATAATGTATTAAAAGTAAATGTTTTCTTCAAAGACAGATGTCACTGTCTTGTATTATTTAGAATATATTTATTCTATATTATTACTTAGTGTTAAAGTTCAATTTTAGGCGTTTTATATGCTACTGGGTGTAGTCTGTTTATAGCTGATTTTCAGGAGATTTTTATTTAAAAGTTTTTTGGGTTTGGGAGCATAAAAATAATAGTCCTTTTTTGTTGTTGTTGAAGGACAGCACACAGGTTGCAGTAAACCTGTGGAGGGAGGCAGCTGTGTTGCCACTCCAGAAGGGAGCCCAAATAAAGCTTACACATTTGAGATCAGTCACATCAAAATATGGACACCACCTGCAGTCCACAACCTTTACAGCATTTGAGGTAGGTTCTTCTTTATTGGGCTTTTTTTTTAAACATAGATTTTGCATCTTAAAAACCAAATCCTCTAAGGATAATATGCAGCAAGGTGTACGGATTAAAATGTATCCAAATTAAAATAGAAAGACATGGATATGTCACAGATTTCAATAGTAACCAGTTCAACAAAGTGCAAGTAGGCCTACATGCAATGAATTACTTTCTTTTTACTGTAGAGTTTCAGCTAATTAAAATGGCTCCCCCACTCTTTACCAGAAGATGTAATGCATGAATCTGTGGGTAATAAAGATCCAAGGGACCTCTCTGTTTTAACGATTCATTTTCTCCCTGCAGGACGTCCCAGTCAAAACTTGCATTCTGGGTGTGATGGGAGTGCTGGAGTGCGATGACAAGCCGGGAATGTTGCAGCTTCTGGTGCAGGAGAATGATACTGTGTTTGAAACTGAGCTGGCTGTTTGGCACCCAATAGGGAAGAAATTGTGCAGAGTGCCATTCAAAGTCAAAGTTCAAACCGTTGGAAAAAAGATAATTAGTGTTGAGGCCGTTGAGGAAGAGGAGGAAGAGGAGGAAGAGGAGGAAAAGGAAGAGGTGTACTGTACTTAAGCGAAAATTTGAGGTACTTTGAGTATTTTATGCAGCTTAATACATTTGGGAAAATATCGTTCAACAATGTGACAACTTTAGTTACTCTAGCTACTTTTAGTGATTTTGGATTTTTCCTTTATTTTATGGGTTCAGAAAATGTTCCTGTACTTCTTAAGCTAAATGAGCTATTTAAAAAAAATTTCTGGAGAACACACAGCCACAAAGCTGAATACACGGCTGTTTTTCTAAGATCATGAAAAGTTGACTTTTTAGAGACAGAGACACTAACAACATATGATGAGCTTATAGAATATGATCACCGTAGATTACACTAATCAGTAGCCTATAGTTAGAATTAGCTCAACCTTCCAGCAGTAAAATGCAATATAAACATTAAGCAGTAATATTAATCCAAAAACATCATAACTAAGATTTGCAGAATGAGTACTTTTTTTATATTTTAAGTATATTTAGCTAATTATACTTTTTACAGTTTTTAATGCTAATAAGACTTTTACTTGTAGTGGAGTATTTTCAAAGTGTGGTGTCAGTACTTACAGTCTCTATAACTAAGAGTAGGCTATATACTATAATACTAGCTATATATCTATACTATAATACTATATATCTATAGTATCCGATTACTTCTTTCACCACTGATGGTGTGTAAGAATAGCCCCAAAAATTATTTTGTTTTGTCAAATGTACAAAATGTTATATTCTGCATAGTTTTTGAGTGGAATTTACTTTCTTACAAAATTATTTGTCTTATTAATTTGGTAATAGGCTATTTGTTCTTTCATTTATTAAATTTACTTTTAAAAAGGAAAATAATGTGTATGAAAAAGAGAAAAGACATAAAATAGTGCAGAAATGAATATACAGGAATAAAATATAATATAGACTGTGGCAAGACATTTACATAGGTGAAAAAAGCCTAATGTGGGCATTTTTTTGTAATTCAGACGTCTGGAATATATTGTGATATGGCGCCAACACACTAAATCCACATTAAATGAAAAGATAAAACACAGCTATCACACTGACACAGAAATGGTGCATATCATTACTCTTAGTGCCAAGTTGCCTTAGACAAATCAGCATTTCCTAATGTGTGACAACCTTTAATTCACGTATACGTAAGCCTGCCTCTCTGTCTTATTTCTCTCCTTTCCCTTTCTGATCTGAAATACATTTAACTGTAATTAATAATATGCTGCATAAAATGAAGTGGATTTTATTACATTTCTATGAATAATTAAATATCTGTGTTTTTTTTTAATTCATTGCTATCTTCTTGACTCAGACATTCCTCAATAACATTAAGCTTGACTTCAACCACCGAGCGCCAACTGAGGGTAGATCTTCCCCTAAATCTCTGAAGGCTATCCGACACACTGGCAGCTAACTGAGTGTACCATAACAGGCATGTAATAAAAAAAACCCTGTGCTGAGAGTCTCTACTGAGTTTTTGTGTCATTGTCCATTGTCGGGAGTTTGACGCACACTCTCACACACACGGACTACAATTAATGTAGTTAATTCTCAAGTAACTGGCATTTGCTGTTTGTGAAAGTCACATTTTTAGGCATTTTATGATTTACTGGATGCTACAGGCTACTAAATATTTATTTTTAAAATGAATTAAAATTTAATTAAAATAGTCATAATTAACAAGATGTTCTTTTTAAAAAATTTAAAATATGTTCCAACCCAAAATTTTATTAATTTAAAGATATACAATAAAATCCCCCAAAACACAGCTGTGAGTTTAAACAAACTCATCTGGCAGCTCGGATTTAAACTGAATAAGCAGGTTCAGTCCGGCAGTATTTTCACAGAACACAAAGTATAGCCTTATTCAGCAATATCTGCTGTTTGGAGCTCAACTGGATGGTACGGTTCATTTAGTTTAATGTGATAATTATCCCCCCCGTTAAAAAACAACAACACATATGTGCATTACATGTGTGAAAAAGCAAACAAAAGTAGCTTAACAAAATGTAGTAATGGAATATGATCCGACTACAATGTTCAGGATTTAATCTTTCTTTTGAATGCTGGTAAAGTTATTACTGATTACAGAAACTTTGTAAAGTGAGCATTCCCATAAATAAATCGCTTCATCTGAAATATCTTTCCCTCAGCCATCCAGCTATATGCAACATATCCCAGATTATACAGTGTTATTGGACCTATGTTTATTCACAGGCTACTTCTTTAATTATTCATTTTACATTCAAACATTTTTTATTTCATGTAACTTATACCCTTTTCTTCTTCCTTTGCAGCGGCGACACAAATATAAAACAATACCAACAGAGACGATATAAGCACCATGATACTAATAATGTTTATTGCTCTTCTTTTTGACACATTATGAAAGTGGAACTTCCCATGCAGGTCATGTGAGGACACACTTGAGCAGCCGAGGGAAGCAAAAGTAAAAGAAAGAAAAAAAAAAACCCTCTTTCATTCTGCAGTGTTGAGCAGGTTCAACCCGCAGACTGTCAGCTAAAACCTTGTTTACTCTCTCAGCCAATGGCCGCGTCCATTTCGCGGTTGTGTTTTCCTTTGAATCGACGCTGTTGTTGAAAAGCCTACAACATGTCTGCGGTTGTCTTTTCGCGGGAACCGAAAAACGAGGAAGCGGCACAGACCTCCCATCCTCGGCGTATTTCCGGGAAACATAAAAAAAGCTCTTCGCGAGGTGCGAGTGATTCATCTTGGCAGTAGACGATCTTCGGCAGCACAAATTCTGTTTCCTGTCTTGTTTCCACGGCAACACATAACAACAACAACACTACCTATACCCGAACCTGGAGACGGCCAGGAGACGACGCTGTGATCGTATCGGTGTGTTTTGTGGGGAGATAAAGCGCATTTCATCTCTAAGAGGAGGCATTCTTCCATCCGAGTGACAATGAGTCAACGACACATCATTCAAGGTGAGACTAGTGAGCTGTTTACATTCATTAAAGGAAGATTCAGCCAGGAGTCAAACTGTCTTTCTGTCTGTCTTTGCAGTTTTTGAGCAGTATCAGAAATCAAGGATGCAGTTTGTGCAAACTGTCGCTGATTTAGCATCCAGACCCCAAAACATAGAGATGCTTCAAAATGCTGGTAAGAAAACAAGATGATAAAATGTTCCCCTGAGCTGCTACTCCAAGTATTTACTCCCCCCTCCCTCTCCTCTCTGCAGGTGTAATGTCCATGCTGCGCCCCCTGATGTTGGATGTGGTCCCCAGCATCCAGCAGACGGCAGCTCTGGCTCTTGGCCGCCTGGCAGACCACAGCGATGACCTGGCCGAGGCCGTGGTGAAGGAAGACATCCTGCCCCAGCTGGTCCACTCTCTGGCCTCGCAGAATGTCAGTATCTCATCCTTTTGGTCGTATGAGAGCTAGTTTTATACTGGTGTATGTGTGTGTATATATATATGTGTGTGTGTGTGTGTGTTTGTGTTTGAGGGAGGGAAAGAAAAGACACAGCCAGAGACCCTGCAGGACCCCAGGGTCAGTCCCCTGAATGTGAGAGTGTGTTTTGGGCTAACCTGGCAGTTCGCCTGGGGGCTACTTCAAAACCTAAGAGCCCTTTACTATGAGAGCAACCAGGCCTTTGTTTTCTCTCTCAGCCCACTGAGAGGCTCAGACTGGAGGGAGACATGGTTTAGTTCATGTCATTAATGGGACATTGTGGTCTCATAAATAAACTGAAAGTTGGACACTATCCAGTTTACATGTTTAAACATTTTATGTCAAATATTCAGTGTTTGCCAAAAATCTCCATTTAAACCTGTAGAAAAACACCACAATGTTGGACGTGGGTTTGCAGCTTTAAAAGGCGGGCTGATGCACCGCAATGGTCTGTTTAGGATCATATAGACCCCATTTTTAACAGCTCAAAAAACATACTTAACATTGCTTTGTTAACATAATGCCTCATGACTTTACAAATGTTATCAGAACTGCTTATAGCCACGATTTTGACCATTAGACTTCTCTGCAGTTTAACTGAGCCAAAACACAAATTAAATAAGTTATAACATATATTCCACTGCTTGTGAATTATGTTTTTGACAAAAAGAGTAGATATTTAATTAAAAACTGTTTCTTCATGTAAACTGTGCAGTACCTGAGTACAATGGCATATAAAAACATATAAAATCTGTCCTAATTTGGTGTAATAATAAGGTTTAATTATCATTTGGATATTTTGTCACCTCACTCAAATGTGAAAGTGTAAAAACGTGAAATACCTTACTGTTGATCAGGGTTATTGGGTAAAAAGAAAAATATTTGAAGGTAGAATTGGTTGATTTTGCAATTCTTATTGTTACACATACAGAATTGAGGGATTTAAGACAACAAAACATGAGCTTTAAACAGTACCGGGGTAAAAAGGATAGCTACATGAGATTTTAAATGATTAATTGGTTAAATCCAAACAAAAAAATCTAATCTTATTGCTTTACACAGGGGTTTGTCATTAAATCATGGAACTGTAGTATCTCAGTCCTAATGAATGTCTAATGTTGTTTTAATGCTCAGTTTGGACTGTGACAGTTGATGTGTGTTTGCACACAGAGGTTCTATAAAAAGGCAGCAGCGTTTGTGCTGCGTGCGGTTGCCAAACACTCCCCCGAGCTGTCCCAGGCCGTGGTGGCCTGCGGGGGAGTTGACGCTCTGGTCCTCTGCCTGGAGGAGTTTGACCCCGGGGTGAAGGAGGCAGCCGCCTGGGCTCTAGGCTTCATCGCACGACACAACGCATGTAAGGAAGACACACTAACATGCTCAGATTTCTGATTTCCCTCTGCCTTTTTCTGCACACATATTTACCGCCTTGACCTTTCTGTGTTTGTTTTGTTTTCCCATCACCGTGCAGTGTTGTCTCAGTCGGTTGTGGATGCGGGTGCTGTTCCCCTGCTGGTGTTGTGTCTGTTGGAACCTGAGATGGCCCTGAAACGCATCGCAGCTTCCACCCTCAGCGACATCTCCAAACACACACCAGAGCTGGCCCAGACTGTGGTGGACTGTGGTGCCATCGCACATCTGGCACAGATGATCCTCAATCCAGACGCCAAACTCAAGGTAGGTCTCACTTGAACAGCTGCTGGTTTAGCTCAGCGGACCCTGTATGACGGCATGAATGAAAGAAACTACATTTCTCACTGGATGTTTTTATGGAATTAGTTTTACTGATAATCTAAATTATTTTCCTTTCTTTGTAAAATGTTTACAAACCTTATAACAACCCTTGTCATATAAGGTAAATATAATCAATACCTGAGACATGCATGCTAAATATTCATGTGACCAAAGTGCCCTCCATTTTTGATTATTGAAGCTTAAGGCTGTTTTTCATCATAACAAAATAAATGTTTTTCCCCACTCAATATCATTCAATTATAAAAGACCCCTGTACAGCAGATTTGTGAAAATGTTACTTTTTAAAAAATGTACTCAAAAGACATACTGTCTAAATATTTGTATCCATTACAGTTTCTGTTGGGCTCTATTCCATGTTATTGTTCTTTCTCTATGTAATTGTCCTCTGTATGAATTAATTTAAGTGATTTGAAACATTTTCTCAAACATTTTTATTGAAGATACGGAGTTGATAATATTCTTTGTCACGAATACGAAACACTCTTCATTTTATAATTTTCAAAAATGATTTCATGCATGGAGTAAAAATAGCCATTGTAGAAAATCTGTTTAATTTTTGAGTAAACATAGATTATCAGTGTTATAAAACATGCCAAGATGGTGAAATAGTTTTAATTCATACAGAAAGTTGAAAGAATTCCAAGATAGAAATCTTTCGATTAAAAGTCTAAATGTTGAATATTAACATCAACTGCAGACAGATTTAGTAACTTCAAGAATTCCACAGTAGATTTATTTTATGCATGCAGGATGTAGTGTAGTAACATATAAGATCAGTGTCATGCAGCTTTAATTGAATTTACGACAATGTGAATTATTCCGACATGTTTCCATCCAGAGACAGGTGTTCTCAGCCCTCAGTCAGATCAGTAAGCACTCGGTCAGCCTGGCAGAGATGGTGATAGAGGCCGAGATCTTCCCTGCAGCAGTGGCCTGCCTCAGAGATCCAGATGAGTATGTCCGGAAGAATGTCACCACCCTGATGAGGGAGGTGGTGAAACACACACCAGAGGTACTGCACACACTCACACACTTGTAAGGCAAAACGTATGTGTGGCCGGACGCAAAGTAATATGTGTGTGTATGTGTGTGTGTGTGTGTGTGTGTGTGTGTATGTTTTTCCAGCTGTCCCAGGTGATCGTGAATTGTGGTGGCATGGCCGCAGTGATCGACTATCTGGGCAATTGCCGTGGAAACCTGCGGTTGCCGGCCATCATGATGCTGGGATATGTGGCAGCTCACAGTGAGAACCTAGCCATGGCGGTCATTCTCTCCAAGGTGTGTGTGTGGTTGTTAATCTCTCCTCTGACTTCCCCTTCAGTGTGTGACAGCTACACCCGACACATCCCTTCAGGTCCAGCATGTAGGTCATATTGACTGGACTGACAGTCTTGCTGTGCTGTGTGTCCTCCTGTCCTGCAGGGGGTGCCCCAGCTGGCCCTGTGTCTGTCCGAGGAGTCTGAACATCACATCAAGGCGGCCACAGCCTGGTCTATTGGCCAGATAGGTCACCACACCCCTGAGCACGCCAAGGCAGTGGCCACAGCTCACCTGCTGCCCAAACTGCTGGAACTGTACATGGATGCCAACAGCTCAGAGGACCTGCAGGCCAAAGTAAGAGCTGCTGCTCTGCAGGTTGATGGGCACTGGGACTGTGTATTAAGCAGAGTGGAAACACCGTTTGCTCATGTTTAACCTCTTAGAAACAGGAAGATTTAGTTCTTGGCTAATAACCACTTGTAGTAGTTTAATTAAAATGTTATAGTAGCTTGTTAATATTTTGTCAGCTTACACTTACAGTGAGGGACAAATAACTGATAATGGTAATTGAACTTTGATGGATTCTTAGTGAGCACTGAAAGAGGACAAAGCTCTTTTTTTAAGTCATATATGGTGAGATTTCCTGTCACAGGTCAGCTGGTATCAACGGCCAAAGTAAAGGGCAACACAGCTTAAAGGAAGGGAAAAGGTTTATGTGATTTATATGTGCAGTATGTTTAATTCTTCCTGTTCTCTTCAGAGTAAGAAGGCTCTGAAGAGTGTCCTGCAGAAGTGCACCTACCTGCCAGGTCTGGAGCCCCTCCTCTACGATGTTCCAAGCAACATCCTCAAACATGTAGTCTGCCAGTTCAGCAAGGTGAGTGAGCTTAAGGCCAGAATCCCAACCTGAATCTGCATTTTTATAATATAAATGTCAGGTTTTTTTTTAGGTTTTAGTGATTCATGTTTTCTATCTGTAATACACACCCTGTCATTCCTCCTATCAAAGGTTCTACCTCATGATAGCAAGGCTCGCCGTCTGTTTGTGACCAGCGGGGGGCTGAAGAAACTGCAAGAGATCGAGGCTGAGCCGGGTTCCCTTCTTCAGGAGCACATCAACGCTATCAACAGCTGTTTCCCTGAAGAGATAGTCAGGTGTGGTACACCCCCCACTACACACACATAAACGAAAACAGTAATCTAGCAGTGACTGATTAGATCACATGACCATATAGACAGTAGTAATTTCAGAGCTGTGTGGTGACTCGCACAAGTACTAGTACTATGTCCTTTCTCTCCACCATCTTTCCTATCACTGTCAGCTAAAACCTGTCCTATAACAATCATACGTTCTTATTTCTTTTTGCATTTTTTTCACACGTTTTTTCAGACACAGTGCTTTAACAATAAATTAAGCCTAAATAAATTCCAGTAAAAGGAACACTGCATAATTACAATCAAGGTTTAATAAGAATTAACTCAGCAAATACAATTAAATATGTTAAACTGTTTGTAAAAAGAAAATTCCTGGCTGTATAATAATGGTAAAAAGCACAAAATATCCTTCAGTAAAAAACACATTGAGTGTGTGTGTGTGTGTGTGTGTGTGTGTGTGTGTGTGCGTATGTCTGTGTGTGTGTGTGTGTGTGTGTGTGTGGTTTCAGGTACTACTCGCCTGGCTACTCGGAGGTCTTGCTGGAGCGGTTGGAGAACTACCAGCCGGCCTGACATCAGCTCACACATCCTGCTGAAATGTTAACATGAGGATGTACCGTGCATGTGCCTTCACAGTAAACTGAAGCTGTTTAAACCAGAAAAAAGTTTTCCATTTTCTATATCGTGTTATATACATTGTATTCTGTATTAGGACCATATATTCCAATAGTATCACTATATGCTGTGTAAGAGACCCTAAAGATAAAATAAAGATAGAATAAACTATTCCTAAAGTGCCCACTACAGAGAGGTCAGAGGTCACAGTCAGCTCAAAGACCCTTCAGTAGGCTGGATGCTCACTGACACGTAGATTTGAACCTAAAGAGCAGCTCTTACACACCTTCATTTTTCATTACAGAGAATAAGCTACTCTATATATCTGTGATACTGAATCTCCAGCTCCATCTCTGCTGTGGTTTGCAGGGGTCAGACTGCCTCCTGGCGGCTGTGACTCACCACTGCAGCTCCACTGTGTGTGTGTATGTGTGTGTGTGTGGGTGTGGGTGTGTGTGTGTGTGTGTGTGGGGCAGCTGCAGCGCACATGGCGAGCCGCTCTTTGTTTATTGTCTGCTGGGTTGTCTCTGCTTGTTCTCCACATTGTACTGACGCTGCAAATGAGCCTCCGCCTCTCACCGCAGCGGAGATCTGAACATGTTGCTGCTGCAGCTGCCGCCTCCCCCTCCTCCCCCTCCTCTCCCCCTCCTCCTGTCAGAAATCAGATTTTACATCCACACAGCAACAGGACTCCGGTCTGCGATGTGTATGATCTCTTTCTGGGGATTTGAAGCAGGCTTAGATTGCTTCCCTTTTTAATATTATTCAGAAAAGAATAAATGCAGACTTTGAGTTGATGTGGAAGAATAAAGTTATAGCCTACAGCTGCCGAGTTTATTGGATATAAATAAATATAATAAAAATGAGCATATTTTATATTTAACGTATAAACAAGGAAAAATAGGATCAAAAAGAAGACGCCTGCGTATTTCCTTAGTACAGCCTGTAGGATAGCCTAACATTGGCATTTTGCTATACAGCCCGTTACAAAGCAATAGACTGCCTTTTGTGTAACGGCGGACCCAAGAACATCTTTTTTATTCTAATTTATTCATGTTGAATGAAAATGTGTGAACCTGGTTTTGGAATATAATTTTTTTTCTTTTTAAATATTAAGAAATAATAGCCTTCATTAGATGTATAAATTACATCATATGTAAAATGATATAATGAAAATGGCAAAGAGAACTAAAGCCAAAGAGACTGTATAGGTCAGACGATAGCACACACTCACTGTAGGTTATTTACAATAGTTCAGACATCTCTCGGGGTGATAAATGTAAAGCATAATAATGATTTTTAAAAAAAGAAGTCACTAATGTAAAATAAAAATTAGGCATCCAAATTTGAATTTAAATGTGAATAATTAGGAACTAATGAAGGCGTGGTCTGTTTTCTGGTAAAGTTTTGCGACAAACCTTTTTATTTAAAAAAAAATGATGTGTGCATGTAATAGGCTACATTTTATTGTGCTTCCATATACTCTGACATTATTTATATTTGTTCCATTTGATCTTCAGCGAGTAGAAAGGATATATTATTATTATTATTTGGTGTCTATCCTCTTCAACAAAAACGCACACCGGAGTAACAATAGCTTGTTCTTCCATAAGCAGGTTGTTGGATTTTATCTGTCAGTTGTGTGTTTGTTTGACTCACTCACAGAAACAGCATCTCCCTGCTCCCAGCATGCTCAGCTCTACAGTCGGGCTGCACACACAGTGCAGCACGGTGCCGTTTAAAGCGCTAAATTCTGATTTACTTATTTATATGTTGTGATAAATTCAAGTGTAAATGACGCAAAGTGCAACGATTTTAAGCGCTTGCGGCATTATGCTCATTTATATCCAGGAACTAAATGGAAATGTCTCCAACGGCACATTTGTTGTGTGTCAAAAGCGCGGCTCCCTCTGGGAACATCTGCTCCAGCTCATAAACACAGGCAGTTAGAGATATTGCTTTATCATTATGACGATTCAAGAAACAAAGAAAAATACAGCAAAAAGAGGAAAGAAGCGTTTTTTTTCTCAACGCCTTAACGTTTTTCGTTATCGTTCATCTTTCAGGTTTTTCTTCCAAATTTAAACAAATTATTACTTTAAATGTGGATTGAGATGTATTTGATTGTATCAGAGGCAACGGAGGACTAAGTGGAGATGAGACTGATTCACGAGGTTAATAATAATAATAATAATAAAAATAAAAATAATAATGATAAAAGAATAATAGTTTTTGGAAAAATTAAAATCAGGCTTAAACCCCGCAAAGCTCCTTTTCGTTAACCGAGCATTTATTTCCCCTCTCCACCAGTGAGAGACGCATGCCATTAAACATAGAAACATCAGTGTACAACAGACATTTAAAAACGAAGGAATAAATATGGGACACGGAATTTCAGAACAAAGGAAAAACATCAGAGGTAGACTTTGAGTTAAGCAGAACAAGTGCTTTAATTGGTTTGAGTGAACGCTTATGGAATGGAGTGTATTATTATTATTATCATCATCATCATTAAATGTGAAGAACAATAAACATACATCAACATTTTGGCCTCTCTGCCACTGAAAGGGAACTCTCACCAACCATTGTCAGACACCAATAAACAAACACACACTCACACACATACACACACACAGTAATGTAAGTCTTTTAGATGTAGTCTAAAAGTACTCAGGACTGTTGTGAGACCGAAGCTCAACTGCAGGAGGGGACCCTTTCCTGGCCCGGTGTGTGTTGACTTCCACATGCAAATTTAAAGGGTTCAAATCCTTTCCAAAATTATTTTTTTTTCTCCACAAAAGATTTTGTTGATTTTATACTTTAAAGCCAAAGGACATTTTTTACCAGCTCTGCAGATCTTGCCCGGCCTCCGGTCATTTGTATTTGTAATCAAATATTCCCCTTAACACTTAAACCACATCAACACAGGGGCTGTTTCCCAGAACCTTGGACATAAGTTCACATATCAGCACACTTCGCTCCAATTCCCCAGTACACGTTAAAAAACAAACAAATTCAGTTCAAACAAACACATTATATGATACACAATGTTCTTCAAGCTCATGTGGGGTAGTTCTGACTGCTGAAAGATGCTTTTGGCAAGTTAACAGTGGCAGCAGGTTGACCGGTGGGTGGGGTTAACGGGTGAAGGAGCTCATTCATGAGAGAAGTCACAAAAGCAAGGATTCATTTTACGGTACAGCAGCAGGGCGCGTGTGTTAATATCGTCTTTAATTAATTTGCATCTGTTAAAGTCTGGCATTGTCACCGCCTTTCACACGTGAGATCCAGAGTGAATATCCCCCAAAACAAAGCAAAAGAGAACTCACTCTCCCAGCATGCACTGATCTGTTTTCTACTTGCTTATGTCTGACTACAGGGAAGCCTCCAGGGCCAAACAGAGCAAAGCAGACTAGAAGACGATTTTGTTCCCTCATTCCGTTTTCTTTAGGACACAATCTATGTACAGTATGAGCTATGTGACAATAGAAACAAAACAGCCCATTAATAGTGAAAGAACACAGAAATATCAACTATTCACTGACTCAGGATGAACTATCAGCTGATAACACGTAGGTGATCTGGATTACACAAAAAAGATGGAGGTAAGGAAGCAAGAGAACATAAACTTGTTTTGGAAATGAAAAGGAATTGAAGGTGAAATTTTGGAGAAACACTCAAGGAAAAAAAAAAAAAATCACATTCCTGAAATGTGACTGCATCTGTGGTATGTGAATAAATGTGATGAAAGATCGCTGACAGACTCCTGAGGTTTGGGTGGGGTGGGGGGGGAGCAATCAGTTAGCGAGGACTAGCACGACAAAACACAATCACGACACACGCACGTTCCACGATGCACTTCCACACACGCACGCACACTCTTTATAAAGGCAGGACCAACGTGAATGAACAAGGGATTAACATCGGCCTCGCTTGGAGGAGGAGGAAAGGGACGCCTGTACACACTGAATAATCAGGATGGTGGATTTGAATTTACAGAATTGAAACCTATCCACCATTTTCAAATTTAAGACAGCTATTCACTTCTTTCTGTCGGTTAAAACACAATCATTAGCATGGTTTTGTTTAACTGACTGAGTAATATGAACAGATCTAAATACAGAGGGGTCGGAGTGGAAGAAGGTTGAAAATAAAGTTGGAAATAATGCATGTCAAAGTAAACACCCTATTATTAAAATAACCTTTTACCTTTGTTTTAAAAAAAGATTACAAAATATAAAATTAAATAATTTTGGAGTATAAAGGCACACATTTTGCACAGTGTATACAATGAAAAACAGTTATTTAAAGCATGGTAGGGACTATTTTACGCTGAACAGCTCACAAATCTGGTTAAAGTGTAGGGACACAAAGAGAACCTGAACAGCCAACAACACAGACTAGAGAGGGAAAAGGAAACTTAGTCCTGTGACATGCAATTTTTTTTTATGACTTTTCTTTTTTTAAGTACATCGATAGTAAGCATTGTATAAATTCAAGCAGTATCATTCTTCATTTACCACAGCACCATCATTCATTCCTAAGGG
This sequence comes from Dicentrarchus labrax, assembly GCF_905237075.1. Taxonomy (NCBI): domain Eukaryota; kingdom Metazoa; phylum Chordata; class Actinopteri; family Moronidae; genus Dicentrarchus; species Dicentrarchus labrax. The sequence goes on along the minus strand of NW_026136709.1, from coordinate 11,312,488 downwards.
TGGCTCCTTTTTTTTTTTTTTTTACATACAACTATATTTAATGACTAAAATCCAATGTAAAAATATAAATGTGAATATAATCTATGATATCTAAACAAACATATTGTGATGGAAGCTTTTTGCATGGGTTAAAATAGTCAAGGAGGACGACTTTACTTGTTTTAGTTGGTTATCCAGATGTGATACACAACGTCACACGCACAACAGCTTTTCTCACTTACATACAAGTATATTGCATTTCCCTTGTTAAGACCATATCAACTAATTGGGATCATATTCGTAACATTTGGTTCCTTTCCTCTTGTGCAAAATATACAAAAAAAAACTCAAACAGAAACAAAAAAATATTACCACATCAATTCATAAAACCGCCAAATTCAAACACAGATAAACCACCTATAAAAAATGTCAAAAATAACACAAACAACAACGAATAACAGACTCACAGCTGAGGTTAGAGAAGAGAACGACGCTGTTGGTGTTAATGACTTAACAACACGTGTCTTTACATCTGCAGCTACTCTTCCCAACCTCCCTCCTCCTCTTGCTTTTTCCCGCCCCTTTACAACTTTTGAACACTGACACACACATCGCTCGCCATCACTGGGTGTGCGCTGGTACGATGCTGGAGGTAAACAGGCTTCTGTCTGCCCTGAACGCACAAGCACAGTCACACTGTTGCCTGGTCCCAAAACCCACCACCACGACACCGCAGAGCATTTCAAAAAAAGGATTGTAAAGGTTAGTTTACGAAAGCCCTGTAAACAGAACTCAATCACTTTCCCTGTCTTAATATTGCAGTAAATTCTTCCCAACCAATCCCTACAGTAAGAAGTACCCATAGGTGAGGAATGGCGGAGGAGATGGGATTTGAGATCAGGCCTCTTAAGATTCAATTCTAAGAAAGCAAAGTTCCTTTTCCTCTTTGTTGCAGCGCATGTAACAGAACAAGAGCTCCTAACCTCTAATAACAAATAAAAGTGCAACATTTTTGATTTTACTCATAAGGTGCTGATGGCAACAGAAAGTTAAGGGCTGTTGATGTTTCAATGTGACACCCTTTACGAAGATATAAGAAGGAGTGACTCTTTATCACTAAACCCCTACAAGACTTCTGGGTCATTCCCAGCCACAGGAACAGAGACCAGGCCTATGTAACAATGCCCAACGTATTCAGAGTGAATGCAAGTAAAAAAACACTGTGTGCTCGAATCACTCCTCTTCTCATTTAAAAAAAAAAAAGGTACATATCCTTCCCTTAATCATTCTTAATCACTGTGCATCACGACAAAGTAAAAGGAACAATGCACTGACGACCACTGAGTTGCAACTAGTGCTGGTAACAAGCGGTACAATTTACTGCAACAAGTAAACTCATCTCAACTGATGAGAAGTGTTTGTTTGAGCGTGTGGCAAGAGGAAAACCTGGAAGTTTAATTCATTAACTATACACAAAGGAACGGGAAGGGGACGCATCGAATGGGTGAGTGATGGAGGAACCCAAATAGGAAGATTTGTTTGGCTGAGTACTTGTATAGCATTTGGGTGGGGGGTCTGACTGTTGGCCTATTGGAAGACTGCTTCCTACTTCCTGAAATGAAGCAATTGCATTAGGCGAGGCTCAACATTAAACTTCCTTGTTACATCTTGCTTAAGCCTTCTCCATGTGCCGCAATCTGACCTCTGCAACCCCTTGAGCTCATACTATACACACCCCCGCCCCACCCCCCCAAACATCATAAGGGAAAGACAAATAAAACACCCCCCCAAAAAAACCCAGGGTGCTTGATGTTGTATTAGAGGCAATACCAAAAAAAAGCCATATTCCCACATAAACAACCATACAGACAAAAACAAATTATATATATATAAAAAAAAGTATGACTTGGGACACTTGCTTTCAACACCCTTATCATCCAAAGTAACACATGAACAAAACTCAACAGAGGAGAGGTTAAATGTAAACGAATGATGGTTTTTTTTTTAGCTGCAGAGCGTGGCACCCCACTAAAAGAGAGAGTAAAACAGGGAGGGATGAGGAGAATGGATGAGGGAGAGAGATACAAAGCCATCACAGCACCTTATTAATTCAGCCTCTCGATGGTTTTTCTCTCCGTCCCTTCTCTTCTCTACTCCCCACTTGCCCTCCCTTTCCCATGTGCCTCTGTGCCCCCTGTCGTTCCTGGAGGCTATGACAGGATAGTGGTGATGAAATCGTAAAACCTCTTGGAGTACTGCTCTGGGTTCACTGTGGAGATCTCCGCTCCGGCCTGTAGGGGGACACGCAAACGTCTGTCATTCATCACATGAATGTAAAAAAAGTGTCATAGTTTGTTTTAGACAGAACCATTTCAATAGCTCCTGTGTGGAGCTACATACCCCATGTTTGACAGTCTTGGCGGCGTGGGCAGCTTTCTTCTTGGCATCGTAATGCTGAAGGATGTCTATGACAGCCATGAAGTACACCTCCTTCCTGGGAGCAGCTGTTGTTTGAAACAAATGCACCCTGAATGAGAATCTACATATTTATTTTTTTTATCCTCTGCAAAACCAGGTTGTTACCTAAAGATAAATTTGACAGCAGCAGATTTGACAACTACAATGCCAAGTAGGGGGGGCTCCCAGTACTGTTTTTATTATTAAGCTGTTAAATACAACCCTCACATTACAAGGCAATTATTATAAGCTTAAAAAACACATGTACTTGGCTACTCACTCTCATTGCTTTTGATGGCGTAGACATCAATGGCGGGATCAAACTCCCCAGGTGACAGAGGCTTGTTGCTGTCCAGGGTGTTGCTGGGACTGTCGGGGGGCGTTCCGATGCCCCCTCCATCGCTTTCACCCTCCTCTTCGGCCTCGTTGTCCTCGCTCTCCACGTCTTCCTGCTCGGCTCGCTCCACATCGTGGATCCCCACCAGCAGACTGTAGTCCATGAGCTTGAGTTGGGCCAGGAACTAAGGACGAAGCCAGACGGTAGCACGGTAGAGGAAATAAAAGCAAGAGAGGAGATGGGAAGGTCATGTTTTTAAGGAGGGGAAATAGTAGAAAGGAGGGGCAAGTTGAAAGAGTGGAGCCAGAGAAAGAGAAAATGTATTAATATAGACTGAAATGGGTGACATTGGGGGGGGGTTATGTCATATGTAAACAGAAAGCCTACGTTTTCACACGTTGTAAACACGTACCTCCACATCTTTCCTGAGCTTCTCCAGGAACATTTTCTTGTTCTCCCCGTCAATGTAGATCTTCTGCCCATCATTGATGAAGTCATTGTCCTTGTAGGTGGGCAACTCCTTGGCCTGCCCATTAGCATTGGAGATTAGCGACCAAATAAACAACAGTCAAAACCACAACACTAGACCTGAGAGGAATGATACTGTAGGCGGCAGACCTGGGCAAAAATGTGACAGAATTCTGCTGCTCATATTAAGTGTCAATATTTGTTTTAGAAGGTGAGTAAGTGGGCTGACATAAATATCAATCCAATCACACAAAGTTAGAGTTCTTGAATATATGAGTATTGTTTGAAATATTTGACATAAAAGGTCAAACATTGACTACAAATCAAGGATTTACTAAAAGCAGTAATGCCAGCATCAGTGTTCTGCATCCATTTCCCCCAGAATACTTACATTAATACAATAATATACTGTACATGTCTTCACACAGGACTAAAAGATAGCGGTCTTGTTAAGCTATAAGAATTACTGGGTATTTCAAAATGCATGATGACAAAGATTAATTCTAATCTTCAAAATTAGTCATGCAGCCTGTTTAAATACATCTGCCTGACAGGATCCTGCATGTTGAAATACCCTGTTGACATAAATGAGGCTTTGAACCTGTGGTTTGTTAGATAAGTCAGTCTGATTCAGCCAAATGCAACACGTACTTCCGGTAAAAATGAGTTGGCTAACAAAGTACAGGCAGTCTGTCCAAACCAAAGGCAGACCTCTTTTCAAGCTAAGTGATTTGACTGCGTAAAACAGTACATGCAGCATGCTCACAGCAGGGCACAGATCCATCTGATGCATCAATTTACGTATTTTCCATACTGTTTACAGTGAAACGTATTCACTTCTCAGTACCACGAAACAAAGGGCACTCAGCATTTATTGTGGCACATTGCTCAGAAGGTTGGACAGCTTTATAAAATGCATCTTGTAGATCCATACACTTTGTGTCATGAAAAAAAAGGACATCCAGCTCAAAGCCATAAAACGTCATTGTTGGCACTGGGCTGGTCTCTGAAAAGCATCCTGTTCCTATCAGTTCGATAATAGAGTAAATCCCTCCCTGAGAACACAATCGTTCATTTAAGATGCTTCTCGGAAACCAGACTGTGGTTTGCATCTAATATACTTTTTTTTTTATAGCTCTGTAAAGCCAGCACACTGTATCTCTGTGACAGATTCCCACTATTCAGCCTAGAAGCAGATTGAAGGAGTTTCCTTTTTTAAGTGTCTATCTACTGGGATTCATTTTCTTCATCAGGCTGCTGCAGAACTGCCAGCAGCCTGTAGGGGGAGGGGGTGTTATGTGAGGAGGGACAGGGCCTAGTTCTGAGTCACTGAGGAAAAAGAGAGCAGGAAATGTGGTAACAGGGCAGCAGCAGCAGCAGTTTAGCTACTACAGTGTTTCTATGGCAGCAGGAGAAGAGCAGCAGCACAACAGCACTTTGTAGCACTAGAATGAGCTTGGACAGCACACTGACACACATACATACAGATACAGATTAGACCGTTACACAGATAAAGACAGGAATACAGATCACAAAATAAAACATTTGAGCACATTTATATACACAGACATAGACCTCCAATTTGCAATAAATATGGAATGTACAACTCGCTGGACTGAATATAGATGCGACATAAAAAGTTAATGAGGACGCAACACAAGGCTGACTGCAAAGAGTGAACATCACCTGAAAGCATTTTGCAGGCCCGTCACCTAAACCGACCCACCAGCTCTAACATTCATCCATCTGTCTACGCTTTCATTTTCAACTGCATTTTATTTCCATGCCATACATTCTCCGTCTCTCTAACCGCTTCATTACGTCTTATACCTTCTCCCAGTCAGGCATAGGATTCTATCAGTTGGACTGTTATTGATTTTCTCAATTACAATCGCTGCAATGAAATGTGTCTGACTCCTGAGTGGTTCACTACATTGAGGTAGTAAGCAGAAAAAACAGGAAGATATATTAGAGGCAGGAAGAATGAATGGGTTGTCGATGAGCCTTGTAAAGCTGTGTGACAGGTGAATTTCTCACCGACCTTAAAAGATGAATCTCATTTCTTTTTGGTCTCCCGTCAGCTGGCTGGGAAAATGGATCTTAGTCTTTGACAACATTAATGTCTTGGCATCTCAGAAGGACAAAGCTACGCCTTTTTTTTAGGATTTGTGGTTTGCCAACACTGGGGTGTTGCTAGAACCACTGTGTCCAGTATATTCCAACTGATGGCCAAGATTTACACCCACCAGCACGTTTCACATCAGTGATGCAGTCTGTAAATTATGAAGCCTGACTTTTATCATTGCCACTGTTAAAACATTATGCGGAGTTGTCATCCAATACTTTTATCAGTTAATAGCAAATCAGCTGGTTCCTATCAAACGCATGCAAGTAAACATGAATCAAGCACTTCATGTGTTTATTTAGCATTATTATATGTGCAGACACAGTATAAGTTGTGTATATCACTTATGCATAATTAACGGTTTGGATTTGTATGAGAACTCTTGAAAACAAAACAGTTGGAGTATGTGAGCTGAGCATAAACAATAGAAGTGCTTCAAAGTGTTGGCACCTGAAGGGTTTTGTCAAATGTTCCCTTTAATCACCAAACCATTGCTGCCTTTATACTAGAAGCAGAATATCTAAAACCATTACAGCTGTCATATGCTGGGCTATTATTTGGAAGGCAATGTCCCCCCAGAAATAGAACCAAACAGAGAACTGAGACACTGGTAACATCACAAAAATACTGACTGCTCATAAAATAAACAGAAGTCTTTGGATATTATAAAACTGACCAGAGTCACATTGCCTTTGGATCAGATTACCTGTACATATTATACAGCATTAACACCTAAAAAAAAAAAAAACACCAAACAAACCTGACTCATCTATTAGACTAGCTATTAACTAATGTCCCAAGGCACCTGCTCACCCACTGCCAAATTTTTTTTCAAGAAACAAAGGCTGCAGTGCGGTGCTGGACATAGAGCCAGGAAATATTATCTGCACTCTTTTAACTCTTCCTCTTCACTGATTTAGAAGACAAATCAAAATATGTGTGTTCTGTTTTTATCACTGTTGTGGTTAGTGTACGCTGGTTGGTTAATGTTGTCTGCTTATCAATTTCTACTGCAGAACATGTACAGTTTTTATGTAACTCGCTAGTTAGTTCAGTCATTAACTTGGAATAAAAATGCCAACAAAGCAAGGAAGTTCTCCCTCAGAAATAAATCATCTTTCCAGCAATTTAACAAGTATGTACTTTCTCTTCCCATCTCTGGTTCCTGATTTTTTTTTTTTTTAACCACGCAGCGTGTCCTTCCCATTCATGCCACCACTTTACTCTTCCACTTCTTTCTCTCCAGTGTTTCAGATACATGGTGCCGTTGAGTGAATGGTGGGAACAAAAACAAACTGTTTGGCGAAACTCAAACTGAACTGGCTGACAAGTTGAGCAAAAGGTGATTGTAAATGGATGAAAAGTATGCAAAATATGGCCTTGAAATAACAGTGTATCAGCTTGGAGAAGACGAGGAAACGAAAATGCTCGGCCGTACAAAAAAATAACAATAAAATAAGATTGGTTTAATAGATCATGCCTGGTATATGAGCCCTGGTTCTCTTACATCTCTTACGTGTTTCATGGCGCAGTAAAAGCGCGTGGCAATCCGCAGTGTTTGCAGCCTTTGCTGAACGTTACCAGATTTGGGCCGCGGGGGCACATCCTCTGGTTGGGGCGGCTGCTAGAAAAGGGGGAGCGAGGGAGGGACGGTAGGGGTGGAGGAGAGGAGAGAAGAAAGGAGAGGAGAGGAAGGGAGGAAGGAAGTTGGAAGTAAAGGCATAGTGTTTAAAATGTAACAGAACACAATTGTTTTTTTTCAAATTGGTAGAGGGTTGGAAAGGGTATCAACGCGAAAGATCGGTGTGACCAGTCTAGATGTTTATAATACTTAGATGTCTTTACAATGGCTGGGTCAAGTAAGTGTATATCAGTGTCCAACAGGTTAATCCAGTGACGATATGAATAAGTGCAAAGATTTTTGCTGTTATGCTATTTCCATGCGACTGGTCTCATTAATCTGTCGCTAAAAAATACTCCTAAATGTTCAAATTTAACAGTTAAGTATTCATGACATGACTCTGGTTTGCCTGCACTGATATTATGACTATTTCCTGTCATAAACAGCTGGCAGAGAAAGGAAGTAGCCTTGCAGCTCCACTCTAAGGAGGCTAGGAGTTGGAACTACAAAGAGCAAGGAAACATCTCTAAACTAATTTGGATTCTATAAATCTGTATTCTTCCAAGCATCTATTCAGGTGCGGTACTATTCCTAAGGGCTTACAATTACTGGGGACTACTAATAAAATATCAAGGCAGTTCACACTCAGTCATACTGACACATTGAAGCCATGTGCCCCCACCAGAGACACCAGCCAGTGCTGGTGTGAGGAAAGAGGAAAGTAAACAAAAAACAACATAACAACTGTAGCAGATACCTACTGAGCAAAGCCTAGTGGAGACAGGTGGTATTCCACAACACAAGGGCCAGTAGCTATCTAATAACATACAAATACCACCTCTATATTTTCCAGGTAACATACAACAAACACTGCAATCGCACAAATTCCCTCCACCAGTGTTGTTGGTCAGTGTCCTAAATGGGCCATGGACAGGTTTTATGAGGTTAACCACAAGTGAAGTAAAGTAAAATAAAGTAACTAGTATGGTTTCATCTGCTTTGTAAAATGCAAGCCAATTGCTGCTGTTTGTCAAAAATCTAAGACAGCAACTACAAGAACCGCAAATTTTATTTTATGAAAAGAAAAATACATGTCATATGTGGGTAGAACAGAACATGTCCACAATGTGCAACAGAATGGGGCTGGTGTTCATACACATCGGAATGTGTTAGAAATAATGTAACTTCAAAAAAGATGCAGAAAAACATTATATACCATGCAGACGCATGCATGAAAGGGAGACGGTCATGCATTCAGTAGAGAACCTTGCCGTGCTTGTTGTTTGTGTGTATGAAGCAATTATTATTATTATTATTATGTTTTACACACACACACACACACAGTACCTTCTTAACAAAACACATGGTTTTCCCTCTTAATCTCCTTTCACTGGCCAACTGCAGTTGGTGTTTTCACACTAGTGGGACTAGTGTTAGTCTAGTGGTCACACACTGGACTTTAACAACAAAAGAATACAAAAAGTACACAAAAGTATTCATAGCCACCGAGCACTTGTAATGGTATGTACAAAGGTGTTTCATGTGGAGAAACCAGCATGTCTCTTGTCAGACTCTTGTATTTGATGTCTGGAGCCTTAGGCTATATCCACACTACTACATTTTCGTTTAAAAACATATGTTTTGCTATGCTTTCACCTAGCATCCACTTTACTCACATAATCTCAACGAGCAGAAGATTAAACTTTTGGATACAATGACTGACTGGGTTTTATCATTCATAACATGTCATTCCCTGATTACTCACAACCCTGTCACACGGCATCAGCAGCTCATGCCTCGAGAACCAGTGGTTAATTCAACATGGATAACGAATTACAGGCGTTGCTGACTTTGTTGTCTCTACAAGCAGCTGTTGTGTGGTGGAAGGAGTAGTACCAGTACAAGTACTGTTTCATGGACGCTGTTGTCAATAACGGATTTGTTTTGATGTGTCAGTTTAACAGTTTACCAAGATATGATAGCTTTGATTAGCCCATATATATTATATTGTCTATATTTAAAAGACACAAAAAGACTGTACAATGTAATACAGTGATGGAAAAAGGCACAAATACACAATGCAATGGATAATGTTTTAATAAAATCAGCATTATCCGAGAGGATTTTATGTCCTGCTTCCTGTTTACACCGCATGCTGTCCCTGAATGGTCTTGTGATATGAGTTTTCATGGAAAAAGATCATTTCTGAAATGGTCCTAAAATGCTTGTCTGGACGTTGATTGTAGTAGTGTGGATGCAGCCTTGTGCTCCTTAGTTGCGTGTGATAACATACAGAGAATAAGCAGTGAATGGCTTCACCTGTGGTGGCAATTACTGTATAATGCTTACTGTATTAGTGGCATGTCACTGAAAGGTAAAACAACCACAGGATTCACACAGCAATCACTTGTCATCATTTGTGAGTTAAGAGTCAGTGGTAGTAAGTGTTGCCTTCATTCATGTTAGCTTGGTAAAAACGATGACGCTTCTTAATTTCTATTGCTAGACTGTAAATGGTGTTTCACACACAGCTGAGCTGCAGATGAAAAAAGGTCATACAGTAGGCTAATGTAGCTGCTTTGTTTTCCATTCACTTTAACCCCTCACTTTAACCCCAATAACGTTTTGTTTCTTCTTCCATTTACAGTGGGCTATATTTAGTTCAGGGATTCCCTCAAGTCTTTCATGCCTCACTGAATGGTGCCCCACAATTAAGCCCCTGTAAAAACCTGGTGGAAAGTTCAAACCCCTCTGGTTTGAAACTGTGACACTCTCATATAAAAAAAAAACCTATCCTGTTTCATGGTCAGACATAGCTGTGCAGAGCAACATGTGGAGACATGCAATGAAAAAAAAAAAAAAAAAAAAAATCACTGTCCCCTTCCAATATTGCTGAGCTGACAGGTCAAATGAACAGTACTCCAAAGTCACAGTGTTCAAGGACAGTGTCAGCAACTTCCATCACACAAAAGGTCAAAGCCTTTTATATATAAAAAACTAATTCTTTATATCTGGTAAAATATCCTTTCTAACTGTTCACTAATAAAATTTAAACAGGTAGCACAGTGAACCATCAGGTCCTTTGTAATTTCAGTGACACAATTAATTAGTGACAAGTGACTCTGTCCAGGCAGCCAAGAGCCAAAAACTCAAAATAGCCAGTCTCCCACAATCATCACAATCAATCACACAAAATCTCCCCATCTTATATATACCCTCTCTCTCTCTCTCTCTCTCTCTCTCTCTCTCTTCACTCTCTCTCTCACTCTCTCTCTCACTCTCTCTCTCACTGTCACACACAAACACAAACGCCGCCTTGTCAGATACACAGCTACATACAAAACACATCACACACACAGGACTAAATCATGAGACATCTGATTGAATAAAACTCTAAACCCAACACGAACCCAGACGCACACACACAAACACACACAACCTTCAATCTTCCACACACAGACAGCAAGCAGGGGAACTAATGGAACAGCAGAAGCAAGGTTAGAGGGGATGAAGCAAATTAAAGACACACAAATTGCGTGCAGGGGCTAGAAAGGGAATGTGGTGATGAAGTAGGTGCTAACTGAAGGAGATGGATATTTGCTACTGTCATCCCCACCCAAGGGGGTAACAAAAGCTGACACCAAAGTTGTGTTTGTTGGGTCATTTGGGTGATGACAGTAAGCCTGGAATTGTTTGAAGCTGTGTTGGTTATTGAAACCACTGGAAACACAGTTGGTTCTCTCTTGTTCTATAAATGTCCACATGGCTTTTAATGGGCATGGAGTTCAATTAGAATAACTGACTCATTTTCAGTAGATGACATCAGCGGTTAAATTAGTTGAAAAATAGACAATTCTAAGTTTCATATTTAGTGTATTTGTAAAAAAAAAAAAAAAAAAAAAGTTTCTGAACACGTTTCAATTGCCTTTGTTCTTTTCACAAAAATGACACCAGAATCAAGACATTGGTGGTGCGCAAGTGGTATGTGTCCATCTGTTCAATCCACACTGGCTCCGACTTACACCGTCCTCAGAACTGGCTGTCCGTTTCAGCAATGTACCTCATGATGTGCTGAAAGGACAGCGGCACATCCAATGGACAAAAATAGTTTAAATAGAGCAAACTACCTGAAAGGTAATACCAGAAAATGTCCCCATTTATGTTTACTGATTCACTTGTTTTATTCCCTCCACAACATATAGAAAGTGGGAGACTGTTTAACTAAGTGCACAAGAAAAAGACTTGGAGATTTAAAAAGTGGTTTGCGTATCGACATCAATGTGGTGTCAGTGTGGATTGAAATACTTGACAGCGCATTATTTCTGAGAGACAGACGAGGGACGAAAATATTCCACAGATGCTTTGAAAACATGCTGGTGATGTGAATCGTCTTGTTTCTTTTGATCTGTTTGTAAATTGACTAACCATTGTTATGCTAGCTTGATACATTTGTTTACTTTGCTTTTAAATTGTTATTATTATTATTATTTCTTTAAAGCATACAGTAAAGGTTCAGAGGTTCTGCCTGTGCTGAAGCCTAAACTTGTGTGGGTATGTATAACAGTGGATCCTGGCTCACAACAGAGGACTGTACCTTCTCCTTGTCGCTGGCCTCTCTTGCCACAGTGGAACCCTAGAAACAAAAGAAAGGAAATTACTTTCCATAACTCAGTTGTTACTGGAAGTCTTTCCCTCACCAACCTACTTACATTCATTGCTGCAGATACTCATTACCCTTGTGTATGTTTGAACACAGAAGCACACCCAATTAGGCAGGCAAAGGCACAATGGCTTAAAACAGCTTAAATTGGCTTCCCTCTGTTCTGAGACTGTTTAGAAGTTACTAACTACCCAACGGATAATGCCTGTACAACCAAACCTTATTTGAAAAACTAGATGTTTGACTTGTACATGAGCTTTTATAACTTATTTGAACAACAAACAGGTTCAAAAGCTCAAACAATCAGTGACAACAAGTCCCTGAGTATTTTGAGTCCTTGAATGAGTGGCAACAAGTAATTGGTGTAGTGCAACTGATGGTTATATTGACGTTATTTCTTCTAATATTCATGCCCTATCTGCTCCATTTTCCTTTCTTTGCTTTTTTTTTTCTTGATCTGTTCTCCCCCCTTACCTTGAGATCATATTTTTTGTAGACAGAAAGGCGGTGAGAGAAGACATTGCGTGTAACAATCATGTAGGTCTCATCTCCATCCACGGTGAGCCGGTACATCCCCAGAAACTGAGGTAGCAGCGTGTTGCCATGGCACTCCACGATGAACTACCAAAAGAGAGCGAGGAATATCAATTTATGGCCCTTTCATAGGCACAATGTATGCTTACTGTCTCTGTTAGAAGAGAGAAAATGAGAAATGGAGAAAGGAAAGTGTATAAAACGCAGAATGATCCCTTTATGATTTAGTGCCACTTTGTGTTCAACTGCAAGGTGATAAATAGACAAAGAGGGTTCTATGGGCTCTAACCTACTGCAACAGCTGTCCTGGGAAATCGTATGAGTATGAGCCCTGACACTTTTGGACATTTATTAACCAATCAACGGGTAGAGCAAAAGTTGTAAAATGATCATTAATGTCGGCACTATGGCATCGGTCGAAAAGCGCTTGACTTGTGTTCTGTATGCTGGTGTGTCAGTTTGTAATGCAGGCAGACAAAAGGGGTACAGATGAATATCAAAATTGCCTCTTTGAGAGAATGAGATAGAAATACTGTGTCTCTTAAGTCCTATGGCCCCCAAGAGTGGTATTTGTTTCAGTAAAGGGTTTTAGTAGTCAAAATTCAGTTTCTGAGGTCTACTAAAGATGCAATAAGCCTATCTAATGGAAGACTCAAGGCTTGCATTTATATATACTAATGTAAGGTAGCCTTTTATCACCTGATGATATTTCTTTAGAATGTTATGCATCTCAGCCACATCCTCGCTGCTGATGGTCTTGATGACGTAGCGTTTGTCGTAAGAGGTATGGAAGCGGGCCCCGCTCCGTCCCTGGGCCTCACTGTTCAAGGGAGCACTGCGTGTCAGTGAGTTCTGCAAACAAACAGAGCAAAGACAGAAAGGACACACAGTTATCACGTCTATCAGGATATACACACTACAGATATGCTCAGCTTGCATGTGCATTATTTTTACTTCCTTCAGAGAACCAAGATGATGTAGTTATTACTTGTATTTTACTTTGTTGAATGGTCTACACTACACTTTTTTGAAGTGTTTAAAATGTTTAATATCAGTCAGAATCCAGGTTAACATTTACATAGCCAGTGGTCAAACTAAATATTTTCTGTTGGTTGCAACAGCTGAAATAGCTACTCTTCTAGTGTATTTGAATAGATCCCACATTACAGCATGTCCTGCATCTAACTCCTTGTCCCACTCTCCAGTCTAAACATGTGGGGTTCTGACCCTTACGCTCGCTGCCTGTCCAAACCTACACACAGACACAAACAGCTGCTGCCCAGACTTTGGAGCTCAAAAGTAACATGATCCAACACCCCTGGCTCAATGCCTCATTCCCTAAGAATTCATCATGTCCTCTGCCCTCAGTTCCCCCTCTCCTCTTCCAAGTCACAGCATCTATTGCTTGTATTGCAAAGTGAGGACTAAGCTTTAAGGTGCAACCTGAAACAACTGTTAAGCAGCATTTCTTTTTTGTGTTTAGACCTAAAATTGGTTGCAGTCTTGTTTCTAGAGGGTCCTAAAAAGCATGGACACTTAAAGGCCTACTTACAATCGAGGTCCTGGTGTAACATTGAAGTGGTTTGTGTCACAGCCTGAAAATGTTTAAGAGGCCCTTGGCCTGAGGCTGGCATAGATGAAAAGCTTTCAAAGTAATATCCTAATGTTTTTGTTTTAGTTAGTCAGTTTCTCCACCATGCATTTATCATAATGTGGGGAAAGAGGTTAATCTGTTTGCACTTCAGTTACCCTCCCAAAACTTAATTTAATGCTGCTAGCATTGCTCATTAAAACTAATACTGCTGCATGCCATCAAAAGAGAAGGCCTGCAGCTGCTGGTACCCATTGGCTGTAATGAGGAATATTACCAATATAATTAGATATAATGCCAACAGGCTGGTTTTAGGGCCAAAATAAATACAAACCAATAAACCTTTTTGACCAAGTCACTAGTGCCTCGTGTATGAAAGTAGTTTAATGTTGAGAATGTCACAACATTCTTTCACACTGGCCAGTGTCTTAACACCCCCAACTGCCCACTCACTGCAGCCAGCCGAACCGTAATGTAAACATGTGAGAAGGACAGCTGCACTGAGCTGGGACACAACGACCTCCAAATACTGCCAACTCATTGCCTGGACTGGGAATGGGGATTTACTATGGAACAGTAGAAAGTAAAGGAAGACAAGGAGTTGGCTGAAACAAAAGAGGGAAAGGAAAAAGCGCAATAGAGCGACTAGTTAAGTTAAAAATTTAGTCCAGAAGTGCAACTATCTATGGGAACCGGCACTCTTACGTGGCAATTGACACTAATCTAGTAATACAGAGATGACAGAAGAAACTAGATATTTGAATCAGAAATGGTAGTAATGTTGCTAGGCTTTCCATACCAAGAAATCCTGATCATCAATGCCAAACCTCTCTCTGAGGTTTCGAAACACCAGAGGGCAGTATTCCTTGAACTTGAAATGGCTGGGCATGTTCTCCCTGTGTGTATACAAGAAAATAAATAAATAAATAAAAAAATAACATCAGCAAACACAAGTGACATAGTTTAAACAATTTTGGAAAAAAAAAACAAAAAACATATTTTACAGTATCACAATTTTGTGAAATAAAAAAAAAAAAGGAAACAAAAGAACATACTTGTTGAAGAGGTGGTTGTCCACTTTGATCTTAGAATAGGCCTTGAAGTCATCTGGCATGAGCATGATGGGAATCTGAACATGGCTTAACTCATTTATCTGTGCAGGGAAAAAAACATAGGAAAGGGGAGATCAGTGATGTATCTAAGAACACATAAAAGTCAATGAAATCACATGTCACAGTAGAAATGCGAGAAATTAGGAGTCTAAAAGCCTTGAAATACTGGGGGGGATGATTAGTGTTTCACAGAGGGGATATAGGCAACATCTATACAAAGATCATCAATCATCACCACTGATAAACATAATGTGGTCATCAGTGGGATCAACACTGAAGGAACCCCCTGTAAATGCAGTGGCTAAGCCTGAAGTGGAAAAAGCACATTTACTTCATTGTATGCATGCCTGGTAGTGGAGCTTTGCAACCATTACTGTTTTCTTTACATATTTATTATAACATGTTACTATGCAAACTATGGAAAAATGCCAACACAGAAATTCTGCAGATATTTAACCATGTGCTGTCATAATAATGAATGGCAGTTTTTCCAATTAATCATCTCAGATAACGGAGTAAGACATGGTTTGCTGCAGAACAAAACAAAAAAGCAGCCATAATAGGAACCGTGATGTACTTTCACCGTAAGCGGTTTATCCTCCCAATCAAAGCAGCCTGATGACACGTTATTAGGGCTAATTTATGATTCAGGCCAAGAGTTCTGGCCGCAAACATAAATCAATACCAATCTTTGGCACAGAACACCTGGGGATGTGAGCAGTTTACAGATTAGATTTTCAGGATGCTGTAGCCTAGGGTTGAAGGACAGCTGTAGGGGAAAGGCAAGTGAAAATGTTGCCAGACCTGCTGAAGCTTCAAGGTGTTTCGGTTCAACATACCAATAAAAACAAGAGAACGACTTGCTTGTTATAGAGAGACTAGAATATGCGAGGGCTTTCACTATGTATGTAGAATGAAAGCTAGAGTTACGTGTCGCTGCAGGAACCATAATCTTAATATCTGCAGTCTGTCATGCACTGCAATTTTCTAATCTTCTAGTTTGAGTGTGCTCGATTCAAGAGCAGATAACACAATTTTGTTTCTATGTGTGTTGATGACAGTTCTCTCTATGAGCATTTCTCTGCATATGGATGTTAAAATACATTCTTAAAGTAAGTTGGTTAGTATGGTATTAGCTGTAGTAATGTCTATGTTTTTAAAAATGTCATTTTTTTCAGCTTTATTTCTAAAAACATCTGATTGGCAAGACTCTCAAACGCAGTTGAAAGTTGATGGACACTTTCTTAAATGTCAAACTTTTTTTGTGAAAATTAAACAATATTAAAATTACTATCTTGATGCTGCTGTTTACATTTTCCCAAATGCAAATTCAATTATTTACTGGGTGTATACATCTCTGTATATAACTGTATGTTGTGTTATTTTATTTTATAGTCTTTCATGTTATTCTACTATAATATTAATTATCTCTTTCGATATGTGGTATTAAGGGACTGCAGACTTTAATTTCATACTACCTTGTGTTGTATAATAATAAATGAATGTCTTTGATCTATGATTTGAGTTTTGCTTATGACCACAAATATACTAGACATTGTGACCCACTAGGTGAGTTACACTGTTAACAGGACCGTTAATACTTAAATGATTATGACTGATTGCACATTTATGATCATTATAGCTATCCGACAAAATGCGAAACTGCAAAAACAACTTTGATAAACCTTGCAAACTGAATACACAGCGGGGCTTCAAACACATAAGGTACATTGCAGGAGTTTCCATTTGGAGCTGGCCATGTGTCACATCGCTGTAATACGTAAACCTGACATTTGTTATGACTCAGGCACAGCTTGATACAAATATGATGCGTGTGTGTGTGTGTGTGCGCGCGTGCTTGTGTATTGGTTGTTGGCGCAGCAGGCATAGGTGCTGGCAGGTTGTATGTATCTATTAATAACCTGTCATTCCACCGAGCACACTTGTAATGTAGGTGCACTAAATAAACTCAAACACTCAAACTTGAGTTGACTGTAACATTAATCATAAAACGTGTGTGTGTGTTCCATTACAATACAGTCCCACTCCCAAATGTACTTCAAGCTTTATACATTGCTCACAGCTAGGATTGTGCAGAAAGACAAGAGGTGGTGTCGTATCGCAATTCCAGCAGCTGCCTCAGAGGAATATTTTTCACCATTGGGGATTGACTACAGCCATGTAATGTTCAGAAGTATTACAGCAGATGGTGCAGAGAATGGCCTCGGCAAGACTGACTGACCCATGAAAGCATTTGGCATACTCCAGGTGGGCATTAAGAAGTCTTATGGTTTTTAAGAAGCCTTAAACATGTTCACAATATTAATGCTCATGTTTTTGTTTTAGACTAATATCAATACAATGCATGCATAGTTAAAACTTTAAATTGGATGTTTACAGTTAGCTTATGCCCTCAGAATGATTACGATTAACAGGCTGACTTTGGAAAAGTACCTACTTGATTCCATGGCCTCTAAAATTAGTATTCCTGTGACCCAATAGCTGTATTTAGAAGTAGACTTTTAACATTAAGGATTACGAAATACTTGTAAGACACTGACTTACGCACGGTAACTGCCCGGTCAGAGATCAAGGGCTAGTTGGGGCTAGGGGCAGTAGAGAAATGTATCATTACAAATAAAATTATTACATTTATGTGTCATTGAATATCATTTTAATTGTTAGGTGTTGTGAGTGACCAGTGTTGGCGACTTTCTTGCTAGTTTTTCCTAAAAAGCCACTAGCGACAAAATTAGCGATTTACCAATCAGTGAGAAGGCAAGGAATATATTCCAATATACTGGATTGCAATTCATTCCTGTACATGTTGCACAGCTCTTCTGACAACAACGTCAGGGTCTCTGCCTCTTGTCAGGCAGTCAGTTAGGTGTGGCAGGTGGAGCACATTTGACCTTCTCTCTCCGGATCTCTGGATTAGGTTGTTCCTATAGCTTGTATGTAAATAGTTAGTTTGAGCTTGTAAATATTTAAACTGTTTGTTTGATCTTCTCTCTCTCTTTGTACATTTTTAAGAAAACATTTCGCTTCACATATACAATGTCTAAATATTAAAAATGTTCAATGAGTGCGTATGTAAATTGCCATCAACGTATACCAATCAGAAACAGGTTTGCATTTGTAATGCAGTTTGCAGTGATGATTTTATTGAACTTCAATTTGGGACAATGGTTGTTAAGTCTGAGACAGTTGAAAGTAGCATCAGAGAAAGTTGTGAGACACTAAGGAAAAAAGTTAATTACGAGCCCTGGCGTTACAACAGAAATAATTGTGAAACAACCACCATTAATGATGGGTCTTACCCCATCTGTGAAGGTGATAGTTACACCTAACATGATACATTGAAAACAATACTGTAATTTCAAGACCATTGTATTCCACTGATATAATGATGATACAGTAGCATAATAATGCAATGTATGGGGTATTTTTTTGGCGCTTGACTACATCTACAGTGGAAGAGTAAAAGAAGACAGTTTCTCTCTGGTTGATGCCAGTATGTGGAGGAACTGTAAAAAACGTGTCTCAGCTTAGTCTTTTTTCTGTTCATTCGGCTTAGGCGCTGCGCCCAGGCCTTATAACGGTAGGGAAAGCCCTGCTGTTCATTCTGGCATCATGTTGGCTAAAATGTCGGTAAGATTTTTATGTAAACACAACTGGCGATATTGAGGTCAGCAAAAATTATTAATGTATGTCCATATATTGTACGATATGTCTATAATGTAATTCTTGTGATATTGTCCTTGTTGAAAATGTACTGTAGGTACTGTTGTTGTTGGTAGCTTTTAAGTAAAGTAGATTTAACTGGCTCACTTTTAAAAGCACAAACATTTGAACACACTCAAAGACAGGAGCTGGCAGCAAGCAGCCAGTATGTTGGCAAAAATGCCGTATCAGACAAACGATAAAGATATACCAGACTAACCTACTGTGTAGTGGTAAAGCTTTTATTCAAAAGATTGCTTCAATCTGTTTTATGAGGACTCATCGTTTGCGTGTAACCACAAAAAAATAAATAAATGACCCAAGCTGGCTTGACTGGTCAAATGTAAAACAGGTCTTAATGCTGATGTCTGGAAAAGCTTGTCCAGTGATGGGCAAAGGTCTGCTTTTGTACACTATTGCAGCTTTGCCTTTAACAAGCTCAGCAAACATGTGCAAATTGAGCACAGTCGCGTTTCAAGAACAAACCTGTTTGCTTTGCATACAACACCTCTGTTGTTGTCTTACTACAGGGGAGAGTTACAACTCAAACTAAATATTGCTGCAATTTAAATATCCTCTAGGATTTTTAAGCAAAGGAGATGACAAGAGAAGAATAATGAGAACAATGAATTAGTGTGCATCATTTACTGAAGCTGGATTTAATAGCAGGAGATATTTTTTAGGAAGGAAACCTTACAGATAAGGACAGAGGGAAAAAAAACAGAAAAAGAATATATGGGTAAAAAAGAAGACAGCGTATCTGAAAAGGGCAGACAGCATGAGGAAAAAAATATGGAAAATAGAGCATTAAAGAGACAGAGTAAGCAGGGGATCCAAGTCCACAGATGCCATATCCGAGTATGTTTCGGTGCCCTGGTGTGACAGGCACAGACGTCACAGTGATGCTATAGCACAGATGCATCCTGGGTACTCAGTGGGGAGATGTCGCTTAATCAACAAAGCTGTGTTTCACACAAGGGCAGAGACAATGCCTGATCTTACCAAGCACACATGTACGTCTGCAAGGACACTAGTGTACTGAATGTTAATGCAATTCACAGCAATATTTTCACAGATCATGCTTTTGACAGAAACTGTTAGTACCATTCTGTGGTTTGGATATAAGGTGCAGCACTGATTTTGAACATTGTGACATTGACCTGAGTTTTTGCAAGTGCCCACATGGAGGTGTGGCTAATTCAGTACATCGACTTTACCATCCCTTGGAGTACCTAATCTACAATAAATAACGTTGTACTCCTATGTTATCTGCTATGCTCTTGTCATCATTTCTATCTTGAGTATAGTGTAGTTCTAGTTTTGTTTAATCAGATGCCTCTAGCATATATACTTATCTTCCTGCAGCTATCAAACTTGCAGACAAATTTCACACCACCACTTCCTGTTTGTCTCCATGGTGATGAAGACTGGTTTTCCGGCCCACAGTTAAGTAAGTGTGTGCTGTTGCTCCATTGGACAGGAAGCTGGTGAAGAGAGTGTGCTCTGTCAGCAACATGGCATTGCCTTATCTCTCTGAACAATGACAGACATGCTTTTGGCAGATGACAGCCCTCAGATAGTGTTGACAGCAGTGAGATTGTAACACACTTCACTTGCTAAATAAATCGGGATCTGGTAATACAAAGGATAGGGGTAATTTGTTCAGTGCAAGCTATAGAAGGGTAATGAAAGAGTGGAGCGAAACCTCTCCCAAAGTTAGAAATGAAACCAAGCAAGACTAATCAGGCATTCTATCAGGACGTGCAGCCTGGAGGGACACATATGACAGGGAAGCTATGACTATCTTTTTTTTATCTTTTTAGTTAGTCAGTTACTGACTTGCAAGCTACAACTCGAATGTGTCACCAGTATATACAGTCACTATACAGATGTGGCAATTCTGTCAAGTTCCTCTTGAAATTCACCTTTGTTCAAATCAGATATACCAATACCAATAGCTTCACTGTCTGATCCAATCTTTCTATTTACAGTATTTTAATTCTGCAAAATGGCGCTAAAAACATGTGACAGTGACCACATTTAAACCGAATGCTTGCATGACCCGCTGATATCATTATTTAAAACTGGTGGCTGCTGTTTATGTTGGGGACTCCATGGTTCACTTACTCACAATACTGTAGTTTCCGTGTCAAAGTGATCCACTGCTCTCTGATTTATTCAGTGTCAATACGTGAAAAATAAAAAAAGGTTGGATTGGTTCTCATCTGATTCACAGGATTGAGATCTATGTTTACTAACTGTACATCAGATGGACTTTAATGTCTCACTGTACACCACAGTGCAGCCACAAGCACAAGAAAACACAGGCACACATCAGTAGGTGGTTTAACTGACTAATAGGGCTTTTACATTAGTACTTTGGGCCGTCCGGAGTCAAACCATGCCATGCTGATTTGCATTTCCATTACAAGTTTAAATGTGTTTTGCCATGCCGTGGCCAAGATGGACCTTCTCCGGTGTAGGGCCTGACCCGCCTCCAAGCGGGCTGCGATGTTGTTTCGCTGACCGCAGCCAAGCTGTTACGACCCCCCTTCCCCCACTCAAAATACATGTGTGCGCTCCGAGACTTAACTAGCATCTTCACAGGAGACCAGAAACACGTTTTTAAAAGTCGCTGTAATTTTGTAGCTCCTAACTAAATCTCTGTGGTTTGAAATTTAGTTTCTGTCCTTCGTCTCCGTTTTACTGTTTCATGTTTGCTTTCAGCTGTATAGGCATCGTGTTAAGTTACTGCTGATTAATACCCAATTTTTGACATTTTAAGAAAAAGTTAAAACTTTACGTCTTACAAAGACAAATATGTAATATACGTATGTATTTGTCTTGTAACTGCACAGATAAACAGTAACTGCAAAGATAAACAGATGAGTTGTGAACACATTGTAACAGGTGAGACAGAGGGGTATACAGAGAGACAGCAGCATCATTATATATTTTCCATTGGAGTCATCTTACAGCATGCCCAATGATCTAGTGTCAAGCTGTCAGTGGAGGAAATGGGACGTGTGCTCTGAATAAGCGACTCCTAGACAGCATGGCAGATTAGCGTGCATT
This sequence comes from Dicentrarchus labrax, assembly GCF_905237075.1. Taxonomy (NCBI): domain Eukaryota; kingdom Metazoa; phylum Chordata; class Actinopteri; family Moronidae; genus Dicentrarchus; species Dicentrarchus labrax. The sequence goes on along the minus strand of NW_026136709.1, from coordinate 11,290,806 downwards.
TCCTCTATGCCTACTTAAGACATACTTAAGATATTACAGTCTAAGTGGCTGTAATTAAACTGTAATCAAAACAGACTCAACATGCAGTTAACCAATATGTAGAGGTGTAAATATACAAGTAGGGAATATGGTTCTGAATTATACCTTTTTTTAAATACCAAAAAACAAAAATATTATAAATTACAGTACAATTATTCATTTAAAAGTAGGAAGTTGTTCAAAGACCAGGGAGGAGCTAAGTTTTTGCTTACTTAACTCAACCTGGATAAGCACCAAATTCACTGAGTTTTCTGTGCAGATAAGCATCTCACAGTAACATTAGACAGCCAGCTGCATGGTTATTGGTGAACTGAAGCTGATGAGTTTGACTTGTCGGTAGTATCAAAATTTGGTGCAGAATGAAGAGACATTTTCCGATACTTGAATTGCATCTAGTACCAATGCAATTTGGTCTGTGCCATTCAAGTACAGAAGTTTGGTACCCAGTCCTATGTAGCACACTAGTATTTAGTGCAGTATATTTTAATATTATAATACAGTATTCATAGCTTTGAATTCATCAGCATACACATCGAAATGCTTTCCTAAGTAACACACACAAACACACACAGAGACACACACACAGACACACACACATACATACATCAAAGCACTTATTCAACATCATCAGTCTTGCACTTTTTAAGGAATGGCTCAAAGAAACAAACAGACCACTGAGCCTTAATCAGCTCGTGCACTTGCTGACCACAACATAACATGATATTCACAAACCACAAAGATAATCATATACTGTATATAGACACACCCAGTTAAATAGAAATTTGCCCTTTAACGGTCAGATAGTGAGCATCAAAGGTCAACTATAGCTGTAGTAGATTGTACTGAGTGTGGACTTGACCTTTAACTTACCAATTACCAAAAGACTATTACATCATCACCTGACCTGTTATGTATCCCAGAACTATTCACAGTTCAAGTGATTTTAACAATATCCACATAAAGAAGAATACAGCTTATCCTAAGATCCAACTCAAGCCCTTTTAGATGGAAATCCCTAAATGTTGTTTAACAATGGTATCGGGGTGTGTGTATCATTGGCTACTAGGTTGTGAAAAGGAATTAACACAAAACAGGAAGAAAAAAAAAAGTAGAGAATGTGAAAGTTACCATCATCAGTGTCTTATTTATCAATATATCTGAAATCCCATGGAAAAGCCTAATAAATCCCATCTACGTAAGACAATGTTTCCACTTTAAACGGTTAAAAAGCTCAAATTTAATAGGATTTGAATAACTGATCAAAGACTTTGATCAAGGTATTTATATAGCAAGTGAACATATATTTAATTGTAAATACCTTGGCACAATGGGAAACCCCTTAATTATATGTACATTGTATACAGTTAACCTTATCTTTGGTGTAGCAATACTTTAATGCATTTAGAGAGCGTGATACCAGTACAGTAGTGATAACTCACTATTTAAAATGTGACCATGACAGCCTGTCTGTGACCCAATTCTGTGGAACAACTTTGACAACTTCAGTGTCGGGGGTGGCCCTTTCTCCCTTTCACTAACCACTGTAGAGTGGTCAGCCATAATGAGGCCATACCAAGTGATGATACAAGTGGAGCAGTGCTAAGGTAAAAAGCATCTGTGTGTGCAGGTGCAAGGGGTACAATACGGAGACAGAGAGAAAAACAGGGCCTTGGACAAATGCAACAAACTACCTAGTAAGACACCTGCAGGGCAATTAAAAGCTTATAATAGTCATACCCTGACTTGTGAGACGTCTGTGTTCACATCAGACACTAACAGCTCATTCAAGTCTATTTTAGTCAGTGTCAGTCACTCAATCACACACCACTTGAGTGCGTGATTAAAAAATGGAAATGTGTGTTTCCAAGTCTAAGACTACCCTAGACTATACAGGGTATACCATACCTATACAGGGTATAATTAAGACAATTATTATTCAATGTCAGCACCTCCTAACAACAGACGCCCATGGTGAAATGCTACAAGACTAGGGTGGAAACAGGTAATACATAAATTATAGTTGTCATCAACAGGCACACACACACACACACACACACACAGCTCAGCATGTCTGTTGCTCAGTTGGTGCTACGAAAGGCTACCTATTAAAGGATACAGTGGCTTATGGTATATGGCCGGTCGTGTTGGGTGAATCAAGCTGCTCAGCAACTTGTAACACTGCACTTGGGCAGGAGCGTGCCACCACAGGGTGGCTCTGTGCTGATGGACACACACCAACACACAAGTAGGCATGTGCTCACATGTTTGCATGCATGCAGGAGCGAACATAAAAGAAAATGTTTTGTTTGAAGGTTTTGGAGACACACACTGGAACAAAAACCACAAGACGTTTCCATAAGTTCCTCTATCTGTCATTGCCTCAGGTTGCCAGGATGTACGGCTCCAGCTTTTCTGTTTTCTTCACCCATAATCCTCACACATATTAGCTGTAGGTCACTCCTGCAGATATTTATAGAATTTCCCTTTTATGCAATCCACAGAACCAGACAGAGCTACTCTTAGTCATAGTGAGGCAGGACAGGGCAAAGAAAGGAGAGAGGGACGGTACTGGGAATGAAAGTGAGCCAGATAGACAAGATGACACAAAAAGGGGCAATGACAAAAATAGTGAATGAACCTGCAGGATGGGGAGAGTTTAATGGAGGTACTGAAAGAAAGGAACAGCACTAAGAAAAACATAAAGTAAAGCCTAAGGAAGCCCAAAATAAAAAGGGAAGGAAATACTTAAAATGTTAACTTGCATAATATTTCCCTAAACTATACAACATCAACAAAAAATTGTTTTTCATTATATATATATATATATATATATATATATATATATATATATATATATATATTTGTATGAAGAGAGAAACTGAAAAAGACAAACAGTAACTCACACTTTTCAGTTCTTGAATTAGTTCTGTACTTAACAATAAAGAGAAATGTGTTACAAACTAAACTTTCCAGGCCTGTGACAATAAAACGCAATGTGGAACATCAGCTCAGCACAATTATCTTCTTTACTTTAAAAGGACACGGGCGGACGACATGCAACAGCAGGTAAGGAGCTGCTGGACTTCGAGCTATGGTTACACAGTGGTAGGTGCCTTGAACTGTGTGCAATGCAGCTCTCCGGCCAATGACAAATATGACTCAAAAACCATAAATGGAACACATTCTGACACCTCTTTATTCCTACAGTGCACTCAGACACCCCAGGGACTTACAGAAAGAACTGAGAGACAAGCCAGGGCTATATCCCCTTTTCAGATTTGCAAATTGTGTGAATGTTTAGATTCTGATCCATTTTCCATGCAGAAACAAAACTTCTGACACAAGGTGTTCAGCACCTTGAAACATTTTTAGAATCAGCTTGTCAGCGGTAGCTAGGAAGATTGTATCTGTCTCGGAAATGAACTATGCTGTTAAGGCCTAAATCCATGGCAATAAATCCTGCGAATAGTCTGTGTTGTCCCCAGGTGCCTGATCCAACGAGTTAACACCACTACCTATAAAAGGGTTAGGTTCCTGCAGTGGGTTTGCAACATTCACCCATTATGTTTTTTCCCAAGATGTCTCTCTTCTTTAACAACCACGATGGGCTATTAATACATCCCTAGAATGTTTTGTCTTTTTTAGGATCATTTTACTTTCGGGTCTGAACATGACAAGAGTGGTAACGTATCACAGAGCCAAGATTTAGAGGGTTTTTGTTAAATACTTTTATGTGACAGCCACTACTTTTCATGAATATACAGTGTATTACACGATACTGGCAAATCCTGTGAGCTACAATTATGCTTAGTCTGTATTTTGTTCATGTCAGCACATTCCCAGCATGTGTGTGAGAGAACGGTTGTGTCATACATACTTATGTGAAGTGACACAGAAAACTACTTTCAAGGGGGAAAGACAGAGTACACTTTGAGGCAGCCCAATTATAATAATATGTATACCACTAGGTGCAGCAAAAAATAGAACCTAGAGAGACAATAGCTATTTTTTTCTTTATTTGTAATATCATGCAGACTTAGAACCAGGAGATGCTTTTGTCATGATGAGTTTGAGATTGATTTTGTAGACTCTAGTTTGTTTGAGCTTTTGCACCCACTAAGCCTCGGTGGTTACAACTGAGATCCAGCGAAAAAAAAACCTTTAGCTTTGGCCTCAATCCATTTCTGTAAAACCATGAGCTATGTAACCTATTCAGGCTCGAAGGGATGCAAGTAGAATTTCAAAGTATTAGGATTAATGTAAAAATGGGCTACCTGTCAACGAAGGTTATTTTCAGAAAGCTGCCACACAGACACTTCAAAACGCATATCGCTGGCTTTTCTCAGCCATAACACAACAATGATTCTGATGACGTACACCGAATGTCCTGAGCCATATAAACGTCTCATTCATTTCTATGCATCTTGGCACTGCATTTAAATCCTTTTACATAACATATTTGCTTCATTAGACCAATAGAGAGGTAGTATCTTTGACTCTTCTGTAGAGTAACTAAGTGGCCTTCCTCGTAGGTTCAGTTTTTGCCATTGTCCTCCTGGAGCAATAACACAGTAATAAGTCTGGTTTTCAGGAGGAGCCAAAGTGGATGCTTTTGACTGACAAGCTATGGGGGGTGGGGGTTACATTTTGCAGAACATGTGCATGTGTTTGCATGTTGCAGTCTGGTTGCATTCTGGTTGCATTCTCAGGCCTCTCCCTTTATTGACTCCTTTGCAGTGTCAAAGTAAGTAAGTAACCTTACATTAACACTTTCAAACTGCAACCTGGCGTCTCAACCTGGTGACCTGGTAGTGAATGTCATTTTTATGTTGCCAATGGTATGAAAAACAGAGTACCTTATCAAGTAATGGGAAAAAAAGCAAGGGACATAGCCTAAGGCATAAGAAGGAAATGTGCTGGCGGCAGCCCTGTGTTACGCAATCCAAGAGAACAGTTTGAACATGTAGATTCTCCAAACTTGTATAGGTAACTGTAGAACATAACTATACCATTAAAGGGAAGTATTTTGTGTGCTTTGTAGGATGACAGTCTAGCTGACACATATCTGATGAAATGCATGTCATGCATATTCCATGTCAACTAAAGAGACTGGGTAATGTATCAAAGTTCATCTTTCACAGGAATGTCAAGTGACATTAAAAAAAGTGAACGGTCAATCAGTACTGCATGAAGGTAAACCTCTTGTGTACCAACCTTAGATTGCCCCCTCAGACTTAACACCAAAGCCAGGTGACTGTAATCTATCGACAGACTACAGCTTAGATACAGAATAACCGCTTTGGGTCTTTAGCTGTCTTGGCCCCACATACATAGGGCTATCTAGAGGCTGCATAATCCACACTAAACTGCAACCCTTAACACTAGGCCAAAAATCAAATGCTACTGTCTAAATTGACAAAGCTGGTAGGTAACGACCCCCAAACGCCCCAGGATTCCTCAATCCAATACAGAGACATGGAGTTAGACAAAACAGACTAATGCATGAGTTTTCAATGCAACATGAAACAACAAGTAGATCAAAAGAGGCCAAATTATTCTGTGCACAAATAGCTGGTACATTAGTCAAAAATTGCAATATTATTAAATATGTCAAAGGGAACAGTCTCTAACGTCATGAGAAGACATGCCAAACTGCTTCAACAATAAGAAACTGTAGTTGCAAATACCAAAAAGATTATGTCAGACATAGTATACAGTATATAGTAAGTTGAGTAGGAGAAATTGGCTTACAACCTTGACATAACCCACTTTTGTAGTTACAGAGGCCATTTAGTTAGAAAGTTTCACAAAATGTTTATCCAATGTCAAGCCCGTGTATTTACTTGTAATTAGGCTATTTTGTACAAGCATTTCTCTGACCCATTAACTTAAAACCAAATCAACATTGATTTGCAAATGACATGTGTTATCGAACTAGTCTTAAAGCATCAAATGATCAATTAATTTGCTAAATTTGCTTAACACTGCTGGCTCTAGTGTTTCATACTGTCTGCTAACCACTGCCACACACCCACATGCGGGACAACCATGGGCAGACATAACTAAAGAGCAAGAAAGCAGAGCAGTACTCTGCATCAAAGGACCACTAGTCTTTTCTATTTCATAAACTATACTATTGTCATCTTTTACATAATTAGCTACTCCATGGGAACAATTACATACTAACATAAACAGACATTTACGTACTGAAGGAATAAATGAGTGCTGCTGCTCACTTACTGCTCAGCTCTTTTGTTTACACTTTGGAAAACAGTTATCCTCATTCTAAAACAGCAGATAAAACCTTCAGTAAAAAGGCTGCCTTTACTGTACTGACCATGTTATGGTTAATAGAAGCAAGCTGAGTAAAGGACGAGGAAAGTCGGTATTATAATAAGACAGCAAGAGTGAATCTTTTTGTGTGTTAAAATGATGTGTGTAAAACATTGGTAAAATGTTTAATATTGGGATTTGGTGACAGAAATATCTGTATGTGCTCTGCTAGTCAAGTTTGCTCTCCCACAGACATATGAGTGTTGGCCCAGTGCAAATATTCAGCAAAGGAAGAGAAAGAGAGCAGAGATAAGCTGTCTTGCATGGGAAGATCTCTCATGACACAGGCCCTAGGAGCTTATCCTACATGTGCACAACAGGAAGCCAAAGAAGAGTTCAGTGCTCAAACACACACACACACACACACACACACACTTTAGTGCTTACATAGAAACCGTGCATACATCATGTGAAATGTAACTGTACACAGCTTACTAAGGCAAACATAGGTAATAATGTGCTGAATGAGTTGAGCGCACTTGCAGCCAGTCACACATTTACATTGACAGCACTACAGCCAACCGCTGGACAGCTGTCATCTCGTGTTTGTCAATCAGCTGCGGAAATACAAAGGATGATAGCTGACAGCAAATAAGGCTTAACGTGGCACATCAAAGGGTCGAGGGAGACATAACTGTGGATGATCATATAGACAGTAGTTGGTCTGACTCACCGAATGGTTGACTCCCCACATAACCACGCTGAGCAGAGGGTCGCTGGCACGGAAGAGCTTCACTTTCTGAGCAACGAAGTGTTTTTTCTTGGTCTTCGTTTTGCTCGCAATAGATGCGGCAATGCTGCTCGCCGAAGCCATCTTTAAGTAACCTGGCTGGTTATTGCAGTCTGTGCGATAATTTTGACAGAGTGTCTTTCCTTGAAGCTGGCACAGCGGCCACCAGCTCACGACTCAGTAATACCGATACTACTCATTTACCCAGCTCGCAAATCAAAGTGCCCCAATTCTATTCTTCATCCAATGTCCCACACTGCTTGGCTGACGCTGTGGCCCCACCTCGACCAGGACTAATGTGAGAAAATGCGATGTGTTAAAAAAAAAAAAAAAGCTAATACTGCTGCTCTCCTTCGCCTAACAGTCCGCCGCTTCCCTCAGCCCACATCATAAGTCACTTCTCTTCCTTCCTTCCTCGACTAGTCCGGAGCTCTCAGCACCCCTGCGATGTGAGCTCTCACTGAGCTGGCGTTAGCATAGCCGATTAGCTCGCTCGCTAGCTAGCAAACACCAACGATAAATTCCGTAAAATTATTATTATTTTTTTAAAAAAAGTCATAAAACAGGAACAACGCGAGGCCCCGTGACAACTTAGAAGCAGACTATCATGCAGCCTCAAAACACATTATTAAAATGACACATCAATGGTGGTGAACGGCAATCCAAACGCCCCCTGAGCGACCCCGCTGTGTAACGTCAACCAACCGACGGCACGGAGCTACACCGGGAGCTACCACTAGCCTGCAAGCTAACTATTAGCATTAGCTCTGAACCAGCGAGCGGCTCAGCCCTCCTACGCGTTTGTGGTCAGTCCGCAGAGATGACAGGGGGTGTCATGTCACTTCCTTAGGCCCCGTATGAATTAAAACGCCGAGGAGCCGTTATCTAGACGTGAATGAAAACGGGTGGTCAGCTCCGTCCGCAGCATTGAGGTTCATGTGTGCTTGCTGTCAAGTGACAGCTCGACGGAGGAGGGGAGGTGACAGCCTGCGCTCTGCAGTGTCTGCGGCGCTGATTCGCTGCAACCCCCTCCCCTCTATGCTACTTTTCTCTGCTTTTTAATAGCGCACAGGAGTCGTTTTTATATCGGTCTGAATGTGCATTTCGATTTCAATTCTGTATCGACATGTGGGACGTTATGAATGAATAGGGAAAAAAAATAGAAATAATCACATTTAAGTGTGAAAATGTAGCATTCAGTGGAGGACTAATGCCATTTTCAGGTGGGCCTGTGGATGTGAGCGTGCGTGCGTGCGTGCGTGCGTGGGCGTATTTGCAGCTTGTGTGATAATAATGCATTAGCAGGAAAAAAAAAAAACTGTACATGATCCCAGCCATCCCCCATCCTTGGGTTGCTTTAGTTTTGATTAATCTGAGGCTCATTTCAGGCAGCAGAGCGATAATGTCCCACACCACCAGAGGTGATGTCTTTAGAGGTCATTTGGTTTTCTGGTGCATACTGTGCTGTTTCCACTGGCACATTGCTGTGTCAGGGCCTCTGTAAGAGCAGGAGGCATCAGTGTGCTGATGCTGTATGGGGCTCATTTGTTTTATGACTCACTCTTCACAGCGGCGCATTTACCTCAATACTATTTCTATGACCTGCAAGGGACATACACCCCCCCACTCACACATACACACACCACACTCACACATACACACACCACACTCACACATACACACACCACACTCGCACATACACACACCACACTGACTCACACAATGTCTGCAATAGTCTACCTGTTTATGCAACCATATAGGCTGCATGAGTTAACCTATATGGTTATTAGCAGATCAATATACACAAACAACTAACGCCAGTCCGTCTTTATATTGCAGTTTTTATTTTGGTGTCTTTTGCATTTTTTTGTGTGTGTCAGTGTACCATTTATCTGCTGTGGTTGTGTGTGACTAATAAAAACCCTTGACTACATTTACGTCAGTGTGTCAAATAAACACGCAGCACTGTTAACGTCAGAACTTCCTCATTATATAATATTTAAAGCTTATAATATACATTATACTGGTTTGCTTCTACTATACTAACCTTGCTCTAGCGAACATGTTCAAACCCTTGTTGAGCCCAACGTGGCACCCGTTGCCTAGCAACGCGGTGTCAACCTCCTTTTCCATAACACTAAACTTACAGTCCGGTTCTTCTGGCCGACTGTCTAGTTATACATCTTGAACTTGTCCTTTAGTTTGGAAAACTAAAATAGGTAAGTCACAGTAAATATTTGAGACTGTGATATTCAGGTTTGTCTGTTTTGAATGCGTACTGGGAACACTGCTACTGTGTCGCCAGCTAAGCTGTCAGGTTAGCTTTGTGGATTAGCTACGTTAGCCTAGCTATGACAGTTTCATGGAGTCGATTACATTGAGCAGCTATTGAACGATAAGGAAATGCTGCTTAGACCCATTTGGTTAAATTGCATTTTCTCACCAGGACTCTCGCACAATGGGAAAGAAAGTGAAGAAGGAGAGTGAAACTCCGTGCAAGGAAACGGTGAGAGAGCCATGTCATGAAAAAAACCTCATTTTTACCCCATGAAGCTTGAAGCGCTACATAGTTTGTGTCCACTGAAATAGATCCTCCTGGTCTGAAAACATGTAAGACCAGTTAAAAAGCGTCTCTCTCTCTCTCTCTCTCTCTCTCTCTCTCTCTCTCTCTCTCTCTCACACACACACACACACACACACACACTCTCACAGTTTGAACCACTACCTGTGGAAGGTAAAACCCCAGCAACAGTAGTGCTCCTGCTGAGCTCCCCAGAGGAGGACATCCTTGTCAAAGCCTGCGAGGCGATCCACGCATTTGCAGAGAAAGGTACAGTTGGCTTCCCACTCATAACACTTTCTGTGTTTTTGGGGAGCAACCCTGCAGCAGAAAAGCACAAAATATATTGTGTCCACCACTCTTGTCTCATTTCCTGACATTTCCTGTGAAATCATCTACTATGTTTCCATTCAACCCCCCATAAAGCACTATACAGCAGCTGAAATGTTTAAAATTTTGTTATTTTGAATCAAAATCTCTTTTGTGAATTAATATTACTGTGTTGAGTACCACCCCATTTTAGCTTTAATCCCCACTTCAGCCTCTTTCTTTTATATTATAGTCACATTGCATCTAAACTACATTACTGATACATAAATGTGGACAGGCACTCAGGTCTGTTTGGCAGTGGCATGCTTAACTTTCCTGTTCACTGTCTCCCCCTGTTGTTAGGAGATGAGAATAAGGTTTCTGTGCTGGGACTTGGGGCATTGGCACCGCTCTGTCACCTCATCAATCACAACAATAAGCTGGTCAGACGCAACGCTGTCATGGCCCTGGGCATCATGGCCACCAACAGTGAGTCAGACAACATACAAACATTAGTGCAGACTTGCCCTCTCAGTCATTTGGTTTGGTGGCTTACAATGCAACCGATGTGACTTTAACTTAAAGACCAACCTCCTGACCACTTTGTCTCATGTTTTTTTTTATTAAAAGGTGATGTAAAGAATGCTCTTAAAAAATTAGATGTCATTCCATCAATCATTGACAAACTGTCACTTGAAGGTGAGTCATTTTGATCACAAGATGAATAGACTCAGATGTAGACATTTCCTGTATATTAGCTGCAAAAAACCCCCAACTATTTATTGTTTCTCCTATTCCAGAAGATGTAGTTGTCCATGAGTTTGCAACACTGTGCCTGGCCTCCCTGTCAGTGGATTTCATCTGTAAGGTCCAGATCTTTGACAACAAGGGCCTGCCACCTCTAATCCAGCTCCTATCCAGTCCAGACCCAGATGTCCAGAAGAACTCCATAGAGATCATCTTCAACCTAGTTCAGGTGACTCAGCCTAGAGAAGGTTATAACGCTATGCAGTTATGACAAATTTCATTTTAGACAACTAGAGTTACATTAATCAGTATCTCAAAAGCCTCAGAAAACATCTCTGTGTGCTTTGTAAGATATAGTCTTGGTAATGGTGAAATTCAAATGGTTCTTTTTGTCCACTTGTATTCTCTGTTTTACTATATATATGAAGGACTACCAAAGTCGTCTTGCAGTACATGAGTTGGGCGGGATCCCTCCACTTCTGGAACTGTTGAAGTCAGACTTTCCTGTCATTCAGCATTTGGCTTTGAAGACGCTGCAGAATGTCACCACTGATAAAGATACACGCATCGCCTTCAGGGATGAGCAAGGATTTGAGAAGCTCATGGATATCCTCAGTAATACGGTAGGTGTCTGAGAGAGAACACATGCTTTTGTGGTAACATGTATATCTTCGTCCTGCCCTTTAGTGTTAATAAAAATGAGAAGTAAGAATTTGTAGAGGGTAATAACTGCCTATATATGCACCATTATATGAAATGGTTCCTTTTGAATAAGTACTTGTTCTCAACCCCCAATGCTGAAATCTGTATCCAATTTAAGGTCAGTGTCCTCTACTTCCTCCTGTTATCTCTGTTTTTATTTCTTACAGGACTTAAGTGACCTTAATGCTGAGGCCTTACAGGTAGTTGCCAACTGTCTGAGTGACAGTGAGAGTTTCCAGCTGATCCACAAGGGGGGAGGACTGACAAGGCTGATGGAGTTTATTCTCACCCCCAATGTGTCTGAAATCCAGTCCAACGCTGTTAAATGCATTGCCAAGGTTGCTCAGAGCTGTAAGCACAGAAGGACACAAGAGTTAATCATTTTCTTAACTTTCCAACTATAGTTTTACTTTAGCTCTGTGTGTTTCTTGTCATTATGTGTGTATGTGCATGGGGCCATGGCCGTGTGTGTAGCTGAGAATCGCAAATTGCTCCATGAGGAGAACGTGGAGAAGGTCCTGGTAGAGCTTCTGTCTGTGGCGGACGTCAGCGTGAAAACAGCTACCTGCCAGGCTGTGGACGCCATGAGTTTCCACCTAGCCAGCAAAGACAGCTTCAGAGACCTGGGTACATACACATTCACACAAGCACCATACTGTCAACACACTTACCACAATTAAATGTGAGTGAGTTGTATTTTTGTCTGTTTCAGGTGGTATCCCTGCAGTTGTACAGTTGCTGAATGATGAGAGTTTGGTGCTGAAAGAAGCAGCAACCCAGGCTCTCTCTAACCTCACACATAGCAACCAGCTTAACACATTGTGAGTGATAGTTGACCTACGTTCATGTTTTATTATTCTTGGAGTAAGTTAGATCTTTTGTATATACAACAAATGTCATACCTACAGTAAGTACAGTAAAAGACCCAGAAAATTTATAATTTCATGGTCTTTTGATTGTGCATACCACAAAATATTAATGATGTCCTCTGTGTAACTTATTGCCAGATGTGTATGACATTCAGTGATAAGTTTGCAAGGTCTAAAATCGAGGCTTAGAATAAGGTTGTGGTTTTAAAGTTGAGCAGTATGCCTTCCTCTCCACTTCACAAATTATTTAATGCTTCATCTGTCTTCTCATGGTTCTCCCTCAGTGAATATCTCTTTACCTCTCTTCTCTTCCTTTCTCCATTTTATCTCCCGCCTTTTCATTTCCCTGACAAATCTTCCCTATACTCATCTCCCACTATCTGACATCATATTTCAGTATTACTGTCACCTTCACTGCATTTCGTTGTCTACTGCACTTTGTTGTCTTAGTACTTGTACTTTGTGCAATGACAATAAAGTTGAATCTAATCTAAATCTAAAAACCTTTACTTCTCTTACTGTTAGTATTTGTGTTCTTATCTGTTTTGTTATTTGTTTTGTTTTTCCTACTTATTTGCGCAAATCACATATGTCGCACACACATTAAAGAAATACTTTGTTGTTTGCTATATTGTTGGATTGCATTAAGAGTCAGCTCTGTAGGTTTAAAGTAAATTTCTCACCCATTTCTGTGGTATCTTTCAGTGCCGTGTATGAGGCAGGAGGCCATGAGATCCTTGTCCAGCAGCTCTATGGAAGCTGTCCCAGGACGGTGGCCAATTCTGCTGCCACACTTGGCATCATGGCAGGACAGGAGGTTATCCGCTGCAGCATCTTGTCACATGGAGCCGTACAGGCTCTAGTGGAGCCCTTGAAGTCCACAAATACACAGGTCCTGGTCAACACCACGCAGTGCCTGGCAGTGCTGGCCTGTGATGCAGAAGCTAGGGCAGAGGTTAGTGTTTGTATGTGCTCTCATGTTTAACAATGACAACAGTTTCCTTTAAATTCTCCAAAAATATTTCATATGCTTTCACTGACTACCTAAATTTCACCACCTGTCCTACATAGCTACAAAGTGCTGGAGGCCTTCAACCGCTGGTCAATTTGCTGCACTCCTATCACAAGGAGGTGTTGCATAATGTATGCTTGGCTATCAGTGTCTGTGCCAGTAATGAGCCCACCGCTGTGGAGATGTGCAAATTTGGGTAAGACACTGAAATGACAGATAACACTGACATCAGGGCATGAAGGATGAATTATGAAATGTAGAACAGGAGAAGCATTGTTGAGTAATGTCTGTAATGTAAGTAAAAGTATAGCTGGTAGCCAACTCAGAGTAATTTTTTAAATAGCCAGTAGATGGCGGTATAGGACAGTGTTAAGTATGGCTACATAAGAAAGTATGGGTCATTTGTTCATTTACGTACCTGTTGGTTATTGTGTGCATTTCTATGTTCATCATCAAAGTCTAAATATATGAATGTATGTGTGTTTCAGAGCTCTGGAAATGCTTCAGGAAATCAACCAATCAGTAAATCGTAGGAGCAGTTTCAGCGAGTTGGCTTTGATCAGCCTGCTCAACTCCAACCTGTCTGTTAAATACAGTCTGACAAGTCATTTGGCCTCCAGTGATATTATTAGCGATGGCTTCTATGACGCCGGGAAGGTGTGTGTATGTGTGTACGCTACTGAAAGTTTTGTGAAACAGAAAGAAAGCTAAATAAAAAAAAAAAAAGCTGTCAAACTACAGACGTGCTCATAATTAGTCATTTTTTAAACTTTAACTTCTTAAACTGATTTGACCAACATGATCACAACAACATTTTTCTCTTTTCCGTCTTCCTTTTGTGAAGAAGAAAACATAGTGTAGCAAAGGATATTTTAACATTTCGATTTTTTGCATAAAACTGTTTTCTCTCTCTTTCTCTCTCTCTCTCTCTCTCTCTCTCTCTCTCTCTCTCTCTCTCTCATTCTCAGGCTCGTCCAGGTCAGAAGATTCTGACTTTAGAGGAACTGTCCAAGCAGCCTGTCAACCAGCACCAGCCCATTATTGTTGTCAACACAGCAGCAGAGTATGTTTTCTTGTTTTTAGAAAATTCCTACAAACTAGAAGTAAACATTGTTTATTATTTGTATGCTTTATATTCCAGCTCAGTAAACTCTACCCCTACCCCAAGCTATCACAACTAACCATGCCTCTTACATTACAAGCGGAGTGCGAAAGTAACACGAACAACCACACAGATAGTGGTAGAGCGTTGGCTGAAAAGTTTCCTGCACTCCCAGCCACACCATGTAGTTTGTCGGTACAATTCATTGTGGCTGTTTGATTACTATCACCCTCCCCTTGTCTGCTCCAATCCAGTGCTCCACTTCTTTTCCTTTCTCTCCTTTTTTCCCCCGTCTCCCCGTTGCCTTCAGCGTGCCCCGTTAGCGTGGCCTCACAGGGTAAACCATCCCATTTTTTAAAGATGGCAACGCACTCAGAGTAGACTAATGGACTTAGACGCACAACCACAAACATGAACAAGTGCACATGCTGAAGATGGAACATATATGTAGGTGTTGACTTAGACACACAAAATAAAAAACGCACCATATGTATTAAAAGCTGTACATGCACACACACACACACACACACACACTAACGCTCCCACAAGCTTTCAGCATTTTGATGGATTAACTTTGCCAAAGAGAGCAGTACCCCCTCAGGGTACCTCAGGTCCACCCCATTGTCCCCATTTCAGCATGCATACACACACACAACATCTCAGGCATTCTTAAGTAGTTTGTTATGTAATCCATCCATGGCTTAGTATGAAGCAAAGTGTAACTTTTTAACTTTATAAAACAAAATGTCTCTTACTAGAATACATTTCCTGAGAACCACAGTGCCTTTTTTAAACTAAGACTGGAATTACTTTAACCAGGGAGGTTCAGCTTTTGCTCCTGTTTGTCTGCAGAATATCCCAAGAACATAATGTGGTAGACTGGCAAGATGTGACGGTAAAGCAGCTCAGGGAGTTTTGCAGTTGTGCATTTCAAATAGTTTTGGCCATAATATTACAATAGCAGAGGAAGAGACTTAATTTCAGATCCTATATGTCTGCTTTTAAAGTGAATGAAAATGCTGCAGTGTTTGGATACCACAGCAAATTGAGGTTTTCTCACCTACATAATAATGTGTTCAGAAATAAAAAGTAACAATACATAATTACTACTTATTATTAGTGTGTATGTATCCTCATGTGTGTTTTCTACACGTGTTGCATGTATATACTCCTTTCTTGGATACTGGCAAACCATCTCAGAGACAAGAACAATGGAGAAGATAGAGAAGAACTTCTCGTCGTAATAACCCTTGTATGTTGCAGTCCAGCAACAGAACTTGCTTTATGAGAAAAAGAGTAACAGTTCTATGTTTAGTTATATAAACCATCTTTTTCTTTTACTTCTGTGGCAGAGAGGCTGTGGATGTGCCAGAAGAGAGGCAGAGTAACCCACCAGAAACAGACACCAGCAAGGGAGACTGCAGGACACCAAGGTGAGAGTGTCTGTGTGTGTGTTTGTTGGGTGGGGGAGGTATCATATATAACATAGCCTCGGTTATTTTTGCCAGTACTATACATCCTAACACAATGGTTGGTATTTCAAAATGTAGGATTATTAGGTTTATTTAGTCTGTAATTTACAAAGAAATGTTAAACACAAATATTTACTATTACTTTATTATATGGTAAAATGTTGTTTCATTAAGGCTTCTTAAAGTAATATTTTAAGTATAGTGCTGTAAAACCGTTGATATTCTCCCCTATTTTTAAGACACTGACTCAGATTTCTTTTTAATGTCCCGTCTCTCTGTACAGGAAGAAGAAAGGTGATGACAAACAGAAAGATGAGACCCAGCCAGAGTCTCCTACAGAGAAACCGTGGAAGATGATGGATGACGTCTCATTGCAGCTTCTAGTTAAAGAGGCCAAAAAATCCATCCTTCCACTGAGTGATGAACGAGGGCAGTATGCTGTCTTGGCCAGGTGACGGATTAATGCAGTCAGCATGTAACCGACATGCAGAGATGCCACCACAAATCATCTCATTAAATGATTAGCAGTCATTGTTTTCAAATCTCCAAAATCACATGTGATCAGAGGTCAACAGCACAGATACACAGTAAACACACAATAGAAAATTACCTTTGTAAGACTTAAGGATGCAACATTTAAAAGGTTCCTGAATTCTAATGGGTTTTGTGTGCCTGGATTTGTGTGCCAGGCTGGTGAGTGAAGCCATGGGTGGAGCAGTGGAGATGGAAAAGTTGCACGAATTCCCATGGGTGCTGCACCTCAGCGAGCTCAAGTTTCAGCTCCAGTCTAATGTAGTTCCTATTGGTTTGATCAGAAGGGGAATCTACTGCCATAGGGCACTTCTCTTCAAGGTACCACTGAAGCAACCACACGGCATCATCAGCTTTGTTCTCTCTGTAAAAACCCTTTACATTTTACTTTATTTTGACATACAATTCATTTTCAGCCCCTTCCTTGCATTTCTCAAGTTTTCATGCACACTATAACCGTCTTCATTTAATTCATCTCGTTTCCAAATAATGATATCCCGACCCGTCTCGTCTCTTTACATTTTTCAGTGTCTGGTTGATTCCATCGGAATGAGCTGCACACTTGTTAGGGGTGAGTACAACCGGGCTTGGAACGAGGTTCTCCTCCTCAGTGGGAATCCCTCCAGCAATGGTCGCTCTTCACAGCCCTGCTGCTACATAGTGGACCTTATGCACCAGCCTGGAAGTCTGCTGAAAGCTAATACCTCTGCTGCTGTGCAATATCAGACTATATAGTACATAATGCTGTGACCTGACATTTTACTGAGATGCATTATAGATGGTTGATTTTTATTGTATATACAACTATTAAACTAGACTATTAAAATGGTCAGTTGATTATTTTAGTTCATGCACAAGCCAAAAGGGGAAACTGTCTGTGAATATAGCTTTGAGTTGGTTAGCAGGTGGACACTGCCAGCTGTCTGTGACTCAACTAAAGTTACATAATTGAAAAGAAAAAATATTTTTTCATTATTTATTTTGTAGGAGACATAGGGACTCAGGTCCAAATAAAGCTGCTCTAATATGTGTCTTTTAATTCCACCTTGCTGTATAATAATAATAACCTCACTGTACTATACTGGGACTTAGGCTACTAGTTTTGTTGAAAAGATTGTAACACGTTTACTAACTACTGACACCAGACCAGTCCCCCTCCTCCAATGCAGCATTTTTTCTAGCCATAAATGTGCTCCACAATTACGATATGGTGAATCTTTGAACGCGGTCTTTGAACACGGTCAGCAATAAAAAGCCAGAAAACTCAAGCCACTTTGACCTATATATCCGGAGGTGTGATTTTTGACCGGGTCACCCTGCAAACCGCCTGCATCAGCCGGGGGAGGACCAGCGCGAACTCGCCTCGGCATGAACAATCCCGACACAGCGAGCGCTCTTGGCTTCCACTGATACGTGCACTTGACTTTACACAGGAGCCGACACACCAGCAGCACCAAACATGTCTCGTTTTGTACCCCGTCTCTTCGCGGTCGTTTCTCAGCACGCCACAGCCAGATCCGTGGTGTTACCGAGGAGGATCCCAGTGTTCATCCGTTCTGTATCCACATCTCAAGGTACGTTTGATTTCTTTACTGTTACTTCTTTCTTTGGATATGCACTATACCGTATAGTATCACAGGCTGCAAACTCCTGCAGGTGCACCATGCTTTATTCTTCTCACGGATGCTGGAGCATGTAAATCTGCTGGAAGGCACTAGGAATAAGAAACAGGCAGCTACGGGTTATTGCTTGTGCAAGGAGGACTGTGGTTAGAAGCAGAGAGGGGGTTACCAATAAATCTGGGATTAGTGGAATTTTACTGTTACTTGAGTTGTTGTCTAAAGACTGTCTAGAAATGTGACCCTTTCCCCTTGTGCTTCCTTTCTACCTTTAGCAGTACAGTTAACTGTTTCCAAGTCATGTGATAACAAACATTTTATAAATGTCTGTGGTTTAACATTGTAGGTTTTAGTTAAAAGGGCTAGGAAACCCTGCCATAGCAATTTAGGGTTCATGATAGATCAGCACTTACAAAAACTCATCTGTGACTTTTCGATTGTAACCTCTTCTCTCTGCAGGCCTGCGGTCTCTCACCCGTTATGATGAGACTACAGACTGGCAAAAGAAACTGACCCCTGAGCAGTATGTAGTCACCAGAGAGAAAGGGACTGAGGTGGTGAGTACTGCATACACACCAATACAGTGATCTGTGTCAAACCAACATTACCTCAGTCTACCAGACTGACATACATATTGTCTCATAAACAACAGCACAGTTCCAAATGGACTTTGTTCATCACTGTATTGTTGACCTGTGTCAGGTTCAGCCTTCTCAGCTAGTCTTTGGTGTTTGATTAATTAGAAGCTGCTCTCAGCTTGAAACACAGAGCGATTTCTACATGTAATAATAAGAAGAAAAAAGACAAGTTACTCTATTGCACTTAAAATCATGAGCTTAAGGACATAAAACTAATACCATGAAGTCAACTATTAGTCCTGTGTCTCTGCTTCTAACATTGTGTGTGTATTTGTGGGTTTTCAGCCCTTTAGTGGGATCTACCTCAACCATTCAGAAGTGGGGATGTACCACTGTGTCTGCTGTGAATCTCCACTTTTCAGGTAACAGTTAACGCCTAATTGTTAAAGGAATATTTCCCCACATATTGGTATTTTTTGTTAGTAACTTACCCCTTGTTGGCTTCAATGTGTGACAAGAAAACATTTTTATAGAAAAATACTACAGTCACCGTTTTACTACAAATACTGATGTTGAATGGAAACTAGCTGAAACTATTTGTGTTAGATGTTTATTGAGAAATATATTGGTAGATGCTAACTGAGGAAATGTTCCTTCCTCTCATGATAGTTCAGAGGCCAAGTATGACTCTGGGACAGGCTGGCCAGCATTCAAAGAGGCTCATGGGACATGGGAGCGGGATGAAAGCCACGCCTCCATCATTCGTCGCCCTGACAACAGCCTGGGTAGTGCAGGGACAGAGGTCCTTTGTAAAAATGTGAGTTGTGCTATGAAGCCAAAGTTCAGTTTGTTCAGTATTGTTGCTCCAGTTCATATAGATTTGTGTGCAGTCTCTAGTGAAGCAGTATAGTCAGAGTTGTTTAATGTGTATCTCATCCATACTTTGCTTTTCTTTAAATACAACCATCATTTTTATAGTTTTGGTTGGCTTATGACTTTGGTTATGTGTTTCATGCAGTGCGATGCCCACCTGGGTCATGTGTTTGATGACGGACCAGATCCAACAGGTCAACGTTTCTGTATCAACAGTGTGGCCCTCACGTTTAAAGCCAGAGGAAACAACACACCTGACAATTCTGAGGAAAACTGATGAATTACATAGCTTGCCTAAACCACTGAAAACACGCTTACTGTTTGATTTATTGCAGGTCAAATCAAGGACAAGGGGTATGGTTTTGACCTGTACAGGGATGGAAGTGGGAGGCCTTGTGCGGCACAAAATGTTTTAATGTTTGAATTTAGGTGGGAATTGACTTTTCCATTTATTAAAGAGAGAAACTGGATTGAGCTCAGCCTCTTTGGATAAACGCACTGGAGAGAAGTCTACAAATCAGCTGAACATACATACATACACATTCAAACAAACCCAAATTCAAACTATAGACCATCAGCTCTTTCAGTCACTTGATTGTTTTTCTATTATTTTCAAATTTTTGTTGATTTTGTCTTAATTATGTTTGTCCCTAAGTGTAGTTTGGATGAGCAACTTGTCACTTTAGTGTGGGACATAGTGGCTAAACCACTGATGTTAAAAAAAATCATTATGATTGACTTGTCTTCATGTTTTGAAAAATGTCAAAATTCACTGTGCCCGAACTAAGAAGACCTCTTTTTCTGTGGAGATTGCAAAACACAGTAGGTTATGACATTGCTGCTGTGTGTGTTTTTCCGTCTGGTGCTACATTTGTAGATCAAATTGACTGTGTTAAGATGCAAATCTGACTGATCATTTGTCAATAAATGCACATTTTGTTCGTTATCTGAATCTATGGTTACCCTGTATGGACTGTAGAGTTTATTAAGATATTAAAGTCAGCATTTAATAATGAGATTTATGATTTATGGTTGCCCCCTGCAGTATGGCCTCATTTCTACCAGTAAACCAAGTTAATATTTAACCTAACAGGCCATCCTCTGTTTCACATTATTTGTCTCCTGCTCCCTGTTTGTTTGTGCATTTCTTCTGTGTCTGTGTGTTTGGGGTTGAGTAAAGCAGATTGGGTATACTGCAGACAGAGACAGAGGGGACAGAAAACCCAATACAAAGGAAAAAAGAAAAGTAAGAACACAGGAACCTGAGCAATAGTATAGGAGAACAAGACTGACTCTTTAGTGGTATGATGGCTCGACTATGGCGATGTATGGTGGTAGTCTTAGTGTTGATGTGCGTGTGTCTGTGGAGTTCCACTGAGGCTATAGGGGGGGCTAAGAGTCGACCACGACCCCAAAGACGGCCTCCTAAGAAGTCAAAGGTTGAGGCTACTGATGTGACCCAACCTGCACAGAACATAGATATACAGCAGGTAAGAAACTGGAGAAAGAGGCAGAGTTACAGATCACATACAGTACTGTGTTTGACTGTGTGTGTTACCTCTGTATTATGTCTACATCTGTGTATTAAGTTTTTCTTTCCATCCCATGTTTCTGATTGTCGCTTCTAAATCAAGTTACAGAACTAGGAAAGGTAGAGCAAAGATTGCATATGGTTTGGTATAGATTGATTTTTAATTTCCATTCAGACTTAACTGTTACCAGCCTGGAAAGAGATGCATGAAAAGATAAATCTCATTTTGATAAATGTGACTGTTAAATGTAAATACTTACCTGTGCCGTTACCTGACCTTTGCACACTGACAGTTCAGCTCTGTTTCTCACTTGTTTGTACCATGTCACAATAGCATAAACAAATAGGACTTCAAAATAATCAATGGAAACCTAGAGAAATGATCTTAACAGAATAGTGAAAAAGAGATATTATTGCTTTGAGAAGAACAGGCGAAGTTAACCTTTGCCAGGTATTGACTAATGCTGCTAGTTTTTTTCCTTATCTAACATATTGCTGAATATGAAAGGATTCTAAAACAACTAAGATGGAAATGCTGCTTGAGCAAACCTCTATCCAAGTACCCATGCAAAAAACAGAAACATTTTAGCAAATGTATTAAATGTTTATAAGACATACAAACATGTAAGTCTACTTGATTATAGATTAGAGTGGGGGCTGGCAATGTGGACATGCTTGTGTAATTGTATCAACATGGAGTTCTGGGCAGTAAGGGGAATTTTCTGTGAAACAGAATTTGAACAGAACAAATTTTAATGAAGCAGAACATTCAGAAGCAGATGTATCCTTTTCATTGGTAGGACAGGGAACGTTTATTTGACCCTGGTCCAATAGGGCAAATTCTGTTATAACTGGGTTTACAAGATCAAGATCATTTGGTGTGATGAAAAGTTTGATGTTAGTCAATCACCTGTAAAAATGTCCTTTTTTGAGAGACAAAGCAAGTCCCAAGAATTTTCCTTCCATTTTCAAATATTATTTCCGACACTGAGGAGATATGTGAAAGTTTTGCTTATTTGTCATGTCTCCAACCTCATCCTGCTTGCATGTGTTGCAGATGACAGGAACATGGTACCTGCTAAACACTGCCTCTAAATGCTCTTACCTGATAAAACATGGAACCCAGGTGGAGCCTACAGTCATGACCCTCACAAATTCCCCTGACCAAACACTGTCTGTTAGCACTAAAACAAGACAGTAAGTACCACCGTCTGAGCACACTGTGCATGCAGCTCACTGTTGACTCTTCAGTACCTTGATTTATCAGCAGAGGGGGCACATATGCCACACTGACTTCATGCTCCAACCACATGTGTTTGATTTTGTTTGTGTCCTCAAAAACAGGAAGAAGGAGGCAAACAAGTTGAATCCACCAGCATTCCCTGACCATATTCAAAGCTTTTAGGTCATCTTGACCTGGCTTTTGTAGAAAAACAGGGAGTGCAATACTCCATTTAAATTGAAAAAGTGTGTGTCATGTTTTTCTGGGACATTCCGTGATATTGTGATTTGAGGGTTTTAAATCCTGTTTGGCCAACGCAGAGAAAAACAATTTTCTTTTGTCCTTTTCTCATATGACATTAGAAACATAGTTCAATCTGACCTAGGGCATGTGGTTGGACTACAAAACACCATGTATATAAAGTGTATATGTATATGTTTTTAGTTTTTAGTACAAACCCTTCTCTTCCCCCCTCAGTAACCACCAGTGTTGGGAGATATTACAGGTCTACCATCTGTCACCAACCCCAGGTCAGCTAACACTTAAAGGTCAGTGCCTCTTTTTTTATTACCTTATTAAGCCTGATTCATAAATTAGAGTGCACTGCAGCATCCTTTAGTCTGACTGTGCCCTCTGTTGTTTCCACCAGGAGCTCGTCCTGAGCTGGACACTAAGATAGTGATCGGGGAAACGGACTACAACTCCTATGCGATCATGTATTACCACAAACGGGGCACGATCACCATGAAGCTCTATGGTGGGTTCCTCTGGCATATGACCGTGGTTTGGTATTTTAAATGTAAAAGCCAGGTGGTAGTTCAGATTTTTTTTTTTGAGACTGCACTGTAAAAAAAAATGCATTTGTACTGTCATAGTGTTTGTTTTGGTGCTGTGTATGCAGGCAGGTCTGTAGACAATCTGTCAGAGCCAATGTTGACCAAGTTTGAGCAGCTTGCTGAAAAACAACATTTGGGACTGGCATACCTATTCCCCTTCCCCACCTACAGTACGTATATTTGTCTGAAATAAACTGTGTTAGCAACTGCAATATTAAATGTAAGGTGGCATAAAAAGCCACTAGAATCTAGCTTGATCAGATTCAGCATATTTCTTAACATAGTTTGGAATATATTGCGTTACTTTTCAAAATAAAAGGAGTACAAATTTAAAACATAATGCATTAATGTGACACAATACTCAAACTCTGCTCACTGATTTCTCCACATATATATATACACCTGCCTCTTGAGCTGCCTTTAAATAACTGTTTCCCCCTTCTAGGTCACTGTGGAACTGTGGACCAGGAACATGTAATCAGTAAGTTCAGTGTGTAAAACCATTAAATAACAGGTAGCCATAATTATTTGATAGAAAGAAAATAAACAGTTAACAGACTAGCATAAAAAGGGAGCAGAGGGAAATACAGCAGCTGACAAACGTTGCAAATACAGCTTTTTATTGAATCCCCATGACATAGCGACATGTATAAAATGCCCCTTTCAAACAAGAAGGGTTTTCTGGAAAGTGTAAAAAAAAAAAAAAGAAGAAGCAATAAATGATTTTCAGTTCTTTAGTGTATCTTGCAGGCTTAATGTGTAGTATACTGAATATTTTCAGAGGTTATTGCACATGGTATTGCATTCAGAATCTTTTCCATGCTCTGCAGTATTTCATGCATTTTGTTCTGCTCAGTGGTTCAGTTCATTACATGTCAATCTTCATTTCACCTTCACAGCTGCAGCTCTGCTGTGTGCTGGCCACTGAATGACAAAATATGTATTCTCCTTCTCTGTTACTTACTATAATGAGTGTAATCTGTAATTATTATGTATGGATACTTTGTGTCTACACTGTAGACATGTTTCTGCAGTAATGCCAATGAGAGAGATTACAGTAGTGTATATGAATTAAATGATTTATATATATATGATTAATGGAATTGATAAGATATATTGTGTTGCTGAATGGACAAGCTATTCACTACTGGATTGTAAAATCTTATTGCTTTATTATTGATGTTGTAAAGGCTATTGGAGGTTTTGAATATAACTATAAACAGTGACTAAATGTTTTTTAATATGTTGGAACTCCAGTTATGGACTAAAGATTTGTTTCACTCAAATGTATGACCAGTTTATTTAATGCCAGTTTATAAGGGTATGATTTGGGGTAAATGAGCAAGAACTTACTCTTTACAAAAGCACAGCAAACATGGATTTGGTGGTGGATACTTTTGCCTATCAGAAGTCAGAAGGAGAGGGAGAAACAGTGAGATTGGTCGAGAGCAGCTCTCTAAGGAAACCAATGATCTGCTGCCGTGTTCTTCCCAAACAGTTTCCACGTTTGCCCCTGCAGGCTGTGCATGTGTTGGATTCAACTTGTGCAACAATCAGTTATTTAAACTTTGTCAACAACATGTTATCCAATCACCACTGGTTGGTTAAAACAGCAGAACAGTTTCTATGTAATTTAACCTGTCACTCTTTGTTATACAGACTGTGTCCCCACATGCTGAAGAGGCAGAGTCATGCAGCAGACAGATCCAGCCCTGCAGTGTTGAAGATTATACTGAATATTATCTGAATGTTAAAAATGTGAACATCAGCAAGAAACTTGTGGAAAGACTGCACCAAGGTGCTTTTAATGTTACCAGTTACAGATAAATAAAATAAAATGTAACATAATCAAATTATTGTCAAATGTTTTTGTTAAAAAAAAGAGACAAAATGGGCCTTATCTGCCATCAGCTGGCTCTGGTGAGGTGCCATACTTATGTGCAGCTTATTATAGTGTTAACTCCATCACATCATTTTATTCTGAGGTTTAACATTCAGAGTGTGTGTCTGCCTGTATGCATGCTTTTGGGATGTGTGTACACAAACGAGGGAGGGGGGGGCTGGAGTTAATGCAGCCCAGATGTGGAGCCCTAAAGGGGTTGAGTGAGTTTAGTTACAAAACTAATGTGCTTTTTACTGCTGTCCCTTCCTCCACCCAGCACCTTTGTGTGTGTGTGTGTGTGTGTGTGTGTGTGTGTGTGTGTGTGTGTGTGTGTGTGTGTGTGTGTGTGTGTGTGTGTGTGTGTTTGTTACATAACCGGCTGATTGCAAGTCGGTGCCTGTCTTGTCTCTTAACAAAAGGACCTCTGATGAGTCCATCAATGCATTTTCCAAAACGAGGAGCACATTACACACTACATAAAGTAAATTATACTAGTCCTTTAACACAGTGGTGGATTTAGGGGGCTATTATTTCCACATAAAGCAGATTTATGCAGCATTTAATGTCAAACAAGGTGATAGAGTTCATCCAACTCTTCTTCTCACTGTGTGTTACAGAACTGAAAGGAGTGAACGGCATCTCTGTTAAATTCCTACTGTTTTAAAAGTCTTGTGAAACTACTAATACTCAAAATTAACTGCAAGGAACAATCCAATCATTGTATGCAACACTGGCAGAGCTTTTTTCTCTGTGGAGTTCTTGCATATCACTGCCTCAAAGGTGCTAGGAATGCAGTTTGCTGCGAGAGAAGGCACATTTACTACAACTGGTTTATTATATCCAGAAAGCTCTCATTTGTATCTTAAATAAGTGGTGTTTATTGGCTCATAGAGTTGATTTTAGTCTTTTTTTCAAAGAGAAAAAAAGCTCAGCAAAAGTGCCTCTACTTTCTTATTTCTTACTGTGTATGTGATATGTTTTTTGAAGCTTTCATGTACCATGTGGTTAAGAAATTTGCACTCTTACCAAACAGCTGTTCTGATAGCCTAGTCATGTAAGAGCATTTGTGACTGGGGGGGGGGGTTTAAAAGAACCCTATTATGTACCTATCTTGCTTTTCTTTTCTTCTCTCCTCACGTCCCCCTCCTCCATCCACACGTGCCAGTTGTGTAACGGCAGTGATTTGCATGCCGATGGGTGAAGGCCAAAGAGTTTTTGTAATGCAGAAGCTAGCAGCAGGAGAGAGGGAGGAGGAGGAGACAGAAGA
Source organism: Dicentrarchus labrax (assembly GCF_905237075.1). Lineage (NCBI taxonomy): Eukaryota > Metazoa > Chordata > Actinopteri > Moronidae > Dicentrarchus > Dicentrarchus labrax. Next base: position 11,264,592 of record NW_026136709.1, on the reverse strand, counting down.
AGGAGGAGGAGGAGGAGGAGGAGATGGGGAGCAGGACTCAGCAGGATATAAGGAGCCTCCACTTGCCTTTTCCTCCTTACCTCGTCCTGATACTTCACTCACCGCTGAAGAAGACCAGAACACAAAGGAGAAGCCATGAGGAACACACTGCTGAGGTTGCTGGCTGCACTCATGTGCACACTGACTGTCTGCGCCGATGTGACACCAGTTCAAGACTTTGACCTTACAAAGGTAAGAGAGAGGCAGAAGTATTACTGCTGCAAGGCTTATTGCTGATATTCCAAATATTAACAGTTTGGAGTAAAGGAGAGTTGTAAGCATCTGTGGTTGGTTGAAATGTTTATTGCACTTACTGGAGCAAACCTTACTTTTAAGAATATGTGAGACAGGAGTGAGTGGTGTAATACATACAAGATAACCACTCACCTCTTATTTCCCCTCTTCTGTCTTTCTTTTAGATGGCAGGCAAGTGGTACATTGTTGGCTTCGCCACTAACGCCCAGTGGTTTGTGAACCACAAGGCAGGGATGAAGATGGGCACCTCTGTAATAGTGCCAACTGATGGGGGAGACCTGGATCTCTCTTATGCAAATTTGAAGTGAGTGATTCATATGTAATTATACGGACAAATCTCAACATCCTGATGATTTTAAAGTAAACTGACCTGGTTCTCTTTTTCTATTTTAGTGCTGATGGTACCTGCTGGAGAATGACTCACCTTGCTAAGAAAACCGACACCCCTGGACGCTTCAGCTTCCACAGCAGAAGTGAGTAGAGAACACACAAACACTAACTCACAGACTAGACACAAAAACAAAGATTTAACAGCCTGACCTGTTTACTTCTGCATTCATCAGTTTGGAACAATGAAAACGACATGCGCATTGTTGAAGTTGTGTACGATGACTACGCTCTGGTCCACACTATCAAGACAAAGGAGGGAGTGTCTGAGGTCCTCAACAAGCTTTACAGTAAGTCACACCACAGCAAACAGCGCTGTGTCCCTGTGGGGAAGCATTGTTCATTGAACTGGTGGATTCATGATTTGGTGAAGGTTAAGGCAACCCATTCTGTGTTTGTGCTGTAGGTCGCACTCCTGAGTCCAGTGTCACCCTGCAGCAGAAGTTCACACAGTTCTCTCTGGAGACTGGCGTCCTCCCTGACAACATTGTCATCTTGCCTAAGAATGGTAAGTCATTAACATAGAAAAATGCACTTTAATAGGACAATGTATACATATATGTGATGTAATAAGAGAAACTTAACCTTTCCACTCCCTCATGCATGTTGTTACAGCTGAGTGTCCCGAGGTGTGAAGTCTCCTGCCGTCCGCCACCTCTTGCTCTCTGAAGTCCCAGGCTTTCATCTCAGAAGTCTTTATTTCTTCACCCCAGTATCACAAAGCTTCACCTGAGACAATAAAACCTAAGCATTTCACTCCGACCCCTGCTGCGTACCAAAGACCAATCCTGATCCTAGTTCAGAGCTCATTTTCTCCAACTCACGCATTAACTGTGGCATCAGAGTGGAACAACAAAGAGCTGATAGTGAGACAACAGGAAGGAATATAAGAGACTGTGAACACTGTCAGTTTACTTTTTGTATGTGTGTCTTTTGTAACTGCTGAGTGTTTTAACTTTTGTTGAAATAAACAAATAAAAATAATAAAAATGTGTCAGTGTTCAGAATGATTCCTCCTTGAAAAACTCAAATACTTTAAACTAAGTCACACACTGCCCCCTATCGGTTGATTAAGTAGATCCCTAGAAACTATATATTACACAGTACATACTGCTTGTTAGAAACACATAAGGCTCAGATATGGATTTGATGGGTAACTCAACTCAATGGAATGTCAATATTTTGACATACAAAGTGATTAAAAGGGTTGCTATAATACTAAATGGATAATAAGCAATCAAACTTCACTGTGACGATGGACTGAAGGCCCTCTCACTACAATATTGGTAATAATGACAGGGCTCTGAATTGTCTTGGTTCTACTGTGGAAATAGGAGAACAGTGTTTAATAATGGCACACAATGAAGATGTGCTCCCCAGAAGTTTAATGTAATTGGAGCTTTGTTAAATGTCTGAGAACAGGGTTCACAGTCAATAATGTTAAACTTGTATAACGCCTAAATGATGTTGGTTGGGGCTGAACACTGGAGGAGTGGAGTTAGAAAGAAGTGGGCTTAGTAGACCGCTGTAGTCCGCCCCTTAACTCAGCTTGAGGCTAGCTAAGATATAATATTATATGTTAATGGCTCTGGCTTCCTGCTGTCGAGTTGCATTGTGGGTAATGTATGTGCCAGATTTTGAATAACAATGTATGGAATAAAGTCTGAATGAGCCTGACAAGGAGTGCTAAAAGCTAAGAGTACTCAGGTCAGCAGGAGGGACACACACACACACACACACACACATACATACACACACACACACACACACACACACACACACACACACACACTGTTGACCACTGAGCAGTGTTTTTAGATATTTATATTTATTCTAATTCCATATATCGGCTTTAAGCTTTTATCATTTGATTGTTTTTTATTGTAATTTAAAGTGTTTTCTCTTTTTTATATCTATTGTGTTGGTAGCTGTTAATCTGGTTTTGATCTGCTGCAGACAATCACCTTTACAGGCATAAATAAAGTTATATTGAATAACACTAACCATATCTGTAAGAAGCTGCACTGTCTGACCACAAGGGGGCAGCCTATCCCCTGTCTCACACAGGCCTTCACATTGTATTGGGCTTACTATATTTGTGATTCATTCTCTCTGACTCACTGTCCTTCTTTCTCTCACTTTAACCTCTTTAACTCTCCCCTTCTAGGTTTCAGGCCTGCAGCCTCCAGTGGGATGAAAATGATAACGGTTCTGTGCATGGAGCCGAGTCGAGCTTTGTGACCCACCGCTTTCAGTATGCCGCTGGGCCAAACAAAGCAATCGAAACATAAGGTCAAGCAGGGTCCTGCCTTAAGTGCCATCATTCTGCCCAGTCTTTGTTTCAGACTCAGACTTCAAAATTAATTATTTACTGCATCTGTGCACTTTTTATTATTTTATAATTCTTGCACTTTTTATTTCATAGCATTTTTACTTAAAAGGCCGTGAAATGTAGCTGTAGCTCACAAATCAGTCTACAGCTAGTCCTGATGCTATGATTATTACATGGTATAAGGTGTGACAAGTGCCTCATAATGCTGTGTGTGTGTGTGTGTGTGTGAAGATGTCTATAAGTCAACATGTAAGTGATGCATAGAAAAACACCGACATTAAAGATCAAACACTCTTTATTGAACTCAATAGAACTGAAAGCAAAACATATGGGTTATGGTCTTGTCTGTAGGAGCTGATAATCCATTACCATCCATTATGTTCAAACCACATACTGTGTCAAGGGCATGTGTGCGTGATTATGTATAGTCTGAGTAATATAATTTAAAAAAAAGGAAAGTCACTCATTTGCCTTCATGGATGTGATGTGTGGACAGAGAAAGTCTTCTTTGAGGCCGCAGTAGAAGGCAGGCTGAGTTCACCAGCTGTCCTAATGTCTCTGATAATGTGATCTACAGTTAGAACTCAACCATGAGGCGACGATGATGCACAAACAGGGTGACATGGCAGCATTTTCACCAAACAGACACACAAAAAGCAAATTCACAACAAAATAAAGTTGGCAGCTGGTTTCAACTGGAACACGTTTGTTCTGTAAATGCTACGGTAAGGTAAACATATGCAACAATGACAGGAAAAAAAAACATGGTTAGAAAATATACATTGTACATCGTTTGAATGTATGTTGGACAACAGTGGCACTGTTACAGTGAAGCTCAACTCAGTGTTGACAAAGCAGCAGCCTCCTCATTCTGAGCAAGTTGCTCTTGTAATTGAACGAACAACCTTGACTCATGCTCTATCAAACATGCATGTTTGCGTGTGTGTCTCTCGTGTATTGTATAGGGTGCAGCGCTTCTATACATCAGTGTAGCTGCTCCTGCTGCATAAGAACCCATACAGCTATGCTTGAAAAAGTCTGACCGTTTTAGGACATGAGAAAATCCTCTACATTTGCTGGATTTTTTCATTCTGAATTTTTGACTTCATGCAGCAGCAGTCAAGTTTTTGTAGCAAGTTTGTGTTAAGCAGTCTGGGGCAAGGCGACATGGCTCAACACCTAGAAGGCACAATGGATTAGTAAGCCAATTATCATCTTAACTTCTCACAGATCTTGAACAAATATTAGATGTCAGTGTTTTTTGTTTTGTTTTAGGCTGCTTCGACCACTTAATGTCTAGAGTTTAGTGCATCAATACAACTCATTAAGTGTTGGGCAGTGTTCTTCGATCTCATCCATGTGACTGTCCTAACTATCTTTTCTGGCACTCTTTTTGTCCAATATAACCAATTCTATTCATCTGACCTACACATATACGCACAGCTGCATGCACACACTGTAAACCCACAGCCCAATGTCAGACTAAGATGTACAAATATTGAGAAAACTCCTAAAATCAAACAATGAAAATATCTCAGCCGATCGGTTAATGACATAAGACGTAAGTGTTTGGCAAAGAAAACAAACCGATTGCTCAAGTATGAATGAGTAAAGGCTGACGGTTACACCCATTCCAAATGAAAGGACAGCTGCCGTGCTGAGCTAAACCAACCATGGAGTGTCATGATTTCCTGTCATGCTCTGAGAAACCCCTTTCTGTTCTTCCTCAGAAAGGAATGTCCCTTACAATCGAATGCCATAAGATTTAAACATAAAACTTTATATTTCATACATATATAATGTAATGGACAAACATATGATATGATTGTAATATAGATCTGAAATTTCTCATTAGTGTTTACTGTATGTATTGGACTCTGAATAAATCTTTTGAGAAAAAAAAAAATAACACAAAATATTGTATTTACAAAGTGACTTTTGGCATCCATATGCAACTCTATATTACCACAATATAGGTGGCATGTCATTTTACGTATATGAGTGTTGACAGACTGGTGGAACCGCAGCCTGAAAAATTAAAAATAAAAAGGGTTTGGCATGTTGATTTGATCATTTTTGATATAAGATTTTTGTTAAAAAATAAAATCAAAATGCAACAGAGACTGGCAATAAATCTGTGCTATCACACCACCCAGTAAGTATAATTATTTGTCATATACAGTATTCAAAGGACTCCTGAAAACTCCCAAGCACGATACAAAGAAGGACAAGCCGGTTAGTATATACATGTACAGTCTCTTACAGCTGTGCTCCGCTGCATAACTGTCCCTCTTATCTTTCTAATACTCTGGATATATAAAAAAACAAAACAAACAAACAAACAAAAAAGATTTCTGTACACGTCTTTCCCACGTCTCCCTTCTCTGGGAGATTATTGTCCTATTGAATGGCCTTTACTTCATCTCTCCCGTGATTGGTCATTGAATTAAACCTCCTCCATCTCTGTGGCAACTGGTGGTCTGACGAATCACTTCCTCTCTCAAAGTCCCGTCATTGCCTGTTAGATGAACCATTCTTTCTTTGATTCGTCGATGGTTTCAGGGTTGTCGGTGCCAATGATGGCCGTGTCAGCTGATTCCCCGGCAGACTCCCCGCTGCTCTTGGCTTCGTTGGTGTGATAGGTGCCTTTGTGACGGAACATGTAGCGAATCAGGAACACCAGAGTACACAAGATGGTGAAGATCACCACTGCAATGATACCTGCAGAGGACACAGAAACAATCGTTATCTTCAATCCTTACTATTAAATTGCTTTGAGCAACTAACCAACTTTTGAACAAGCTTTCAGTGTGAAGCTGAAACAGTTAGTTGATTAACTGATTAGCCGATTGACAGAAAATACATCAGATTAATGGTTTGAGGAGTATTTACTTACATCCTTTTTTCAATCTATGCTAAAAGACTACATTTTTAAAATGTGTTGTAAGTTTGACCTTATGGATAAGCAGGAAAGGTGGGTAAACCTCAACTAATTTATGGCATTTAGCAGTGCCGACTTATTTGTGATTTATGTTATTTTTGAGCAGTTAATATAGATTCACCTCTTAACACCTAAAATCTGTGAAAAAAATAAAATGTTTTACCTCCAATGATCGCTGAGTCTCTGTTGACTCCATCAGGAATCACTCTCTCCTCATTGAAGGGAAACTCTGCATCTGAACACAGCAAGAAGAAAGAACAAAATCAAACTAAATTTCCACACATAAATAGACTAAAAGAATGTCTAAGATGTTTTATGTTCATTCTACGAATAAAACTATCTTGAATAGCTACACTAGACCCATTTGTGCACATGAAAATACCAAACAGATGGACAAAGTACATTTCAGTAATTTCATGCATAACTCGCACTGAATTATAACTACAAAGTTTTGCTTTCAACACTGAAGCAAAAACAGGATACACTGTAATGAACAGTGCGTGGTTTCTTCAATATTGGCTCCAGTTTTACTGCAAACACACATCAGACAGAAGTGGATGGATACACACCGGTGCTA